>NC_067248.2:93597500-94222500 GCF_019359855.2 Lolium perenne
GTAACCCCGTTGTCTCTTGCACGCTCGTAGGATGCGGTACGTATTGTTAAGAGGTCATCCTCTAGTGGGCTCTGATCCTCTTAGCCGTAGACGCAAACAGCTAAGTCCGCTTCGGAGCACGGCCGGACTTCGATACGGGTTAACTTAGTTAGGTGGCTTCCTGGACATTGTTGTCGTGAAGGAGAGTGCGAGTCGTGATATCCACCTGTCGCAAGTGGGTTGAGCGTGCGTGTGGCTACATTTGGGCACCCCTGCAGGGTTAAATCTTATCGATAAGCCGTGTCCGCGGTTATGGACGACTTGGAATTGTATAGCTCGATCATAGAACAACTTACACCTTTATGTTGTTGATAATAATTTGCTAATAACTTGATTAGTAATATAGCATTACTACAACCGATACCTAATAAAACTTGTCCACCGTTGAGTGCCTTTTACATTGCCTCTTCGCTTTGTTGAAGGGGATATGTGTAATCGGCTGGGTTATGTTTGTGTAGTATTTATCTGTTACCTTGTGCGCTATCTTATCTTCTCTGAGTAGACGGATGTTGTAGCGTGTCTCTATTGGATAGTAGCTTTGCTGCCGCTAAACTCCACATATAGCCGGGTGAAGTTTATACCGCCCACCAGCGAGCATAGCTGGTCTTGTCTCGCAAGTACGTGCCAATGGTACTTACCCTCGCCTTCCTTTCTTTTTGTCTCCTCCCCCTTTTGTCGGCAACCGATGGCCCGACTATGACAGGTACGAGATGACGATGTTAGCAAGGTTACCCTTCCGGCTTGGCCTGGGCAGGGTTATGGACGCCGCTGGTTATCTTCAGGACTCTTAGTCCAATTTGTATCTTGTCCGTACTCGGACATATTTGATCTTCTGTATGATTTGGATCTTTGTATTGTATATTTGTATCTTGACTCGTTGGAGTCGTTGTTGTAATATATGTTTCTTGTGGGCTCTATTGTAATCCTGTTGTAATGTTACCGCTCGTGTTAATTCCTCTGGCATCACGTGTGCGATTCTTCGCGCACGTCGTGTCGGAGGGCGTCTCTGAATCGATATCATGCGGATCTCGGCGTGATCGCTGGAATCCTCATGGTACCGGTTTCGGGGCGTCACAAGTTGGTATCAGAGCTCAGGTTGACGATACCCCACTGGTCCATCCTGTAGGATAACCTTGCCAACGGACATTGTGTCTAGTGTCAAAACTATTTCTGAAAATTCGTTGGATAGTTCTGACTAGCTCCGTTTTTCTCCTTATCCTCATTCTTTCTCTTCTTATCTTTGCGAGTTTTGAGTCTTCTCTCTTATCTGTATTTCTGAGTCTTAGGTTCCGACGTGGGCTGGACGATCTATGCCTTTCACCTATTAGGTTCGATCTTCGGAGGATCTCAACAGAAGCGCATCATCAACACCGGAACAACGACTTCTTGTTAGTGGTGTCGACCGGTCAACTTGGAGCAAGAACTCTTGTTAGTGGTGTCGAGGAGATCGACACGTCGCCTGAAGATCCGATAGTTCACCTCTCTCCCCCTTAGGTTGACGTGGAACCTCGGGGCGAGGTTCCTTGTTAGTGGTGTCGATTGTAACGGCCCAGGGTAATACCCATATTAGATTTGTTTGTGCTTTTTCTTTTAGTGCATCATCATGACATCATACATCATATCATCCATGCTTTTGACAAAATAAAATTATTTTTATAAACCCCCTTTGTCTTCTCTTTTAAATAAAACCTAAGTCTCTCTCTCATAATTCTTATTTTATAATTAAGCCTTTCCAACAAATAAATTTTAAATATAAATGTGTTTTGTTTTGGTTACAAATAAATTAAATATTTTGAAAAGTAATTTTGAATCTATCTCACACCTTTCCTCAAATTCAAAACAGGAGAAGATTTTTAATTCAAAAGGTTTTAAACAAAAACAAAAAAAGAAAAACCCCCTTCCCTCTAACCCCTGGGCCTCCTTCTTCCCTGGCCCATCTCCCGGCAGCCCACCTTCCTTCTCCTCCCCTTCTCTCCTCCTGGCCCAACCCAACACCCTCCAAGGCCCGTACCCCTTCAATCTTCTTTTTCCCCCTTGTCGTCTTCTTCCACGCGAGCACGCAGAGAACGTGAGCGAGCAGCTCGTCCGCTCCTCACCTGCTCCCCTGGTCCCCTTTCCTCCCCTCTTTTTCTAGCCACCGAGACGCGCCCGGAAACCCTAACCCTACCATCTCCTCCCTCTCGCGCCGCCATCTCCCCTCCTCCCCTTTTCTTCCAAACCACACAGCACCGCCACGGGTTCGCCATGGCGTCGCCGCATCCGGCCACCCCTCTTCGTTCTGAGGGCACCGTAGGGTGCGCCTCGTCTCCCTCCACCTCCTGATACAAGCAATCGACCCCGGATGCCCCAATTCCTCGCCACGACCGCCGTTCCCCCTCCGCTTCTGACGGCAATTTTCGCCGATTCCGGTCTCCGTCCCATCCGTCGACACCTTGAGCTCGATGGTGGGTTTTGCATCCCCTGGACATCTTTTCCCCCTCCCTCTCTTCCGTTTTCCTCCTCACACGTTGATGCCGTCCGTTTTCCGCCGCAGACCTCGATGCCGGCGAGCTCTCCGGCGACCCCCGTCAACGGCGCCGCCCCCATCTGGTCCGCGCCGCCAAGGCACACCCGGCGCCCTCTTCCTCGCTTCCTGGGAGCCCCTATCGCGCCCGCGCGCCACGCCGCCGACCCGTGGTGACCACCGCCCACTGGAACGCGCCCGTCGTCGAGCACTTGATGTGCAGCCGCGCAAGGTTCGCCAGCCTTGCCTCCACGTCAACCACCGGGCCCCACCTGTCTGCGACCGCGGCTGGATCTCCCCTGGGTGAGAAAATATCTCAGATCTGGATCTGATCCTTTTTGCATCTAGCCCCTTCATGTTATGTTTCCTCAACCCGCAGCCCCTGCCTGCGTCTGTTTTCATGGCAACCCCCTGAACCTCTGTAAAACTAACCCGGGGTCCTTCCCCTGTTTGAAAATTATTTTCGAGTCCTTATCTAATTAAAATAAATCTATTTTCTATATTATAAATACTAAAAACTAATTTGTTAATAACTTTTAATTGGTAACTCGAAATAAAATGTTTTATATATGAAAATTGATCAGAAAAATGTGCTGAACATGAATATGCCATCCATTCATCTGTTTGCATTTCGCATCATGTCGAGCCGTGATAGTTTGTGCATTTCACCTCACATATATGCGGAGTATTTCGGACACCGACTATGGTTTCCCCCGCTCCGTTTAACCTTGAAGTAGCGCACCCCTGCCATGATATGCCATGCTAATTAACACTTAACTTTGACGCTAGAAAATGCAACTCCAACCTAATTTGCTTGTTCGGGGTTCCGACTCCGATTAATATGGATAAGTTGCATCGCATCATCTTTGCCATGTCATGCATATCATCTTGATCATGCCGGTTCTTTTTCCGTAGTAGTAAGATTGCATACGTTGTGTGTTCCAGCATTTGCTTCTTCCCGGATAGGATCACGAAGTGGTGTGTGAGATACGACGAGTTCTTCGACAAGTTCTTCTGCAGTTTTTCACAGGCGAGCCCACCCCTTCACCTATTTTACATTTACATGCTCTTTTGATCTATTGCTATCCCTATGTTGCGATTCTGTTGTGTCACGTGTCCTATCCACCTGTTATCTATATGTCCGAGATACACCTCCTCGCCCTACCTATTGTTTGTTGTTTGCCAGCTTCGCGAGTCGTAGGCGAGTTTAGGGTCTTGTTGATATCTCGAGATGTTCGGGATATCTTGTTGGGAGGTTATCACATGCTATATCAGTTGTTGGAGATATTCACACTTTACTTTATTGTTAACAACTAAAATTGTAAGCAGAGGCATCTGTGAGCCCCTTTGCGAAAGCATCGGAACTTTGACTCGCTAATGTCCCCTAGGACCCGAGTTCTTGTTATCTGTTCCGAGACTGAGCGCTCTAACCACACGTGGGTATGATTACTGGGTCTCCCCTCGACCACTGCCGGAATCTACAGCTTTGTCCAGTGGCCACAATTAGTTTGGGTGTTTGTTTGTTTCTCCCGGGCGTGCAAGCATGTTTCTTTGTGGTCAGATGATATGATATTACTTTTGGGGAAGCCATGAGTGCCTTGTAACCCCGTTGTCTCTTGCACGCTCGTAGGATGCGGTACGTATTGTTAAGAGGTCATCCTCTAGTGGGCTCTGATCCTCTTAGCCGTAGACGCAAACAGCTAAGTCCGCTTTGGAGCACGGCCGGACTTCGATACGGGTTAACTTAGTTAGGTGGCTTCCTGGACATTGTTGTCGTGAAGGAGAGTGCGAGTCGTGATATCCACCTGTCGCAAGTGGGTTGAGCGTGCGTGTGGCTACATTTGGGCACCCCTGCAGGGTTAAATCTTATCGATAAGCCGTGTCCGCGGTTATGGACGACTTGGAATTGTATAGCTCGATCATAGAACAACTTACACCTTTATGTTGTTGATAATAATTTGCTAATAACTTGATTAGTAATATAGCATTACTACAACCGATACCTAATAAAACTTGTCCACCGTTGAGTGCCTTTTACATTGCCTCTTCGCTTTGTTGAAGGGGATATGTGTAATCGGCTGGGTTATGTTTGTGTAGTATTTATCTGTTACCTTGTGCGCTATCTTATCTTCTCTGAGTAGACGGATGTTGTAGCGTGTCTCTATTGGATAGTAGCTTTGCTGCCGCTAAACTCCACATATAGCCGGGTGAAGTTTATACCGCCCACCAGCGAGCATAGCTGGTCTTGTCTCGCAAGTACGTGCCAATGGTACTTACCCTCGCCTTCCTTTCTTTTTGTCTCCTCCCCCTTTTGTCGGCAACCGATGGCCCGACTATGACAGGTACGAGATGACGACGTTAGCAAGGTTACCCTTCCGGCTTGGCCTGGGCAGGGTTATGGACGCCGCTGGTTATCTTCAGGACTCTTAGTCCAATTTGTATCTTGTCCGTACTCGGACATATTTGATCCTCTGTATGATTTGGATCTTTGTATTGTATATTTGTATCTTGACTCGTTGGAGTCGTTGTTGTAATATATGTTTCTTGTGGGCTCTATTGTAATCCTGTTGTAATGTTACCGCTCGTGTTAATTCCTCTGGCATCACGTGTGCGATTCTTCGCGCACGTCGTGTCGGAGGGCGTCTCTGAATCGATATCATGCGGATCTCGGCGTGATCGCTGGAATCCTCATGGTACCGGTTTCGTGGCGTCACATGTTCTCCGCCCCGCAGAGGCGGCTGTAACTCTTCGTGAGGTCCTCCCTCTGGCTTAGGTTTTCGGGACGAAGGAGTACGCGAAGAAAAGGAGGCGAAAGGGGCTGTGGGGCCCCCACACCACAGGGTGGCGCGGCCAGGCCATGGGCCGCGCCGGCCTGTGGTCTGGGCCCACCTTGGCTCCCCTCTTCTTCCCCTTCTGGCTCCCTCCGTCATCTGGAAAAATAGGAATTTACGTGAAATTTCCTTCCACAGTTGATCTTCCGAAATATTGCGTTCTGACGGTGCTTTTTCCAGCAGAATCCTGGCTCCGGTGCTTGATCCTCCAATAATGATGAAACATGCAAAATAGATGAAATAACATAAGTATTGTGTCCCAATATGAGATATATCAATGAATAACAGCAAATTATGATACAAAATAGTGATGCAAATTGGACGTATCAACTCCCCCCAAGCTTAGACCTCGCTTGTCCCCAAGCGAAACTAAGCTCGATAAACAAGACCACATGTTTATGGAGTGAAGAGTCGATAAATAAAATATGGACAAGAAGCATCATATTTATTCACACAAGACATTCTAGTAAACAACTTCCTCATATAACTCATCTTGAAATAAGTAAAGAGAAATCACAAGTAAAGGTGCATGAGAAATCATAGTTGGTGATGGCAAACTTTGTTCTTGGTCAGAGAACTACTAACGGATTGTACTCCTAAGCAAAGCTTTTATATAAGAATTTTATAGCTGGGCTTTCATATTCAAGCATAACAATCTCCTCATAATCATTGATAACTTCAAAGTCATATTCATTCAGATAAAATTGGTACTAAACAAGAAAGTATAAAAGACATGATTAACTGAATCATAGCATAAATGATTGGTTCACAACAACTCAATTGCTTGCTTGAGATAGAGAGAAATAGGTTTACTGACTCAACATAAAAGTAAAAGATAGGCCCTTCGCAGAGGGAAGCAGGGATTAAATCATGTGCTAGAGCTTTTCAAGTTTTGAAATCATATAAAGAGCATAAAAGTAAGATTTTGAGCGGTGTTTGTTGTTGTCAACGAATGGTAGCGGGCACTCTAACCCCCTTGCCAAACGAACCTTCCGAGAGCGGCTCCCATGAGGGACGGCATCTCTACCAGCAAGGTAGATCATCCCCCTTCTCTTTTGTTTACACATGTATTTTAGTTTTATTAAGGATGACACTCCCCCCAACCTTGACTTTCTCAATCCATGGCTAACCGAATCCTCGGGTGCCTTCCAACATTCACATACCATGGAGGAGTGTCTATTGCAAAATTAAGTTGCTTACTGATAAATCAGAGCAAAACATGTGAAGAGAATTACTAATGAAAGTTATTAATTGGGGCTGGGAACCCCGTTGCCAGCTCTTATTGCAAAATTATTGGATAAGCGGATGTGCCGCTAGTCCATTGGTGAAAGTCCGCCCAACAAGATTGAAAGATAAAACACCACATACTTCCTCATGAGCTATAGAACATTGACACAAATAAGGAGTAGTAGTTTGAATAATTTAAAGGTAGCACATGAAGTATTTACTTGGAATGGCAGAAAATACCATGTAGTAGGTAGGTATGGTGGACACAAATGGCATAGGTTTGGTCTAAGGTTATGGATGTATGAGAAGCATCTCCTCTCGATATAGGTCTTTGGCTAGCAAGGTTTGATAGCAAGCATAAAGGTTGAGGGAAACAAACAAATATACAAATGATAGAACAATCATGCATCTTTCTCATAAGCACAAGCAATTTTAACTTCAGAATACTAAACTCATTAGCATAGAGATAATAGAGTAATGTATCTAAGTGTATTTCTCTCTTTTATTAAACATCAGGGTGTTGTTGCTATTGACCAATGCTAAGTTTGCCAAAACCAAATAGATTTACTTGATGCTCCCAAAGTGATATCAATACTTATGTCAAGAGTAATCATATAATGGAGATTGCAAACTAAAATAAGGTGTGCAAAAAGTAAATGATAAGACTTCTCATTAATATTCCATAACGATAACTCACACCAACGGATACATAGATAACCAACTAAGAGAGATACTTCCACATTGCATACTATTCCATATGATAACTTCCCTACTCATGATATGACACTACTTGATAGTAAAAGATAAAGGTAGTGATAATGTGATACCGCGGCACTCCCCCAAGCTTGGAACAAACCAAGGGGATGCCAATACCGATGATGAATTACTCCTTCGGTGATGATGGTGATGGATTCCTCTCGACAAGCTTCTTAACAAGCTCCTTTAAATCTTCAATCTCATAGGTGAGGTTGCGAATCAGTTCCGAGTTGTGCTCAACGCGGCTCATAATCATGTCAGGTGGTGAATCCCAACTCCTAGAGTTGTTCCCCCATCCTTCAGCTTCAGATTTCATCTCTCCTGCAATGTTAGAACGATCTATATCCCAACCACTTGCCAACACTACCTTGGGGGTCCTTTCAGTTTGACGATCGTAGATTAGATTGCGGTAAGGGTTGTAATTGCTCGGAGAAGATGTCCTTGGAGCCAAGTAATGTCGTGGAACCGCTCCTCCAGTAGCGATTCGTGCACTCCTCTTGGTGTTGGATGGATTTGATATCACGCCAATACTTGCAACGGTGGCACGCTGGTGTACCGGCGGAGCTTCCTCCACTTCTTCCTCATCCTCACTTGCGCCTTCTTCCTTCAGTTCCGGGTCTTGAATATCTTCCTTCAAAGGTCCCTTGTCCTTGCTTCTAGATCAAAACAAATCTGGCAGAAAACAGCTCGAAACAAAACACGACGAGAAAACGATATACGGACCTCCAGGGGTCCGGGGGATTATATAGCAAATATTTTTACGATAAAAGGAAGGTTCCAGGCCGAAAACGAGTGGAAACGGGACGCCGAGGGGCTGTCACCATAGGTCGGCGCGGCCAGGGTGGGGCCCACGCTGGCCTGTGGTGACGGGCCCTCGCGCGTCTTTTCCACTCCGTTTCGATTCCGTAATTTTTCATATTTTCCAAAAACAGCAGAAATAATGTTCGGAAAGGTAAACGCGGACTTTTTATTACCTGTACTGTTACCTATTCAAAGTCCAGTTCTGGCGGACTGTCAATTTGTCCTTTGATGAAGGCCTCCGGTGTTTCCACTTGAATAATATCAACATCAACATTATAAGAATCACCCGAGATATAATGCTTGAGTCTTTGTCCATTCACCACTTGCGTAGCATTGCCTTGGAGAGAGCTAATTTTAATTGCTCCTGAACGATACACCTCCTCAACAACATATGGTCCTTCCCACTTCGAGAGTAATTTCCCTGCAAAGAATCTGAGACGAGACCGATACAATAGGACTTTATCCCCAATATTAAACTCTCTTTTGATAATCCTTCTATCATGCCATTTCTTAACTTTTTCTTTAAAGAGTTTAGCATTTTCATAAGCTTCACTTCTCCATTCATCTAGAGAACTTAATTGCAACAACCTCTTATTACCGGCCAGTTTCGGATCTTTATTTAGTTCTCTAACAGCCCAATAAGCTTTGTGCTCTAGTTCTAAAGGTAAATGACAAGCTTTTCCATAAACCATTTTATAAGGTGACATTCCCATAGGATTTTTATAAGCAGTTCTATAAGCCCATAGTGCTTCTTTCAATTTGCTAGCCCAATTCTTTCTAGATTTATTAACAGTCTTTCCCAAAATAGATTTAATCTCTCTATTTGATAATTCTACTTGACCACTAGTTTGAGGGTGATAAGCAGAAGCAATTCTATGATTAATACCATACTTAGCAAGAGTTTTTCTAAAACCTCCATGAATAAAATGAGAACCTCCATCAGTCATAATATATCTAGGTATTCCAAATCTAGGAAATATAACATCTACAAGCATTTTTATAGAGGTCTCACCATCAGCACTCTTTGTAGGTATAGCTTCTACCCATTTAGTGACATAATCAACAGCGACGAGTATATGAGTGTTACCTTCTGAAGAAGGGAAAGGACCCATGAAGTCGAATCCCCAACAATCGAATGGTTCAATAACAAGAGTATAATTCATAGGCATTTCATTGCGTCTAGAGATATTACCAACTCTTTGACATTCATCACAAGATAAAATAAATTTCCTTGCATCTTTGAAAAGTGTTGGCCAATAAAAACCTGATTGTAGAACCTTTTGCGCGGTTCTATCTCCAGCGTGATGTCCTCCATAAACACTACCATGACATTTACTCAATATCTCCTGTTGTTCATATTCAGGAACACATCTTCGCATAATACCGTCCACTCCTTCTTTATATAAGTGTGGGTCATCCCAAAAATAATGCCTCAAGTCATAAAAGAATTTCCTCCTTTGCTGAGCTGAAAAGGTTGGAGGCAAATACTTCGAAACAATAAAGTTAGCATAATCTGCATACCAAGGGCTCTCTCGCGAGCTCACCTTTATTACAGCCAATTGTTCATTTGGAAAACTATCATTAACAGGAACAGGATCATAAGCAATATTTTCCAATCTAGACAAATTATCAGCAACAGGATTATCAGCACCTTTCCTATCTATAATATGTAAATCAAATTCTTGCAACAGAAGTACCCACCTAATAAGCCTTGGCTTAGCATCTTTCTTTGTCATAAGGTATCTGATTGCAGCATGATCAGTATGAATCGTGACTTTTGAATCAACAATATAGGGTCTAAACTTGTCACAAGCAAAGACTACAGCTAACAATTCCTTTTCAGTTGTAGCATAATTTCTTTGAGCAGCATCAAGAGTCTTACTAGCATAATGAATAACATTTAATTTTTTATCTACCCGCTGTCCAAGAACAGCGCCTACAGCAAAATCACTAGCATCACACATAATTTCAAAAGGCAAATTCCAATCAGGAGGTTCGACTACAGGAGCAGTTGTTAAGGCTTTCTTTAGAGTTTCAAAAGCTTCCTTACAATCATCATCAAAAACAAAAGGTACATCTTTTTGAAGAAGATTAGTAAGAGGCTTTGAAATTTTAGAGAAATCTTTAATAAATCTCCTATAAAACCCAGCATGACCAAGAACACTACGAATACCTTTAACATCCCTCGGATAGGGCATCTTCTCAATTGCTTCAACTTTAGCTCTATCAACTTCAATACCTCTCTCGGAAATTTTATGTCCCAATACAATTTCTTCATTAACCATAAAGTGGCATTTCTCCCAATTAAGAACAAGGTTAGTTTCTTCACATCTCTGCAACACTTTATCGAGGTTTCGCAAGCAATTATCAAAAGAATTCCCATAGACAGAAAAATCATCCATGAACACCTCTACAATACTTTCACAAAAACCATAAAAAATAGCAGACATGCATCTTTGAAAAGTAGCAGGAGCATTACATAAACCAAAAGGCATACGCCTATAAGCATAAGTTCCATAAGGACAAGTAAACGTGGTTTTCTCTTGATCTTTAGCTTTAACAGCAATTTGCGAAAACCCATAATATCCATCAAGAAAGCAAAAATGAGTATTTTTAGATAACCTTTCTAGCATTTGATCAATAAAGGGTAAAGGGTAATGATCTTTCTTAGTAACTTTATTAACTTTTCGAAAATCAATGCACATTCTATACCCTACAACTATTCTTTGAGGAATAAGCTCATCATTATCATTAGGCACAACAGTCATTCCCCCTTTCTTAGGAACACAATGCACAGGACTAACCCATCTACTATCAGCAATAGGATATATAATACCAGCTTCAAGAAGTTTTAATACCTCATTCCTTACCACCTCTTTCATCTTTGGAATTAGACGACGTTGATGTTCAACAACAGGCTTTGCATCTTCCATATTAATAGCATGTTGGCAAATAGAAGGAGAAATCCCTTTCAAATCATCAAGAGTATAGCCAATAGCTCCTCGGTGTTTCTTCAATATCTCCAATAACCTTTCTTCCTCAATCTCTGAAAGCTTAGAACTAATAATAACAGGATATATTTTCTTATCATCAATATGAGCATATTTAAGATTATCAGGTAAAGGCTTTAAATCAAAAACAGGATCTTCCTTTGGTGGCGGTGTTGTACCCAAATCTTTCACCGGTAAATCATGCTTGAGAATAGGTTGGCGAAGAAAAATTTCCTCAAGCTCATCTCTTTCTTTCCTAAAAGCTTCACTTTCGCTATGCTCCAAATGTTGCTGCAAAGGATTATTAGGAACAAGAACAATAGATGCACACTGCTCCATTTTAAAATCATTACTAGGCAAGTCAGCTTTATAAGGAGTTTTGGTAAATTTAGAAAAGTTAAATTCATAAGGTTCACCAGCAAATCTAGTCAAAATTTTCTCTTTCTTACAATCTATAATAGCTCCACAAGTATTTAGAAAAGGTCTACCAAAAATGATAGGACAATGATCACTAGCAGCAGAACCAAGTACTAAAAAGTCAGCAGGATATTTAATCTTA
Source organism: Lolium perenne (assembly GCF_019359855.2). NCBI lineage: Eukaryota > Viridiplantae > Streptophyta > Magnoliopsida > Poales > Poaceae > Lolium > Lolium perenne. The sequence goes on from NC_067248.2 coordinate 93,609,207, forward strand.
CCACATAGAACTTCCACATCTCGAACAATACCAATTGGAGAAATAGTTTCTCTATTAGCCAGATGAATAACCACATCAATATCTTCAAGTTCACAAGAACCAATTTCGTGCATAATCTCCGTGTAAAGCTCACAAGGAATAGCACTAACACTTGCACCAATATCACATAAACCATAATAGCAATGATCACCAATTCTAACAGATAGCATAGGAACACTAACTTGTTTGGGTTTATTAGGATGTGAAACAATATTAGAAGCATCTTCACAGAAAATAATATGACCATCCTCCACATTTTCAGTCACACGATCTTTAACTATTGCAACAGCAGGTTCAATTTTAATTTGTTCTTCAGGTTCTTTAGGTTTCTTTTCACTTTTATTAACCGCACTAGATATGACAGAGTACTCCTTCATTTTAGCAGGGAAAGGAGTTTTTTCAATATAAGCTTCAGGAATAACATTATCAACAGTTTCAACCACTACACATTTGTTTACAGATGAATCAACTTTATCTTTATACGGTTCATGATACTTATCAAAATTCTTCTTAGGCAGTTCATAATGAGAGGCAAAAGCTTTATAAAGATTTGCAACAACTTGAGAATCAAGACCATATGTAGCACTCATATTACGAAATTTATCAGTATCCATAAAAGTTTCAATGCATTTATAATCATAAATTATACCTGATTCTCTATCTTTGTCGTTCTCCCATCCTTCAGTATTTTCTTGGATCCGATCAAGAAGGTCCCTTTTAAACTCTTCTTTGTTGCGTGTAAATGATCCAGAACAAGAAGTATCCAACAAGGTCTTGTCTTGAAAAGAAAGTCTTGCATAGAAGTTATCAATAATAACATTACCAGGAAGCTCATGAATGGGGCATTTGAGCATTAAAGACTTCAATCTCCCCCAAGCTTGGGCAATACTTTCTCCATCATGAGGCCAGAAATTATATATGCGGTTCCGATCCTTGTGAATTTCACTTGGAGGATAGAATTTGGAATAAAATAAAGGCACAATGTCCTCCCAATCAATAGAATCACCATTCTTCAGCAATTTATACCAATGCGCCGCTTTACCAGATAGCGATATAGTGAATAGTTTCTTCCTAACTTCATTCATAGAAATACCTGCACATTTGAATAACCCGCATAATTCATGCAAAAACAATAAATGATCACCAGGATGGACAGTTCCATCCCCTTCATAGCGGTTATCCATAACACGTTCAATAATTTTCATAGGTATTTTATATGGTACTACTTCCTCACCTGGCGCTTCATCCACTACCGTTGCAGTAGTAGTAGATTTCCCAAATAGAAATTGAAGAGAAGATCTCTCCATAATGACTTATAGCAGCAGGCAGAAATAAAATCAGCACAAACAGTAAAGGTTTTCCTTACCAATTCCACTTACCAATAGCGCTTCACTCCCCGGCAACGGCACCAGAAAATAGTCTTGATGACCCACAAGTATAGGGGGTATACCGTAGTATCTTCGATAAGTAAGAATGTCGATCCCAACGAGGAGCAGAAGGTGTTGGCAGCAGTTTCGATGAAGGATTCACTGTAAATGCTCACAAACAAGTATTCAAGGTGATGAGGCCTAAGGCCACGTGTGTTGCCCGATCTCACGAATTGACCGAGGGAAAGGCGGGGGAGAGGAAGAACACGAAGAACACGGCGAAGAACACGATGAACACACGCGAACGCACGCAACACAACCCGATACAATTCGGTTTACTCCCGATAGCCCGAACCACTATCCCGATAGAATCCCTCAAGGAGAGACACGAGGTAGAATCCCCGAGAGAAAGACCGATATACGATCTATGGAGTCACACGAGTGAGAGGCCGCGGTAGAATCACAAGTGCGAAAGATAAATCATATAAGGAGTGCCTTGATACAACTCATAGATTTGTGTCTAAGAGAGGAGGGGGTTTCCCTAATCCCAAAGGGATGGTGGAGGCATAAGCCAAGTTCTCACTCAAGTTATGTCTAACCTCATGAAGGGGGAGGTGGGAGCCTATATATAGGGAGCCACTAAGGAGGGGTAGTTTAGGCATACAAAGAGCATAGTGGGATGGTTTAGATTATGAGCTTCGTAGTGGGGACGGCGGTGTCGGCGTAGGCATGGCGACAGTGCCGTCTTCCTCCGGCGTCGAGCAGGGTGGCAGTGCTGGCCATTCCGTGGCGGTAGTGCCGGCCTTCCTAGACGCATCTCCTTCTTCCGTCTTCTCTTCCATGCCTCCGTGATATCGTCCTTGCGTCCTCGGGTCTCCATGGCATCCTCCCTTCCCTCCGTACTTGTCGTCGAGTTCCTATCATCGAGATTTGACGGAGTATGAAGTAGTATATCGTCCCAAATAGGCGATTCGAGGCACGCGTAAAGGAGAAGATTCACCTTTGCGTGCCGTCTTGGCGATGAAGCACATGATGCGGTGAAGACGGAAGGTCGCCCCGTATCACAAGGGGTTTTGATGTAATAGATGAATAAAGTACGAGTAAGTAAAATGCGAGAGAAATAATTGCAGCGAGTGGCCCAATCCTTTTTAGCACAAAGGACAAGCCGGTTTGTTTACTTATAATGACCAAACGTTCTTGAGGACACACGGGGATTTTAGTCTAGTGCTTTCGCTTCATGTAGCTAAATAATCTTCATTGTTTTGATAAGTGTTGTGTGGGTGAACCTATGCTAATGCACCGCCCTTCCTAGGACTAATACATACTTGTGATTATACCCCTTGCAAGCATCCGCAACTACAAGAAAGTAATTAAGATAAATCTAACCACAGCCTTAAACTCTGAGATCCTGCGATCCCTCTTGCATCGATATACTAACGGGGGCTCAGGTTTCTGTCACTCCGGCAACCCCGCAATTAGCAACCGAATACAAGATGCACTCCCCTAGGCCCATAAATGGTGAAGTGTCGTGTAGTTGACGTTCACACGACACCACTAGAAGAATGACACCACAACTTAAATATCATAACATTGAATATTACTCAACCATAATTCACTACTAGCATTTAGACTTCACCCATGTCCTCAAGAACTAAACGAACTACTCACTAGACATCATATGGAATACAATCAGAGGTGATATGATGATGAATAACAATCTGAACATAAACCTTGGTTCAATGGTTTCACTCAATAGCATCTACAACAAGTAGAGAATAACACCGGGAGAGTTTCCCCTATCGAACAATCAAGATCAAACCCAAATTGTTACAGCGGTGACGAGGTGCAGCGGTGGTGATGGCGGTGTAGATGGTGGAGATGATGATGATGATGATGGAGATGATGTCCAGCTCGATGACGATGGCGATGGCGTCGATTTCCCCCTCCGGGAGGGAATTTCCCCGGCGGATTCCTGCCCGCCGGAGAGCTCTTTTCTCTCTGGTGTTCTCCGCCCCGCAGAGGCGGCTGTAACTCTTCGTGAGGTCCTCCCTCTGGCTTAGGTTTTCGGGACGAAGGAGTACGCGAAGAAAAGGAGGCGAAAGGGGCTGTGGGGCCCCCACACCACAGGGTGGCGCGGCCAGGCCATGGGCCGCGCCGGCCTGTGGTCTGGGCCCACCTTGGCTCCCCTCTTCTTCCCCTTCTGGCTCCCTCCGTCATCTGGAAAAATAGGAATTTACGTGAAATTTCCTTCCACAGTTGATCTTCCGAAATATTGCGTTCTGACGGTGCTTTTTCCAGCAGAATCCTGGCTCCGGTGCTTGATCCTCCAATAATGATGAAACATGCAAAATAGATGAAATAACATAAGTATTGTGTCCCAATATGAGATATATCAATGAATAACAGCAAATTATGATACAAAATAGTGATGCAAATTGGACGTATCATGGATCACTCTCTCACCTCTCAACTCAATAGTGATAGTAGCTTCCTTAGTGTTAAGGTCTAAGACCCCGTGTGTGGCCCGATCTCGCGAATGACCCAAGAATCAAGGGGGAAAGAGAGGGAGAGGCGGAAGAACACGAAGAACGCGAGGAACACAACGCACACCAACCCGATACAATCGATACTTACCCTCGTGGCTCGATGGACCACGCCAATAGAATCACCACGGGAGAGACTCGAGGTAGAATCCCGGAGTGAGAGATCGGTGTTGAGGATGGAGGTAGGTGAGGGAGAGAGAGTGGGCTACACTAGAATCTCACTCACATAGATCCAATCATCCAACATGGGGTGCCTTGATACAAAGGGGATGAAACCCTAGGGAGACAAAGCTCAAAGTTATGTTTAAGCCTAAATCTTGTCTAACCAGCTATGGGAGCGAGCTGGGGTCTTTTATAGGCATACAAGGCGACCTGGGTCGACAAGGTACAAGTGGGTGGGTCAAAACCGACGGATCCGGTTTGGGGCCGGTCTGACCGGGCTGTGGACCGGATGGTCCGGTCACGGGTCCGGTCGACCGGTCGCAAACCGGAAACCTCGCAGATTTCCGTCCGGTTGGCCTCCGGTACGATGCCTGGGTGCGCCCGGTGCAGGTGGCCCGGTCTGACCGGCCTCTGCACCGGCCTGTCCGGTCTGTGGCCCGGTCTGACCGGCCTCTGGGCTGGCCGGCCTGTTCCTCCCTCCTCTTCTTCCTCTTCCTTCTCCTCTTCTTCCCTTCTTCTTCTTCCTTCTTCCATGCACCATGGGGGTTCCTTCTCTCTTGGTCCTTGTCGACGTCGGCACCTATAGACATCATGATAGGCATGAGGTAGCATGCCATTCAAGTTGGTGTTGAGATCGACCATAGAGAGGAAGGAGTTCACCTTGACGTATATGGCGGGGTTTTGTGTTGTTGGTCCACTTGGGGGACTCCTTGGCCATGGTGTAGCGTCGACGATAGGCGGGGATGCACTTGTCGGTCTTGAAGCGGAGGTGTCCAAAAGCCACCCCGCATCACTTAGCCCTCGCTAAAGCCTTTGCATTGTCCGCACTTACTTGGCTAGGAGTCATTGGGCGTAGGATGTAGGTCTTGTCGTTGACCTTGAAGCTATAGGCATTTGTGTAGCCATCATGGTTGGCTTTCTTGTCATATTGCATAGGGCGACCAAGTAACATGTGGCACACCGTCATAGGCACGACGTCACAATCAATGGTGTCTTCATAAGCGCCAATCTTGAAGGATATCGTGACGGTGTGTTGGATCTTCACATTTCCATTGTCGCTTAGCCATTGCACATGGTAGGGATGGGGGTGTTTCCGGAGCGGGAGGTTGAGCTTGGTGCATAGTTCGGTGCTTGCAAGATTGTGGCAACTCCCTCCATCGATGATAACCTTTATTGACTTGCCATTGATTCCGGCTCTTGTTTGGAAGATATTGCACCTTTGGTCTTCATTGGGAAGTGTATGGGTTGTCAACACTTTGGTCACCACAAGAGAAGGGCTTGCATCATGCACACATAGGACTTGCTCTTGGTCTTCCAAGTCATCATCTTCATGAGAGGTTGCGGCTTGTACCAAGGCTTCATATTCACCTTCACTCAAGTACTCCACATCTCCATCATCTCGAGTGATCATAACTCTTGTGTTCTTGCATTCAAAGGATTTATGTCCTTGAGCACCACACTTGAAGCAAGTGATGTTACTAGATCCGGTGGAAGCTTTGGAGGACATGGTTGATTGTTCCGGCTTGAAACTTGTTGTCTTGATGGCACTTCTTGCTTGCTTTGGAGGATCCTTGGAGGCAAGCGCACTTGTGTTCTTGATGCTTGAGGAGGCATTCATGGCATTTCTTGCGGCGAAGAAGGTCTTTGTCTTTGCACTTGCTAGGTCTTCTCGCACTTGGCGCTCGGCCCTTGTTGCTTGGTGGAGTAGCTCAACCATGTTTTTGTAAGGCAAGAATTCCACTATTCTCTTGACGGGGATGTTCAAGCCATTCAAGAATCTTGCCATAGTTTGCTCTTCTCGCTCATCCACATTTGCACTAATCATGGTCATGTGCATCTCCTTCTAATATTCCTCAACGGACTTGTAGCTTTGCTTGAGTTGAGTGAGCTTGTTGAAGAGGTCACGCTTGTGGTGAGTTGGTACAAAGCGGGTGTGCATGACTTCTTGCATCTCTTCCCATGTGTCAATGGGTGCTAAGTCTTCCTTCTCACGCTTCTTGTTTACCTCTTCCCACCAAACATTTGCATATCCTTCAAACTCAAGTGATGCCATGGCAACTTTCTTTGCTTCGGAGAAGTTGTGGATGCGGAATATCTTGTCAACCTTGAGTACCCAAGACAAGTATGCATCGGGATCTTCCTCTCCTTGGAACTTGGGCATGGTGAATTTGAGCTTCCCAAAGATTTCTTCCTCATTGCGGTCATTGCGTCGAGGAGGTGGTCTTGCTTCACCATGGTCTTGACGTTGTTGAGGTTGAGGTTGTGGACCTTGAGAATCTTCATTGTTGTTTCTATGTTGTTGAGGAGGAGGTGGTCTTCCATGACCTTCATCATGATCATCATTGTTGTGGCGTTGATGAGGCCTCACACTTTCTTCACTTGATGCTTGGTGATGACTTGAGTCTTCCTCCATCTCAACATCTCGTGCTTGATGAGGTGGTCTTCTACCATGAGGGCGATCATCATGATGACGACGGTTGTCTTGACCTTGACGGCGTGGTGCCCTATCACGAGGAGGTTGTTCAACATTGATGATGCGGTGGTCATACCACGGTAAGATTGCGAGGTAGTGTTCTTCCACTAACATACACCATATAGATACCGTCTAGCTAACATGTATAGCGACGAAGAAGATACGGAGGAGTACAAGGAGCACTTCGAGGAGGATACCTCTTCAAGCACCGCGGATGTGGAGGAACATGTGGAGCTCTACACCGACTATGGCTCCGCGAGCATCGCCAACATGACCGACATCGAGGAGCTCTACACCGACTATGGCTCCGCGAGCATCGCCAACATGGACGACATCGACGAGCTCTACATCGACACTTGCTCAACAAGCATGGACGACATGGTGGAGCACCACGACGAGGACGACATCGACCCCACCATGCATACCGCCGATGCTCCCACATACCCCTACTTGGCCAATGGAGCTACATATGAAGATAGAGGACCTCCACGATGGCACAATCATATGGATCCTCAAGAGCGTCCTCAACATGTTCGTCTTTGACACACTTCTCCGAGCTCGACAAGGCGCCACCATGAGAGTGCTTATGCACAAGATCAAGGACATCATATGGAGCATCAAGAGCGTCCCCAACATGATCGCCATCGACACGCTTCTCCAAGCTCCTCTAGGCGCCGCAAGCAACATGCCAAGTCGCATGAGCCATCATCTAGGCATGGCAAGGACCGTCATCGACTCACACCATCTCATGATCGTCGTCGACCACCACCACCTCATGGTCTACATCGACATCCTTCCACACATGATCTTCGACGACAACACTCAAGACATGGTGATGAGCCAAGAAGACGAGAGCCTCGACATGAAGACCTTCCTCATAAGGCGACTTCCACCTCTTGCGCCACCACCACAATGGCCCCTACCTCGTCATATGCCCATGGACTCCGATGGTACAAGTGCAAGCAACAAGGCCACCTTCCACGGGAATGTCCCAATCTCCTATGTGAGGTGTGCAAGGCCAAGGGTCACGTGGCATGGCAATGCACAACGCCAAGCGCCAAGAAGCTCTACTTCAACGAGCTCAATGCACAAGTCTCCAAGATGCCACCACTTGAGGACGACTTAGGAGGCGATGGAGTTGAGCATGGTGAGCATGGGATTCTCCCTTCACCTATGGAGGCGCATGGAGTTGAGATGGTTGAGCATGGGAAGTTCCCTTCAACCAAGGAGGCACATGGAGATGAGCAAGTCGAGCCTACTCCTATATGCTTGATTGATGAGTTGGTACCAATCCCATGTGAGCATGAGAGCCACTTAGCCCACTTGAGCGAGAGTGATAGTGAGTTGAGTGACTTCCACCCCATATGTGAGTTTGAGTGCTTCCATTTGGAGGACATGAGTGATACACAAAGTGAGTTGAGAGAGGTAGATGATAGGTCCATGGAGGACATCGCATTTGCTAACACATTAACCTCTCCCTCGTTTGTGTCTTCTTATGTTGCACTAGGTTCCACGGAGGACGAGTTCCCGCTCATGGAGAAGATGTACATGGTGCATGAAGACGATGATATCTCACCATGCTTGCTCCAAGATGGACATGTCGACCACATGGATCCTCCTACTTCCACAACACCTACATCACATGAGTCGGCCTTCAAAGGTAACAACATAGGTGTTGATGATGCCATGATCCCACTAGTGGACATGATGACTTATGAGTGCGTGCATGATCTTGATGATACATTTGCTACGTCACTTGATTCTTTCATATTCCCATGTGATGCTTTGCTTCCTAACATTGTTGATCATGTGGAGTTGATTGATTGTGATACCATGAACATGCCATGTTATGAAAGTTTCATATTTGCTCCGCTTGCTTGCAATGATAATGCTTATGATCATGCTTGTGTTGTGACACCCTTGTTGAACACTTGCTCTTTCCATAGGGTTGTCGACAACAATGATGACATTAGCTTTCACATGCTTTGCCCCAAATGTTTACACCACTCCATGATCCTTGCATCCAAGATTGTGAACAATTGCTCTTTCTTATGCTTGGAATGCAAGAATGCTTATTTTATTGTTCACGAGATGGCCCCCATAGCCTTCTCAATTTTTGATGATCATGAGTTACCACATGCCATGAATGCACCTTCTTGCCATATGCACCATCGCCATGCATTTCATACTATCTTGCTTGACACTAATGGTGATGTGCACAAGACATGGAACATCATGATGGATGATGTTTTCATCTACCATGCACACACGCTTTTTGTCTTGTTTCTTCCATGTGTAGGCACAAGGACGACAACTTCCACCGCCACGGAGCATGAGCTCACGAAACGCGCAATTGAGAGCTACCCCATCAAGGACCTAACCCGCGGGAATCACACCAAAGGGTATGTTCCCACAAGCCTTCGCCATCATGTGTTTCCGCCTTGGTTTGTTGAGCTTTCGGTTTGGTCCAACTCCTCGTCACCTTTTTGGCCTCTTATGCAACATCTCTTGACACATCTTGTTGGCACAATGGTTGTTGAATGTATTGATGATATCATCATACACTCCGAGAATCTCAAGGATCATGTCATACATGTGAGAGACACATTATGCACCTTGTGCCACATGTCACACCAAAAGTTGCTCTCCTTTGGATTTCTCATTTCATCTTTGGCATTTGCAATGGATTCTTTGACACTTGAGGAAACCCATAATAGGCTAACGCCAACCATACTTTCCCAAGCTAGAGGTCTCCATAGCTTTGCCATTGCACATAACAAATTTGCCCCAAATTTTGCCGCCGATACTTGCCTTTTGATTGTTCCATTTGTGTGGGACAATACGACACATCACATTTTTGACACTTTACAAACCAAACTCTTACATGCACAAACTTTTGCCCCACCAAATTTGGGATACATCGACACTCTTTCGATTACCATTTTTGCCACATGCCTCTTGGAGAAACGACTTGATGCTTCGTTTTTGATTGAGAGCCTCTTGTTCACCGGTCACCAAGTTGGCATCCACAAGCTTTCCTTTTGCAAGTTGTTTTTCCCCTTGTTCTTCTTCGACCGAGACTTGGCCCCTCCACCATGATGTCTACGTTCCCCCTCCTTTCCTGTAGACAGTGTTGGGCCTCCAAGTGCAGAGGTTTGTAGAACAGCAGCAAGTTTCCCTTAAGTGGATCACCCAAGGTTTATCGAACTCAGGGAGGAAGAGGTCAAAGATATCCCTCTCATGCAACCCTGCAACCACAAAGCAAGAAGTCTCTTGTGTCCCCAACACACCTAATAGGTGCACTAGTTCGGCGAAGAGATAGTGAAATACAGGTGGTATGAATATATATGAGCAGTAGCAACGGTGCCAGAAAATAGCTTGCTGGCGTGTAGTTGATGGTGGTAGTATTGCAGCAGTAGTAACACAGTAAAACAGTAAACAAGCAGTAGTAACTCAGCAGTATTTAGGAACAAGGCCTAGGGAATAGACTTTCACTAGTGGACACTCTCAACATTGATCACATAACAGGATAGATAAATGCATACTCTACACTCTTGTTGGATGATGAACACATTGCGTAGGATTACACGAACCCTCAATGCCGGAGTTAACAAGCTCCACAATAATGCTCATGTTTAAGTAACCTTAAGTGTAAGATAGATCAAAAGACTAAACCAAGTACTAGCATAGCATGCACACTGTCACCTTCATGCATATGTAGGAGGAATAGATCACATCAATATTATCATAGCAATAGTTAACTTCACAATCTACAAGAGATCATGATCATAGCATAAACCAAGTACTAACACGGTGCACGCACTGTCACCTTTGCACACATGCAGGAGGAATAAAACTACTTTAATAACACATCACTAGAGTAGCACATAGATAAATTGTGATACAAACACATTGCAATCATCAAGAGATATAAATAAGCACTTCACTACGCTCTTCAACAGTGAATAAGTACTTCGTGAAATATAGCCTAAGAGACCCACACGGTGCACACACTGTCACCTTTACACACGTGGGACAAGGAGTCTCCGGAGATCACATAAGTAAAACCCACTTGACTAGCATAATGACATCTAGATTACAAGCATCATCATATGAATCTCAATCATGTAAGGCAGCTCATGAGATTATTGTATTGAACTACATAGGAGAGAGATGAACCACATAGCTACCGGCACAGCCCCGAGCCTCGATGGAGAACTACTCCCTCCTCATGGGAGCAGCAGCGGTGATGAAGATGGCGGTGGAGATGGCAGCGGTGTTGATGGAGAAGCCTTCCGGGGGCACTTCCCCGCTCCGGCAGGGTGCCGGAACAGAGACTCCTGTCCCCCAGATCTTGGCTTCGCGATGACGGCGGCTCTGGAACTTTTCTCGTCTCGTGGCTTCCTCCGTAAGGGTTTTCGATGCAGGGGCTTTATATAGGCGAAGAGGCGGCGCAGGAGGGTCAACGAGGCGACGAGACCATAGGGTGGCGCGGCCAGGGCCTGGGCCGCGCCACCATGTCATCTGGGCCCACCAGGCCCCCCCTCTGGCGGCTCTCGGGTGTTCTGGATGCTTCCGGGCAAAATAGGAACCTGGGAGGTGATTTCGTCCAATTCCGAGAATATTTCGTTACTAGGATTTCTGAAACCAAAAACAGCAGAAAACAGGAACTGGCACTTCGGCATCTTGTTAATAGGTTAGTTCCAGAAAATGCATGAATATGACATAAAGTGTGCATAAAACATGTAGGTATCATCAATAAAGTAGCATGGAACATAAGAAATTATCGATACGTTGGAGACGTATCAGCATCCCCAAGCTTAGTTCTGCTCGTCCCGAGCAGGTAAAACGATAACAAAGATAATTTCTTAAGTGACATGCCATCATAATCTTGATCATACTATTTGTAAACATATGTAATGAATGCAGCGATCAAAACAAAAGTAATGAGATGAGTAAACAAGTGAATCATATAGCAAAGACTTTTCATGAATAGTACTTCAAGACAAGCATCAATAAGTCTTGCATAAGAGTTAACTCGTAAAGCAATAATTTAAAGTATAGGTATTGAAGCAACACAAAGGAAGATTAAGTTTCAGCGGTTGCTTTCAACTTGTAACATGTATATCTCATGGATAATTGTCAACATAGAGTAATATAACAAATGCAATAAGCAAGTATGTAAGAATCAATGCACAGTTCACACAAGTGTTTGCTTCTTGGGATGGAGAGAAATAGGTGAACTGACTCAACATAAAGGTAGAAGAATGGTCCTTCAAAGAGGAAAGCATCGATTGCTATATTTGTGCTAGAGCTTTGGTTTTGAAATCATCAAGAGAGTATAAAAGTAAAGTTTTGAGAGGTGTTTGTTGTTGTCAACGAATGGTAGCGAGTACTCTAACCCCCTTGCCAGACAAACCTTCAAAGAGCGGCTCCCATTTTATTTTATTTTTGGGTGACACTCCTTCCAACCTTTCTTTCACAAACCATGGCTAACCGAATCCTCGGGTGCCTGCCAACAATCTCATACCATGAAGGAGTGCCTTTTTATTTTAGTTTTATTATGATGACACTCCTCCCCACCTTTGCTTTCTCAAGCCATGGCTAACCGAATCCTTCGGGTGCCGTCCAACAATCACATACCATGGAGGAGTGTCTATTTTTGTTAATTAATTTGGGACTGGGAATCCCATTGCCAACTCTTTCTGCAAAATTATTGGATAAGCGGATGAAGCCACTAGTCCATTGGTGAAAGTTGCCCAACAAGATTGAAAGATAAACACCACATACTTCCTCATGAGCTATAAAACATTGACACAAATCAGAGGTGATAAATTTTGAATGGTTTAAAGGTAGCACTCAAGCAATTTACTTTGGAATGGCGGAGAAATACCATGTAGTAGGTAGGTATGGTGGACACAAATGGCATGAATATTGGCTCAAGTATTTGGATGCATGAGAAGTATTCCCTCTCGATACAAGGTTTAGGCTAGCAAGGTTATTTGAAGCAAACTCAAGGATGAACCGGTGCAGCAAAACTCACATAAAAGACATATTGTAAACATTATAAGACTCTACACCGTCTTCCTTGTTGTTCAAAACTCAATACTAGATATTATCTAGACCTTAGAGAGACCAAATATGCAAATCAAATTTTAGCAAGCTCTATGTATTTCTTCATTAATGGGTGCAAAGTATATGATGCAAGAGCTTAGACATGAGCACAACAATTGCCAAGTATCACATTACCCAAGACATTTTAGAATTACTACATGTAGCATTTTCCAATTCCAACCATATAACAATTTAACGAAGAAGAAACTTCGCCATGAATATTATGAGCTAAGAACACATGTGTTCATACGAACCAGCGGAGCGTGTCTCTCTCCCACACAAGGATGAACTTATTCAGAGAACTAAGATAACAAAACAAAAACAAAAATAAAAGCACACAGACGCTCCAAGTAAAGTACATAAGATGTGACCGAATAAAAATATAGTTTCACTAGAAGAAACCTGATAAGTTGTCGATGAAGAAGGGGATGCCTTGGGCATCCCCAAGCTTAGATGCTTGAGTCTTCTTAAAATATGCAGGGATGAACCACGGGGGCATCCCCAAGCTTAGACCTTTCACTCTTCTCGATCACATTATATCACCCTCTTCTATTGACCCTTGAAAACTTCCTTCACACCAAACTTCAAGCAAACTCATTAGAGGGTTAGTGCATAATCAAAAATTCACATGTTCAGAGGTGACACAATCATTCTTAACACTTCTGGACATTGCACAAAACTTCTGAAAGTTAATGGAACAAAGAAACTCATTCAACTTAACAAAAGCGGCAATGCGAAATAAAAGGCAGAATCTGTCAAAAACAGAACAGTCCGTAAAGACGAATTTAAATCTGGCACCAGACTTGCTCAAATGGAAAAACTCAAAACTAATGAAAGTTGCGTACATATCTGAGGATCACGCTCGTAAATTGGCAGATTTTTTCAAATTTTCTACAGGGAACTGTGCCCAGATTCGTGACAGACAGCAATGCTGTTTCTGCGCAGCGATCCCAAATATAACATCAACTTTGACATAGAAACTTTACTTGGCACAAAAACATGATAAGGAGAGGTTGCTACAGTAGTAAACAACTTCCAAGACACAAATATAAAACAAAGTACTGTAGCAAAATAACACATGGGTTATCTCCCAAGAAGTTCTTTTCTTTATAGCCATTAAGATGGGCTCAGCAGTTTTAATAATGCACTCGCAAGAAATAGTATTTGAGGCAAAAGAGAGCATCAAGAGGCAAATTCAAAACACATTTAAGTCTAACATGCTTCCTATGCATAGGAATCTTGTAAATAAACAAGTTCATGAAGAGCAAAGTAACAAGCATAGGAAGATAAAACAAGTGTAGCTTCAAAAATTTCAGCACATAGAGAGGTGTTTTAGTAACATGAAAATTTCTACAACCATATTTTCCTCTCTCATAATAACTTTCAGTAGCATCATGAGCAAACTCAACAATATAACTATCACATAAAGCATTCTTATCATGAGTCTCATGCATAAAATAATTACTACTCCCAACATAAGCATAGTCATTCTTATTAATTGTAGTGGGAGCAAATTCAACAAAGTAGCTATCAAATATAGGAGGTATATTGTAATCATAATCAAATTTATCCTCCATAACAGGTGGTAACAAAAGACTACTATCATTATAATCATCATAAATAGGAGGCAAAGTATCATCAAAGTAAATTTTCTCCTCAATGCTTGGGGGACTAAAAATATCATGCTCATCAAAGCCAGCTTCCCCAAGCTTAGAATTTTCCATATCATTAACAACAATAGTGTTCAAAGCATTCATATTAATATGTTCCATGGGTTTTTTAATTTTAGTATCAAACCATCCATGTCTTAAATCAGGAAATAGAATAAAAAGGTCATTGTTGTCCATTATGCCTAACTAGTGTAAACAAGAAACCAAATGTCGCAATTGCAGAGTCTAAAGGAAATAGCTTTGAGTACTTACAATGGCGCCGGAAAATAGCTTAGTAGCCGAGGTCCGGAGTGTGAGTACCTTTTACCTTTCCTCCCCGGCAACGGCGCCAGAAAAGTGCTTGATGTCTACGTTCCCCCTCCTTTCCTGTAGACAGTGTTGGGCCTCCAAGTGCAGAGGTTTGTAGAACAGCAGCAAGTTTCCCTTAAGTGGATCACCCAAGGTTTATCGAACTCAGGGAGGAAGAGGTCAAAGATATCCCTCTCATGCAACCCTGCAACCACAAAGCAAGAAGTCTCTTGTGTCCCCAACACACCTAATAGGTGCACTAGTTCGGCGAAGAGATAGTGAAATACAGGTGGTATGAATATATATGAGCAGTAGCAACGGTGCCAGAAAATAGCTTGCTGGCGTGTAGTTGATGGTGGTAGTATTGCAGCAGTAGTAACACAGTAAAACAGTAAACAAGCAGTAGTAACTCAGCAGTATTTAGGAACAAGGCCTAGGGAATAGACTTTCACTAGTGGACACTCTCAACATTGATCACATAACAGGATAGATAAATGCATACTCTACACTCTTGTTGGATGATGAACACATTGCGTAGGATTACACGAACCCTCAATGCCGGAGTTAACAAGCTCCACAATAATGCTCATGTTTAAGTAACCTTAAGTGTAAGATAGATCAAAAGACTAAACCAAGTACTAGCATAGCATGCACACTGTCACCTTCATGCATATGTAGGAGGAATAGATCACATCAATATTATCATAGCAATAGTTAACTTCACAATCTACAAGAGATCATGATCATAGCATAAACCAAGTACTAACACGGTGCACGCACTGTCACCTTTGCACACATGCAGGAGGAATAAAACTACTTTAATAACACATCACTAGAGTAGCACATAGATAAATTGTGATACAAACACATTGCAATCATCAAGAGATATAAATAAGCACTTCACTACGCTCTTCAACAGTGAATAAGTACTTCGTGAAATATAGCCTAAGAGACCCACACGGTGCACACACTGTCACCTTTACACACGTGGGACAAGGAGTCTCCGGAGATCACATAAGTAAAACCCACTTGACTAGCATAATGACATCTAGATTACAAGCATCATCATATGAATCTCAATCATGTAAGGCAGCTCATGAGATTATTGTATTGAACTACATAGGAGAGAGATGAACCACATAGCTACCGGCACAGCCCCGAGCCTCGATGGAGAACTACTCCCTCCTCATGGGAGCAGCAGCGGTGATGAAGATGGCGGTGGAGATGGCAGCGGTGTTGATGGAGAAGCCTTCCGGGGGCACTTCCCCGCTCCGGCAGGGTGCCGGAACAGAGACTCCTGTCCCCCAGATCTTGGCTTCGTGATGACGGCGGCTCTGGAACTTTTCTCGTCTCGTGGCTTCCTCCGTAAGGGTTTTCGATGCAGGGGCTTTATATAGGCGAAGAGGCGGCGCAGGAGGGTCAACGAGGCGACGAGACCATAGGGTGGCGCGGCCAGGGCCTGGGCCGCGCCACCATGTCATCTGGGCCCACCAGGCCCCCTCCGCGGCTCTCGGGTGTTCTGGATGCTTCCGGGCAAAATAGGAACCTGGGAGGTGATTTCGTCCAATTCCGAGAATATTTCGTTACTAGGATTTCTGAAACCAAAAACAGCAGAAAACAGGAACTGGCACTTCGGCATCTTGTTAATAGGTTAGTTCCAGAAAATGCATGAATATGACATAAAGTGTGCATAAAACATGTAGGTATCATCAATAAAGTAGCATGGAACATAAGAAATTATCGATACGTTGGAGACGTATCACACCACTACATGGGAGACCCGTTATGGACTACAACAAAGACGCCTGCACTACGACGAGCATCCCTAAGGACACAAGGGCACCTATACAAGTCCTTCCCGTCTACCTCATCGGTGAGGAGGAGCAAGAGTCGAGGACGACTCTTCCCCAAGGGGGGGGGATGATGCGGGGTGGCCTTTGGACACCTACGCCTCAAGACCAACAAGTGAAGCCCCGACTATCATCGACGCTACACCATGGCCAAGGAGTCCCCCAAGTGGACCAACAACACAAACCCCCGCCATATATGTCAAGGTGAACTCCTTCCTCTCTATGGTCGATCTCAACACCAACTTGAATGGTATGCTACCTCATGCCTATCATCTTGATGTCTATAGGTGCCGACGTCGACAAGGACCAAGAGAGAAGGAACCCCCATGGTGCATGGAAGAAGGAAGAAGAAGAAGGGAAGAAGAGGAGGGAGGAACAGGCCGGCCAGCCCAGAGGCCGGTCAGACCGGGCCACAGACCGGACAGGCCGGCGCAGAGGCCGGTCAGACCGGGCCACGGACCGGGCGCACCCAGGCATCGTACCGGAGACCAACCGGACGGAAATATGCGAGGTTTCCGGTTTGCGACCGGTCGACCGGACCCATGACCGGACAACCCGGTCCACAGCCCGGTCTGACCGGCCCCAAACCGGGTCCGTCGGGTTTAACCCACCAACTTGTACCTTTTCGACCCCTGTCGCCTTGTATGCCTATAAAAGACCCCAGCTCGCCCCCAGAGCTGGTTAGACAAGATTTAGGCTTAAACATGACTTTGAGCTTTGTCTCCCTAGGGTTTCATCCCCTTTGTATCAAGGCACCCCATGTTGGATGATTGGATCTATGTGAGTGAGATTCTAGTGTAGCCCACTCTCTCTCCCTCACCGGTCTCCGTCCCCAACACCGATCTCTCACTCCGGGATTCTACCTCGAGTCTCTCCCGTGGTGATTCTATTGGCGTGGTCCATCGAGCCACGAGGGTAAGTATCGATTGTATCGGGTTGGTGTGCGTTGTGTTCTTCGCGTTCTTCGTGTTCTTCCGCCTCTCCCTCTCTTTCCCCTTTGGATCTTGGGTCATTCGCGAGATCTTCCGCATACATAACTACTCCGGTGCCAAGAAAGTAGCCATGGCCTCCCTCGAGTTTGAAGATTATGCCAACACTTGGTGGGAACAAATTGTCACTCTTAGGGAAGAAAAGGGTGATCCTCCAATTGATACTTGGGAAGACATGAAGGAGGAAATGCAAGCTCGCTTTGTCCCTACACACTACAAGACCGATCTCTTCAACAAGCTCCAAAAGTTGAAGCAAGGCACCAAGACCGTTGAGGAATTCTTCAAGGAGATGGAGTTAACCATGATGCGAGCAAACATCCAAGAGTCCGAGAACCAAACCATCGCTAGGTTCTTCAATGGCCTCAACTACCCCATCAAGAGGATTGTGGAGTTCCAACAATAATCCAACATGGTTGAGTTGGTTCACCAAGCTTCCAAGGCCGAGCGTCAAGTGAATGAGGACATCAAATACTCGAAGTCCAAGCAATACTTCGCCTCCAAGCTTGCTACATCAACTCCTACAACAAGTGTCAATCCAACCGCATCCTCTACACCTTCCAAGCAACCTTCTATCCAAAGTCGCATGAAGCAAACGGTATCCTCCACCGCCTCCTCCAAGGCATCCACGGGACCCTCCAATGTCACTTGCTTCAAGTGTGGTACTCAAGGCCACAAGTCCTTTGAGTGCAAGAACAACAAGGTTATGATCACTATGGAGAATGGTGACATAGAGACGCTAAGTGAGGGCGAATATGAAGCCCTAGTGCAAGCCGCCGTTGCTAATGAGGAAGACTATGATGAAGAAAGTGGAGAAGACCCTCTCTTATGCACACATGACCCAAGCCCTTCACTTGTGGTCACTCGAGTGCTCACCACTCAACCCCAAGCTATGGAAGACCAAAGATGCAACATCTTCCAAACTCGCGCCGGAATTGGTGGCAAGTCAATCAAGGTCATCATCGACGGTGGGAGTTGCCACAACTTGGCAAGCACCGAGTTATGTGAGAAGCTCAACCTCACGCTTCGCAAACATCCTCATCCATACCATGTCCAATGGTTGAGTGACAAGGGCAATGTCAAGATTCAACACACCGTCACCATCAACTTCAAGATAGGACCCTATGAAGACACCGTCGAGTGTGACGTGGTACCTATGACCGTGTGCCACATGTTGCTTGGCCGCCCATGGCAACTTGACAAGAAGGCCATACATGATGGTTACTCCAATGCATACACCTTCAAGGTCAAGGACAAGAAGTTCGAGCTTCGCCCAATGACTCCTAGCCAAATCATCGCCGACAATGCGAAGGCTTTAGCGAGGGCACAACACCACACCCACCATAGTGAGTTGAGAGGAGAGGGAGCTACCCACCAAAAAGAGAGTGAGCGCCACCACCCACATATGAGTGAGAGAAAGAGTGTCCTCCTAGCCACCAAAAGCGAGTGGAGAGAAGTGAAAGACAACCCATCCACCACCATACACTACGTGCTCATTTGCAAGGGCCTATCGTCGGAGACTAATGACTTAACCAACATTCCTTCGTCTTTGTTGTCTCTTTTGAAGGAGTTCCAAGACGTCTTCCCCGACGAGCTACCTCATGGACTACCACCGCTTCGGGGCATCGAGCATCGCATCGACCTCATACCCGGCGCTCCCCTACCAAACCGCGCCGCCTACCGCACCAACCCCGAAGATACCAAGGAGATACAACGACAAATACAAGACCTCCTCGCTAAAGGGTATGTCCGAGAAAGCCTTAGCCCTTGTGCCGTTCCCGTCATTCTTGTGCCTAAACCGGATGAGACGCAACGGATGTGTATGGATTGCCGACCTATCAATGCCATTACCGTCCGTTATCGCCATCCCATTCCGCGTTTAGATGACATGCTTGATGAATTGAGTGGTGCCACCATTTTCTCTAAGATTGATTTGCGTAGTGGCTACCACCAAATTCGCATGGCAATTGGTGATGAATGGAAGACGGCATTCAAGACCAAGCTTGGTCTATATGAATGGCTTGTCATGCCATTTGGTCTTTCAAATGCTCCTTCGACTTTCATGCGTCTTATGAATCACATTTTGCGACCTCTCATTGGCAAGAGCGTGGTTGTTTACTTTGATGATATCCTCATCTATAGCAAAAATCTCGAGGACCATGTTCAACATGTGAGAGAAGTCTTATGCATCTTGCGCCACGAGAAGCTTTTTGCCAACCTACCAAAATGCCATTTCGCTCAAAACAAATTGGTTTTTCTTGGTTTTGTGGTTTCCGCCAACGGGATTGAAGTTGATTCTTCCAAAGTTGAGGCCATCCACAATTGGCCCACTCCCACAAATGTTGGTCAAGTTCGAAGCTTCCATGGACTTGCCGGATTTTACCGCTGCTTTGTGAAAGATTTCAGCACCATTGCTTGCCCTTTAAACGAGCTTACAAAAAAGAATGTTCCGTTTGTTTGGGGCAAAGCACAACAAAAAGCTTTTGATGAATTGAAAAAGAGACTCACCGAGGCACCACTACTTGCTCTTCCCGATTTTGCCAAAACATTTGAGATAGAATGCGATGCGAGTGGCCTTGGAATCGGTGGTGTTCTCATGCAAAATGGAAAACCCGTGGCATACTATAGCGAGAAGTTGGATGGCGCACGCCTCAACTATCCTATATATGACAAGGAGCTTTATGCTTTGGTTCGTGTTCTTGAAGTTTGGCAACACTACCTTTGGCCAAAAGAGTTTGTTATCCATTCGGATCATGAGTCCTTGAAGTATTTGAAAAGTCAACACAATTTGAACAAGAGACATGCTAAGTGGGTTGAGTTCATAGAGTCCTTCCCTTATGTAATCAAATACAAAAAGGGCAAGGAAAACGTGGTTGCGGATGCACTTTCCCGCAAGATTACTCTTCTACTTACCCGCTTGGAGTTTCACATTTTGGGTCTTGAGGAGATCAAAGAACTTTACCCTTCCGACGCTTTCTTTGGTCCAATCTTTGCCAAGTGTTCCGTTGACCGCGGATTTGATGATTTCTATTTGCATGATGGCTACTTGTTTAAAGCTAACAAGATTTGCATTCCCGAGTCTTCTCTTCGTAAGTTGCTTTTGCAAGAGTCACATGGAGGTGGTCTCATGGGTCACTTTGGACGAGAGAAGACATATGCCATGCTCTCAACCCACTACTATTGGCCAAGAATGTACCGCGACGTGGAACGCCTTTGCCACCGGTGTACAACATGATTACAAGCTAAGTCTACTTCCAATCCCTATGGTCTTTACATGCCTTTACCCATTCCATATGCACCTTGGTCGGACATAAGCATGGACTTTGTACTTGGCTTACCACGCACAAAACATGGTCACGACTCAATATTTGTAGTAGTGGATAGGTTCTCTAAAATGGCTCATTTCATACCATGTCATAAGAGCGATGATGCTTCACACATTGCTTCATTGTTTTTCAGGGAAGTGGTTCGCCTACATGGAATACCGGCAAGCATTGTGTCAGATCGAGACGTCAAGTTTATGAGTTACCTATGGAAGTCGCTCATGGCGAAGTTTGGAGTGAAGCTCTTGTTCTCATCGTCCTCGCACCCTCAAACCGATGGACAAACCGAAGTGGTCAATCGAAGCCTCTCCACCCTTCTCCGCACACTTGTGAAGACAAATTTGAAGTCATGGGAAGATTGCCTACCGCATGCGGAGTTCGCCTACAATCGAGCCAAGCACTCCACAACCTCAAGGAGTCCCTTCATGATCGTCTATGGATTCGAACCTCCAACGGCACACGACATCCTCCCACTACCTCTTCATGAAAGGACGAACATGGACTTCGACGAGCGCACCACCGCCATGAAGAAACTACATGAAGAGACAAGAGCAACCATACAAGAGCATGTACTTCGCCAAGCTAACCGCCTCAACGCCAAGAAAAAGGAACGCGTGTTTGAAGAAGGAGACCTCGTTTGGATCCACCTAAGGAAAGAAAGGTTTCCGCAAGAACGCAACTCCAAGCTCAAGCCAAGAGGAGATGGTCCTTTCAAGGTCCTCAAGCGCATCAACAACAACGCCTACGTCATCGACATACCAACATCCAAGTACTTGGTGAGAAACACTTTCAACATCTCGGATCTCTCACCCTATCATGGAGATGAGGAGGAACAAGAGTCGAGGACGACTCTCTCCCAAGGGGGGGGAGATGATGCGGGGTGGCCTTCGGACACCTCCTCACCAAGACCAACAAGTCCCCCAAGCGGACCAATGACACGGGCTCGAGCTAAAGCGATACATGACAAGGTGAACTCGCTCCTCACCACCCTTGACCTTGGTACCCCTTTGGATGGATTGCTACCTCATGCCGACGTGCTATGTGTCATTAGGTACAAGGCGCACCAAGACCCCGGAGAGGAGGAGACACCATGGTCAAGGGAAGGAGAGGAGCAGCGGAACCTGGAGATGAACATGATGCCGAAGCCGACATCGGCCGAAGAGCGCCAAGGAAGAAAAGGACGCTGGCCGGTCCAGGACCCGGTCGGACCGGACCCACGACCGGACGCTCCGGCCACAGGCCCGGTCAACCGGGCGCAAACCGGGCCAGCTCCCTCGTACCGGACGACGACCGGACCCAGGACCGGACAGCCCGGTCACAGGCCCGGTCAGACCGGACCCATGACCAGACAGCCCGGTCCCAGGCCCGGTCTGACCGGACCCCAAACCGGATCCGACGGAAATACCCCACCAAACTGCCTTGACTTATCCATTCGCGTACCTGTTCGCCCTTGCTGGCTGTGCTTGCCTATTTAAGTAGCTGGACCCCCTCCTTTACTTTCAGACTTGTTTAGAACTCAAACCTAACTTTGAGCTTAGTCTCCCTTGGGTATCATCCCTCTGTAATCAAGGCAACCCTTGTGGATGTATGGATTTGGTAGTGAGAGATTCTAGTGTTTACACTCTCTCTCCCACTCCTTGATTCGTCCTCCCCACCGGTCTCTCCTCTCGGAATTCTACCTCGAGTCTCTTCCGGGCGGATTCTATTGGCACGGTCCATCGAGCCGTGAGGGTAAGCATCGATTGTATCGGGTTGGTGTGCGTGGTTCCTCGTGTGTTCTTCGCGTTCTTCGTGTTCTTCCGCCTCTCCCCCTCTTTCCCCCTTGATTCCTTGGGTCATTCGCGAGATCGGGCCACAATCGGGGTCTTAGACCACATCACTTCTTCTCCTTCGTCCTGGCGACTACCGGCGACACCGTCCCAAGTGGTGCGTCCCCGGCGACGGAGTTGCTGGAAAGGATGCGGAGCAAAGATCTGATGTGCGGTCCAGAAGGACTCGATTGATTTTCTTCTATATGTTTTGGGGTCCTTTTTGTAAAGTTGCAGGTTCTATTAGTTATTGTCTAGTACTTTTGGTCCTCTATGTAATTTTTTGGACTAGTTTCCATTGGCACTGATAAACTTGAATTTTGACAAGTTCACAGGGAAAAAAATTCCTTTGCACATATGGCCTATCATGATGCGGGGTGGCTTTCGGACCCCTCCGCCTCAAGACCGTCAAGTGCAACCCCGCCTATCGTCGACGCTACACCATGGTCAAGGAGTTCCCCAAGTGGACCAACAACACCAACCCCCGCCATATATGTCAAGGTGAACTCCTTCCTCTCGACACTCGACCTCGTCAATACCTTGGATGGAATGCTACCTCATGACGGTGTGTTACATGTCATTAGGTACAAGAGTCATCGAGGAACCGGAGAGAAGGAACTCCCATGGTGCAAGGAAGAGAGAAGAAGAAGAATGAAGGAAGAAGAAAGGAAGAGGAAGAAGAGGCGGGAGGAGGAAGGCCGGCCGGTCACAGGCCCGGTCGACCGGGCTCCTGACCGGACCGCCCGGTCACAGGCCCGGTCAACCGGGCTCCTGACCAGCCGGCCGGTTTTCGACCGGAACGTCGACCGGTGCCATCCGGAAGCAATCCCGGGGCTCCCGAAGCCCCGCCCGGTTACGTCCGGCCCAGAATCCGGTTTGGAACCGGATGGCCCGGTCCCAGACCCGGTCCAACCGGCCCTGTGACCGGATTCGTCGGGTTTGACCCACCAACTTGTACCTTTTCGACCCATGTCGCCTTGTATGCCTATATAAGACCCCAGCTCGCCCCCATAGCTGGTTAGACAAGATTTAGGCTTAAACATGACTTTGAGCTTTGTCTCCCTAGGGTTTCATCCCCTTTGTATCAAGGCACCCCATGTTGGATGATTGGATCTATGTGAGTGAGATTCTAGTGTAGCCCACTCTCTCTCCCTCACCTACCTCCGTCCCCAACACCGATCTCTCACTCCGGGATTCTACCTCGAGTCTCTCCCGTGGTGATTCTATTGGCGTGGTCCATCGAGCCACGAGGGTAAGTATCGATTGTATCGGGTTGGTGTGCGTTGTGTTCTTCGCGTTCTTCGTGTTCTTCCGCCTCTCCCTCTCTTTCCCCCTTTGATTCTTGGGTCAATCGCGAGATCGGGCCACACACGGGGTCTTAGACCTCATCATATGGTATCAGCAGCCTTTGGTTTCCGCGAATTTGACCCCCCACCCACCCAATTTCGTCTCTAAAAAAAAAATTCCCCAAAAATCCCCAAAAAATAGCCCTAATTTGCCTTTGGATGGATCTGCGATTTGGTTGCGTTTTGAGTGGTTTTGGTCCATGGATTTGGTGTTGAGGTGCTTGATCTACTATTTTCCCCACTTTCTAGCCCCCAATTCCATCGTTTTCCTTCGATTTGGGTCGATTTGGACGATTTGGCTCAAGAACACGTGCAGCCGGTTGAGAAATCCGGCCAACCGGGCTGCAGACCGGGCCGGCCGGCGCCAGAGCCGGTCAACCGGTCGCCAACCGGACCAGCCGGTCCACAGTCCGGTCCAACCGGATCCCAGACCGGGCGCCACCACTTCCTCCACCACCGCCGACCACCACCGCCCCGCTCATCCGCCGGCAAGCTCCGTCACCCCCGCGGACCACCGGTAAACACCACTGCGGCCCCATAAACACCACCGCATCCGCAAGAGCATCGCAACCACCCACCACCGGCATACCACCGCCACCACCGCCAAGCTACTTTGACCCATCTTATCCGCTAACTTGTGTTTGCTTGTTCCGGTTTGAGTGCCTTGTTTGTGAAACTAACCCGCAGCTCCGACACAAGCGGCAACATCCTCGCCACCCCGGACTTGCAACCGTACTCTTGACATGACCGCCATCATCGCAAGTTGTGTGTTCATCACCGCCTAACATCTTAGGTATAACTTGCATTCCCTTGTAACCCATCTTCTTTTGCGATCTATCCTATCGAGCATTGCTTATCTAGTGTTGCGAGACATTGCACGTGGCCCCGATTGTGAGGTGTGTGTGTAGTGTGGAGTCAAGCTTCTAAGCAAAACTCGTGTGGCAAGATAGCAAAACCGAGCTAACGCTAACATAGTGCGAGAAAAAGCCGCCAAAACACAAAAAGAGTGCAAGTGCACCATAGAGCAAAAGTGTGCAAGGGCCATCATACATACAAATACACAAAGAGTGTAAGTACCACCAAATACAAAAAGAGGAAAAAGCTTTTAAGCAAAAGAGAGAAAAGAGAAGAAAGGCCGCGTGTGAATCTTGTTGTCTCTCATGTTGCAACCAAAGCTTTGCCTCTCCTTGTGTTAGTGTGACACCGAGCAACCTTGCTTTCGGGCTTCATACACTTTTCCGCTCATTCCTTGGTCGCACTAACCCCGCTTATCCCGTGTGTGAGTTCCATATCTTTTCCGTGTTTATAGTGATCATCGCTTTGACATTTGAGTTTTTGGATTTCACCCACCCTTAACAACAAACTTGATTTCGGATTTCATCTTTTGGCTTTCCACCATACTCACCTAACACCATATTTGCTAGCTTTTGCGTGTGTCTTTGTGTGAGTGCCCGATACAATTGTTCTAACTCTCGGTTTGTTGGATCACCCCAATCTTGTCATACCACGGTAAGATTGCGAGGTAGTGTTCTTCCACTAACATACAGCATATAGATACCGTCTTGCTAACATGTATAGCGAAGAAGAAGATACGGACGAGTACACGGAGCACTTTGAGGAGGATGCCTCTTCAAGCACCGCGGATGTGGAGGAACATGTGGAGCTTTACACCGACTATGGCTCCGCGAGCATCGCCAACATGACCGACATCGAGGAGCTCTACACCGACTATGGCTCCGAGAGCATCGCCAACATGGACGACATCGACGAGCTCTACATCGACACTTGCTCAACAAGCATGGACGACATGGTGGAGCACCACCACGAGGACGACATCGACCCCACCATGCATACCGCCGATGCTCCCACATACCCCTACTTGGCCAATGGAGCTACATATGAAGATCGAGGACCTCCACGATGGCATCATCATGTGGATCATCAAGAGCGCCCCCAACATATTCGGCATCGACACACTTCTCCGAGCTCCACAAGGCGCCATCATGAGAGTGCTTATGCACACGATCATCGACATCACGGACATCACATGGAGCATCAAGAGCGCCCCCAACATGAGCCATCACCTAGGCAAGGCAAGGACCGTCATCGACTAACACCATCTCATGATCGTCATCGACCACCACCACCTCATGGTCTACATCGACATCCTTCCACACATGATCTTCGACGACACCACTCAAGACATGGTGATGAGGCAAGAAGACGAGAGCCTCGACATGAAGACCTTCCTCATAAGGCGACTTCTACCTCTTGCGCCACCACCAAAATGGCCCCTACCTCGTCATATGCCTATGGACTCCGATGCTACAAGTGCAAGCAACAAGGCCACCCTCCACGGGAATGTCCCAATCTCCTATGTGAGGTGTGCAAGGGCAAGGGTCACATGGCATGGCAATGCACAACGCCAAGCGCCAAGAAGCTCTACTTCGACGAGCTCAACGCACAAGTCTCCAAGATGCCACCACTTGAGGACGACTTAGGAGGCGATGGAGTTGAGCATGGTGAGCATGGGATTCTCCCTTCACCCACGGAGGCGCATGGAGTTGAGATGGTTGAGCATGGGAAGTTCCATTCAACCACGGAGGCGCATGGAGATGAGCAAGTCGAACCTACTCCTACATGCTTGATTGATGAGTTGGTACCAACCCCATGTGAGCATGAGAGCCACTTAGCCCACTTGAGCGAGAGTGATAGTGAGTTGAGTGACTTCCACCCCATATGTGAGTTTGAGTGCTTCCATTTGGAGGACATGAGTGATACACAAAGTGAGTTGAGAGAGGTAGATGATAGGTCCATGGAGGACATCGCATTTGCTAACACATTAACCTCTCCCTCGTTTGTGTCTTCCTATGTTGCACTAGGTTCCACGGAGGACGAGTTCCCGCTCATGGAGAAGATGTACATGGTGCATGAAGATGATGATATCTCACCATGCTTGCTCCAAGATGGACATGTCGACCACATGAATCCTCCTACTTCCACAACACCTACATCACATGAGTCGGCCTTCAAAGGTAAAAACATAGGTGTTGATGATGCCATGATCCCACTAGTGGACATGATGACTTATGAGTGCACGCATGACCTTGATGATATATTTGCTACGTCACATGCTACTTTCATTTTCCCATGCGATACTTTGCTTGATAACATTGTTGATCATGTGGAAGTGAATGCTTGTGATACCATGATCATGCCATGCTATGAGAGCTTCAATTTTTCTACCATTGCTTGCAACATGTCGACCACTTGCTCCTTACCATCTATTGCTTGCAATGATAATGACAAGGATGACATTAGCTTCCAAATGCTTTGTCCCAAATGTTTACACTCTACCATGATCCTTGCATCCAAGATTGCGAACAATTGCTCTTTCTTATGCTTGGTATGCAAGAATGCTTATTTCATTGTCCGCGAGACGGCCCCCATAGCCTTCTCACTTTTTGATGATCATGAGTTACCACATGCCATGAATGCACCTTCTTGCCATATGCACCATCGCCATGCATTTCATAATATCTTGCTTGACACTAATGGTGATGTGCACAAGACATGGAACATCATGATGGATGATGTATTCATCTACCATGCACACACGCTTTTTGTCTTGTTTCTTCCATGTGTAGGTACACGGACGACCACTTCTACCGCTACGGAGCATGAGCTCACAAAACGCGCAATTGAGAGCTACCCCATCAAGGACCTAACCCGCGGGATTCAAACCAAAGGGTATGTTTCCCAACGCCTTCGCCATCGTGTGTTTCCGACATTTCTTGTCGAGCTTCCGGCTTGGTCCAATTCGTCGTCACCTCTTTTGCTTCTTATGCAACATATCTTGAAACATCTTGTTGGCACAATGGTTGTTGTATGTATTGATGATATCATCATACACTCCGAGAATCTCAAGGACCATGTCATACATGTGAGAGACACATTATGCACCTTGTGCCACATGTCACACCAAAAGTTGCCCTCCTTTGGATTTCTCATTTCATCTTTGGCAATTGCAATGGATTCTTTGACACTTGAGGATACCCATACTCGGCTCACGCCAACCGTACTTTCCCAAGCTAGAAGTCTCCATAGCTTTGCCATTGCACATAACAATTTTGCCCCAAATTTTACCGCCGATACTTGCCTTTTGATTGTTCCATTTGTGTGGGACAATGCTACACACAACATTTTTGACACCTTCCAAAGCAAACTTTTACTTGCACAAATTTTTGTCCTACCACATTTTGGATACATCGACACTCTTTTGATCACCATTTTTGCCCAATGCCTTTTGGAGAAACGACTTGATGCTTCGTATTTGATTGAGAGCCTCTTGTTCGCCGGTAACCAAATTGGCATCCACAAGCTTTCCTTTTGCAAGTTGTTTTTCCCAATGTTCTTCTTCGACCGAGACTTGGCCCCTCCGCCACTACATAGGAGACCCGTTATGGACTACAACAAAGACGCCTGCACTACGACGAGCATCCCTAAGGACACAAGGGCACCTTTACAAGTCCTTCCCGTCTACCTCATCGGTGAGGAGGAGCAAGAGTCGAGGACGACTCTTCCCCAAGGGGGGGGAGATGATGCGGGGTGGCTTTCGGACCCCTCCGCCTCAAGACCGTCAAGTGCAACCCCGCCTATCGTCGACGCTACACCATGGTCAAGGAGTCCCCCAAGTGGACCAACAACACCAACCCCCGCCATATATGTCAAGGTGAACTCCTTCCTCTCGACACTCGACCTCGTCAATACCTTGGATGGAATGCTACCTCATGTCGGTGTGTTACATGTCATTAGGTACAAGAGTCATCGAGGAACCGGAGAGAAGGAACTCCCATGGTGCAAGGAAGAGAGAAGAAGAAGAATGAAGGAAGAAGAAAGGAAGAGACGGGAGGAGGAAGGCCGGCCGGTCACAGGCCCGATCGACCGGGCTCCTGACCGGACCGCCCGGTCACAGGCCCGGTCAACCGGGCTCCTGACCAGCCGGCCGGTTTTCGACCGGAACGTCGACCGGTGCCATCCGGAAGCAATCCCGGGGCTCCCGGCTCCCGCCTGGGCCACGTCCGGCCCAGAATCCGGTTTGGAACCGGATGGCCCGGTCCCAGACCCGGTCCAACCGGCCCTGTGATCGGATTCGTCGGGTTTGACCCACCAACTTGTACCTTTTCGACCCATGTCGCCTTGTATGCCTATATAAGACCCCAGCTCGCCCCCATAGCTGGTTAGACAAGATTTAGGCTTAAACATGACTTTGAGCTTTGTCTCCCTAGGGTTTCATCCCCTTTGTATCAAGGCACCCCATGTTGGATGATTGGATCTATGTGAGTGAGATTCTAGTGTAGCACACTCTCTCTCCCTCACCTACCTCCGTCCCCAACACCGATCTCTCACTCCGGGATTCTACCTCGAGTCTCTCCCGTGGTGATTCTATTGGCGTGGTCCATCGAGCCACGAGGGTAAGTATCGATTGTATCGGGTTGGTGTGCGTTGTGTTCTTCGCGTTCTTCGTGTTCTTCCGCCTCTCCCTCTCTTTCCCCCTTTGATTCTTGGGTCAATCGCGAGATCGGGCCACACACGGGGTCTTAGACCTCATCATAGCCTGTATAAACATTCTTGAGATTTAAACTATATGTAATGTGCCATGCATTAACCCTAAACCATATATATGTAACTAACCCTAGCTGATCAAACCCTACTTAATTAAAACAAATAACCCTAAACTATACGCATGCACTTTATGCGCAAAGGCGCGGGTGCCTCTAATAATGTGTGTGCGCACTCGATCGATGATCCCTAAACCTTATACAACCCTGAAACCCTAATCCCTAATCCCTAAACCCTAAACACCCTAAACACTAAACCCTATACCCTAAACCCTAACCCTAACCCTAAACCCTAATTAAACCCTATATATAGGCCAACGACACTTAATTGTGCATCAAGCAGGCCAGGGGTGCCTCGCGGTCCTCTAATTAAATTAAATGTGCCATGCATTAACCCTAAATCATATATATGTAACTAACCATAGCTAATCAACCCTACTTAATGAAAACACATAACCCTAAACTATACTAGCTATAACCCGATCTAATAAAAACATGCTCTATATATAGCAGCTAGCTAGCAAACCGTAGATTAACACCAATTAATATATACATGGCCAATATCGATCATGTTGTATAACATATCCCTGAGATTCATTAATTAATTATATAATTATCGTGATAAATTAATTAACTTTAATTTTGACAAGTTCTCTCGAATGAAAACACATTTGATTAAGTTGCCTCATAATATATATATAATTAGTGTGCATGCATGGCCTACCATGCATTCGTGCATATATTTTAATGTATATTTGAACATATTCTTGGGGATTTCAATCTCTCTCTCTCTCGATCATCTATATATCGTTGGTGGCCAAAAAACACACATATCTATGCATGCAATTTATGCGTAAAGGCGCGGGGTGCCTCTAATAATGTGTGTGCGCACTCGATCGATGATCCCTAAACCTTAAACAACCCTAAAACCTTAAATCCCTAATCGCTAATCCCTAATCCCTAAACCTAAACACCCTAAAAACTAAACCCTAAACCCTAGACCCTAAACCCTAACCCTAACCCTAACCCTAAACCCTAGCTAACCCTAAACCCTAATTAAACCCTATGTATAGGCCAACGACACTTAATTGTGCATCGAGCAGGCCAGGGGTGCCTCGCGGTCCTCTAATTAAATTAAATGTGCCATGCATTAACCCTAAACCATATATATGTAACTAACCCTAGCTAATGAACCCTACTTAATTAAAACACATAACCCTAAACTATACTAGCTAGCTATAACCCAATCTAATAAAAACATGCTCTATATATATAGCAGCTAGCTAGCAAACTGTAGATTAACACCAATTAAAATATACATGGCCTATATCGATCATGTTGTATAACATATCCCTGAGATTTATTAATTAATTATATAATTATCGTGATAAATTAATTAACTTGAATTTTGACAAGTTCTCTCGAATGAAAACACATTTGATTAAGTTGCCTCATAATATATATATAATTAGTGAGCATGCATGGCCTACAATGCATTCGTGCATATATTTTAATCTATATTTGAACATATTCTTGGGGATTTCAATCTCTCTCTCGATCATCTATATATCGTTGGTGGCCCAAAAAACACACATATATACGCATGCACTTTATGCATAAAGGCGCGGGTGCCTCTAATAATGTGTGTGCGCACTCGATCGATGATCCCTAAACCTTAAACAACCATAAAACCCTAAATCCCTAATCCCTAATCCCTAAACCCTAAACACACCCTAAACACTAAACCCTAAACCCTAGACCCTAAACCCTAACCCTAACCCTAACCCTAACCCTCTACCCTAGATAACCCTAAACCCTAATTAAACCCTATGTATAGGCCAACGACACTTAATTGTGCATCGAGCAGCCCAGGGGTGCCTCGCGGTCCTCAAATTAAATCAAATGCGCCATGCATTAACCCTAAACCATATATATGTAACTAACCCTAGCTAATCAACCCTACTTAATTAAAACACATAACCCTAAACTATACTAGATATAACCCGATCTAATAAAAACATGATATATAGCAGCTAGCTAGCAAACCGTAGATTAACACCAATTAAAATATACATGGCCTATATCGATCATGTTGTATAACATATCCCTGAGATTCATTAATTAATTATATAATTATCGTGATAAATTAATTAACTTGAATTTTGACAAGTTCTCTCGAATGAAAACACATTGGATTAAGTTGCCTCATAATATATATATAATTAGTGTGCATGCATGGCCTACAATGCATTCGTGCATATATTTTAATGTATATTTGAACATATTCTTGGGGATTTCAATCTCTCTCTCTCTCGATCATCTATATATCGTTGGTGGCCCCAAAAAACACATATTACGCATGCACTTTATGCGTAAAGGCGCGGGTGCCTCTAATAATGTGTGTGCGCACTCGATCGATGATCCCTAATCCTTAAACAACCCCTAAAACCTTAAATCCCTAATCCCTAATCCCTAAACCCTAAACACCCTAAACACTAAACCCTAAACCCTAGACCCTAAACCATAACCCTAACCCTAACCCTAACCCTAACCCTAAACCCTAGCTAACCCTAAACCCTAATTAAACCCTATGTATAGGCCAACGACACTTAATTGTGCATCGAGCAGGCCAGGGGGTGCCTCGCGGTCCTCTAATTAAATTAAATGTGCCATGCATTAACCCTAAACCATATATATGTAACTAACATTAGATAATCAACCCTACTTAATTAAAACACATAACCCTAAACTATACTAGCTAGCTATAACCCGATCTAATAAAAACATGCTCTATATATAGCAGCTAGCTAGCAAACCGTAGATTAACACCAATTAAAATATGCATGGCCTATATCGATCATGTTGTATAACATATCCCTGAGATTTATTAATTAATTATATAATTATCGTGAAAATTAATTAACTTGAATTTTGACAAGTTCTCTCGAATGAAAACACATTTTGATTAAGTTGCCTCATAATATATGATAAGGGCTAAGCCCGGGGATGATGCAACCCGACCTTCGGTCTACACCGCATCATACACTTCATCGCCAAGAGAGGATGCCATGGAGACCCGAGGACGCAAGGCCGATGTCACGGAAGCATGGAAGAGAAGGAGAAAGAGGAGCGGGACGCTCCAGGCCGGAACTTCCGCCCCTGATGGCCGGAACTTCCGCCCCACCGGAACTTCCGCCCCCAAGGACCGGAACTTCCGCCCAGATGCCGCCAAGATGCCTTCCAGCGCCCAGAGAAATGGATCAGGCCGGAACTTCCGCCCCGAGGGACTGGAACTTCCGCCCACTCGGAACTTCCGCCCAAGTTCCGCCCAAGTTCCGAAATTACGCCGAAACGCCCCTGGATGTTACTGCAAGGAAATTGGCCACTTTCGGAACTTGGCCGGAACTTGACCGGAACTTCCGGCCGGACCGGAACTTCCGGCCCCGAAGACCGGAACTTCCGCCCATGACTGGAACTTCCGCCCAAGACGGCCGGAACTTCCGCCCTACCGAACTTCAGCACAACAGCACTTTTCAGCGTGTAACTTATCCCTTCGCCCCCACCTATAAATAGGCTAGTTGGCTCAGATCTGAGATTAGACTTGATGTGAAATTAAACCTGAGCATGGCTCACCCTTGTGGGAACCCTACCTAGATCTATGATCTTGTATCCCCACCCGGGCTACTTATCAACTCGTGAAGATCTCTTTGGCGACTTCTACCGTTTGTTTGATCTTTTGCTTGCACTTCTACCTATTTGGTCTTTTGCTTGCACTTCTATCAAACCTTCCGGTCTTTTCGCCCTTCTAGATCTCCCGAGCTTTGATTTGTCGATCTCTTTGCGGGACTTCTACCGGAAGGTCTTTTCCTGCAACCTCTATCGAGTTGGTGGTTCGAGCCAACGAGGGAAAACTCGAATTGTGTGCGTGTGTGTGTTGTATCCCCGCGATTCCCCCACGTGTTCATCGCGTTCATCCACCTACCCCCACGTATCCCTTCAAATCCGTGAAGATCGGGCACATCCCTGGGCTTAGCCCTTATCATATGGTATCAAGAGCTCCTTGGTTGCCACGGATTTGACCCCCACACCCACCAATTCCACCAATTTCGCCCAAAAAAAATTTCCAAAATTTTTTCCCAAAAAATAGCCCCAAATTGGCCTTGGTTGGATCTCGCGATTTGTTGAGTTTTTGGTGGTTTTGCTCCAATAGAAACTTGTCTTTGGTGTTGATCTACAATTCCCCCACCTTCCCACAGCTTCTAGTGCCAAATTTTCCGCGAATTCGAAGATTTTCGGCCCGGATTTCCGCCCAAATCGAAGAACAGCCCGCAGATCTGATTGCGACCGGAAGTTCCGCCCCTGAGGACCGGAAGTTCCGCCCGAGACCGGAAGTTCCGCCCCTGAGGACCGGAAGTTCCGCCCGGGACCGGAAGTTCCGCCCCTCAGGACCGGAAGTTCCGCCTGGCCGAAATTTTGACAGCATTCTTCGTTTTTCGTTTTGGCACTAACCCCTTGTGTTTGGACTTCGTTGTGTGTGCCATTTCAGCTACCACTAAGCTTCCGCAACATCAACTACGACGACGGCACCCCGAGGATCCAAGCGGTTCATTTGACACCTTCCACCATAGCAAGTTCAACATCGTCGGCCACCGTCATCAAGTGGTATAACTTGCCCCCTAACTTGTAGCCTAAGCTTCCTTTGCGTACCTTTCCTATCGAGAGTGGCTTTCTAGTGTTGCGAAGCATTGCGCAAGCGTCCTGACCGTGAGGGTGTGCGTGTGTTGAGCAAAGCTATGAAGCAAGCTCGTGTGAAAAGATAGGCAAAAGAAGTGTGACATACTTACATAGATAGTGAGAAAAAGAAAGCTTCTAAGCATACAAAAAAAAGAGTGTGAAAAAAAAAGAGTGTGAGTGACACCTATACACAAAAGAGTCCAAAGCTTCTAAGCAAAAGAGAGAAAAGAGAAGAGAGGCGTCTTGCGCAAATCTTGTTGCTTCTCTCATATGCAACCAAGCCACGGTCTCTCTTGTGTTGGCGTGACACCGAGCTAATAGTCTTCGTTAGGACCAATTTTGTTCGTGCTCATTTTTCCCGTCGCGCTAACCCCATTTTGTCCCATGTGTGTGTTCCACCTTGTGTATGCCTTTTGCGATCACCACTTTTGACTTGTGACTTTTGGATCTTACCCACTTTTGACAATAGACTCTTCGTTTGGTTCTTCCATTTGGCTTTCCACATCCATACCTAACACCATATAGAGTTTTTGTTTTGTGTGTGTGCATACATATCGGTTGTTCCTCGACTTGAAACACTTTTTCGATTTTGGTTTGCAAGTTTTGACACTTTTGGTAGTTTTCCTTCCACCATATATATACACCAATCATAGAGACTAACATGGATAGTGAGGATGAACCTACGGAGGACGACATGGAGTACGATGAGGGTGATAGCTCCGCAAGCACCGCGGATATGGAGGACCATGTGGAGCTCGACACCGACAATGGCTCCGCAAGCATTGGCGACATGACCGACATCGAGCATCTCTACACCGACCAGGACTCGCCAAGCATGGACAACATGGTGGACCACCACTCCGAGCTCAACTACAACATCGACGACATGGTGGAGCACTACCTCGACTACGACTACGACACCATGATGGAGCACCGCACCGAGCACTACCTCGACTACGACTACGACTACGACACCATGATGGAGCACCGCACCGAGCACTACCTCGACTACGACCATGACACCATGATGGAGCACCGCACCGAGCACTACCTCGACTATGACATTGACACCATGGTGGACCCAAGCTTCAACACAACCTTGCACAAGACCGGTACCTACAAGTTCCCCACCTTGGCCAATGGAAATACTTATGACGGTTGCGGACCTTCAAGACGGCGCCACCATGAGAGTGCTTACGCACATGATCATCTACATCAAGCTCGTCCTTTGGAACAACAAGAGCATCCCCGCCATGATCGCCATCGACACTCTCCTCCGAGCTCAAGAAGGCACCACAAGCAAAGTGCCAAGCTACATGAACCATCATCTAGGCATGTTGAGGATCGTCATCGACACTCGTCACCTCAAGATCGTCGTCGACCATCACCACCTCATGATCGCCATCGACATGCGTCACCACATGATCATCGCCGACACAAGTCACCTCATATTCGCCATCGACATGCGTCACCACATGATCATCGCCGACACAAGTCACCTCATGTTCGCCATCAACCAACACCTCCCAAGGATCTTCGACGACACCCCCCAAGACATGGTGATGATGCAAGAAGACGAGAACCTCGACATGAAGCGGCCAAGGCTACAAAGAACAACAACACCAACCATAGGGTGTCCACAAAGCCTAGCGCCACCACCAAAATGGCATCTCCAAGACCGCCTACACATGATAAGATCTCCAATGGTGCGAGACAAGACGCTACATCAACAAGGAAGATGGTGGCAAGTGCACATAAAGAGGAACCACCTATCATGGTGCCTTCCCCTCCTACCGCCACCACCACAATGGCACCTACAAGAAGCTCAAGCCCCAAGATGAAGACCATGGAGTCTACACTTCAAGATGAAGGACGATCTACCCATCTTTATGCCAACATGACAATGATTTGTCCACCAAGACCACGTAGCTCCCAATGCTTTCGTTGCACACAAGACGGTCATCATCTTTGGGAATGCCCCAATCTCCATTGTGATGTGTGCACATCCAACAAGCACATGACATGGGAGTGCAACACACCTCAAGCCCACAAGCTCTACTTCGCCCAATTGGATGCCCAATTCGCCAACATGACACTTCAAGATACCATCGTGTTCAAAGAATGGTGCAAGGAAATGGACAAGATGACGACTATGAAGCCCACACTTCAAGATGGAGTTGAGAATGGTGAGCATGGGATGATCCCTTCACCAAGGGAGGCGAATAGAGTTGAGAATGGTGAGCATGGGATGATCCCTTCACCAATGGAGGCGAATGGAGTTGAGAATGGTGAGCATGGGATGATCCCTTCACCAATGGAGGCGCATGGAGATGACAAAATCAAGCCTACTCCTATATGCTTGAATGATGAGTTGGTACCAACCCCATGTGAGCATGAGAGCCACTTAGCCCACTTGAGCGAGAGTGATGGTGAGTTGAGTGACTTCCACCCCATATGTGAGTTTGAGTGCTTCCATTTGGAGGACATGAGTGATACACCAAGTGAGTTGAGAGAGGTAGTTGATAGGTCTATGGAGGCCATTTCACATTCTAACAACT
Organism: Lolium perenne; assembly: GCF_019359855.2. Lineage (NCBI taxonomy): Eukaryota > Viridiplantae > Streptophyta > Magnoliopsida > Poales > Poaceae > Lolium > Lolium perenne. The sequence goes on from NC_067248.2 coordinate 93,646,089, forward strand.
TAACCTCTACCTCTAGTGTGTTTTCTCATGTTGCAATAGGTTCCATGGAGGACGAGTTCCCGATCATGGAGAAGATGTACATGGTGCATGAAGATGATGATATCACACCATGCTTACAAGAAATCAAAGATGTCGACCACATGGATCCTACCACTTCCACAACACCTACCTCAAATGAGTCGGACTACAAACGTACCTATATGGGTGTTGATGATGCCATGATCCCACTAGTGGACATGATGACTTATGAATGCATGCATGATCTTGATGATACAATTGCTATGTCATATGCTTCTTTCCTTTTCCCATGTGATGCTTTGCTTGATAACATTGTTGATCATGTGGAATTACTTGCTTGTGACAATATGGTCATGTCATGCTATGAGAGTTTCACTTTCTCTTCTATTGCTTGCAATATGTCGAACAATTGCTCTTTCCTATGTGTTGCTTGCAATGATAATGATGATGCTTGTGTTGTGACAACCTTGACGAACAATTGCTCTTTCCATAGGTTTGTCGACAATAATGATCAAACCTTGAACATGTTTTGTAAAAAATGCTTGCAATACTCTCCCATTAATGCAACCAAAATGTTGAATACTTGCTCTTTCCAATGCTTGGTTTGCAATGATGTTAATATGCTTGTAAATGAGATTGCCCCCATAGCTCTCTCAAATTTTGGAGACTTTGCCTATATCCATGATGAGCATGTTCATGTGTTTACCCCGCATATTCACCATATCTATTATGATGCTTTGCTTAACGCTAATGGTGATGTGCAAAAGAAATGGACCATCATGATGGATGATGTGTTCATATACCATGCACACACGTTCTTTGCTTTGCCGATTGTGTGTGTAGGAACAAGAATGCCAATGTCAACCTCGATTGAGCACGAGTTGACAAAGAGAGCTCTAATACAAGATCGAACCCGGCTCTAATACCTTTCCCATGCTTTGCATTGAACATGCCGAACAATTTCTCTTTCTCATGGTTCTTTTGCAAGCATGATGATGTGATTCTTACCGTTGGTGTTGCCTCAAACAAGTTGACCACTTTCTCTTTCATTTGGTTTGTTGGCACACACGGTTGTACAAATGTTGTTTTGACGAACATGTTGGAAGATATGTTGTGTGGTGCACCAAATAGGAGGACCAATTTCTCTTTCCAATGGTTTGTGTGCACACATGTTGATGACATTTTGGACACTCTTTCGTATGTGTTTTTGCCAAATTCTCCAATTGTTGCTTCAAGGATGTTGAACAATTTCTCTTTCCGATGCCTTGAGAGCAACAATGAAAATGACTTTCTACAAGAGATGGACACCACGGTTGTCTCACAATTGGGAGTTTTTGTGTTTACACATTTGGAAGATGTTCATAAGGAGTTTTTACACATTGACCTTGCACATGCATTATTCTTGATATATTTGTGTTGTGCTAACGGTGTTGTGAACATGAAAGGACATGTCATCGATGATGTGCTCCAATATCACACACAAACATATTTTGCTTGGTCTTTGTTGTGTGAAGGTACAAGTGACTTGTGGATGAGCGTCAACGAATGGGTTCAACCCCACACTTCGACTACACAAGATCTCTCCATGAGAGCACACCGACATTATACTAAGGTGACCTCCTTATACTTGGGACATATTGCTAAATCCGTTGAACATTGGCTACGCTTTGAGTGTTGCTTGGCTTTTCTTGTGATATTCATAGGGCTCTTGACAAGTGAAGGGACATTCAAGCGTTGGTGTCATCTACCTCCTTTACACATTCATGAAGAGTTATCGTCGAGGACGACTATTTTTCAAGTGGGGGGAGATGATGCAGCCCGACCTTCGGCCTACACCGCATCATACACTTCATCGCCAAGAGAGGATGCCATGGAGACCCGAGGACGCAAGGCCGATGTCACGGAAGCATGGAAGAGAAGGAGAAAGAGGAGCTGGACGCTCCAGGCCGGAACTTCCGCCCCTGATGGCCGGAACTTCCGCCCCACCGGAACTTCCGCCCCACCGGAACTTCCGCCCCCAAGGACCGGAACTTCCGCCCAGATGCCGCCAAGATGCCTTCCAGCGCCCAGAGAAATGGATCAGGCCGGAACTTCTGCCCCGAGGGACCGGAACTTCCGCCCACTCGGAACTTCCGCCCAAGTTCCGCCCAAGTTCCGAAATTACGCCGAAACGCCCCTGGATGTTACTGCAAGGAAATTGGCCACTTTCGGAACTTGGCCGGAACTTGACCGGAACTTCCGGCCGGACCGGAACTTCCGGCCCCGAAGACCGGAACTTCCGCCCATGACCGGAACTTCCGCCCAAGACGGCCGGAACTTCCGCCCTACCGAACTTCAGCACAACAGCACTTTTCAGCGTGTAACTTATCCCTTCGCCCCCACCTATAAATAGGCTAGTTGGCTCAGATCTGAGATTAGACTTGATGTGAAATTAAACCTGAGCATGGCTCACCCTTGTGGGAACCCTACCTAGATCTATGATCTTGTATCCCCACCCGGGCTCCTTATCAACTCGTGAAGATCTCTTTGGCGACTTCTACCGTTTGTTTGATCTTTTGCTTGCACTTCTACCTATTTGGTCTTTTGCTTGCACTTCTATCAAACCTTCCGGTCTTTTCGCCCTTCTAGATCTCCCGAGCTTTGATTTGTCGATCTCTTTGCGGGACTTCTACCGGAAGGTCTTTTCCTGCAACCTCTATCGAGTTGGTGTTTCGAGCCAACGAGGGAAAACTCGAATTGTGTGCGTGTGTGTGTTGTATCCCCGCGATTCCCCCACGTGTTCATCGCGTTCATCCACCTACCCCCACGTATCCCTTCAAATCCGTGAAGATCGGGCACATCCCTGGGCTTAGCCCTTATCAGGGGATGTGCCCGATCTTCACGGATTTGAATGGATACGTGGGGGTAGGTGGATGAACGCGATGAACACGTGGGGGAATCGCGGGGATACAACACACACACGCACACAATTCGAGTTTTCCCTTGTTGGCTCGAAACACCAACTCGATAGAGATTGCAGGAAAAGACCTTCCGGTAGAAGTCCCGCAAAGAGATCGACAAATCAAAGCTCGGGAGATCTAGAAGGGCGAAAAGACCGGAAGGCTTGATAGAAGTGCAAGCAAAAGACCAAATAAGGTAGAAGTGCAAGCAAAAGATCAAACAATCGGTAGAAGTCGCCAAAGAGATCTTCACGAGTTGATAAGGAGCCCGGGTGGGGATACAAGATCATAGATCTAGGTAGGGTTCCCACAAGGGTGAGCTAAGCTCAGGTTTTCTTTCAAATCAAGTCTAATCTCAGATCTAAGCCAACTAGGCTATTTATAGGTAGGGGCGAAGAGTTAAGTTACACGCTGAAAAGTAGTGCTGTGCTGAAGTTCGCGGTGGCGGAAGTTCCGACCGACTTGGGCGGAAGTTCCGGTCAGGGGCGGAAGTTCCGGCCCTGGAAGGCGGAAGTTCCGGCCCGGCCGGAAGTTCCGGCTCGGCCGGAAGTTCCGGCCAAGTTCCGGCCAAGTTCCGAAATTAGCCCGTTTCCTTGCAGTAACATCCAGGGGCGTTTTGACGGACTTTCGGAACTTGGGCGGAACTTGGGCGGAAGTTCCGACCTGGCGGAAGTTCCGGTCCCTCGGGGCGGAAGTTCCGGTCCCTCGGGGCGGAAGTTCCGGTCCCTCGGGGCGGAAGTTCCGGTCCGATGCTTTTTCCTGCGCGCTGGAGGGCATCTGTCAACACCCGGCTTTTTAAGTCCGGATGCCTATTATATCATTCATCGCAATCCCAGGAATATTGTTGTTGCGAGATATAATAGCTAAGTATCACAGTCATCATTTATTACAACTCAATAAGTCTTACAACTTGAATCACATGATCCATATTACACAAATAGTTGATCTATTGATCAACAAACAAACATAAGTTCAATGCGGAAGCGTAAAGATAAAGGGACTCTGTAGTCCACAGGCCAACGCTTGACGTCAGAAAGCTCCTAGTTATCGTAGGCATCCTGCTGATCATCCTCGCGGTAATTCTGTTCGTCATCGTACTCTGGCCATTTGAATAGCCAGGGACAAAGCCGTAAGTACTTCAAGTACTTGCAAACTAATACCAATGTAAAATGCTAGCTCTTGGAGTTAAACCCTATTTTGTCTTGCATAAACCATATTTTAGTTTATAAGTAATGGCGCATGTACTAACTACTCAAGTGGGAACATTAGTGTCATTCCCACATAATGGTTGTACTTCTACCAAGTCACCAAGTCACCATTCATTATTCCCTAAAGTTTCAAAAAGACTGACACGGGAGATTGTATGGCCTTTCCAATTGTCCGTAACCGTGGACACGGCTATTCGAATAGATTGACACTCTGCAGAGGTTGCACACTTGTGCCACAACATTTGATTTCATCCGTCGGAATAACTCCGAGTCACCGTAACACAGTACGCGGATCATCAACCCTAACCTTTCGCTTACAAACCCTAGTATGCACACCTCTCCACATGAGCTTGGCCTCCAAGTGAAAACCAACTGTTAACCTGGGAACTGCACAGGGCTTGGCCGTACAATTTCACCTCAATTCACATCTTTCTCAACAACGGAGGCAGCCTCAGCATAACCCCTATGATGTGTGTTCAGAGGGAACCCATACTAAGATGTATAAACTTCCAGTTAAGCCCTACCCATAATCAGCTATTGTGGGGGTACTTGTATTTGGAAAGGTATCGCATTCAAACCAATATCAGGGTTTTATCAAAAATCACCATCTTCTCTTGGTCATATTCAACTTCAAAACTTTCCATGGGATTTTACCAAAAATCACTATCTTCTCTTGGTCACATTCAACTTCACAACTTTCAATGGAATGCCTCACCATTCCAAGGTTTCAATCAAGTCACATGTTCCCATCTAGAGTAGTCAAAGTTTTAGTAGTTTAGCACTAGCACTAATCATGAGGGGTGCTACATTGCTTGCCATCTATAGGACTAGCTTTGCTACTCTAATAGTTTTGTTCAACTATACCATTTGAATAACTCTTTTGAAAAACACAAAAAGTAAGACTTGTAGGGTATACAAATAGGATAAGCTTGTATGCAGATAGATAAGAATCATGGTGCCTTGCCCAAGGTGGGCTTTGCACTTTGTAAGAGTATTATCTTGCCTTGATAGTTCTCAAGGTTCTCTTCTTCCTCTTCTTGGTAGAATTCTCCTTCCTCTTGGTAATTTCCGGTGCTAGCGTCTAAATTTAAATACAAGGTATAATCACTAAACAAACTCACAGTCTATGCTAAGCACATCATTATCTCACACAAACTATGCTAAGCACACTCATAAAATAATTAGGTGCATTGGTTTTCTTTATTAAAGAAACTAATTTCCTCTCAATCATAGGTGATTAATAATCTTCATTTAGTTCTTGAGAAAATAATTTCCTCTCATTGAAATCTTCTTAAGATTTAACTTCTCAAATAATCATATATGAATTCTTATTGACCTAAGTCAAACCTTCATTATCATTATTTGAGAAAATGATTTAAATGAGATAATTCACCTCATACTATTTTATAATTCCTCAAATGATTTAAATCTCCAAATATTCATATAGGAGTGTTTGGACCAGAGGTGCAAACATCTCATGAACTCATTTGGGACAAGATTTAAATGAAGGGAAATCCTCCATATGATTTACATAATAAATTTGGGACAATATCACTTACTAAACTAGCCATATTGTCCATTAATTAATCTAGGGCATGATCATGCAAAGTGACCACACCATTTTATTGCATAATCAATTAGTGTAAGTCATGTGTGAGCTATAAGAGTTGGAATTATTCAAATATCTATTTTAGTTGATTTTTAATAATTATTCTAAGGCAGAAAAGTCCCTGCATTGTTTATTTTTCCATTTTAATTCTATAATGGATCTAGGGTTCAAACCAGTGGCATTGTGTAGATAATTTCTTAAGCTTTCTAAATATATAAAGTTTGTTAAATTTGGCCAAGCCAAACAGTTTCTATGAATTTTCAAAGTTGGGTCCAGTATTGAATTCAAACAAAATGGATTAAACGAAATTTGAATTAAATAGGCCGGCGGGAAAACTAACTGGGCCCAAAGGTTTAGAACGGCCCAAGGCCAGCCCACCACGCATCTGTGCACGCGCGGGCCGCCTGACAGTGGGCTCCACCCGTCAGTGACGTTAAAATGCCGAAGCGGTATGGGCTCACCAGAGACGTTGGATTAGGATGGGATCGAACGGCGCAGAGCCGTCGTCGTCTCCGGCGAGAAGAACTCACCGCCGCGGCAGCAGTAGGGGGTCGGAGAGCGCGTCGGAGCTCCGGCGAGCGGCGGCGGGGTTCCGTTCGAGGTTGTCGAGGACGAGGAAGCAGCCTGTAGCAGTGGCGTCGTCAGGGGCGGCTCCAATCGTCGGCGGCGACCTCCGGGTACTGGCGGCTCCGATCCTCCAATTGGGCTTGCTCCGGCGTCAATCGGGGTGGCTACTGGTGCTGGGCGAAGCGGTGGTGAGTGGTGGTCATGGTGGTGTGCTCAGCTCGTCGAGGGGAGGCCTCCTTTTATAGGCGCGTGAGGTGCCGTGGGTGCTGCGGCGAGGTCGACAAGGGCGCGGCCGTTCCGGGGGTCTAGAGGGCTAGGAGACGACGGGGTCGTGTTCACGACGTCACCGCGGTCCTTGGAGCGTCAACGGCGCGGTCAATGGCGGCGTACGGTGGTCGGGCGCTTGCTCGTACTGGCGCGGCCGTGGCGGGCGCGTTCGTCTTCTCCGGCGACGGTAGGGGCTAGGGGGTGACGCGAGCGTGTCCGGCGAGCTCCGCGTGGCGCGTCGAGTACCAGGGCGAGCGGGCTTGGTCGGGGTACGGCGAACGCCGCGTGGCCGTGGCGGGCGTGTCCGTACGCCAGTGACGTCGCCCATGCCGTTCGCGGCGTACCTGGGCGTACCTGGGCGCGCGTCGTCCGGGGCTTGTCGGCGTCCTCGCGATCGATGGGGGATATGGGCGATCTTCTGGGATCCTTGGCAACGCGTTGGACACGGTGGTGAGGCCGATCGTGGAGAGAAAAGAGGGGAGGTGCGTCGAGGTGCGACATGGCCGGCATGGCCATGTCCACGCCATGCCTGGCCCTCCCTTGGTGTTTCTTTGGCATGGGCTCGATGTGGTGGGGTCCAGAGGTCACTGCTAGGGCTGGTGGTGGTCAAGATTTGGGCTGGTTTGATCAAATTTAAAAATGTGATGATCTTGTTTTCATTAAAAAGTCTCTACTTTGCTTGATCCTAGCTCTTGATCCAATATGAATTTGGTATGGTCCCTTTTACAAAAGTTGTTCATTTTGTTGTGTACTTGGATGACATGCAAAGAGTTGGAGGTGTTTAGTTTAGAAATTTTGAAATAGAGAGGCTCAAAGTGGTGACCAGATTGTAATTGTCAAAAATGACCATTATCTTATGTGAGCATATTTTAATTCTTGGCTTTGATTTAATTTGGGTTTCTCTGATTCTCAAAGTTGTAATAACTATTTAATATCATATTACAACTAATGGTGAAGACCAATTGGGTCCAGGGTCAAATATCATATGTCTTATGTTAGGGTTTTTAGGGTTTTATTCTTATTTGATGTCTTTCTCTTTTTCATTTATTTGTTTGGTAATCATCATTGGATCACTCTAGGGTTGTGGAATTGATCACATACACAAAATGACACTCATCATGGCATAGCACTCAAAATGCACAAATCCTATGCAGGGCACTATATGAAATTTGAAAAGTTTTTGTTAGTTCTCAAATTTGGGTAAATGGGACTTGTTCTTCTTCCTTTATTTGAAAATTTGAGGTGTTACAAACCCTTCCCCCTTACAAAAGATCTCGTCCCGAGATCTAGAAGAAAAACAGTCTAGAGATTAAAGAGATCTGGGTACTCCTTCTTCATATCTTCTTCTCGCTCCCAAGTGGCTTCATCTTCGGTATGATTGCTCCACTGTATCTTCAGAAACTTGATGCTTCGGGTGCGGGTGGTTCGGTATGCCTCTTCCAAGATGCGAATCGGCACTTCGCGGTAGGTAAGGTCGTGATTGATATCCACCGAACGGTGGTCGATGTTCTTGAATACCTCGGTCTTCTCTGGCACTTCTAAGCACTTCCGGAGGAGTGAGATGTGGAACACGTTGTGCACAGCCGCCATTTCTTCTGGTAGCTCTAGTTGATAGGAGACTTCTCCTCGGCGGCTGAGAACTTTGAAGGGTCCGACATACCGGGGTGCAAGCTTCCCTTTGAGTTGGAAACGCTGCATTCCCTTCAGGGGTGACACCTTGAGATAGACAAAATCTCCGACCTCAAAGGTCATCTCTCGGCGTCTCTTGTCGGCGTAGCTCTTCTGGCGGGACTGAGCGGTCTTGAGGTACTCTCGGATCTTGTGCACCTTCTCTTCTGCTTCTCGAAGCACATCAGGTCCAAAGACTTGGCTATCTCCGACTTCGGACCAATTCAGGGGGGTACGGCATTTCCTTCCGTACAGGGCTTCGAAGGGGGCCATCTGTAGACTGGCTTGGTAGCTGTTGTTGTAAGAGAATTCTGCGTAGGGCAGACAGTCCTCCCACTTGGATCCATATTCTAGGACGCAGGCTCTCAGCATGTCCTCCAATATCTGATTGACTCTCTCGGTCTGTCCATCAGTCTGCGGGTGATAGGCAGTGCTGAAATTCAGACGGGTTCCTAATCCTTCATGCACCTTCTGCCAGAATCTGGAGGTGAATTGTGAACCTCTATCTGACACTATTGACTTTGGGGTTCCGTGCAATGCGACTATTCTAGAGATGTACAGCTCCGCTAACTTTGGGCCTTGGTAGGTTGTCTTGACAGTGATGAAGTGGGCTACCTTGGTCAATCTATCAACAACTACCCAGATGGAATCATTTCCTTTGCTGGATTTGGGCAACCCGGTGATAAAGTCCATCCCTACAGAATCCCACTTCCATTCTGGAATCTGTAGTGGCTGCAGCAGTCCTGCGGGTCGCTGATGTTCGGCTTTGACCCGTTGACAGATATCGCACTTGGCGATGTAGCTTCCAATCTCCCTCTTCATTCCATGCCACCAGAATTGTTCCTTCAAATCCTGATACATCTTAGTACCGCCAGGGTGGATAGAGTATAAGGTGTCATGGGCTTCCTTCAGAATAACTTGCTTCAACTCTGAGTCTGACGGTACACACAGATGTCCGTTGTACCAAAGGACTCCTTCTTCATCAATGGTGAATCCCGGTGCTTTCCCCGCAGCTATCTGCTTCTTGATTCCGTCAATGCTGGCATTGCCCTTCTGGGCTTCCTTGATCTGACCAACCAGGGTGGGTTGTAGCTCTATACTAGCTAGAAATCCTTTACTGACTAACTCCATTCTAAACTGCTCAAACTCCTGGTATAGGCTGGGTTGTTCCTCGGCGATCATTGAGTTTAGCTGACACGGCAGTCTACTCAACGCATCCGCTACCACATTGGCCTTGCCGGGGTGGTAGTGGATCTCCATATCATAGTCCTTGATCAATTCTAACCATCTCCGTTGCCTCATATTCAGCTCCTTCTGGGTGAATATATACTTCAGGCTCTTGTGATCAGAATAGATCTCACAGCGATTACCCATGAGGTAATGGCGCCACACCTTCAGTGCTAAAACTACGGCTGCGAGTTCAAGGTCATGGGTTGGATAGTTCTGCTCATGCTGCTTCAGTTGCCGGGACAGATAAGATATCACCTTTCCTTCCTGCATCAGCACACATCCAAGACCAATCTTGGATGCATCGCAGTAAACGTCAAAGGGTTTGGTGATATCCGGCATGATCAGGATTGGGGCTGTGGTCAGTCTAAGCTTGAGTTGTTGAAAACTCTCTTCACACTTGTCCGTCCATTCGAACTTCTTGTCCTTCTTTAACAACTGGGTCATTGGTCGAGCGATGCTCGAAAAGCCTTCTACAAATCTGCGGTAGTATCTGGCTAATCCAAGAAAAGCACGGACCTCGGTCTGGGTGGTTGGGGCTTTCCATTCTGCAACGGTCTTGATCTTGGCTGGATCTACGGCAATTCCTCCTGCAGACAAGATATGTCCCAGGAATCCTACTTCCTTCAGCCAAAATTCACATTTGCTGAACTTAGCATACAACTTATGCTCTCTAAGGGTCTCCAGGACAGCTTCTAGGTGTTGCTCATGTTCCTCCTCGGACTTGGAGTAGATTAGGATGTCATCGATGAAAACGACAACAAACTTATCCAGAAAGTTCATGAAGATCTTATTCATGAGATTCATGAAATAAGCAGGGGCATTGGTCAATCCAAATGACATGACATTGTATTCGTACAATCCATATCTGGTGGTGAAGGCAGTTTTGGGAATGTCAGATGCACGAATCTTCAGCTGGTGGTATCCAGTCCTGAGGTCAATCTTCGAGAATACTACAGCACCGGTCAACTGGTCAAACAGGTCTTCTATCTTGGGCAAGGCGTATTTGTTCTTGATGGTGACATCGTTAAGCTTACGGTAGTCCGTACATAAACGACTGGCACCATCCTTCTTATCCACAAACAACACTGGGGATCTCCATGGTGACGCACTCGGTCGAATCAGACCTTTGGCTAATAGTTCATCCAGTTGCTTCTTCAGCTCCACAAGCTCTGCTGGGTTCATGCTATAGGCTCTCTGGGCTATAGGTCCGGTTCCGGGAATTAACTCGATGATGAACTCGATGTCCCGATCTGGGGGCATACCGGGTAAACCTTCGGGAAACACATCAGGGTATCGACAAACGACCCTGATCTGATCCAAAGTTGGCTTGGTTAAACTCTGGTTGCAGGTAAATTTTCTGGGTAGCAGTTCAGAGACATGCTCTACTATAATACCAGTGCTACTGGTCATGGTGATGGCTTTCTTTGCACAGTCAATCATTCCATGATGCTTGGCCATCCAATCCATACCTAGCACTACCTCCAAACCTTTGGTTCCCAGAATTATCAGATTGGCATAGAATTCTACTTCATGTATTTTGATGGGTACATTTTTACAGAATTTTCTGGCTTTAGTGGTTGATCCGGGGATTTGCACTATCATGACATGTTTCAAGCTGATAGGTTGAATTTTACTTGTTGATGCAAAGTCTTCAGTGACAAAAGAATGAGATGCTCCGGAATCAAACAACACTCTGGCAGGTACTGAGTTGACAGGAAACATACCCAAGACAACGTCCGGTGCTTCCTGGGCTTCTTCTGCCTCCATGTGAAAGAGACGGCCGCTGCGGTTGTTGGGGTTGTTGGGGGCGAACTTCTTTCCGGTAGAGACGCGGCGTTGCTGCTGAGCAGGTGCAGGGGTGTTGCCGGCGAGCTTGGCAAGCCTCTTGGGGCACTCGTTGGAGTAGTGTCCCACTATACCGCACTCATAACAAGTGATAGTGGACTTGTCCTTGTTGGCGACCGGAATGGCGTTGCTCCCAGTCCTTGGAGCGGTGTTGGTGTTGCTGTTATTGGTGTTGGGGGCTCGCATTGGCGCGCGGTTGAAGTTGTTGGTGTTGTTCTGGTAGTTGTGGTTGTTGTTGTGGTGGCCTCCTGGCCTGGGGTTTCCTCCACTCCGGTTCTGGAATCCGGGGCGTGAAGTCTGCATCTGGGGCTTAGTGTTTCTGGGGGCAAAACCTCCGCTTGAGCTGGGGCGATACTTGGGAGTATGGCTGGGCCCACTCTGGTGCATCATGCGGCGTTTGCGGTTTTCATTGGCTTGGTTCAACTTGCCCTCCATCTGGATGGCGGAGTCAACAAGGGCTTCAAGGTCTGCAAAGGGGATGTTGACTAGGACCGTCTGCATCTCATCATGCAGTCCATTCAGGAATCTCTCTTGCCTCTTCTCAGTAGTGTCAGTCTCATCGGGGGCGTACCTTGACAGTGTAAGGAACTTGTCGCGGTATTCTACCACCGTCATCCTTCCTTGCTTCAGTTCGCGGAATTCATCCCGCATCTTCTTGATGAGACCCGGGGGCACATGGTACTTGCTGAACTTGAGTTTGAATTCTGCTCAAGTCATGACTTGACCTCCGTTCATGGCACGGGTGCTGGTCCACCAAGCTCGGGCTGGTCCGGCAAGGTAGTGGGTTGCAAACAGGACCTTCTCATTGGCTTCGACTCCGGCGACTTCCAAGTTGTTCTCCATAGTCTGAAGCCAGTCGTCGGCGTCGAGGGGTTCTTCGGTCTTGCTAAACACCGATGGATTGGTGTTCTGGAAGTTCTTGAGTTTGGATCCGGGGTGATCATGATTCCCATGGCCTTGGTGAGCAAGGTTTTGCAGTGCTGCTATGTTGGCTTGACGTTCAGCTCTTTCCGTCTCCCTGTCTTGAAGCAGAGTTTGCAGCAGTTGCATCATGGCATCGTTGTTGTTGCGATTGGGAGGGGCCATCTGGATATATAGAAGATTATAAGATAAGAGGGAATTGTCTAAGGTTTAGTTTGGGGTGAGTTTAAAATCTTGTAAAACTTGAATGATTTTGATGACAAACACACATTCATTCATTTCACATCACACATTACAACTAACCTTCCACACTTCCATGGTTTTAAGAGCCATTTCTCAGACTACGATACAAGGGATAGGAAACACACTCATACCCAGGGTTTTAAGAACCCTTCATGCTACGATACACGGGACAGGATGCAACTCACACCTACATACGTGATCAAGTGTGGCTACCCTCATCCTCAATGTCGATGGGAACGACATCATCAGGTCCTGGCTCCAGGAACGCGTAGTCCTCCTCCTCAGTGAACCCGTCCTCCTCGAAGTCATCGTCGTCACTCAGGAAGGCGTCTCCTCCTCGAAGGTCAGCACCGGCCTCGTCTTCCTCTATCTCCATCAGCTGCTCCTCCTGAGCCTTGACAGTGGCCTCAAGTGATGCGATCTGTGCGCGAAGGCGTGTAATGGTGACATCCTTCTTCGCGCACTTCAGGCGAAGCTTGTTGCGGTCCCTGGACAGCTGCTTGATGGCATCGCCATGCGTGATCAGTGTGAGGTGAGTCTGGTTCGCGTACGCACGGGAGTTGTCTAACTCCTTCTGAGTGTGGTACAGCATGTAGTCCAGATGCTCAGCGTGGTGCCTCAGCTGTGGGTGCGACTGCAGCTCCATGGGCACACCCATAGCATCACGCCTCACGAGGTGTGCATAGCGGGACGCAAGTATGCGCACCACGTTCTGTCCACAGAGGCGTGCAAGTGCCTCCTGAAGGCCACGTGCAAGACCATCGAGCCAGTTGCTCTCGCGGAAGGAGAAGAGGATCCTCTCCGAGGTGGGAGGCTCCAGCTTGCCCCTCAAGTCGGCGGTGATGATCCACTGCAACTCGCCTCCGACCTGGTCGTTCACCTGGATCCCGTGGAACTCCGGGTGAGGACGGCCAAGGATGTCAGAGAGCGCGTTGAGGTCGTGCTCAAAGATCAAGTCTCCACCATTCCCGAGCTGGTAGAACTTGGTGTTGAGGGGTTCATTCGGCTCCATCTGAAAGTGAAATGGAGGAATAAATTAGTGAGTGATTACATGTGGCAAACTTTTAAGTATATTTAAACAAGAAAGAGCATGATTTCACCAAGTTTTGGAAAAAGCCTCAAAGACAAGAGTATTGTAAGTTTTCACAAATATCTGCTTCATTTTGATTTCCAAGCTAAGTTTTTATGAACGCCCATTCTAACTAAGGTTTTCTAAGGTCAAACAATGGCTCTGATACCAACTTGTCAACACCCGGCTTTTTAAGTCCGGATGCCTATTATATCATTCATCGCAATCCCAGGAATATTGTTGTTGCGAGATATAATAGCTAAGTATCACATTCATCATTTATTACAACTCAATAAGTCTTACAACTTGAATCACATGATCCATATTACACAAATAGTTGATCTATTGATCAACAAACAAACATAAGTTCAATGCGGAAGCGTAAAGATAAAGGGACTCTGTAGTCCACAGGCCAACGCTTGACGTCAGAAAGCTCCTAGTTATCGTAGGCGTCCTGCTGATCATCCTCGCGGTAATTCTGTTCGTCATCGTACTCTGGCCATTTGAATAGCCAGGGACAAAGCCGTAAGTACTTCAAGTACTTGCAAACTAATACCAATGTAAAATGCTAGCTCTTGGAGTTAAACCCTATTTTGTCTTGCATAAACCATATTTCAGTTTATAAGTAATGGCGCATGTACTAACTACTCAAGTGGGAACATTAGTGTCATTCCCACACAATGGTTGTACTTCTACCAAGTCACCAAGTCACCATTCATTATTCCCTAAAGTTTCAAAAAGACTGACACGGGAGATTCTATGGCCTTTCCAATTGTCCGTAACCGTGGACACGGCTATTCGAATAGATTGACACTCTGCAGAGGTTGCACACTTGTGCCACAACATTTGATTTCATCCGTCGGAATAACTCCGAGTCACCGTAACACAGTACGCGGATCATCAACCCTAACCTTTCGCTTACAAACCCTAGTATGCGCACCTCTCCCCATGAGCTTGGCCTCCCAGTGAAAACCAACTGTTAACCTGGGAACTGCACAGGGCTTGGCCGTACAATTTCACCTCAATTCACATCTTTCTCAACAACGGAGGCAGCCTCAGCATAACCCCTATGATGTGTGTTCAGAGGGAACCCATACTAAGATGTATAAACTTCCAGTTAAGCCCTACCCATAATCAGGTATTGTGGGGGTACTTGTATTTGGAAAGGTATCGCATTCAAACCAATATCAGGGTTTTATCAAAAATCACCATCTTCTCTTGGTCATATTCAACTTCAAAACTTTCCATGGGATTTTACCAAAAATCACTATCTTCTCTTGGTCACATTCAACTTCACAACTTTCAATGGAATGCCTCACCATTCCAAGGTTTCAATCAAGTCACATGTTCCCATCTAGAGTAGTCAAAGTTTTAGTAGTTTAGCACTAGCACTAATCATGAGGGGTGCTACATTGCTTGCCATCTATAGGACTAGCTTTGCTACTCTAATAGTTTTGTTCAACTATACCATTTGAATAACTCTTTTGAAAAACACAACAAGTAAGACTTGTAGGGTATACAAATAGGATAAGCTTGTATGCAGATAGATAAGAATCATGGTGCCTTGCCCAAGGTGGGCTTTGCACTTTGCAAGAGTATTATCTTGCCTTGGTAGTTCTCAAGGTTCTCTTCTTCCTCTTCTTGGTAGAATTCTCCTTCCTCTTGGTAATTTCCGGTGCTAGCGTCTAAATTTAAATACAAGGTATAATCACTAAACAAACTCACAGTCTATGCTAAGCACATCATTATCTCACACAAACTATGCTAAGCACACTCATAAAATAATTAGGTGCATTGGTTTTCTTTATTAAAGAAACTAATTTCCTCTCAATCATAGGTGATTAATAATCTTCATTTAGTTCTTGAGAAAATAATTTCCTCTCATTGAAATCTTCTTAAGATTTAACTTCTCAAATAATCATATATGAATTCTTATTGACCTAAGTCAAACCTTCATTATCATTATTTGAGAAAATGATTTAAATGAGATAATTCACCTCATACTATTTTATAATTCCTCAAATGATTTAAATCTCCAAATATTCATATAGGAGTGTTTGGACCAGAGGTGCAAACATCTCATGAACTCATTTGGGACAAGATTTAAATGAAGGGAAATCCTCCATATGATTTACATAATAAATTTGGGACAATATCACTTACTAAACTAGCCATATTGTCCATTAATTAATCTAGGGCATGATCATGC
Source organism: Lolium perenne (assembly GCF_019359855.2). Taxonomy (NCBI): domain Eukaryota; kingdom Viridiplantae; phylum Streptophyta; class Magnoliopsida; order Poales; family Poaceae; genus Lolium; species Lolium perenne. The sequence continues at coordinate 93,661,882 of NC_067248.2, forward strand.
AAAGTGACCACACCATTTTATTGCATAATCAATTAGTGTAAGTCATGTGTGAGCTATAAGAGTTGGAATTGATGTAGCCCCGCTCACCAACGACACTACATCAAGGCCAACAAGTCCCCCAAGTGGACCAATGACAAGGGCTCGAGTTAAAGCTCTACACGACAAGGTGAACTCGCTCCTCACTTCCCTCGACCTAGATACCCCATTGGATGGAATGCTACCTCATGCCGAGACCCTTTGTGTCATTAGGTACGTGGAGCATCAAGATCACGGAGAGGACGGTACGTCATGGTCAAGGGAAGGAGAGGAGCAGCTGATCGAGAAGATGTACACGGAGCTGGACTGGAAGTCGCCCGAAGAGCGCAAGGAAGAGAAGAGGGACGTCCGGTCCAGAACCCGGTCAGACCGGCTTCCTGACCGGGCCACCCGGTCCCCAGCCCGGTCTGACCGGCCTCCTGACCGGGCCGCCCGGTCCAAACCGGATTTGGCGCTCGTGCCATCCGGGCAACATCCCGGGGCCTCGGAACCTCGACCGGTTGACGCCCGGTCACAGGCCCGGTCAGGACCGGCCCGCCCGGTCACAGGCCCGGTCTGACCGGCTCCCTGACCGGCCTGCACGACTTAAGTTATATTTTCGGCCCAAACTTACCTTTTCGGCCTGTGACGCCTTGTAAGACTATATAAGCACCCCAAGCACCCCTTTAGCTCTTTAGACTTGTTTAGAACTCAAACCTAACTTTGAGCTTAGTCTCCCTTGGGTATCATCCCTCTGTAATCAAGGCAACCCTTGTGGATGTATGGATTTGGTAGTGTGAGATTCTAGTGTTTTACACTCTCTCTCCCACTCCTTGATTCGTCCTTCCCACCGGTCTCTCCTCTCGGAATTCTACCTCGAGTCTCTTCCGGGCGGATTCTATTGGCACGGTCCATCGAGCCATGAGGGTAAGCATCGATTGTATCGGGTTGGTGTGCGTGGATCTTCGTGTGTTCTTCGTGTTCTTCGTGTTCTTCCGCCTCTCCCCCTCTTTCCCCCTTGATTCATTGGGTCATTCGCGAGATCGGGCCACAATCGGGGTCTCAGACCCACATCATATGGTATCAGCAGCCTTTGGTTTCCGCGGATTTGACCCTCCACCCACCCAATTTCGTTTCTAGAAAATTTTCCAAAAAATAGCCCTAAATTGCCTTTGGACGGATCTGTGATTTGGTTGAGTTTTGAGTGGTTTTGCTCCGTGGATCTGGTGTTGTTGTGCTTGATCTACTATTTCCCCAACTTTTAGCCTCCAATTCCATCGTTTCCCTTCGTTTTGGCCGATTTGGTTTTGGTTTGGGGAAGAACAGGAGAGAGAAAGCTCCAAATCGACGAACCCGGTTTCGAACCCGGTCAACCGGCCCCCAGACCGGACCGTCCGGCGCAGAACCCGGTCAACCGGCCGCAAACCGGAGCAGCCGGTCCAGAAGCCGGTCAACCGGCCCACCGACCGGAGCAGCCGGCGCCACACCCGGTCCGACCGGACCACCGACCGGGCTCCTCGTCTTCGACATCGTCTAACACCACCGCCGACCACCACCACCACCACCATCTCCACCATCGCAGGTATAACTTGCAGTAACCCTTGTAGCCCTCTTCTTTTGCGATCTATCCCACGAGCGAAGCTTCCGAGTGTTGCGAAACATCGCACGAGGTCCCGACCGTGAGGGTGTGCGTTGTGTGAGTAAAGCTCATAAGTGGAGCTCGTGAGTGGCCAGCAAAAGAGTAAGAGCATAGTGTGCTAGTGAAAAAAAAAAAAAAAAAACAAAGTGCAAAGTGCCACCGATACAAAAAGAGTGAAAAGCTTTTAAGCAAGCAAGAGAGATAGAGAAGAGAGACCTCGTGCGAATCTTGGTGTTTCTACTCTATGCAACCTAGCTTCGTTCTCTTCTTGCGTTAGTGTGACATTGAGCACCCTCGTTTGGGTTTTTCCTTTTTCCGCTCGTTCCTTGGTTGCACTAACCCCGCTCATCCCGTGTGTGAGTTCCACATTTTTCCGTGTTTATAGTGATCGCCACTTTGACACTTGGATTTTTGGACCTTACCCACTCATAACAACATACTCGATTTTGGATTTCGTCTTTTGGCTTTCCACCATCCATTCCTAACACCATATTTGCTAGCTTTTGCGTGTGCCTTGCGTGTGTCCCGATACAATTGGTCTTACTTTCGGCTTGGTTGATTGACTCAATACTATCTTACCACGGTAAGAGTGAGAGGTAGTCTCCTTCCACTAACATCCACAACATAGTTCTTGTCTTGTGATCATGGATAGGCACGGAGACCAAGCAAAGGAGGATGAGGTCCTACACCCCTCCGAGAGGTTGGCCACCCAACACAACCTATGGGTGCAACGCCAAGAGTTCAAGGACCAACTCCACTTGTTCGAGACACGCATCGATGAACAATATGAAGAAGTGGCCCACAACTTCGGCCAAGTGAACCAAGATATGATCCTTCTTCGTGAAGCTACGGACAACTTGCATGACCAAGTGACGGCCAATGATGCAAACATGGAGCGGCGCATGGATAGCCTCGAGCGCGCCATCAACAACTTGGGCCGTCGACATCGACATCGCTCTACTTCCTCATCGTCATCGACCTCCTCACATGATGACTACTCCCATGATCGCCATTCGTCCTCAAGCTCCGACTCAAGGCATGGAGATCACCATCGCTCTCGTCGACCGCACGCTCGTCATGATGATTCTCGCTCCAACTCAAGGCGCGGAGAGTTCCATCGCCATGCTCGTCCTCATGAACGTCCGCAACAAGAACAAGCTCTTCACCAAGATCGTCATCAAGCGGCTCGCCATGCCCACCATGGGCATGACGACCAACCCCAAGACAACGTCCTCCACAACATGGACCCGGCACCTCATCGTCAAGCCCATGCGGATGCTCAAGACCAAGGTCATCATGATCCACCAAGGCGTGACCTCCGGAACCATCCTCGCCATGACCAAAGGGGCCGAGGGCAACCACAACATGATCAAGATGAGAGGGCCATAATTGGGCAACGCCAACAACCTCGCCACGACCCGCAACAACATCCTCAACATGAGCCAAGTGAAGCTAGTGTTCACCTCCAACGCCAACCCAATGCTATGGTTGGTCGTGGAAGACCTCCTCTACCACCTCAAGTCGCAAGAGATGAAGGCATCCGTCCTCGCCGAAGGAACATGGAAGATGAAGAGAATATGTATGGAAAGCTCAAGTTCAACATGCCCAAGTTCAAGGGTGAAGACGATGCCGAGGCCTACCTCTCATGGGCACTCAAGGTTGACAAGATCTTCCGCATACACAACTACTCCGGTGCCAAGAAAGTAGCCATGGCCTCCCTCGAGTTTGAAGATTATGCCAACACTTGGTGGGAACAAGTTGTCACTCTTAGGGAAGAAAAGGGTGATCCTCCTATTGATACTTGGGAAGACATGAAGGAGGAGATGGAAGCTCGCTTTGTTCCTAAACACTACAAGACCGATCTCTTCAACAAGCTACAAAAGTTGAAGCAAGGCACCAAGACCGTTGAGGAATTCTTCAAGGAGATGGAGTTAACCATGATGCGAGCAAACATCCAAGAGTCCGAGAACCAAACCATCGCTAGGTTCTTCAATGGCCTCAACTACCCCATCAAGAGGATTGTGGAGTTCCAACAATACTCCAACATGGTTGAGTTGGTTCACCAAGCTTCCAAGGCCGAGCGTCAAGTGAATGAGGACATCAAGTACTCGAAGTCCAAGCAATACTTCGCCTCCAAGCTTGCCACATCAACTCCTACAACAAGTGTCAAGCCAACCGCATCCTCTACACCTTCCAAGCAACCTTCCATACAAAGTCGCATGAAGCAAACGGTATCCTCCGCCGCCTCCTCTAAGGCCTCTACGGGACCCTCCAATGTCACTTGCTTCAAGTGTGGCACCCAAGGCCACAAGTCCTTTGAGTGCAAGAACACCAAGGTCATGATCACTATGGAGAATGGTGACATAGAAACTCTAAGTGAAGGTGAATATGAAGCCCTAGTGCAAGCCGCCGTTGCTAATGAGGAAGAGTATGATGAAGAAAGTGGAGAAGACCCCCTCTTATGCACACATGATCCAAGCCCTTCTCTGGTGGTCACTCGAGTGCTCACCACTCAACCCCAAGCTATGGAAGACCAAAGATGCAACATCTTCCAAACGCGTGCCGGCATTGGTGGCAAGTCTATCAAGGTCATCATCGATGGTGGGAGTTGCCACAACTTGGCAAGCACCGAGCTATGTGAGAAGCTCAACCTCACGCTTCGCAAGCATCCTCATCCATACCATGTCCAATGGTTGAGTGACAAGGGCAATGTCAAGATTCAACACACCGTCACCGTCAACTTCAAGATAGGACCCTATGAAGACACCGTCGAGTGTGATGTGGTGCCTATGACCGTGTGCCACATGTTGCTTGGCCGCCCATGGCAATTTGACAAGAAGGCCATACATGATGGTTTCTCCAATGCATACACCTTCAAGGTCAAGGACAAGAAGTTCGAGCTTCGCCCAATGACTCCTAGCCAAATCATCGCCGACAATGCGAAGGCTTTAGCGAGGGCACAACACCACATCCACCATAGTGAGTTGAGAGGAGAGGGAGCTACCCACCAAAAAGAGAGTGAGCGCCACCACCCACATATGAGTGAGAGAAAGAGTGTCCTCCTAACCACCAAAAGCGAATGGAGAGAAGTGAAAGACAACCCATCCACCACCATACACTTCGTGCTCATTTGCAAGGGCCTCTCGTCGAAGACTAATGACTTAACCAACATTCCTTCGTCTTTGTTGTCTCTTTTGAAGGAGTTCCAAGACGTCTTCCCCGACGAGCTACCCCATGGACTACCACCGCTTCGGGGCATCGAGCATCGCATCGACCTCATACCCGGCGCTCCCCTACCAAACCGCGCCGCCTACCGCACCAACCCCGAGGATACCAAGGAGATCCAACGCCAAATTCAAGACCTCCTCGCTAGAGGGTATGTCCGAGAAAGCCTTAGCCCTTGTGCCGTTCCCGTCATTCTTGTGCCTAAACCGGATGAGACGCAACGGATGTGTATGGATTGCCGCCCTATCAATGCCATTAACGTCCGTTATCGACATCCCATTCCGCGTTTAGATGACATGCTTGATGAATTGAGTGGTGCCACCATTTTCTCGAAAATTGATTTGCGTAGTGGCTACCACCAAATTCGCATGGCAATTGGTGATGAATGGAAGACGGCATTCAAGACCAAGCTTGGTCTCTATGAATGGCTCGTCATGCCGTTTGGTCTCTCCAATGCTCCTTCCACTTTCATGCGTCTTATGAATCACATTTTGCGACCTCTCATTGGCAAGAGCGTGGTTGTCTATTTTGATGATATCCTCATCTATAGCAAAAATCTCGAGGACCATGTTCAACATGTGAGAGAAGTCTTATGCATCTTGCGCCACGAGAAGCTCTTTGCCAACCTTCCAAAATGCCATTTCGTTCAAAACAAATTGGTTTTTCTTGGTTTTGTGGTTTCCGCCAACGGGATTGAAGTTGATTCTTCCAAAGTTGAGGCCATCCACAATTGGCCAACTCCCACAAATGTTGGTCAAGTTAGAAGCTTCCATGGACTTGCCGGATTTTACCGCCGCTTTGTGAAAGATTTCAGCACCATTGCTTGCCCTTTAAACGAGCTTACAAAAAAGAATGTTCCGTTTGTTTGGGGCAAAGCACAACAAAAATCTTTTGATGAATTGAAAAAGAGACTCACCGAGGCACCGCTACTTGCTCTTCCCGATTTTGCCAAAACATTTGAGATAGAATGCGATGCGAGTGGCCTTGGGATCGGTGGTGTCCTCATGCAAAATGGAAAACCCGTGGCATACTATAGCGAGAAGTTGGATGGCGCACGCCTCAACTATCCTATATATGACAAGGAGCTTTATGCTTTGGTTCGTGTTCTTGAAGTTTGGCAACACTACCTTTGGCCAAAAGAGTTTGTTATCCATTCGGATCATGAGTCCTTGAAGTATTTGAAAAGTCAACACAATTTGAACAAGAGACATGCTAAGTGGGTTGAGCTCATAGAGTCCTTCCCTTATGTAATCAAATACAAAAAGGGCAAGGAAAATGTGGTTGCGGATGCACTTTCCCGCAAGATTACTCTCCTACTCACCCGCTTGGAGTTTCACATTTTGGGTCTTGAGGAGATCAAAGAACTTTACCCATCCGATTCTTTCTTTGGACCAATCTTTGAAAAGTGTTCCATTGACCGAGGTTTTGATGATTTCTACTTGCATGATGGCTACTTGTTTAAAGCTAACAAAGTCTGCATACCCGAGTCTTCTCTTCGTAAGTTGCTTTTGCAAGAGTCACATGGAGGTGGCCTCATGGGTCATTTTGGACGCGACAAGACTCTTTCGATGCTATCCACACACTACTATTGGCCACGCATGAAGCGAGACGTGGAGCGCCTTTGCAACCGTTGCACAACGTGCTTACAAGCTAAGTCAACATCCAACCCCCATGGTCTTTACATACCTTTACCCATTCCATATGCACCTTGGTCGGATATAAGCATGGACTTTGTGTTAGGCTTACCAAGAACAAAGCATGGGCATGATTCAATCTTTGTGGTAGTGGATAGGTTCTCAAAAATGGCACATTTTATACCATGCCATAAGAGCGATGATGCTTCACACATTGCTTCATTGTTTTTCAGGGAAGTGGTTCGCCTACATGGGATACCGGCAAGCATTGTGTCGGATCGAGACGTCAAGTTCATGAGTTATCTATGGAAGTCGCTCATGGCCAAGTTTGGAGTGAAGCTCTTATTCTCATCGTCCTCGCACCCTCAAAACGATGGACAAACCGAAGTGGTCAATCGAAGCCTCTCCACACTCCTCCGCACACTTGTGAAGAAAAACTTGAAGTCATGGGAAGATTGCCTCCCCCACGCGGAGTTCGCTTACAATAGAGCCAAACACTCCACAACATTACGGAGTCCCTTCATGGTCGTCTATGGATTCGAACCTCCAACGGCACTCGACATCCTTCCACTCCCTCTTCATCAAAGGACCAACATGGACTTCGACGAGCGCACCACCGCCATGAAGAAACTACATGAAGAAACAAGAGCAACCATACAAGACCATGTCCTTCGCCAAGCTAACCGCCTCAACGCAAAGAAGAAAGAACGAGTGTTTGAAGAAGGAGACCTAGTGTGGGTTCACCTAAGGAAAGAAAGGTTCCCTCAAGAACGCAACTCCAAGCTCAAGCCAAGAGGAGATGGGCCTTTCAAGGTACTCAAGCGCATCAACAACAACGCCTACGTCATCGACATACCAACATCCAAGTACTTGGTGAGCAACACTTTCAACATCTCGGACCTCTCCCCACATCATGGAGATGAGGAGGAACAAGAGTCGAGGACGACTCTCTCCCAAGGGGGGGGAGATGATGTAGCCCCGCTCACCAACGACACTACATCAAGGCCAACAAGTCCCCCAAGTGGACCAATGACAAGGGCTCGAGTTAAAGCTCTACACGACAAGGTGAACTCGCTCCTCACTTCCCTCGACCTAGATACCCCATTGGATGGAATGCTACCTCATGCCGAAACCCTTTGTGTCATTAGGTACGTGGAGCATCAAGATCACGGAGAGGACGGTACGTCATGGTCAAGGGAAGGAGAGGAGCAGCTGATCGAGAAGATGTACACGGAGCTGGACTGGAAGTCGCCCGAAGAGCGCAAGGAAGAGAAGAGGGACGTCCGGTCCAGAACCCGGTCAGACCGGCTTCCTGACCGGGCCACCCGGTCCCCAGCCCGGTCTGACCGGCCTCCTGACCGGGCCGCCCGGTCCAAACCGGATTTGGCGCTCGTGCCATCCGGGCAACATCCCGGGGCCTCGGAACCTCGTCCGGTTGACGCCCGGTCACAGGCCCGGTCAGGACCGGCCCGCCCGGTCACAGGCCCGGTCTGACCGGCTCCCTGACCGGCCTGCACGACTTAAGTTATATTTTCGGCCCAAACTTACCTTTTCGGCCTGTGACGCCTTGTAAGACTATATAAGCACCCCAAGCACCCCTTTAGCTCTTTAGACTTGTTTAGAACTCAAACCTAACTTTGAGCTTAGTCTCCCTTGGGTATCATCCCTCTGTAATCAAGGCAACCCTTGTGGATGTATGGATTTGGTAGTGTGAGATTCTAGTGTTTTACACTCTCTCTCCCACTCCTTGATTCGTCCTTCCCACCGGTCTCTCCTCTCGGAATTCTACCTCGAGTCTCTTCCGGGCGGATTCTATTGGCACGGTCCATCGAGCCGTGAGGGTAAGCATCGATTGTATCGGGTTGGTGTGCGTGGATCTTCGTGTGTTCTTCGTGTTCTTCGTGTTCTTCCGCCTCTCCCCATCTTTCCCCCTTGATTCATTGGGTCATTCGCGAGATCGGGCCACAATCGGGGTCTCAGACCCACATCAGGAATTATTCAAATATCTATATTAGTTGATTTTTAATAATTATTCTAAGGCAGAAAAGTCCCTGCCTTGTTTATTTTTCCATTTTAATTCTATAATGGATCTATGGTTCAAACCAGTGGCATTGTGTAGATAATTTCTTAAGCTTTCTAAATATATAAAGTTTGTTAAATTTGGCCAAGCCAAATAGTTTCTATGAATTTTCAAAGTTGGGTCCAGTATTGAATTCAAACAAAATGGATTAAACGAAATTTGAATTAAATAGGCCGGCGGGAAAACTAACTGGGCCCAAAGGTTTAGAACGGCCCAAGGCCAGCCCACCACGCATTTGTGCACGCGCGGGCCGCCTGACAGTGGGCTCCACCCGTTAGTGACGTTAAAACGCCGAAGCGGTATGGGCTCACCAGAGACGTTGGATTAGGATGGGATCGAACGGCGCAGAGCCGTCGTCGTCTCCGGCGAGAAGAACTCACCGGCGCGGCAGCAGTAGGGGGTCGGAGAGCGCGTCGGAGCTCCGGTGAGCGGCGGCGGGGTTCCGTTCGAGGTTGTCGAGGACGAGGAAGCAGCCTGTAGCAGTGGCGTCGTCAGGGGCGGCTCCAATCGTCGGTGGCGACCTCCGGGTACTGGCGGCTCCGATCCTCCAATTGGGCTTGCTCCGGCGTCAATCGGGGTGGCTACTGGTGCTGGGCGAAGCGGTGGTGAGTGGTGGTCATGGTGGTGTGCTCAGCTCGTCGAGGGGAGGCCTCCTTTTATAGGCGCGTGAGGTGCCGTGGGTGCTGCGGCGAGGTCGACAAGGGCGCGGCCGTTCCGGGGGTCTAGAGGGCTAGGCGACGACGGGGTCGTGTTCACGACATCACCGCGGTCCTTGGAGCGTCAACGGCGCGGTCAATGGCGGCGTACGGTGGTCGGGCGCTTGCTCGTACTGGCGCGGCCGTGGCGGGCGCGTTCGTCCTCTCCGGCGACGGTAGGGGCTAGGGGGTGACGCGAGCGTGTCCGGCGAGCTCCGCGTGGCGCGTCGAGTACCAGGGAGAGCGGGCTTGGTCGGGGTACGGCGAACGCCGCGTGGCCGTGGCGGGCGTGTCCGTACGCCAGTGACGTCGCCCATGCCGTTCGCGGCGTACCTGGGCGTACCTGGGCGCGCGTCGTCCGGGGCTTGTCGGCGTCCTCGCGATCGATGGGGGATATGGGCGATCTTCTGGGATCCTTGGCAACGCGTTGGACACGGTGGTGAGGCCGATCGTGGAGAGAAAAGAGGGGAGGTGCGTCGAGGTGCGACATGGCCGGCATGGCCATGTCCACGCCATGCCTGGCCCTCCCTTGGTGTTTCTTTGGCATGGGCTCGATGTGGTGGGGTCCAGAGGTCACTGCTAGGGCTGGTGGTGGTCAAGATTTGGGCTGGTTTGATCAAATTCAAAAATGTGATGATCTTGTTTTCATTAAAAAGTCTCTACTTTGCTTGATCCTAGCTCTTGATCCAAGATGAATTTGGTATGGTCCCTTTTACAAAAGTTGTTCATTTTGTTGTGTACTTGGATGACATTCAAAGAGTTGGAGGTGTTTAGTTTAGAAATTTTGAAATAGAGAGGCTCAAAGTGGTGACCAGATTGTAATTGTCAAAAATGGCCATTATCTTATGTGAGCATATTTTAATTCTTGGCTTTGATTTAATTTGGGTTTCTCTGATTCTCAAAGTTGTAATAACTATTTAATATCATATTACAACTAATGGTGAAGACCAATTGGGTCCAGGGTCAAATATCATATGTCTTATGTTAGGGTTTTTAGGGTTTTATTCTTATTTGATGTCTTTCTCTTTTTCATTTATTTGTTTGGTAATCATCATTGGATCACTCTAGGGTTGTGGAATTGATCACATACACAAAATGACACTCATCATGGCATAGCACTCAAAATGCACAAATCCTATGCAGGGCACTATATGAAATTTGAAAAGTTTTTGTTAGTTCTCAAATTTGGGTAAATGGGACTTGTTCTTCTTCCTTTATTTGAAAATTTGAGGTGTTACAGCATCTTGGGGGCATCTTTGGGGAATCTGGCCGGAAGTTCCGGTCCTGGGGGGGCGGAAGTTCCGGCCTGGGCGCTGTAGCTCCATCTTCATCGTTTCCAGCTCTCTCTCCAACGTCTTGGTCTCCATGGCTTGTGTCTTGGTCGATGTACCTGATTGAACATAGGGTATTTGCATGAAGTAGCAAGCCATCCAAGGGGGTGTCAAAGTCATAGGTGGAGAGGAGCGAAGTCACCTCTTGGCGTAGTGCTTGGGCTCGAGCTCGTTTCATTGGACCACGAGGAGGGCTTGTCGGTCTTGATGTAGTGTCGACCTTGGGTGGGGCTACATCATCTCCCCCCCCCTTGGGAAAGAGTCGTCCTCGACTCGATGTTCTCCTCATCTCCATGGTATGGTGAGAGGTCGGACACATTGAACGTGTTGCTCACCAAGTACTTTGATGTTGGTATGTCGATGACGTAGGCGTTGTCGTTGATGCGCTTGAGGACCTTGAAGGGACCATCACCTCGGGGCTTGAGCTTGGAGTTTCTTTTTTGATGGAAGCGGTCCTTGCGAAGGTGTATCCACACTAGGTCGCCTTCATTGAAGATCCGTGCTTTTTTCTTCAAGTTTAGTCTTGTGGCTTGACGGAGAACTTGATGCGGGGTGGCCTTCGGACACCTCCTCACCAAGACCGACAAGTCCCCCAAGTGGACCAATGACAAGGGCTCGAGTTAAAGCTCTACATGATAAGGTGAATTCGCTCCTCTCTACCTATGCCTTTGACACCCCCTTGGATGGCTTGCTACTTCATGCAAATACACTATGTTCGATCAGGTACATCGGTCAAGACACAAGCCATGGAGTCCAAGTCAATGGAGAGAGAGCTGGAAATGATGAAGATGGAGCTCCAGCGCACAGGCCTGAACTTCCGCCCTCCAGGACCGGAACTTCCGGCCAGATTCCTCCCAGATGCTGCCAAGATGCCGTCCAGCGCCCAGAGAAGTGGAGCCGGCCGGAACTTCCGCCCCGAGGGACCGGAACTTCTGCCCACCCGGAACTTCCGCCCAAGTTCCGCCCAAGTTCCGAAAGTCCATCAAAACGCCCCTGGATGTTACTGCAAGGAAATGGGCTAATTTCGGAACTTGACCGGAACTTGGCCGGAACTTCCGGCAGGGCCGGAACTTCCGCCATCCAGGACCGGAACTTCCGCCCCTGACCGGAACTTCCGTCCAAGTCGGCCGGAACTTCCGCCACCGTGAACTTCAGCACAGCACTACTTTTCAGCGTGTAACTTACCCATTCGCCCACCCGACTATAAATAGCCTAGTTGGCTCAGATCTGAGATTAGACTTGTTTAGAACTCAAACCTACCTTTGAGCTTAGTCTCCCTTGGGTATCATCCCTCTGTAATCAAGGCACTCTTGTTGTTGATTTGTGAATTGCTAAGTGAGATTCTAGTGCAAGGCACTCTCTCTCCCTTACCAATCCCCTTCTCTCCAACACCAATCTCTCTCCGGGAATTCTGCCGCGTGCCTCTTCCTTGGAGATTCTATTGGCGTGATCTACCGAGTCACGGGGGTAAGTATCGGGTGTATTGGGTTGGTGTGCGTGCGTGAGTACCGTGTTCCTCGTGTTCTTCGTGTTCCTCACGTCCTCCCACCTTTTCCCCTTGGTTCTTGGGTTGAATCGCGAGATCGGGCCACATCCGGGATCTCAGATCACATCATATGGTATCAGCAGCCTTTGTGATGCGGGGTGGCCTTCGGACACCTCCTCACCAAGACCGACAAGTCCCCCAAGTGGACCAATGACAAGGGCTCGAGTTAAATCCCTACATGATAAGGTGAATTCGCTCCTCTCTACCTCTACCTTTGACACCCCTTTGGATGGCTTGCTACTTCATGCAAATACACTATGTTCAATCAGGTACATCGGTCAAGACACAAGCCATGGAGTCCAAGCCAATGGAGAGAGAGCTGGAAATGATGAAGATGGAGCTCCAGCGCACAGGCCGGAACTTCCGCCCTCCAGGACCGGAACTTCCGGCTAGATTCCTCCCAGATGCTGCCAAGATGCCGTCTAGCGCCCAGAGAAGTGGAACCAGCCGGAACTTCCGCCCCCCAGGGACCGGAACTTCCGCCCACCCGGAACTTCCGCCCAAGTTCCGCCCAAGCTCCGAAAGTCCGTCAAAACGCCCCTGGATGTTACTGCAAGGAAATGGGCTAATTCCGGAACTTGACCGGAACTTGGCCGGAACTTCCGGCCGGGCCGGAACTTCCGCCTTCCAGGACCGGAACTTCCGCCCCTGACCGGAACTTCCGCCCAAGTCGGCCGGAACTTCCGCCACCGCGAACTTCAGCACAGCACTATTTTTCAGCGTGTAACTTACCCATTCGCCTACCCGACTATAAATAGCCTAGTTGGCTCAGATCTGAGATTAGACTTGTTTAGAACTCAAACCTAACTTTGAGCTTAGTCTCCCTTGGGTATCATCCCTCTGTAATCAAGGCCATCCTTGTTGTTGATTTGTGAATTGCTAGGTGAGATTCTAGTGCAAGGCACTCTCTCTCCCTTACCAATCCCCTTCTCTCCAACACCAATCTCTCTCCGGGAATTCTGCCGCGTGCCTCTTCCTTGGAGATTCTATTGGCGTGATCTACCGAGTCACGGTGGTAAGTATCGGGTGTATCGGGTTGGTGTCCGTGCGTGAGTACCGTGTTCATCGTGTTCTTCGTGTTCCTCACGTCCTCCCACCTTTTCCCCTTGATCCTTGGGTTGAATCGCGAGATCGGGCCACATCCGGGATCTCAGATCTCATCATATGGTATCAGCAGCCTTTGGTTACCGCGATTTTGACCCTCCACCCACCCGATTTCTTTTCTAGAAATTTTTCCAAAAAATAGCCCAAATTGCCTTTGGACCGATCTGTGATTTGGTTGAGTTTTGAGTGGTTTTGATCCAATAGAAACTTGTTTTGGGTGTTGATCTACAATTCCCCACCTTCCCACAGCTTCTAGTGCCAATTTTTCCCACGAATTCGAAGATTTTCGGCCCGGATTTCCGCCCAAATCGACGAACAGCTCGCAGATCTGATTGCGACCGGAAGTTCCGCCCCGGAGGACCAGAAGTTCCGCCCCCGGACCGGAAGTTCCGCCCCTCAGGACTGGAACTTCCGCCTGGCCGAAATTTTCACAGCTAACTTCGTTTTTCGTTTTGGCACTAACCCCTTGTGTTTGGACTTCATAGTGTGTGCCATTTCAGCTAACATAAAGCTTCCGCAACATCATCTACGACGACGGCACCCCGAGGATCCAAGCGGTTCATTTGACACCTCCACCATAGCAAGTTCAAGCTCGTCGACTACCGTCATCACGTGGTATAACTTGCACCTAACTTGTAGCCTTAGCTTCCTTTGCGTACCTTTCCTATCGAGAGTGGCTTTCTAGTGTTGCGAAGCATTGCGCAAGCGTCCCGACCGTGAGGGTGTGCGTGTGTTGAGCAAAGCTACGAAGCAAGCTCGTGTGAAAAGATAGGCAAAAGAAGTGTGACATACTTACATAGATAGTGAGAAAAAGAAAAAGAAAAAGAAAAAGAAAAAGAAAAAGAAAAAGAAAAAAGAGTGTGAGTGACACCTATACACAAAATAGTCCAAAGCTTATAAGCAAAAGAGAGAAAAGAGAAGAGAGGCGTCTTGCGCAAATCTTGTTGCTTCTCATTTTTGCAACCAAGCCACGGTCTCTCTTGCATTAGCGTGACACCGAGCTAGTAGTCTTCGTTAGGACCAATTTTGTTCGTGCTCATTTTCCGTCGCGCTAACCCCATTTTGTCCCACGTGTGTGTTCCACATTGTGTATGCCTTTTGTGATCACCACTTTTGACTTGTGACTTTTGCATCTTACCCACTTTTAACAACATACTCGATTTTGGATTTCGTCTTTTGGCTTTCCACCATCCACACCTAACACCATATTTCCTAGCTTTTGCGTGTGCCTTTGTGTGTGTCCCGATACACTTGGTCTTACTTTGGTCTTGGTTGATTGCCTCAATACTATCTTACTAAGGTAAGAGTGCGAGGTAGTCTCCTTCCACTAACATCCACAACATAGTTCTTGTCTTTCCATCATGGATAGGAACGGAGAGGAGCCAAGGGATGGAGAAGTCCTCCGCAACACCGAGAGGTTGGCCACCCAACACAATCTATGGGTGCAACGCCAAGAGTTCAAGGAGCAACTTACCTTGTTCGAGACTCGCATCGACGAACAATATGAAGAGGTGGCTCACAACCTCGCTCAAGTGAACCAAGATATGAATCTTCTTCGTGAAGCTACGGAAAACTTGCATGGCCAAGTGACGGCCAATGATGCAAACATGGAGAGGCGCATGGATAGCCTCGAGCGCGCCATCACCAACTTGGGACGTCGACATCGCCACCGCTCTACTTCTTCATCGTCATCAACCTCATCATACGGTGACTACTCCCATGATCGCCATTCCTCATCAAGCTCCGACTCAAGGCATGGAGATCATCATCGCTCTCGTCGACCGCACGCTCGTCATGATGATTCTCGCTCCAACTCAAGGCGCGGAGAGTTCCATCGCCATGCTCGTCCTCATGAACGTCCGCAACAACAACAAGCTCTTCACCAAGATCGTCATCAAGCGGCTCGCCATGCCCACCATGGGCATGACGACCAACCCCAAGACAACGTCCTCCACAACATGGACCCGGCACCTCATCGTCAAGCCCATGTGGATGCTCAAGACCAAGGTCATCAAGATCCACCAAGGCGTGACCTCCGGAACCATCCTCGCCATGACCAAAGGGGCCGAGGGCAACCACAACATGATCAAGATGAGAGGGCCATAATTGGGCAACGCCAACAACCTCGCCAAGACCCGCAACAACATCCTCAACATGAGCCAAGTGAAGCTAGTGTTCACCTCAACCGCCAACCCAATGCTATGGTTGGTCGTGGAAGACCTCCTCTACCAGCTCAAGTCGCAAGAGATGAAGGCATCCGTCCTCGCCGAAGGAACATGGAAGATGAAGAGAATATGTATGGAAAGCTCAAGTTCAACATGCCCAAGTTCAAGGGTGAAGACGATGCCGAGGCCTACCTTTCATGGGCACTCAAGGTTGACAAGATCTTCCGCATACACAACTACTCCGGTGCCAAGAAAGTAGCCATGGCCTCCCTCGAGTTTGAAGACTATGCCAACACTTGGTGGGAACAAGTTGTCACTCTTAGGGAAGAAAAGGGTGATCCTCCAATTGATACTTGGGAAGACATGAAGGAGGAGATGGAAGCTCGCTTTGTCCCTAAACACTACAAGACCGATCTCTTCAACAAGCTACAAAAGTTGAAGCAAGGCACCAAGACCGTTGAGGAATTCTTCAAGGAGATGGAGTTGACTATGATGCGAGCAAACATCCAAGAGTCCGAGAACCAAACCATCGCTAGGTTCTTCAATGGCCTCAACTACCCCATCAAGAGGATTGTGGAGTTCCAACAATACTCCAACATGGTTGAGTTGGTTCACCAAGCTTCCAAGGCCGAGCGTCAAGTGAATGAGGACATCAAGTACTCGAAGTCCAAGCAATACTTCGCCTCCAAGCTTGCCACATCAACTCCTACAACAAGTGTCAAGCCAACCGCATCCTCTACACCTTCCAAGCAACCTTCCATACAAAGTCGCATGAAGCAAACGGTATCCTCCACCGCCTCCTCTAAGGCCTCTACGGGACCCTCCAATGTCACTTGCTTCAAGTGTGGCACCCAAGGCCACAAATCCTTTGAGTGCAAGAACACCAAGGTCATGATCACTATGGAGAATGGTGACATAGGGACTCTAAGTGAAGGTGAATATGAAGCCCTAGTGCAAGCCGCCGTTGCTAATGAGGAAGACTATGATGAAGAAAGTGGAGAAGACCCTCTCTTATGCACACATGATCCAAGCCCTTGTCTTGTTGTCACTCGAGTGCTCACCACTCAACCCCAAGCTATGGAAGACCAAAGATGCAACATCTTCCAAACGCGTGCCGGCATTGGTGGCAAGTCAATCAAGGTCATCATCGACGGTGGGAGTTGCCACAACTTGGCAAGCACCGAGCTATGTGAGAAGCTCAACCTTATGCTTCGCAAACATCCTCATCCATACCATGTCCAATGGTTGAGTGACAAGGGCAATGTCAAGATTCAACACACCGTCACCGTCAACTTCAAGATAGGACCCTATGAAGACACCGTCGAGTGTGACGTGGTGCCTATGACCGTGTGCCACATGTTACTTGGCCGCCCATGGCAATTTGACAAGAAGGCCATACATGATGGTTTCTCCAATGCATACACCTTCAAGGTCAAGGACAAGAAATTCGAGCTTCGCCCAATGACTCCTAGCCAAATCATCGCCGACAATGCGAAGGCTTTAGCGAGGGCACAACACCACATCCACCATAGTGAGTTGAGAGGAGAGGGAGCTACCCACCAAAAAGAGAGTGAGCGCCACCACCAACATATGAGTGAGAGAAAGAGTGTCCTCCTAGCCACCAAAAGCGAGTGGAGAGAAGTGAAAGACAACCCATCCACCACCATACACTACGTGCTCATTTGCAAGGGCCTCTCGTCGGAGACTAACAACTTAACCAACATTCCTTCATCTTTGTTGTCTCTTTTGAAGGAGTTCCAAGACGTCTTCCCCGACGAGTTACCTCATGGACTACCACCGCTTCGGGGCATCGAGCATCGCATCGACATCATACCCGGCGCTCCACTACCAAACCGCGCCGCTTACCGCACCAACCCCGAAGATACCAAGGAGATCCAACGCCAAATACAAGACCTCCTCGCTAAAGGGTACGTCAGAGAAAGCCGTAGCCCTTGTGCCGTTCCCGTCATTCTTGTGCCTAAACCGGATGAGACGCAACGGATGTGTATGGATTGCCGCCCTATCAATGCCATTACCGTCCGTTATCGCCATCCCATTCCGCGCTTAGATGACATGCTTGATGAATTGAGTGGTGCCACCATTTTCTCTAAGATTGATTTGCGTAGTGGCTACCACCAAATTCGCATGGCAATTGGTGATGAATGGAAGACGGCATTCAAGACCAAGCTTGGTCTCTATGAATGGCTCGTCATGCCATTTGGTCTTTCCAATGCTCCTTCCACTTTCATGCGTCTTATGAATCACATTTTGCGTCCTCTCATTGGCAAGAGTGTGGTTGTTTACTTTGATGATATCCTCATCTATAGCAAAAATCTCGAGGACCATGTTCAACATGTGAGAGAAGTCTTATGCATCTTGCGCCACGAGAAGCTCTTTGCCAACTTACCAAAGTGCCATTTCGCTCAAAACAAATTGGTTTTTCTTGGTTTTGTGGTTTCCGCCAACGGGATTGAAGTTGATTCTTCCAAAGTTGAGGCCATCCACAATTGGCCCACTCCCACAAATGTTGGCCAAGTTCGAAGCTTCCATGGACTTGCCGGATTTTACCGCCGCTTTGTGAAAGATTTCAGCACCATTGCTTGCCCTTTAAGTGAGCTTACAAAAAAGAATGTTCCGTTTGTTTGGGGCAAAGCGCAACAAAAAGCTTTTGATGAATTGAAAAAGAGACTCACCGAGGCACCACTACTTGCTCTTCCCGATTTTGCCAAAACATTTGAAATAGAATGTGATGCGAGTGGCCTTGGAATCGGTGGTGTTCTCATGCAAAATGGAAAACCCGTGGCATACTATAGCGAGAAGTTGGATGGCGCACGCCTCAACTATCCTATATATGACAAGGAGCTTTATGCTTTGGTTCGTGTTCTTGAAGTTTGGCAACATTACCTTTGGCCAAAAGAGTTTGTTATCCACTCGGATCATGAGTCCTTGAAGTATTTGAAAAGTCAACACAATTTGAACAAGAGACATGCTAAGTGGGTTGAGTTCATAGAGTCCTTCCCTTATGTAATCAAATACAAAAAGGGCAAGGAAAATGTGGTTGCGGATGCACTTTCCCGCAAGATTACTCTTCTACTCACCCGCTTGGAGTTCAAAATTTTGGGTCTTGAGGAGATCAAAGAACTTTACCCTTCCGATGCTTTCTTTGGACCAATCTTTGCCAAGTGTTCCGTTGACCGAGGTTTTGATGATTTCTATTTGCATGATGGCTACTTGTTTAAAGCTAACAAGATTTGCATTCCCGAGTCTTCTCTTCGTAAGTTGCTTTTGCAAGAGTCACATGGAGGTGGTCTCATGGGTCACTTTGGACGAGAGAAGACATATGCCATGCTATCAACCCACTACTATTGGCCAAGAATGTACCGCGACGTGGAACGCCTTTGCCGCCGGTGTACAACATGCTTACAAGCTAAGTCTACTTCCAATCCTTATGGTCTTTACATGCCTTTACCCATTCCATATGCACCTTGGTCAGACATAAGCATGGACTTTGTACTTGGCTTACCACGCACAAAACATGGTCATGACTCAATATTTGTGGTAGTGGATAGGTTCTCTAAAATGGCTCATTTCATACCATGTCATAAGAGCGATGATGCTTCACACATTGCTTCATTGTTTTTCAGGGAAGTGGTTCGCCTACATGGAATACCAGCAAGCATTGTGTCGGATCGAGACGTCAAGTTTATGAGTTACCTATGGAAGTCACTCATGGCGAAGTTTGGAGTGAAGCTCTTGTTCTCATCGTCCTCGCACCCTCAAACCGATGGACAAACCGAAGTGGTCAATCGAAGCCTCTCCACAATCCTCCGCACACTTGTGAAGACAAATTTGAAGTCATGGGAAGATTGCCTACCCCATGCGGAGTTCGCCTACAATCGAGCCAAGCACTCCACAACCTCAAGGAGTCCCTTCATGATCGTCTATGGATTCGAACCTCCAACGGAACTCGACATCCTCCCACTACCTCTTCATCAAAGGACGAACATGGATTTCGATGAGCGCACCACCGCCATGAAGAAACTACATGAAGAGACAAGAGCAACCATACAAGAGCATGTACTTCGCCAAGCTAACCGCCTCAACGCCAAGAAAAAGGAACGCGTGTTTGAAGAAGGAGACCTCGTTTGGATCCACCTACGGAAAGAAAGGTTCCCGCAAGAACGCAATTCCAAGCTCAAGCCAAGAGGAGATGGACCTTTCAAGGTCCTCAAGCGCATCAACAACAACGCCTACGTCATCGACATACCAACATCAAAGTACTTGGTGAGCAACACTTTCAACATCTCGGATCTCTCACCCTATCATGGAGATGAGGAGGAACAAGAGTCGAGGACGACTCTCTCCCAAGGGGGGGGGAGATGATGCGGGGTGGCCTTCGGACACCTCCTCACCAAGACCGACAAGTCCCCCAAGTGGACCAATGACAAGGGCTCGAGTTAAAGCCCTACATGATAAGGTGAATTCGCTCCTCTCTACCTCTACCTTTGACACCCCTTTGGATGGCTTGCTACTTCATGCAAATACACTATGTTCAATCAGGTACATCGGTCAAGACACAAGCCATGGAGTCCAAGCCAATGGAGAGAGAGCTGGAAATGATGAAGATGGAGCTCCAGCGCACAGGCCGGAACTTCCGCCCTCCAGGACCGAACTTCCGGCCAGATTCCTCCCAGATGCTGCCAAGATGCCGTCCAGCGCCCAGAGAAGTGGAACCAGCCGGAACTTCCGCCCCCAGGGACCGGAACTTCCGCCCACCCGGAACTTCCGCCCAAGTTCCGCCCAAGCTCCGAAAGTCCGTCAAAACGCCCCTGGATGTTACTGCAAGGAAATGGGCTAATTTCGGAACTTGACCGGAACTTGGCCGGAACTTCCGGCCGGGCCGGAACTTCCGCCTTCCAGGACCGGAACTTCCGCCCCTGACCGGAACTTCCGCCCAAGTCGGCCGGAACTTCCGCCACCGCGAACTTCAGCACAGCACTATTTTTCAGCGTGTAACTTACCCATTCGCCTACCCGACTATAAATAGCCTAGTTGGCTCAGATCTGAGATTAGACTTGTTTAGAACTCAAACCTAACTTTGAGCTTAGTCTCCCTTGGGTATCATCCCTCTGTAATCAAGGCCATCCTTGTTGTTAATTTGTGAATTGCTAGGTGAGATTCTAGTGCAAGGCACTCTCTCTCCCTTACCAATCCCCTTCTCTCCAACACCAATCTCTCTCCGGGAATTCTGCCGCGTGCCTCTTCCTTGGAGATTCTATTGGCGTGATCTACCGAGTCACGGGGGTAAGTATCGGGTGTATCGGGTTGGTGTGCGTGCGTGAGTACCGTGTTCATCGTGTTCTTCGTGTTCCTCACGTCCTCCCACCTTTTCCCCTTGATCCTTGGGTTGAATCGCGAGATCGGGCCACATCCGGGATCTCAGATCTCATCACTTTGGTTACCGCGATTTTGACCCTCCACCCACCCGATTTCGTTTCTAGAAAATTTTCCAAAAAATAGCCCAAATTGCCTTTGGACCGATCTGTGATTTGGTTGAGTTTTGAGTGGTTTTGGTCCAATAGAAACTTGTCTTTGGTGTTGATCTACAATTCCCCACCTTCCCACAGCTTCTAGTGCCAATTTTTCCCACGAATTCGAAGATTTTTGGCCCGGATTTCCGCCCAAATCGAAGAACAGCCCGCAGATCTGATTGCGACCGGAAGTTCCGCCCCGGAGGACCGGAAGTTCCGCCCCCGGACCGGAAGTTCCGCCTCTCAGGACCGGAACTTCCGCCTGGCCGAAATTTTCACAGCTAACTTCGTTTTTCGTTTTGGCACTAACCCCTTGTGTTTGGACTGCGTAGTGTGTGCCATTTCAGCTACCGTAAAGCTTCCGCAACATCAACTACGACGACGGCACCCCGAGGATCCAAGCGGTTCATTTGACACCTTCCACCATAGCAAGTTCAAGCTCGTCGGCCACCATCATCACGTGGTATAACTTGCACCTAACTTGTAGCCTAAGCTTCCTTTGCGTACCTTTCCTATCGAGAGTGGCTTTCTAGTGTTGCGAAGCATTGCGCAAGCGTCCCGACCGTGAGGGTGTGCGTGTGTTGAGCAAAGCTACGAAGCAAGCTCGTTGTGAAAAGATAAGCAAAAGAAGTGTGACATACTCATAGATAGTAGTAGCTTTCCATAGTGAGAAAAAGAAAAAGAAAAAGAAAAAGAAAAGAAAAAGAAAAAGAGTGTGAGTGACACCTATACACAAAAGAGTCCAAAGCTTCTAAGCAAAAGAGAGAAAAGAGAAGAGAGGCGTCTTGCGCAAATCTTGTTGCTTCTCAATTTTGCAACCAAGTCACGGTCTCTCTTGCGTTAGCGTGACACCGAGCTAGTAGTCTTCGTTAGGACCTTTTTGTTCGTGCTCATTTTCCGTCGCGCTAACCCCATTTTGTCCCACGTGTGTGTTCCACATTGTGTATGCCTTTTGTGATCTCCGCTTTTGACTTGTGACTTTTGAATCTTACCCACTCTTAACAACATACTCGATTTTGGATTTCGTCTTTTGGCTTTCCACCATCCACACCTAACACCATATTTGCTAGCTTTTGCGTGTGCCTTTGTGTGTGTCTCGATACACTTGGTCTTACTTTGGTCTTGGTTGATTGCCTCAATACTATCTTACCAAGGTAAGAGTGCGAGGTAGTCTCCTTCCACTAACATCCACAACATAGTTCTTGTCTTTCCATCATGGATAGGAACGGAGATGAGCCAAGGGATGGAGAAGTCCTCCGCAACACCGAGAGGTTGGCCACCCAACACAATCTATGGGTGCAACGCCAAGAGTTCAAGGAGCAACTTACCTTGTTCGAGACTCGCATCGATGAACAATATGAAGAAGTGGCTCACAATTTCACTCAAGTGAACCAAGATATGAATCTTCTTCGTGAAGCTACGGACAACTTGCATGACCAAGTGACGGCCAATGATGCCAACATGGAGCGGCGCATGGATAGCCTCGAGCGCGCCATCACCAACTTGGGACGTCGACATCGCCACCGCTCTACTTCTTCATCGTCATCGACCTCCTCACATGATGACTACTCCCATGATCACCATTCGTCCTCAAGCTCCGACTCAAGGCATGGAGATCATCATCGCTCTCGTCGACCGCACGCTCGTCATGATGATTCCCGCTCAAACTCAAGGCGCGGAGAGTTCCACCGCCATGCTCGTCCTCATGAGCGTCCTCAACAAGACCAAGCTATTCACCAAGATCGTCATCAAGCGGCTCGCCATGCCCACCATGGGCATGACGACCAACCCCAAGACAACGTCCTCCACAACATGGACCGGGCACCTCATCGTCAAGCCCATGTGGATGCTCAAGACCAAGGTCATCAAGATCCACCAAGGCGTGACCTCCGGAACCATCCTCGCCATGACCAAAGGGGCCGAGGACAACCACAACTTGATCAAGATGAGAGGGCCAACATTGGACAACGTCAACAACCTCGTCAAGATCCGCAACAACTTCATCAACGTGAGCCAAGTGAAGCTAGTGTTCACCTCAACCGCCAACCCAATGCTATGGTTGGTCGTGGAAGACCTCCTCTACCACCTCAAGCCGAAAGAGATGAAGGCATCCGTCCTCGCCGCCGAAACTTGGAAGATGAAGAGAACATGTATGGGAAACTCAAGTTCAACATGCCCAAGTTCAAGGGTGAAGACGACGCCGAGGCCTACCTCTCATGGGCACTCAAGGTTGACAAGATCTTCCGCATCCACAACTACTCCGGTGCCAAGAAAGTAGCCATGGCCTCCCTCGAGTTTGAAGAATATGCCAACACTTGGTGGGAACAAGTTGTTACTCAAAGGGAAGAAAAGGGTGAACCTCCAATTGACACATGGGAAGATATGAAGGAGGAGATGCAAGCTCGCTTTGTCCCTACACACTACAAGACCGATCTCTTCAACAAGCTCCAAAAGTTGAAGCAAGGCACCAAGACCGTTGAGGAGTTCTTCAAGGAAATGGAGTTAACCATGATGCGAGCAAACATCCAAGAGTCCGAGAACCAAACCATTGCTAGGTTCTTCAATGGCCTCAACTACCCCATCAAGAGGATTGTGGAGTTCCAACAATACTCCAACATGGTTGAGTTGGTTCACCAAGCTTCCAAGGCCGAGCGTCAAGTGAATGAGGACATCAAGTACTCGAAGTCCGAGCAATACTTCGCCTCCAAGCTTGCTACATCAACGCCCACAACAAGTGTCAAGCCAACTGCATCCTCCACACCTTCCAAGCAACCTTCTATACAAAGTCGCATGAAGCAAACAGTGTCCTCCACCGCCTCCTCCAAGGCCTCTACGGGACCCTCCAATGTCACTTGCTTCAAGTGTGGCACTCAAGGCCACAAATCCTTTGAGTGCAAGAACACCAAGGTTATGATCACTATGGAGAATGGTGACATAGAGACGCTAAGTGAGGGCAAATATGAAGCCCTAGTGCAAGCCGCCGTTGCTAATGAGGAAGAGTATGATGAAGAAAGTGGAGAAGACCCTCTCTTATGCACCCACGACCCAAGCCCTTCACTTGTGGTCACTCGAGTGCTCACCACTCAACCCCAAGCTATGGAAGACCAAAGATGCAACATCTTCCAAACTCGCGCCGGCATTGGTGGCAAGTCAATCAAGGTCATCATCGATGGTGGGAGTTGCCACAACTTGGCAAGCACCGAGCTATGTGAGAAGCTCAACCTCACGCTTCGCAAGCATCCTCATCCATACCATGTCCAATGGTTGAGCGACAAGGGCAATGTCAAGATTCAACACACCGTCAACGTCAACTTCAAGATAGGACCCTATGAAGACACCGTTGAGTGTGACGTGGTGCCTATGACCGTGTGCCACATGTTGCTTGGCCGCCCATGGCAATTTGACAAGAAGGCCATACATGATGGTTACTCCAATGCATACACCTTCAAGGTCAAGGACAGGAAGTTCGAGCTTCGCCCAATGACTCCTAGCCAAATCATCGCCGACAATGCGAAGGCTTTAGCGAGGGCACAACACCTCACCCACCATAGTGAGTTGAGAGGAGAGGGAGCTACCCACCAAAAAGAGAGTGAGCGCCACCACCCACATATGAGTGAGCGAAGGAGTGTCCTCCTAGCCACCAAAAGCGAGTGGAGAGAAGTGAAAGACAACCCATCCACCACCATACACTACGTGCTCATTTGCAAGGGCCTCTCGTCGGAGACTAACGACTTAACCAACATTCCTTCGTCTTTGTTGTCTCTTTTGAAGGCGTTCCAAGACGTCTTCCCCGACGAGCTACCTCATGGACTACCACCGCTTCGGGGCATCGAGCATCGCATCGACCTCATACCCGGCGCTCCCCTACCAAACCGCGCCGCCTACCGCACCAACCCCGAAGATACCAAGGAGATCCAACGCCAAATACAAGACCTCCTCGCTAAAGGGTACGTCCGAGAAAGCCTTAGCCCTTGTGCCGTTCCCGTCATTCTTGTGCCTAAACCGGATGAGACGCAACGGATGTGTATGGATTGTCGACCCATCAATGCCATTACCGTCCGTTATCGCCATCCCATTCCGCGTTTAGACGACATGCTTGATGAATTGAGTGGTGCCACCATTTTCTCTAAGATTGATTTGCGTAGTGGCTACCACCAAATTCGCATGGCAATTGGTGATGAATGGAAGACGGCATTCAAGACCAAGCTTGGTCTATATGAATGGCTCGTCATGCCATTTGGTCTTTCAAATGCTCCTTTGACTTTCATGCGTCTTATGAATCACATTTTGCGACCTCTCATTGGCAAGAGCGTGGTTGTTTACTTTGATGATATCCTCATCTATAGCAAAAATCTCGAGGACCATGTTCAACATGTGAGAGAAGTCTTATGCATCTTGCGCCACGAGAAGCTCTTTGCCAACCTACCAAAATGCCATTTCGCTCAAAACAAATTGGTTTTTCTTGGTTTTGTGGTTTCCGCCAACGGGATTGAAGTTGATTCTTCCAAGGTTGAGGCCATCCACAATTGGCCCACTCCCACAAATGTTGGTCAAGTTCGAAGCTTCCATGGACTTGCCGGATTTTACCGCCGCTTTGTGAAAGATTTCAGCACCATTGCTTGCCCTTTAAACGAGCTTACAAAAAAGAATGTTCCGTTTGTTTGGGGCAAAGCACAACAAAAAGCTTTTGATGAATTGAAAAAGAGACTCACCGAGGCACCACTACTTGCTCTTCCTGATAAGGGCTAAGCCCGGGGATGTGCCCGATCTTCACGGATTTGAAGGGATTCGTGGGGGAGGTGGAGGAACGCGAAGAACACGGTGGTAGGTGGGGTGGATCGGAGATACAAACGCAACGCACACACACAAACCGGTTGTTCTTCGTTGGCCCGATACACCAACCCAATAGAATTGCGAGGTAAAAGACTCACGAGGAGTAGAAGCCCTCACAAAAGATTGGCAATAGAAATCAATAGAGTTCCAAAGAGGAAAAGAGCGCAAAGATAGAATTGCAAATAGCAAAAGATCCAAACACTAGAATTCCTAGAATGGAAGAGATCGACTTCCTAGAAGAGTTGATAACTTCGTAGATGGTAAATCTAGAAGGGTTCCCACAAGGGTCATGAGCAAAGCTCGTGTTTTAATTTCACATCAAGTCTAATCTCAGATCTGAGCCAACTAGGCTATTTATAGGTAGGGGCGAAGAGTTAAGTTACACGCTGAAAAGTAGTGCTGTGCTGAAGTTCGCGGTGGCGGAAGTTCCGGTCATCTTGGGCGGAAGTTCCGGTCAGGGGCGGAAGTTCCGGTCCTGGGGGCCGGAAGTTCCGGCCAGGCCGGAAGTTCCGGCCAAGTTCCGGCCAAGTTCTGAAATTAGCCTGTTTCCTTGCAGTAACATGCAGGGGCGTTTTGACGGACTTTCGGAACTTGGGCGGAACTTGGGCGGAAGTTCCGACCGAGCGGAAGTTCCGGTCCCTCGGGGCGGAAGTTCCGGTCCGATGCTTTTTCCTGCGCGCTGGAGGGCATCTTGGGGGCATCTTGGAGGAATCTGGCCGGAAGTTCCGGTCCTGGGGGGTGGAAGTTCCGGCCTGTGCGCTGTAGCTCCATCTTCATCATTTCTAGCTCTCTCTCCAACGTCTTGGTCTCCATGGCTTGTGTCTTGGTCGATGTACCTGATTGAACATAGTGTATTTGCATGAAGCAGCAAGCCATCCAAGGGGGTGTCAAAGTCATAGGTGGAGAGGAGCGAATTCACCTCTTGGCGTAGTGCTTGGGCTCGAGCTCGTGTCATTGGACCACGAGGAGGGCTTGTCGGTCTTGATGTAGTGTCGACCTTGGGTGGGGCTGCATCATCTCCCCCCCCCCTTGGGAAAGAGTCGTCCTCGACTCGATGTTCTCCTCATCTCCATGGTATGGTGAGAGATCGGACACATTGAACGTGTTGCTCACCAAGTACTTTGATGTTGGTATGTCGATGACGTAGGCGTTGTCGTTGATGCGCTTGAGGACCTTGAAGGGACCATCACCTCGGGGCTTGAGCTTGGAGTTTCTTTCTTGAGGGAAACGGTCCTTGCGAAGGTGTATCCACACTAGATCGCCTTCATTGAAGATCCGTGCTTTTTTCTTCAAGTTTAGTCTTGTGGCTTGACGGAGAACTTGTTGCTCGATCGTTGCCCTTGTGTCTTCATGGAGCTTCTTCATGTATTGTGCTCGCTTGTCGATGTCCATGTTCACTTGCTCATGTAGCGGAAGAGGAAGGAGGTCGATTGCCGTAGGTGGTTCAAACCCGTAGACGACCATGAATGGGCTTCTCGATGTTGTAGAGTGCTTGGCGCGGTTGTAGGCAAACTCCGCATGTGGGATGCAATCTTCCCATGCTTTCAAATTCTTCTTGACGAGGACTCGTAGTAGCGTGGAGAGGCTTCGGTTCACCACTTCGGTTTGCCCATCGGTTTGGGGGTGCGAGGATGATGAGAACAAAAGCTTGACGTTGAACTTGGCCATTAGTGTCTTCCAAAGGTAGCTCATGAACTTGACATCTCGGTCGGAGACAATGCTTCTTGGTACACCGTGGAGTCTCACAATTTCCCTAAAAAACAAGCAGGCAATGTGTGAAGCATCATCCGTTCGGGAGCATGGTATAAAGTGAGCCATTTTTGAGAATCTATCAACTACCACAAAGATTGAATCATGACCATATTTAGTTCGAGGTAATCCTAGTACAAAGTCCATGCTTATATCGGACCAAGGAGCATAAGGAATAGGCAACGGTGTATAAAGACCATAAGAGTTGGAGGTGGACTTAGCTTGTAAACATGTCGTGCAACGGTTGCATAGGCGCTCCACATCGCGCTTCATTCGTGGCCAATAGTAATGGGTAGAGAGCATAGAGAGTGTCTTGTCACGTCCAAAGTGACCCATGAGACCACCACCATGCGATTCTTGTAAGAGCAAAAGGCTAAGCGAGGACATTGGAACACAAAGTTTGTTGCCCTTAAACAAGAATCCTTGGTGCAAATAGAAATCATCGATGCCCTTTTCAATGGAACACTTTGCAAAAATTTGGCCAAAGAAGGTATCGGAGGCATATTGTTCTTTGATTTCATCAAGACCCAACACATGGAAATCCAAACGAGTGAGTAAAAGGGTGAGTTTGCGGGAAAGGGCATCCGCAACTACATTGTCCTTGCCCTTCTTGTATTTGATTACATATGGAAAGGACTCAATGAACTCAACCCATTTTGCATGTATTTTGTTCAAATTGTGTTGAATTTTCAAATACTTCAAAGATTCATGGTCGGAGTGAATAATGAACTCTTTTGGCCAAAGATAATGTTGCCAAACTTCAAGAACACGAACCAAAGCATAAAGTTCCTTGTCATATATAGGATAGTTGAGGCGTGCGCCATCCAACTTCTCGCTATAGTATGCCACGGGTTTTCCATTTTGCATGAGGACACCACCGATTCCAAGGCCACTCGCGTCACATTCTATCTCAAATGTTTTAGCAAAATCGGGAAGAACAAGTAGTGGTGCCTCGGTGAGTCTCTTTTTCAATTCATCAAAAGCTTTTTGTTGTGCTTTGCCCCAAACAAACGGAACATTCTTTTTTGTAAGCTCGTTTAAAGGGCAAGCGATGGTGCTAAAATCTTTCACAAAGCGGCGGTAAAATCCGACGAGTCCATGGAAGCTTCGAACTTGACCAACATTTGTGGGAGTGGGCCAATTGTGGATGGCCTCAACTTTGGAAGAATCAACTTCAATCCCGTTGGCGGAAACCACAAAACCAAGAAAAACCAATTTGTTTTGAGCAAAGGTGCATTTTGGGAGGTTGGCATAGAGCTTCTCGTGGCGCAATATGCATAAGACTTCTCTCACATGTTGAACATGGTCCTCGAGATTTTTGCTATAGACGAGAATGTCATCAAAGTAAACAACCACGCTCTTGCCAATGAGTGGTCTCAAAATTTGATTCATAAGACGCATGAAAGTCGAAGGAGCATTAGAAAGACCAAATGGCATGACAAGCCATTCATATAGACCAAGCTTGGTCTTGAATGCCGTCTTCCATTCATCACCAATTGCCATGCGAATTTGGTGGTAGCCACTACGCAAATCAATCTTAGAGAAAATGGTGGCACCACTCAATTCATCAAGCATGTCGTCTAAACGCGGAATGGGATGGCGATAACGGACGGTAATGGCATTGATGGGTCGACAATCCATACACATCCGTTGCGTCTCATCCGGTTTAGGCACAAGAATCACGGGAACGGCGCAAGGGCTAAGGCTTTCTCGAACGTACCCTTTGGCGAGGAGGTCTTGTATTTGTCGTTGAATCTCCTTTGTGTCTTCGGGGTTGGTGCGGTAGGCGGCTCGGTTTGGAAGGGGAGCGCCGGGTATGAGGTCGATGCGGTGCTCGATGCCCCGAAGCGGTGGTAGTCCATGAGGTAGCTCGTCGGGGAAGACGTCTTGGAATTCCTTCAAAAGAGACAACAAAGACGAAGGAATGTTGGTTAAGTCGGTAGTCTCCACCGAGGGGCCCTTGCAAATGAGCACGTAGTGTAGGGTGGTGGATGGGTTGTGGTGTACTTCTCTCATCTCACTCTTGGTAGCTATGAGGACACTCTTCATCTCACTCACATATGGTTTGTGGCGCTCACTCTCTTTTTGGTGGATCACTCTCTCACCTCTCAACTCACTAGTGATAGTGGCTTCCTTAGCCCTCGCTAAAGCCTTTGCATTGTCCGCAATTACTTGGCTAGGAGTCATTGGGCGTAGGATGTAGGTCTTGTCGTTGACCTTGAAGCTATAGGCATTTGTGTAGCCATCATGGTTGGCTTTCTTGTCATATTGCCAAGGGCGACCAAGTAACATGTGGCACACCGTCATAGGCACGACGTCACAATCAATGGTGTCTTCATAAGCGCCAATCTTGAAGGATATCGTGACGGTGTGTTGGATCTTCACATTTCCATTGTCGCTTAGCCATTGCACATGGTAGGGATGGGGGTGTTTCCGGAGCGGGAGGTTGAGCTTGGTGCATAGTTCGGTGCTTGCAAGATTGTGGCAACTCCCTCCATCGATGATAACCTTTATTGACTTGCCATTGATTCCGGCTCTTGTTTGTAAGATATTGCACCTTTGGTCTTCATTTGGAAGTGCATGGGTTGTCAACACTTTGGTCACCACAAGAGAAGGGCTTGCATCATGCACGCATAGGACTTGCTCTTGGTCTTCCAAGTCATCTTCTTCATGAGAGGTTGCGGCTTGTACCAAGGCTTCATATTCACCTTCACTCAAGTACTCCACATCTCCATCATCTCGAGTGATCATAACTCTTGTGTTCTTGCATTCAAATGATTTATGTCCTTGAGCACCACACTTGAAGCAAGTGATGTTACTAGATCCGGTGGAAGCTTTGGAGGACATGGTAGATTGCTCCGGCTTGAAGCTTGTTGTCTTGATGGCACTTCTTGCTTGCTTTGGAGGATCCTTGGAGGCAAGTGCACTTGTGTTCTTGATGCTTGAGGAGGCATTCATGGCATTTCTTGCGGCGAAGAAGGTCTTTGTCTTTGCACTTGCTAGGTCTTCTCGCACTTGGCGTTCGGCCCTTGTTGCTTGGTGGAGTAGCTCAACCATGTTTTTGTAAGGCAAGAATTCCACTATCCTCTTGACGGGGATGTTTAGTCCATTCAAGAATCTTGCCATAGTTTGCTCTTCTCGCTCATCCACATTTGCACTCATCATTGTCATGTGCATCTCCTTGTAATATTCCTCAACGGACTTGTAGCTTTGCTTGAGTTGAGTGAGCTTGTTGAAGAGGTCACGCTTGTGGTGAGTTGGTACAAAGCGGGTGTGCATGACTTCTTGCATCTCTTCCCATGTATCAATGGGTGCTAAGTCTTCCTTCTCACACTTCTTGTTTACCTCTTCCCACCAAACATTTGCATATCCTTCAAACTCAAGTGATGCCATGGCAACTTTCTTTGCTTCGGAGAAGTTGTGGATGCGGAATATCTTATCAACCTTGAGGACCCAAGACAAGTATGCGTCGGGATCTTCCTCTCCTTGGAACTTAGGCATGGTGAATTTGAGCTTCCCAAAGATTTCTTCCTCATTGCGGTCATTGCGTCGAGGAGGTGGTCTTTCTTCCTCGTCATCCTCATTATGGTTGTGAGGTTGTTGATGAAGATCCTCATCATCATTGCGGTGGTTTGGAGGAGGAGGACGCCTTCCAAGTGGTGGCCGAGGGTGTTGCCTTACACTAGCTTCACTTGGTGCGTCATCTTCATTGTGGTGCCTTGCTTCATCTTGAGGTGCATGAGGTTGTTGACGAGCTCGATGATTGAAGGAATTGTGTCTTCTATTGTCATTGTTGTTCCTTCTTGCGCCATTATCTTGAGGAGCATCAACATTGATAATTTGGCGTTCTTGGTTCACTTGAGATGGGCGAGGTTGCCCTTGGTGTTGAAGTTCCTCTTGTTCATGGCGACGACGTTCTTGTTCACGTGCATGAAGGAGATCTTGATCATGATGAAGACGTTGTTGTTCCTCTTGGAATTGAGCTTCACGATTTGCTTGTTGTAGCCTTTCTTGTTCAAGTTGAGCTCTTGTGATACGGTCTGAGACCCCGATTGTGGCCCGATCTCGCGAATGACCCAAGGAATCAAGGGGGAAAGAGGGGGAGAGGCGGAAGAACACGAAGAACAAACGAAGATCCACGCACACCAACCCGATACAATCGATGCTTACCCTCACGGCTCGATGGACCGTGCCAATAGAATCCGCCCGGAAGAGACTCGAGGTAGAATTCCGAGAGGAGAGACCGGTGGGGAGGACGAATCAAGGAGTGGGAGAGAGAGTGTAAAACACTAGAATCTCACACTACCAAATCCATACATCCACAAGGGTTGCCTTGATTACAGAGGGATGATACCCAAGGGAGACTAAGCTCAAAGTTAGGTTTGAGTTCTAAACAAGTCTAACCAGCTATGGGGGCGAGCTGGGGTCTTTTATAGGCATACAAGGCGACATGGGTCGAAAAGGTACAAGTTGGTGGGTCAAACCCGACGGATCCGGTTTGGGGCCGGTCAGACCGGGCTGTGGACCGGGTGGTCCGGTCACGGGTCCGGTCGACCGGTCGCAAACCGGAAACCTCGCAGATGTCCGTCCGGTTGGTCTCCGGTACGATGCCTGGGTGCGCCCGGTCTGTGGCCCGGTCTGACCGGCCTCTGCGCCGGCCTGTCCGGTCTGTGGCCCGGTCTGACCGGCCTCTGGGCTGGCCGGCCTGTTCCTCCCTCCTCTTCTTCCTCTTCCTTCTCCTCTTCTTCCCTTCTTCTTCTTCCTTCTTCCATGCACCATGGGGGTTCCTTCTCTCTTGGTCCTTGTCGACGTTGGCACCTATAGACATCATGATGATAGGCATGAGGTAGCATGCCATTCAAGTTGGTGTTGAGATCGACCATAGAGAGGAAGGAGTTCACCTTGACGTATATGGCGGGGTTTTGTGTTGTTGGTCCACTTGGGGGACTCCTTGGCAATGGTGTAGCGTCGACGATAGGCGGGGATGCACTTGTCGGTCTTGAAGCGGAGGTGTCCAAAAGCCACCCCGCATCATCTCCCCCCCCCTTGGGGAAGAGTCGTCCTCGACTCTTGCTCCTCCTCACCGATGAGGTAGACGGGAAGGACTTGTATAGGTGCCCTTGTGTCCTTAGGGATGCTCGTCGTAGTGCAGGCGTCTTTGTTGTAGTCCATAACGGGTCTCCCATGTAGTGGTGGAGGGGCCAAGTCTCGGTCGAAGAAGAACAAGGGGAAAAACAACTTGCAAAAGGAAAGCTTGTGGATGCCAATTTGGTGACCGGCGAACAAGAGGCTCTCAATCAAATACGAAGCATCAAGTCGTTTCTCCAAAAGGCATTGGGCAAAAATGGTGATCAAAAGAGTGTCGATGTATCCAAAATGTGGTAGGACAAAAATTTGTGCAAGTAAAAGGTTGCTTTGTAAGGTGTCAAAAATGTTGTGTGTAGCATTGTCCCACACAAATGGAACAATCAAAAGGCAAGTATCGGCGGCAAAATTTGGGGCAAAATTTTTATGTGCAATGGCAAAGCTATGGAGACTTCTAGCTTGGGAAAGTATGGTTGGCGTGAGCCGAGTATGGGTATCCTCAAGTGTCAAAGAATCCATTGCAATTGCCAAAGATGAAATGAGAAATCCAAAGGAGAGCAACTTTTTGTGTAACTTGTGGCACAAGGTGCATAATGTGTCTCTCACATGTATGACATGATCCTTGAGATTCTCGGAGTGTATGATGATATCATCAATACATACAACAACCATTGTGCCAACAAGATGTTGCAAAATATGTCGCATAAGAAGCAAAAGAGGTGACGAGGAATTGGACCAAACCGGAAACTCGTCAAGACATGGCAAAAGAGGGCGAAAGTTTTTTGGGGACATACCCTTTGGTGTGAATCCCATGGGTTGGAACATGTATCTCGTCCTTGTTGGGGTAGCTCTCAATTGCGCGTTTTGTGAGCTCATGCTCCGTAGCGGTGGAAGTTGTTGTTCGTGTACCTATACACACAATAGAGAAAACAAAAAGCGTGTGTGCATGGTAGATGAATACATCATCCATCATGATGTTCCATGTCTTGTGCACATCACCATTAGTGTCAAGCAAGATAGTATGAAATGCATGGCGATGGTGCATATGGCAAGAAGGTGCATTCATGGCATGTGGTAACTCATGATCATCAAAGATTGAGAAGGCTATGGGGGCCATCTCGTGAACAATAAAATGAGCATTCTTGCATACCAAGCATAAGAAAGAGCAATTGTTCGCAATCTTGGATGCAAGGATCATGGAAGAGTGTAAACACTTGGGACAAAGCATTTGGAAGCTAATGTCATCCTTGTCATTATCATTACAAGCAATGGTAGAAAAATTGAAGCTCTCATAGCATGGCATGGTCATGGTATCACAAGCATTCACTTCCACATGATCAACAATGTTATCAAGCAAAGTATCGCATGGGAAAATGAAAGTAGCATGTGACGTAGCAAATATATCATCAAGGTCATGCATGCACTCATAAGTCATCATGTCCACTAGTGGGATCATGGCATCATCAACACCTATGTTGTTACCTTTGAAGGCCGACTCATGTGATGTAGGTGTTGTGGAAGTAGGAGGATCCATGTGGTCGACATGTCCATCTTGGAGCAAGCATGGTGAGATATCATCGTCTTCATGCACCATGTACATCTTCTCCATGAGCGGGAACTCGTCCTCCGTGGAACCTAGTGTAACATAAGAAGACACAAACGAGGGAGAGGTTAATGTGTTAGCAAATGCGATGTCCTCCATGGACCTATCATCTACCTCTCTCAACTCACTTTGTGTAACACTCATGTCCTCCAAATGGAAGCACTCAAACTCACATATGGGGTGGAAGTCACTCAACTCACTATCACTCTCGCTCAAGTGGGCTAAGTGGCTCTCATGCTCACATGGGATTGGTACCAACTCATCAATCAAGCATATAGGAGTAGGTTCGACTTGCTCATCTCCATGCGCCTCCTTGGTTGAAGGGAACTTCCCATGCTCAACCATCTCAACTCCATGCGCCTCCATAGGTGAAGGGAGAATCCCATGCTCACCATGCTCAACTCCATCGCCTCCTAAGTCGTCCTCGAGTGGTGGCATCTTGGAGACTTGTGCATTGAGCTCGTCGAAGTAGAGCTTCTTGGCGCTTGGCGTTGTGCATTGCCATGCCACGTGACCCTTGGCCTTGCACACCTCACATAGGAGATTGGGACATTCCCGTGGAAGGTGGCCTTGTTGCTTGCACTTGTAGCATCGGAGTCCATAGGCATATGACGAGGTAGGGGCCATTGTGGTGGTGGCGCAAGAGGTAGAAGTCGCCTTATGAGGAAGGTCTTCATGTCGAGGCTCTCGTCTTCTTGCCTCATCACCATGTCTTGAGTGGTGTCGTCGAAGATCATGTGTGGAGGGATGTCGATGTAGACTATGAGGTGGTGGTGGTCGACGACGATCATGAGATGGTGTGAGTCGATGACGGTCCTTGCCATGCCTAGATGATGGCTCATGCGACTTGGCATGTTGCTTGCGGCGCCTAGAGGAGCTTGGAGAAGCCTGTCGATGGCGATCATGTTGGGGACGCTCTTGATGCTCCATATGATGTCCTTGATCTTGTGCATAAGCACTCTCATGGTGGCGCCTTGTCGAGCTCGGAGAAGTGTGTCGAAGACGAACATGTTGAGGACGCTCTTGAAGATCCACGTGATGATGCCATCGTGGAGGTCCTCTATCTTCATATGTAGCTCCATTGGCCAAGTAGGGGTATGTTGGAGCATCGGCGGTGGACATGGTGGGGTCGATGTCATCCTCGTGATGGTGCTCCACCATGTCGTCCATGCTTGTTGAGCAAGTGTCGATGTAGAGCTCGTCGGTGTCGTCCATGTTGGCGATGCTCGTGGAGCCATAGTCGGTGTAGAGCTCCTCGATGTCGGTCATGTTGGCGATGCTCGTGGCGCCATAGTCGGTGTAGAGCTCCACATGTTCCTCCACATCCGCGGTGCTTGAAGAGGTATCCTCCTCGAAGTGCTCCGTGTACTCCTCCGTATCTTCTTCCTCGCTATACATGTTAGCAAGCCAATATCTATATGGTGTATGTTAGTGGAAGAACACTACCGCGCAATCTTACCGTGTATGACAAGATTGGGGTGATCCAACAAACCAAGAGTTAGGACAATTGTATCGGGCACTCACACAAAGACACACGCAAAAGCTAGCAAATATGGTGTTAGGTGAGTATGGTGGAAAGCCAAAAGATGAAATCCGAAATCAAGTTTGTTGTTAAGGGTGGGTAAGATCCAAAAACTCAAATGTCAAAGCGATGATCACTATAAACACGGAAAAGATGTGGAACTCACACACGGGATAAGCGGGGTTAGTGCAACCAAGGAACGAGCGGAAAAGTGTATGAAGCCCGAAAGCAAGGGTGGCTCGGTGTCACACTAACACAAGGAGAGGCAAAGCTTTGGTTGCAAACGAAGAGACAACAAGATTCACACGCGGCCTCTCTTCTCTTTTCTCTCTTTTGCTTAAAAGCTTTTTCTCTTTTGTGTTTGGTGGCACTTACACTCTTTTGTGTATTTGTATGTATGATGGCACTCGCACACTTTTGCTCTATGGTGCACTTGCACTCTTTTTGTGTTTTGGCGGCTTTTTCTCGCACTATGTTAGCGTTAGCTCGCTTTTGCTATCTTGCCACACGAGTTTTGCTTAGAAGCTTGACTCCACACTACACACACACCTCACAACCGGGGCCACGTGCAATGTCTCGCAACACTAGATAAGCAATGCTCGATAGGATAGATCGCAAAAGAAGAGGGGTTACAAGGTGTAATGCAAGTTATACCTAAGATGTTAGGCGGTGATGAACACACAACTTGCGATGATGGCGGTGATGTCAAGAGTACGGTTGCAAGTCCGGGGTGCCGAGGATGTCATCGCTTGCTTCGGAGCTGCGGGTTAGTTTCACAAACAAGGCACTCAAACCGGAACAAGCAAACACAAGTTAGCGGAAGAAAAGGGTCAAAGTAGCTTGGCGGTGGTGGCGGTGGTAAGCCGGTGGTGGGTGGTGTCGATGCCCTTGCGGTTGCGGCGGAGGTTATGGGGCCGCGGTGATGTTTCCCGGTGGTTTTGGGAGGGTGGCGGTGGTTGCCGGCGGCGGAGAGGGTGGCGGTGGTTGGCGGCGGTGGTGGTGGAGGTGGCGCCCGGTTAGCGCCCGGTTGACCAGGCCCTGGACCGGCCTGCCCGGTCGACAGCCCGGTTGACCGGGTTCTGGCCCGGTCGGCGCCCGGTTGGCGCC
This sequence comes from Lolium perenne, assembly GCF_019359855.2. Taxonomy (NCBI): domain Eukaryota; kingdom Viridiplantae; phylum Streptophyta; class Magnoliopsida; order Poales; family Poaceae; genus Lolium; species Lolium perenne. The sequence continues at coordinate 93,698,746 of NC_067248.2, forward strand.
CGGTTGGCGCCCGGTCTGGCGCCCGGTTGACCGGCCCTGGCACCAGGCTGTCCGGTCACTGGCCCGGTTGGCGCCCGGTCGACCGGATTTCGCGGGGCACAGTTTTTCTGATGCGGGGTGGCTTTTGGACACCTCCGCTTCAAGACCGACAAGTGCATCCCCGCCTATCGTCAACGCTACACCATGGCCAAGGAGTCCCCCAAGTGGACCAACAACACAAAACCCCGCCATATACGTCAAGGTGAACTCCTTCCTCTCTATGGTCGATCTCAACACCAACTTGAATGGCACACTACCTCATGCCTATCATCATGATGTCTATAGGTGCCGACGTCGACAAGGACCAAGAGAGAAGGAACCCCCATGGTGCATGGAAGAAGGAAGAAGAAGAAGGGAAGAAGAGGAGAAGGAAGAGGAAGAAGAGGAGGGAGGAACAGGCCGGCCCGCCCAGAGCCGGTCAGACCGGGCCACAGACCGGACAGGCCGGCGCAGAGCCCGGTCAGACCGGGCCACAGACCGGGCGCACCCAGGCATCGTACCGGAGACCAACCGGACGGAAATCTGCGAGGTTTCCGGTTTGCGGCCGGTCGACCGGACCAGTGACCGGACCACCCGGTCCACAGCCCGGTCTGACCGGCCCCAAACCGGATCCGTCGGGTTTGACCCACCCACTTGCACCTTTTCGACCCAGGTCGCCTTGTATGCCTATAAAAGACCCCAGCTCGCCCCCATAGCTGGTTAGACAAGATTTAGGCTTAAACATGACTTTGAGCTTTGTCTCCCTAGGGTTCCATCCCCTTTGTATCAAGGCACCCCATGTTGGATGATTGGATCTATGTGAGTGAGATTCTAGTGTAGCCCACTCTCTCTCCCTCACCTACCTCCATCCTCAACACCGATCTCTCACTCCGGGATTCTACCTCGAGTCTCTCCCGTGGTGATTCTATTGGCGTGGTCCATCCAGCCACGAGGGTAAGTATCGATTGTATCGGGTTGGTGTGCGTTGTGTTCTTCGCGTTCTTCGTGTTCTTCCGCCTCTCCCTCTCTTTCCCCCTTTGATTCTTGGGTCATTTGCAAGATCGGGCCACACACGGGGTCTTAGACCTTAACATATGGTATCAGCAGCCTTTGGTTTCCGCGAATTCGACCCCCCACCCACCCAATTTCGTCTCTAAAAATTTTCCCCAAAAATCCCCAAAAAATAGCCCTAATTTGCCTTTGGATGGATCTGCGATTTGATTGCGTTTTGAGTGGTTTTGGTCCATGGATTTGGTGTTGAGGTGCTTGATCTACTATTTCCCCCACTTTCTAGCCCCCAATTCCATCGTTTTCCTTCGATTTGGTCGATTTGGTTTTGGTTTGGGGAAGAACAGGAGAGAGAAAGCTCCAAACCGAGAAATCCGGTTGCGAAACCGGTCAACCGGCCCCCAGACCGGACCGTCCGGCGCAGAACCCGATCAACCGGCCGCCAACCGGACCAGCCGGTCCAGAAGCCGGTCAACCGGACCCCAGACCGGAGCAGCCGGCGCCAGACCCGGTCCGACCGGACCACCGACCGGGCACACGTCTTCGACATCGTCTAACACCACCGCCGACCACCACCACCACCACCATCTCCACCATCGCAGGTATAACTTGCAGTACCCTTGTAGCCCTCTTCGTTTTGCGATCTATCCTATCGAGCATTGCTTATCTAGTGTTGCGAGACATTGCACGTGGCCCCGATTGTGAGGTGTGTGTAGTGTGGAGTCAAGCTTCTAAGCAAAACTCGTGTGGCAAGATAGCAAAAGCGAGCTAACGCTAACATAGTGCGAGAAAAAGCCGCCAAAATACAAAAAGAGTGCAAGTGCACCATAGAGCAAAAGTGTGCGAGTGCCATCATACATACATATACACAAAGAGTGTAAGTGCCACCAAATACAAAAAGAGGGAAAAGCTTTTAAGCAAAAGAGAGAAAAGAGAAGAGAGGCCGCGTGTGAATCTTGTTGTCTCTCATGTTGCAACCAAAGCTTTGCCTCTCCTTGTGTTAGTGTGACACCGAGCCACCCTTGCTTTCGGGCTTCATACACTTTTCCGCTCATTCCTTGGTCGCACTAACCCCGCTTATCCCGTGTGTGAGTTCCATATCTTTTCCGTGTTTATAGTGATCATCGCTTTGACATTTGAATTTTTGGATCTTACCCACCCTTAACAACAAACTTGATTTCGGATTTCATCTTTTGGCTTTCCACCACACTCACCTAACACCATATTTGCTAGCTTTTGCGTGTGTCTTTGTGTGAGTGCCCGATACAATTGTTCTAACTTTCGGCTTTGTTGGATCACCCCAATCTTGTCATACCACGGTAAGATTGCGAGGTAGTGTTCTTCCACTAACATACACCATATAGATATTGTCTTGCTAACATGTATAGCGACGAAGAAGATACGGAGGAGTACACGGAGCACTTCGAGGAGGATGCCTCTTCAAGCACCGCGGATGTGGAGGAACATGTGGAGCTCTACACCGACTATGGCTCCGCGAGCATCGCCAACATGACCGACATCGAGGAGCTCTACACCGACTATGGCTCCGAGAGCATCGCCAACATGGACGACATCGACGAGCTCTACATCGACACTTGCTCAACAAGCTTGGACGACATGGTGGAGCACCATCACGAGGACGACATCGACCCCACCATGTCCACCGCCGATGCTCCCACATACCCCTACTTGGCCAATGGAGCTACATATGAAGATCGAGGGCCTCCACGATGGCATCATCATGTGGATCATCAAGAGCGTCCCCAACATATTCGGCATCGACACACTTCTCCGAGCTCCACAAGGTGCCATCATGAGAGTGCCTATGCACAAGATCATCGACATCACGGACATCATATGGAGCATCAAGAGCGCCCCCAACATGAGCCATCACCTAGGCAAGGCAAGGACCGTCATCGACTCACACCATCTCATGATCGTCGTCGACCACCACCACCTCATGGTCTACATCGACATCTTTCCACACATGATCTTCGACGACACCACTCAAGACATGGTGATGAGGCAAGAAGACGAGAGCCTCGACATGAAGACCTTCCTCATAAGGCGACTTCTACCTCTTGCGCCACCACCACAATGGCCCCTACCTCGTCATATGCCTATGGACTCCGATGCTACAAGTGCAAGCAACAAGGCCACCCTCCACGGGAATGTCCCAATCTCCTATGTGAGGTGTGCAAGGGCAAGGGTCACGTGGCATGGCAATGCACAATGCCAAGCGCCAAGAAGCTATACTTCGACGAGCTCAATGCACAAGTCTCTAAGATGCCACCACTTGAGGACGACTTAGGAGGCGATGGAGTTGAGCATGGTGAGCATGGGATTCTCCCTTCACCCACGGAGGCGCATGGAGTTGAGATGGTTGAGCATGGGATGTTCCCTTCAACCAAGGAGGCGCATGGAGATGAGCAAGTCGAACCTACTCCTACATGCTTACTTGATGAGTTGGTACCAATCCCATGTGAGCATGAGAGCCACTTAGCCCACTTGAGCGAGAGTGATAGTGAGTTTAGTGACTTCCACCCCATATGTGAGTTTGAGTGCTTCCATTTGGAGGACATGAGTGATACACAAAGTGAGTTGAGAGAGGTAGATGATAGGTCCATGGAGGACATCGCATTTGCTAACACATTAACCTCTCCCTCGTTTGTGTCTTCTTATGTTGCACTAGGTTCCACGGAGGACGAGTTCCCGCTCATGGAGAAGATGTACATGGTGCATGAAGACGATGATATCCAAGATGGACATGTCGACCACATGGATCCTCCTACTTCCACAACACCTACTTCACTTGAGTCGGCCTTCAAAGGTAACAACATAGGTGTTGATGATGCCATGATCCCACTAGTGGACATGATGACTTATGAGTGCATGCATGATCTTGATGATACAATTGCTACATCACATGCTACTTTCATTTTCCCATGCGATGCTTTGCTTGATAACATTGTTGATCATGTGGAAGTGAGTGCTTGTGATACCATGACCATGCCATGCTATGAGAGCTTCAATTTCTCTACCATTGCTTGCAATATGTCGACCACTTGCTCTTTACCATCTATTGCTTGCAATGATAATGACAAGGATGACATTAGCTTCCGCATGCTTTGCCCCACATGTTTGCACTATTCCATGATCCTTGCATCCAAGATTGCGAACAATTGCTCTTTCTTATGCTTGGTATGCAAGAATGCTTATTTTATTGTTCATGAGAAGGCCCCCATAGCCTTTTCAATTTTTGATGATCATGAGTTACCACATGCCATGAATGCACCTTCTTGCCATATGCACCATCGCCATGCATTTCATACTATCTTGCTTGACACTAATGGTGATGTGCACAAGACATGGAACATCATGATGGATGATGTATTCATCTACCATGCACACACGCTTTTTGTCTTGTTTCTTCCATGTGTAGGTACACGGACGACCACTTCCACCGCTACGGAGCATGATCTCACGAAACGCGCAATTGAGAGCTACCCCATCAAGGACCTAACCCGCGGGACTCACACCAAAGGGTATGTTTCCCAACGCCTTCGCCATCGTGTGTTCCCGACATTTCTTGTCGAGCTTCCGGTTTGGTCCAATTCCTCGTCACCTCTTTTGTTTCTTTTGCAACATATCTTGACATATCTTGTTGGCACAATGGTTGTTGTATGTCTTGATGAGATCATCATACACTCCGAGAATCTCAAGGACCATGTCATACATGTGAGAGAAACCTTATGCACCTTGTGCCACAAGTTACACAAAAAGTTGCTCTCCTTTGGATTTCTCATTTCATCTTTGGCAATTGCAATGGATTCTTTGAAACTTGAGGATACCCATACTCGGCTCACGCCAACCATACTTTCCCAAGCTAGAAGTCTCCATAGCCTTGCCATTGCACATAACAATTTTGCCCCAAATTTTGCCGCCGATACTTGCCTTTTGATTGTTCCATTTGTGTGGGACAATGCTACACACAACATTTTTGACACCTTACAAAGCAAACTTTTACTTGCACAAATTTTTGTCCTACCACATTTTGGATACATCGACACTCTTTTGATCACCATTTTTGCCCAATGCCTTTTGGAGAAACGACTTGATGCTTCCTATTTGATTGAGAGCCTCTTGTTCGCCGGTCACCAAGTTGGCATCCACAAGATTTCCTTTTGCAAGTTGTTTTTCCCCTTGTTCTTCTTCGACCGAGACTTGGACCCTCCACCACTACATGGGAGACCCGTTATGGACTACAACAAAGACGCCTGCACTACGACGAGCATCCCTAAGGACACAAGGGCACCTATACAAGTCCTTCCCGTCTACCTCATCGGTGAGGAGGAGCAAGAGTCGAGGACGACTCTTCCCCAAGGGGGGGGGGAGATGATGCGGGGTGGCTTTTGGACACCTCCGCTTCAAGACCGACAAGTGCATCCCCGCCTATCGTCGACGCTACACCATGGCCAAGGAGTCCCCCAAGTGGACCAACAACACAAAACCCCGCCATATACGTCAAGGTGAACTCCTTCCTCTCTATGGTCGATCTCAACACCAACTTGAATGGCACGCTACCTCATGCCTATCATCATGATGTCTATAGGTGCCGACGTCGACAAGGACCAAGAGAGAAGGAACCCCCATGGTGCATGGAAGAAGGAAGAAGAAGAAGGGAAGAAGAGGAGAAGGAAGAGGAAGAAGAGGAGGGAGGAACAGGCCGGCCAGCCCAGAGGCCGGTCAGACCGGGCCACAGACCGGACAGGCCGGCGCAGAGTCCGGTCAGACCGGGCCACAGACCGGGCGCACCCAGGCATCGTACCGGAGACCAACCGGACGGAAATCTGCGAGGTTTCCGGTTTGCGGCCGGTCGACCGGACTAGTGACCGGACCACCCGGTCCACAGCCCGGTCTGACCGGCCCCAAACCGGATCCGTCGGGTTTGACCCACCCACTTGTACCTTTTCGACCCAGGTCGCCTTGTATGCCTATAAAAGACCCCAGCTCGCCCCCATAGCTGGTTAGACAAGATTTAGGCTTAAACATGACTTTGAGCTTTGTCTCCCTAGGGTTTCATCCCCTTTGTATCAAGGCACCCCATGTTGGATGATTGGATCTATGTGAGTGAGATTCTAGTGTAGCCCACTCTCTCTCCCTCACCTACCTCCATCCTCAACACCGATCTCTCACTCCGGGATTCTACCTCGAGTCTCTCCCGTGGTGATTCTATTGGCGTGGTCCATCGAGCCACGAGGGTAAGTATCGATTGTATCGGGTTGGTGTGCGTTGTGTTCTTCGCGTTCTTCGTGTTCTTCCGCCTCTCCCTCTCTTTCCCCCTTTGATTCTTGGGTCATTCGCAAGATCGGGCCACACACGGGGTCTTAGACCTTAACATTTTCTCTCTCCTGTTCTTGAGCGAAATCAAGCCAAATCGACCAAATCGAAGGAAAACGATGGAATTGGGGGCTAGAAAGTGGGGGAAATAGTAGATCAAGCACCTCAACACCAAATCCATGGACCAGAACCACTCAAAACGCAACCAAATCGCAGATCCATCCAAAGGCAAATTAGGGCTATTTTTTGGGGATTTTTTGGGGAAATTTTTTAAAGACGAAATCTGATGGGTGGGGGGTCAAATTCGCGGAAACCAAAGGCTGCTGATACCATATGATGAGGTCTGAGACCCTGATTGTGGCCCGATCTCGCGAATGACCCAAGGAATCAAGGGGGAAAGAGGGGGAGAGGCGGAAGAACACGAAGAACACGAAGAACAAACGAAGATCCACGCACACCAACCCGATACAATCGATGCTTACCCTCACGGCTCGATGGACCGTGCCAATAGAATCCGCCCAGAAGAGACTCGAGGTAGAATTCCGAGAGGAGAGACCGGTGGGGAGGACGAATCAAGGAGTGGGAGAGAGAGTGTAAAACACTAGAATCTCACACTACCAAATCCATACATCCACAAGGGTTGCCTTGATTACAGAGGGATGATACCCAAGGGAGACTAAGCTCAAAGTTAGGTTTGAGTTCTAAACAAGTCTAACCAGCTATGGGGGCGAGCTGGGGTCTTTTATAGGCATACAAGGCGACATGGGTCGAAAAGGTACAAGTTGGTGGGTCAAACCCGACGGATCCGGTTTGGGGCCGGTCAGACCGGGCTGTGGACCGGGTGTGATAAGGGCTAAGCCCAGGGATGTGCCCGATCTTCACGGATTTGAAGGGGTTCGTGGGGGATGGTGGATGAACGCGATGAACACGTGGGGGAAACGCGGGGATACAACACACACACGCACACAATTCGAGTTTTCCCTCATTGGCTCGAAACACCAACTCGATAGAGATTGCAGGAAAAGACCTTCCGGTAGAAGTCCCGCAAAGAGATCGACTAATCGAAGCTCGGGAGATCTAGAAGGGTGAAAAGACCGGAAGGTTTGATGGAAGTGCAAGCAAAAGACCAAATAGGTAGAAGTGCAAGCAAAAGATCAAACAAACGGTAGAAGTCACCAAAGAGATCTTCACGAGTCGATAGGAGCCCGGGTGGCGATACAAGATCATAGATCTAGGTAAGGTTCCCACAAGGGTGAGCTAAGCTCAGGTTTTCTTTCAAATCAAGTCTAATCTCAGATCTGAGCCAACTAGGCTATTTATAGGTAGGGGGCGAAGAGTTAAGTTACATGCTGAAAAGTGCTGTTGTGCTGAAGTTCGCGGTGGCGGAAGTTCCGGTCATCTTGGGCGGAAGTTCCGGTCAGGGGCGGAAGTTCCGGTCCTGGGGGCCGGAAGTTCCGGCCTGGCCGGAAGTTCCGGCCAAGTTCCGAAATTAGCCCGTTTCCTTGCAGTAACATCCAGGGGCGATTTGACGGACTTTCGGAACTTGGGCGGAACTTGGGTGGAAGTTCCGACCGGGCGGAAGTTCCGGTCCCTCGGGGCGGAAGTTCCGGTCTGATGCTTTTTCCTGCGCGCTGGAGGGCATCTTGGGAGCATCTTGGAGGAATCTGGCCGGAAGTTCCGGTCCTGGGGGGCGGAAGTTCCGGCCTGGGCGCTGTAGCTCCATCTTCATCGTTTCCAGCTCTCTCTCCAACGTCTTGGTCTCCATGGCTTGTGTCTTGGCCGATGTACCTGATTGAGCATAGGGTATTCGCATGAAGTAGCAAGCCATCCAAGGGGGTGTCAAAGTCATAGGTAGAGAGGAGCGAATTCACCTCTTGGCGTAGTGCTTGGGCTCGAGCTCGTGTCATTGGACCACGAGGAGGGCTTGTCGGTCTTGATGTAGTGTCGACCTTGGGTGGGGCTGCATCATCTCCCCCCCTTGGGAAAGAGTCGTCCTCGACTCGATGTTCTCCTCATCTCCATGGTTTGGTGATAGGTCGGACACATTGAATGTGTTGCTCACCAAGTACTTGGATGTTGGTATGTCGACGACGTAGGCGTTGTCGTTGATGCGCTTGAGGACCTTGAAGGGACCATCACCTCGGGGCTTGAGCTTGGAGTTTCTTTCTTGAGGGAAGCGGTCCTTGCGAAGGTGTATCCACACTAGGTCGCCTTGATTGAAGATCCGTGCTTTTTTCTTCAAGTTTAGTCTTGTGGCTTGACGGAGAACTTGTTGCTCGATCGTTGCCCTTGTGTCTTCATGGAGTTTCTTCATGTATTGTGCTCGCTTGTCGATGTCCATGTTCACTTGCTCATGTAGCGGAAGAGGAAGAAGGTCGATCGCCGTAGGTGGTTCAAATCCATAGACGACCATGAATGGGCTTCTCGATGTTGTAGAGTGCTTGGCGCGGTTGTAGGCAAACTCCGCATGTGGGATGCAATCTTCCCATGCTTTCAAATTCTTCTTGACAAGGACTCGTAGTAGCGTGGAGAGGCTTCGGTTCACCACTTCGGTTTGCCCATCGGTTTGGGGGTGCGAGGATGATGAGAACAAAAGCTTGACGTTGAACTTGGCCATTAGTGTCTTCCAAAGATAGCTCATGAACTTGACATCTCGGTCGGAGACAATGCTTCTTGGTACACCGTGGAGTCTCACAATTTCCCTAAAAAACAAGGAGGCAATGTGTGAAGCATCATCCGTTCGGGAGCATGGTATAAAATGAGCCATTTTTGAGAATCTATCCACTACCACAAAGATGGAATCATGACCATATTTAGTTCGAGGTAATCCTAGTACAAAGTCCATGCTTATATCGGACCAAGGAGCATAGGGAAAAGGCAACGGTGTATAAAGACCATAAGAGTTGGAGGTGGACTTAGCTTGTAAACATGTCGTGCAACGGTTGCATAGGCGCTCCACATCACGCTTCATTCGTGGCCAATAGTAATGGGTGGAGAGCATAGAGAGTGTCTTGTCACGCCCAAAGTGACCCATGAGACCACCACCATGCGATTCTTGTAAGAGCAAAAGGCGAAGCGAGGACATTGGAACACAAAGTTTGTTGCCCTTCAACAAGAATCCTTGGTGCAAATAGAAATCATCGATGCCCTTTTCAATGGAACACTTTGCAAAAATTGGGCCAAAGAAGGTATCGGAGGCATATTGTTCTTTGATTTCATCAAGACCCAACACATGGAAATCCAAACGAGTGAGTAAAAGGGTGAGCTTGCGGGAAAGGGCATCCGCCACGACATTGTCCTTGCCCTTCTTGTATTTGATTACATATGGAAAGGACTCAATGAACTCAACCCATTTTGCATGTCTTTTGTTCAAAGTGTGTTGACTTTTCAAATACTTCAAAGATTCATGGTCGGAGTGAATAATGAACTCTCTTGGCCAAAGATAGTGTTGCCAAACTTCAAGAACACGAACCAAAGCGTAAAGTTCCTTGTCATATATATGATAGTTGAGGCGTGCGCCGTCCAACTTCTCACTATAATATGCCACGGGTTTTCCATTTTGCATGAGGACACCACCGATTCCAAGGCCACTCGCGTCACATTCTATCTCAAATGTCTTAGCAAAATCGGGAAGAACAAGTAGTGGTGCCTCGGTGAGTCTCTTTTTCAATTCATCAAAAGCTTTTTGTTGTGCTTTGCCCCAAACAAACGGAACATTCTTTTTTGTAAGCTCGTTTAAAGGGCAAGCGATGGTGCTAAAATCTTTCACAAAGCGGCGGTAAAATCCGGCGAGTCCATGGAAGCTTCGAACTTGACCAACATTTGTGGGAGTGGGCCAATTGTGGATGGCCTCAACTTTGGAAGAATCAACTTCAATCCCGTTGGCGGAAACCACAAAACCAAGAAAAACCAATTTGTTTTGAGCAAAGGTGCATTTTGGGAGGTTGGCATAGAGCTTCTCGTGGCGTAGTATGCATAAGACTTCTCTCACATGGTGAACATGGTCCTCGAGATTTTTGCTATAGACGAGAATGTCATCAAAGTAAACAACCACGCTCTTGCCAATGAGTGGTCTCAAAATGTGATTCATAAGACGCATGAAAGTCGAAGGAGCATTAGAAAGACCAAATGGCATGACAAGCCATTCATATAGACCAAGCTTGGTCTTGAATGCCGTCTTCCATTCATCACCAATTGCCATGCGAATTTGGTGGTAGCCACTACGCAAATCAATCTTAGAGAAAATGGTGGCACCACTCAATTCATCAAGCATGTCGTCTAAACGCGGAATGGGATGGCGATAACGGACGGTAATGGCATTGATGGGGCGAAAATCCATACACATCCGTTGCGTCTCATCCGGTTTAGGCACAAGAATCACGGGAACGGCGCAAGGGCTAAGGCTTTCTCGAACGTACCCTTTGGCGAGGAGGTCTTGTATTTGTTGTTGAATCTCCTTTGTGTCTTCGGGGTTGGTGCGGTAGGCGGCTCGGTTTGGAAGGGGAGCGCCGGGTATGAGGTCGATGCGGTGCTCGATGCCCCGAAGCGGTGGTAGTCCATGATGTAGCTCGTCGGGGAAGACGTCTTGGAATTCCTTCAAAAGAGACAACAAAGACGAAGGAATGTTGGTTAAGTCATTAGTCTCCTCCGAGGGGCCCTTGCAAATGAGCACGTAGTGTAGGGTGGTGGATGGGTTGTGGTGCACTTCTCTCATCTCACTCTTGGTAGCTAGGAGGACACTTTTCATCTCACTCACATATGGTTTGTGGCGCTCACTCTCTTTTTGGTGGATCACTCTCTCACCTCTCAACTCACTAGTGATAGTGGCTTCCTTAGCCCTCGCTAAAGCCTTTGCATTGTCCGCAATTACTTGGCTAGGAGTCATTGGGCGTAGGATGTAGGTCTTGTCGTTGACCTTGAAGCTATAGGCATTTGTGTAGCCATCATGGTTGGCTTTCTTGTCATATTGCCAAGGGCGACCAAGTAACATGTGGCACACCGTCATAGGCACGACGTCACAATCAATGGTGTCTTCATAAGCGCCAATCTTGAAGGATATCGTGACGGTGTGTTGGATCTTCACATTTCCATTGTCGCTTAGCCATTGCACATGGTAGGGATGGGGGTGTTTCCGGAGCGGGAGGTTGAGCTTGGTGCATAGTTCGGTGCTTGCAAGATTGTGGCAACTCCCTCCATCGATGATAACCTTTATTGACTTGCCATTGATTCCGGCTCTTGTTTGGAAGATATTGCACCTTTGGTCTTCATTGGGAAGTGTATGGGTTGTCAACACTTTGGTCAGCACAAGAGAAGGGCTTGCATCATGCACACATAGGACTTGCTCTTGGTCTTCCAAGTCATCATCTTCATGAGAGGTTGCGGCTTGTACCAAGGCTTCATATTCACCTTCACTCAAGTACTCCACATCTCCATCATCTCGAGTGATCATAACTCTTGTGTTCTTGCATTCAAAGGATTTATGTCCTTGAGCACCACACTTGAAGCAAGTGATGTTACTAGATCCGGTGGAAGCTTTGGAGGACATGGTTGATTGCTCCGGCTTGAAGCTTGTTGTCTTGATGGCACTTCTTGCTTGCTTTGGAGGATCCTTGGAGGCAAGTGGACTTGTGTTCTTGATGCTTGAGGAGGCATTCATAGCATTTCTTGCGGCGAAGAAGGTCTTTGTCTTTGCACTTGCTAGGTCTTCTCGCACTTGGCGCTCGGCCCTTGTTGCTTGGTGGAGTAATTCAACCATGTTTTTGTAAGGCAAGAATTCCACTATTCTCTTGACGGGGATGTTCAAGCCATTCAAGAATCTTGCCATAGTTTGCTCTTCTCGCTCATCCACATTTGCACTCATCATGGTCATGTGCATCTCCTTGTAATATTCCTCAACGGACTTGTAGCTTTGCTTGAGTTGAGTGAGCTTGTTGAAGAGGTCACGCTTGTGGTGAGTTGGTACAAAGCGGGTGTGCATGACTTCTTGCATCTCTTCCCATGTGTCAATGGGTGCTAAGTCTTCCTTCTCACGCTTCTTGTTTACCTCTTCCCACCAAACATTTGCATATCCTTCAAACTCAAGTGATGCCATGGCAACTTTCTTTGCTTCGGAGAAGTTGTGGATGCGGAATATCTTGTCAACCTTGAGTACCCAAGACAAGTATGCGTCGGGATCTTCCTCTCCTTGGAACTTGGGCATGGTGAATTTTAGCTTCCCAAAGATTTCTTCCTCATTGCGGTCATTGCGTCTAGGAGGTGGTCTTTCTTCACCATGAGCTTGACGTTGTTGAGGTTGAGGTTGTGGACCTTGAGCATCTTCATTGTTGTTTCTTTGTTGTTGAGGAGGAGGTGGTCTTCCATGACCTTCATCTTGATCATCATTGTTGTGGCGTTGAGGAGGCCTCACACTTTCTTCACTTGATGCTTGGTGATGATTTGATTCTTCCTCCATCTCAACATCTCGTGCTTGATGAGGTGGTCTTCTACCATGAGGGCGATCATCATGATGACGACGGTTGTCTTGACCTTGACGGCGTGGTGCCCTATCACGAGGAGGTTGATCAACATTGATGATGCGGCGGTCTTGGTTCACTTCTTGTTCGGCATTATGGTGTTGCCTTTGAGCATTGGCCACTTGAGACGTGCGAGGTTGCCCTTGATGATGATGTGCCTCTTGCTCTTGGCGGAGCCTTTCTTGCTCACGTGCATGAAGGAGATCTTGATCATGACGAAGACGTTGTTGTTCCTCTTGGAATTGAGCATGGAGATGTTCTTGTTGAAGGCGTTCTTCTTCAAGGCGTAGACGTTCTTGGACAAGTCGAAGTCGTGCTTGCTCCGCTTCTTGAGCTTGTTGTTGAAGCAGTTGAGCATCCACATTATGGTGGCGTGGGTCTTGATTGGAATCATGATGCGACGATGTAGGAGCTCGTGACCTTGAGCTATGAGAGCGCGAAGACCTTCAATGGTGTCTTCTATCTTCTTGACGGTTGAGTGTGTGGAGGATGTTGTCCAACGCCGTCTTCATTTCTCTTGTTTCTTGACCTTGCATGGCGAGTGTTGCCTTCAACTCATTGCCTTGAGTTTAAATCTTCTCATTGAGTTCTTGAACTTGATTGTTGAGGTCAATCCTTTGCACTTGAGCTCTTTCTTCATAGCGGACGTTGGTATCCTTGAGCATGGCTTCAAATTGATTGAGCTTGGCGTGGACGGCTTGAGTAGCTATCCAATGTTGGTGCCGCGTCATCGGTAGTTGGTTCCCTTCTCCACTAGACATGGTTACAACTAAAACAAGAACTATGTGGTGGGTGGTTAGGAAAGACTACCAAGAGTGTCAAAACTTGCAAACCAAAATCGAAAAAGTGTTTCAAGTCGAGGAACAACCGATATGTATGCACACACACAAAACAAAAACTCTATATGGTGTTAGGTATGGATGTGGAAAGCCAAATGGAAGAACCAAACGAAGAGTCTATTGTCAAAAGTGGGTAAGATCCAAAAGTCACAAGTCAAAAGTGGTGATCGCAAAAGGCATACACAAGGTGGAACACACACGTGGGACAAAATGGGGTTAGCGCGACGGGAAAAATGAGCACGAACAAAATTGGTCCTAACGAAGACTATTAGCTCGGTGTCACGCCAACACAAGAGAGACCGTGGCTTGGTTGCAAATTTGAGAAGCAACAAGATTTGCGCAAGACGCCTCTCTTCTCTTTTCTCTCTTTTGCTTATAAGTTTTGGACTCTTTTGTGTATAGGTGTCACTCACACTCTTTTTCTTTTTCTTTTTCTCCTTTTTTTTTGTATGCTTAGAAGCTTTCTTTTTCTCACTATCTATGTAAGTATGTCACACTTCTTTTGCCTATCTTTTCACACGAGCTTGCTTCGTAGCTTTGCTCAACACACGCACACCCTCACGGTCGGGACGCTTGCGCAATGCTTTGCAACACTAGAAAGCCACTCTCGATAGGAAAGGTACGCAAAGGAAGCTTAGGTTACAAGTTAGGGGGCAAGTTATACCACTTGATGACGGTGGCCGACGATGTTGAACTTGCTATGGTGGAAGGTGTCAAATGAACCGCTTGGATCCTCGGGGTGCCGTCGTCGTAGTTGATGTTGCGGAAGCTTAGTGGTAGCTGAAATGGCACACACAACGAAGTCCAAACACAAGGGGTTAGTGCCAAAACGAAAAACGAAGAAAGCTGTCAAAATTTCGGCCAGGCGGAACTTCCGGTCCTGAGGGGCGGAACTTCCGGTCCCCGGGCGGAACTTCCGGTCCTTCCGGGCGGAACTTCCGGTCGCAATCAGATCTGCGGGCTGTTCTTCGATTTGGGCGGAAATCCGGGCCGAAAATCTTCGAATTCGTGGAAAATTTGGCACTAAGAGCGGTGGGAAGGTGGGGGAATTGCAGATCAACACCAAAGACAAGTTTCTATTGGACCAAAACCACCAAAAACTCAACAAATCGCGAGATCCAACCAAGGCCAATTCGGGGCTATTTTTTTTTTGGGAAAATTATTTGGAAAATTTTTGGGCGAAATTGGTGGAATTGGTGGGTGTGGGGGTCAAATCCGTGGCAACCAAGGAGCTCTTGATACCATATGATAAGGGCTAAGCCCAGGGATGTGCCCGATCTTCACGGATTTGAAGGGGTTCGTGGGGGATGGTGGATGAACGCGGTGAACACGTGGGGGAAACGCGGGGATACAACACACACACGCACACAATTCGAGTTTTCCCTCGTTGGCTCGAAACACCAACTCGATAGAGATTGCAGGAAAAGACCTTCCGGTAGAAGTCCCGCAAAGAGATCGACTAATCGAAGCTCGGGAGATCTAGAAGGGTGAAAAGACCGGAAGGTTTGATGGAAGTGCAAGCAAAAGACCAAATAGGTAGAAGTGCAAGCAAAATATCAAACAAACGGTAGAAGTCACCAAAGAGATCTTCACGAGTCGATAGGAGCCCGGGTGGCGATACAAGATCATAGATCTAGGTAAGGTTCCCACAAGGGTGAGCTAAGCTCAGGTTTTCTTTCAAATCAAGTCTAATCTCAGATCTGAGCCAACTAGGCTATTTATAGGTAGGGGGCGAAGAGTTAAGTTACATGCTGAAAAGTGCTGTTGTGCTGAAGTTCGCGGTGGCGGAAGTTCCGGTCATCTTGGGCGGAAGTTCCGGTCAGGGGCGGAAGTTCCGGTCCTGGGGGCCGGAAGTTCCGGCCTGGCCGGAAGTTCCGGCCAAGTTCCGGCCAAGTTCCGAAATTAGCCCGTTTCCTTGCAGTAACATCCAGGGGCGATTTGACGGACTTTCGAAACTTGGGCGGAACTTGGGCGGAAGTTCCGACCGGGCGGAAGTTCCGGTCCCTCGGGGCGGAAGTTCCGGTCTGATGCTTTTTCCTGCGCGCTGGAGGGCATCTTGGGAGCATCTTGGAGGAATCTGGCCGGAAGTTCCGGTCCTGGGGGGCGGAAGTTCCGGCCTGGGCGCTGTAGCTCCATCTTCATCGTTTCCAGCTCTCTCTCCAACGTCTTGGTCTCCATGGCTTGTGTCTTGGCCGATGTACCTGATTGAGCATAGGGTATTCGCATGAAGTAGCAAGCCATCCAAGGGGGTGTCAAAGTCATAGGTAGAGAGGAGCGAATTCACCTCTTGGCGTAGTGCTTGGGCTCGAGCTCGTGTCATTGGACCACGAGGAGGGCTTGTCGGTCTTGATGTAGTGTCGACCTTGGGTGGGGCTGCATCAGGGTGGTCCGGTCACGGGTCCGGTCGACCGGTCGCAAACCGGAAACCTCGCAGATGTCCGTCCGGTTGGTCTCCGGTACGATGCCTGGGTGCGCCCGGTCTGTGGCCCGGTCTGACTGGCCTCTGCGCCGGCCTGTCCGGTCTGTGGCCCGGTCTGACCGGCCTCTGGGCTGGCCGGCCTGTTCCTCCCTCCTCTTCTTCCTCTTCCTTCTCCTCTTCTTCCCTTCTTCTTCTTCCTTCTTCCATGCACCATGGGGGTTCCTTCTCTCTTGGTCCTTGTCGACGTTGGCACCTATAGACATCATGATGATAGGCATGAGGTAGCATGCCATTCAAGTTGGTGTTGAGATCGACCATAGAGAGGAAGGAGTTCACCTTGACGTATATGGCGGGGTTTTGTGTTGTTGGTCCACTTGGGGGACTCCTTGGCCATGGTGTAGAGTCGACGATAGGCGGGGATGCACTTGTCGGTCTTGAAGCGGAGGTGTCCAAAAGCCACCCCGCATCATCTTGCTTGCTCCATTTCTTGAGCTTGTCGTTGAAGCACTTGAGCATCCACATTATGGTGGTGTGGGTCATCATTAGAGGCATGATGAGATGGTGACGGAGTTCGATGCCTTGAACTATGAGAGCGCGAAGACCTTGAGTGTTGGCTTCGGTTGTTGGCGATGGTGGCAATAGTCCCCTCTCCACTAGACATGGTCACAAACTAAAACAAGAACTATGTTGTGGGGGGTTAGAGGAAAACTCACAAGTAAGTCAAAGACTCACAACAAAATTGGAAAAGGTGTGTCAAGGTGAAGAACAACCGGTTACACACACAAAACAAAACTCTATATGGTGTTAGGTGTGGGTGTGGAAAGCCAAATGGAAGAACCAAACGAAAAGTCTATTGTCAAAAGTGGGTAAGATCCAAAAGTCACAAGTCAACGGCGATGATCACAAAAGGCATGCACAAGGTGGAACACACGCGTGGGACAAAATGGGGTTAGCGCGACGGAAAATGAGCACGAACAAAATTGGTCCTAACAAAGACTACTAGCTCGGTGTCACGCTAACGCAAGAGAGACCGTGGCTTGGTTGCAAAATTGAGAAGCAACAAGATTTGCGCAAGACGCCTCTCTTCTCTTTTCTCTCTTTTGCTTATAAGCTTTGGACTCTTTTGTGTATAGGTGTCACTCACACTCTTTTTCTTTTTCTTTTCCTTTTTTTTTGTATGCTTAGAAGCTTTCTTTTTCTCACTATCTATGTAAGTATGTCACACTTCTTTTGCCTATCTTTTCACACGAGCTTGCTTCGTAGCTTTTCTCAACACACGCACACCCTCACGGTCGGGACGCTTGCGCAATGCTTCGCAACACTAGAAAGCCACTCTCGATAGGAAAGGTACGCAAAGGAAGCTAAGGCTACAAGTTAGGGGGCAAGTTATACCACTTGATGACGGTGGCCGACGATGTTGAACTTGCTATGGTGGAAGGTGTCAAATGAACCGCTTGGATCCTCGGGGTGCCGTCGTCGTAGTTGATGTTGCGGAAGCTTGTGGTAGCTGAAATGGCACACACAACGAGTCCAAACACAAGGGGTTAGTGCCAAAACGAAAAACGAAGAATGCTGTCAAAAATTCGGCCAGGCGGAACTTCCGGTCCTGAGGGGCGGAACTTTCGGTCCTCCGGGGCGGAACTTCCGGTCGCAATCAGATCTGCGGGCTGTTCTTCGATTTGGGCGGAAATCCGGGCCAAAAATCTTCGAATTCGTGGAAAATTTGGCACTAAGAGCGGTGGGAAGGTGGGGGAATTGCAGATCAACACCAAAGACAAGTTTCTATTGGACCAAAACCACGAAAAACTCAACAAATCACGAGATCCAACCAAGGCCAATTTGGGGCTATTTTTTTTGGGAAATTTTTTTGGAAAGTTTTTTGGGCGAAATTGGTGGAATTGGTGGGTGTGGGGGTCAAATCCGTGGCAACCAAGGAGCTCTTGATACCATATGATAAGGGCTAAGCCCGGGGATGTGCCCGATCTTCACGGATTTGAAGGGATTCGTGGGGGAGGTGGAGGAACGCGAAGAACACGGTGGTAGGTGGGGTGGATCGGAGATACAAACGCAACGCACACACACAAACCGGTTGTTCTTCGTTGGCCCGATACACCAACCCAATAGAATTGCGAGGTAAAAGACTCACGAGGAGTAGAAGCCCTCACAAAAGATTGGCAATAGAAATCGATAGAGTTCCAAAGAGGAAAAGAGCGCAAAGATAGAATTGCAAATAGCAAAAGATCCAAATTCTAGAATTCCTAGAATGGAAGAGATCGACTTCCTAGAAGAGTTGATAACTTCGTAGATGGTAAATCTAGAAGGGTTCCCACAAGGGTCATGAGCAAAGCTCGTGTTTTAATTTCACATCAAGTCTAATCTCAGATCTGAGCCAACTAGGCTATTTATAGGTAGGGGGCGAAGAGTTAAGTTACACGCTGAAAAGTAGTGCTGTGCTGAAGTTCGCGGTGGCGGAAGTTCCGGTCATCTTGGGCGGAAGTTCCGGTCAGGGGCGGAAGTTCCGGTCCTGGGGGGCGGAAGTTCCGGCCAGGCCGGAAGTTCCGGCCAAGTTCCGAAATTAGCCCGTTTCCTTGCAGTAACATCCAGGGGCGTTTTGACGGACTTTCGGAACTTGGGCGGAACTTGGGCGGAAGTTCCGACCGGGCGGAAGTTCCGGTCCCTCGGGGCGGAAGTTCCGGTCCGATGCTTTTTCCTGCGCGCTGGAGGGCATCTTAGGGGCATCTTGGAGGAATCTGGCCGGAAGTTCCGGTCCTGGGGGGCGGAAGTTCCGGCCTGTGCGATGTAGCTCCATCTTCATCGTTTCCAGCTCTCTCTCCAACGTCTTGGTCTCCATGGCTTGTGTCTTGGTCGATGTACCTGATTGAACATAGTGTATTTGCATGAAGCAACAAGCCATCCAAGGGGGTGTCAAAGTCATAGGTGGAGAGGAGCGAATTCACCTCTTGGCGTAGTGCTTGGGCTCGAGCTCGTGTCATTGGACCACGAGGAGGGCTTGTCGGTCTTGATGTAGTGTCGACCTTGGGTGGGGCTGCATCACTTCCCGATTTTGCAACAACATTTGAGATAGAATGCGACGCGAGTGGCCTTGGAATCGGTGGTGTTCTCATGCAAAATGGAAAACCCGTGGCATACTATAGCGAGAAGTTGGATGGCGCACGCCTCAACTATCCTAT
Organism: Lolium perenne; assembly: GCF_019359855.2. NCBI lineage: Eukaryota > Viridiplantae > Streptophyta > Magnoliopsida > Poales > Poaceae > Lolium > Lolium perenne. The sequence continues at coordinate 93,718,073 of NC_067248.2, forward strand.
ATATGACAAGGAGCTTTATGCTTTGGTTCGTGTTCTTGAAGTTTGGCAACATTACCTTTGGCCAAAAGAGTTTGTTATCCACTCGGATCATGAGTCCTTGAAGTATTTGAAAAGTCAACACAATTTGAACAAAAGACATGCTAAGTGGGTTGAGTTCATAGAGTCTTTCCCTTATGTAATCAAATACAAAAAGGGCAAGGAAAATGTGGTTGCGGATGCACTTTCCCGTAAGATTACTCTTCTACTCACCCGCTTGGAGTTTCACATTTTGGGTCTTGAGGAGATCAAAGAACTTTACCCTTCCGACGCTTTCTTTGGTCCAATCTTTGCCAAGTGTTCCGTTGACCGTGGATTTGATGATTTCTATTTGCATGATGGCTACTTGTTTAAAGCTAACAAGATTTGCATCCCCGAGTCTTCTCTTCGTAAGTTGCTTTTGCAAGAGTCACATGGAGGTGCTCTCATGGGTCACTTTGGACGAGAGAAGTCATATGCCATGCTCTCAACCCACTACTATTGGCCAAGAATGTACCGCGACGTGGAACGTCTTTGCCGACGGTGTACAACATGCTTACAAGCTAAGTCTACTTCCAATCCTTATGGTCTTTACATGCCTTTACCCATTCCATATGCACCTTGGTCGGACATAAGCATGGACTTTGTACTTGGCTTACCACGCACAAAACATGGTCATGACTCAATATGATGTAGCCCCGCTCACCGACGACGCTACACCAAGACCAACAAGTCCCCCAAGTGGACCGATGACACGGGCTCGAGTCAAAGCGCTACATGATAAGGTGAACTCACTCCTCACTACCCTTGATCTCGATACCCCATTGGATGGGCTGCTACCTCAGGCCGATATGCTTTGTGTTATCAGATATGAACCTCGAGAGAAGGACATCACAGCAGACCCGAAGATGGACAAGGAAGAAGGAGAAGAAGAGTCCCAGCTGAAGGACGCACCTGCTCACCCCGGCACTGCCGGCCTCAAGACCCCGGCACTGCCGGCCTGCTCACCCCGGCACTGCCGGCCCTTCCAGCTGAAGACGCAACCAGCGGCACTGTCGGCCTGGACCCAGCGGCACTGCCGGCCCTACCGGCACTGCCGGCCCTTCCTCACCGGCACTGCCGGCCCCACCCCTGTTGACTTCATCTCAACCGTCGATTTCCCATCCATGGACCAGGATAATTTATGTAATTCCAACTTTACCCCTGTACGAATCTGGGTCTATAAATACCTCACCCCTTCCTCCAGATTAGGGTTAGAGATGAACTAAGAAGAAACTTGAGCTTTGCTCCTACCCATGAGGGAAACCCTAGATCTATGATCTTGTATCCACCCGGGCTCCTTATCGAATCCTATTGTATCTCTTTGGTGACTTCTACCAATCTTAGTCTTTTGCTTGCACTTCTACCTATTTGGTCTTTTGCTTGCACTTCTATTGAGTTTGGTCTTTTCACCCTTCTAGATTCATAGGATCTTCGATTTGTCGATCTCTTTGCGAGACTTCTACCGGAAGGTCTTTTCTCGCAACCTCCATCGAGTAGGTGTATCGGGCCTACGAGAGAAAACCGGTTTGTGTGTGTGTGTGAGTTGTATCCCCACGAGTTCTTCCCCGCGTTCATCGTGTTCATCCCCCTCCCCCACGAAATCCACCCAAATCCGTGAAGATCGGGCACATCCCCGGGCTTAGCCTCATCATATGGTATCAGCAGCTCTTGGGTTGCCACGGATTTGACCCCCACATCACCATTTTCGCCCAAAAATTTTCCAAAATTTTTTCCCAAAAAATAGCCCCAAATTGGCCTTGGATCGATCTCTCGATTTGTTGAGTTATTTGTGGTTTTGTTCCAATAGAAACTTGTCTTTGGTGTTGATCTACTATTCCCCCAACTTTTCCCACCAGATTGTGCCAATTTCCCCACGAAATCGAAGATTTTCGGGTCAGTTTTCCGCCAAATCGACGAACAGCAGCTGAGGCCGGCACTGCCGCCCCAAAATCGCAGGCACTGTCGGTCAGGCCGGAACTGCCGCCGCCCAAACGCCGGCACTGCCGCAGGCCCCGAATTTTTTTCACACTTTCTTCGTTTTCGTTTTGGCACTTCCCATTTGTGTTTGGTCTTCGGTTTTGAGTGCCATTGCAGCTACCACAAGCTTCCGCAACATCAACAACGACGACGGCACCCCGAAGATCCAAGCGGTTCAATTGACACCTCCACCATAGCAAGTTCAAGGTCGTCGGCCACCGTCATCAAGTGGTATAACTTGCCCCCTAACTTGTAGCCCTAGCTTCCTTTGCGTACCTTTCCTATCGAGAGTGGCTTTCTAGTGTTGCGAAGCATTGCGCAAGCGTCCCAACCGTGAGGGTGTGCGTGTGTTGAGCAAAGCTACGAAGCAAGCTCGTGTGAAAAGATAGGCAAAAGAAGTGTGACATACTTACATAGATAGTGAGAAAAAGAAAGCTTCTAAGCATACAAAAAAAAAGAGAAAAAGAAAAAGAAAAAGAGTGTGAGTGACACCTATACACAAAAGAGTCCAAAGCTTATAAGCAAAAGAGAGAAAAGAGAAGAGAGGCGTCTTGCGCAAATCTTGTTGCTTCTCAATTTTGCAACCAAGCCACGGTCTCTCTTGCGTTAGCGTGACACCGAGCTAGTAGTCTTCGTTAGGACCAATTTTATTCGTGCTCATTTTCCGTCGCGCTAACCCCATTTTGTCCCACGCGTGTGTTCCACCTTGTGTATGCCTTTTGTGATCACCGCTTTTGAATTGTGACTTTTGGATCTTACCCACTTTTGACAATAGACTTTTCGTTTGGTTCTTCCATTTGGCTTTCCACATTCATACCTAACACCATATAGAGTTTGTTTTTGTGTGTGTAACCGGTTGTTCCTCACCTAGATACACCTTTTCGATTTTGGTTTGCAAGTTTTGACATTCTTGGTAGTCTTTCCTAACCACCCAGCACATAGTTCTTGTTTTAGTTGTAACCATGTCTAGTGGAGAAGGGAACCAACTACCGATGACGCGGCACCAACATTGGATAGCTACTCAAGCCGTCCACGCCAAGCTCAATCAATTTGAAGCCATGCTCAAGGATACCAACGTCCGCTATGAAGAAAGAGCTCAAGTGCAAAGGATTGACCTCAACAATCAAGTTCAAGAACTCAATGAGAAGATTGAAACTCAAGGCAATGAGTTGAAGGCAACACTCGCCATGCAAGGTCAAGAAACAAGAGAAATGAAGACGGCGTTGGACAACATCCTCCATACACTCAACCGACAAGAAGATAGAAGACACCATTCAAGGTCTTCACGCTCTCATAGCTCAAGGTCACGAGCTCCTACATCGTCGCATCATGATTCCAATCAAGACCCACGCCACCATAATGTGGATGCTCAAGTGCTTCAACAACAAGCTCAAGAAGCGGAGCAAGCACGACTTCGACTTGTCCAAGAACGTCTACGCCTTGAAGAAGAACGCCTTCAACAAGAACATCTCCATGCTCAATTCCAAGAGGAACAACAACGCCTTCGTCATGATCAAGATCTCCTTCATGCACGTGAGAAAGAAAGGCTCCGCCAAGAGCAAGAGGCACGTCATCATCAAGGGCAACCTCGCCCATCTCAAGTGGCCAATGCTCAAAGGCACCACCATAATGCCGAACAAGAAGTGAACTAAGACCGCCGCATCATCAATGTTGATCAACCTCCTCGTGATAGGGCACCACGCCGTCAAGGTCAAGACAACCATCGTCATCATGATGATCGCCCTCATGGTAGAAGACCACCTCATCAAGCACGAGATGTTGAGATGGAGGAAGACTCAAATCATCACCAAGCATCAAGTGAAGAAAGTGTGAGGCCTCATCAACGCCACAACAATGATGATCAAGATGAAGGTCATGGAAGACCACCTCCTCCTCAACAACAAAGAAACAACAATGAAGATGCTCAAGGTCCACAACCTCAACCTCAACAATGTCAAGATCATGGTGAAGCAAGACCACCTCCTCGACGCAATGACCGCAATGAGGAAGAAATCTTTGGGAAGCTCAAATTCACCATGCCCAAGTTCCAAGGAGAGGAAGATCCCGACGCATACTTGTCTTGGGTCCTCAAGGTTGATAAGATATTCCGCATCCACAACTTCTCCGAAGCAAAGAAAGTTGCCATGGCATCACTTGAGTTTGAAGGATATGCAAATGTTTGGTGGGAAGAGGTCAACAAGAAGCGTGAGAAGGAAGACCTAGCACCCATTGATACATGGGAAGAAATGCAAGAAGTCATGCACACCCGCTTTGTACCAACTCACCACAAGCGTGACCTCTTCAACAAGCTCACTCAACTCAAGCAAAGCTACAAGTCCGTTGAGGAATACTACAAGGAGATGCACATGACCATGATGAGTGCAAATGTGGATGAGCGAGAAGAGCAAACTATGGCAAGATTCTTGAATGGCTTGAACATCCCCGTCAAGAGGATAGTGGAATTCTTACCTTACAAAAACATGGTTGAGCTACTCCACCAAGCAACAAGGGCCGAGCGCCAAGTGCGAGAAGACCTAGCAAGTGCAAAGACAAAGACCTTCTTCGCCGCAAGAAATGCCATGAATGCCTCCTCAAGCATCAAGAACACAAGTGCACTTGCCTCCAAGGATCCTCCAAAGCAAGCAAGAAGCGCCATCAAGACAACAAGCTTCAAGCCGGAGCAATCAACCATGTCCTCCAAAGCTTCCACCGGATCTAGTAACATCACTTGCTTCAAGTGTGGTGCTCAAGGACATAAATCCTTTGAATGCAAGAACACAAGAGTTATGATCACTCGAGATGATGGAGATGTGGAGTACTTGAGTGAAGGTGAATATGAAGCCTTGGTACAAGCCGCAACCTCTCATGAAGAAGATGAGTTGGAAGACCATGGGAATGTCTTATGCGAGCACGATGCAAGCCCATCACTTGTGGTGACCAAAGTCTTGACAACCCATGCAATCCCCAATGAAGACCAAAGATGCAACATCTTCCAAACAAGAGCCGGAATCAATGGCAAGTCCATCAAAGTCATCATAGACGGAGGTAGTTGCCACAACCTTGCAAGTACCGAACTATGCTCCAAGCTCAACCTTCCACTACGGAAGCACAACAATCCTTACCATATACAATGGCTTAGTGACAACGGAAATGTGAAGATCCAACACACCGTCACAATATCCTTCAAGATCGGCGCCTATGAAGACACCGTTGATTGTGATGTCGTGCCTATGACGGTGTGCCATATGTTACTTGGTCGCCCTTGGCAATATGACAAGAAAGCCAACCATGATGGTCACACAAATGACTATAGCTTCAAGGTCGACGACAAGTACTTCATCCTACGCCCAATGACTCCTAGCCAAGTAATTGCGGACAATGCAAGGGCTTTAGCGAGGGCTAAGGAAGCTACCATACATAGTGAGATGAGAGGTGAGAGAGTGATCCACCAAAAAGAGAGTGAGCGCCACAAACCATATGTGAGCGAGATGAAGAGTGTCCTCCTAGCCACCAAGAGTGAGATGAGAGAAGTGAACCACACCCCATCCACCAAAGTGCCCTCCGTGCTCACTTACAAGGGACCATTTTCGGAGACTAACAACTTAACAACACTTCCTTCGTCTTTGTTGTCTCTTTTGAAGGAGCCTCAAGATGTCTTCCTCAACAATATTTCTCTAGGACTACCACCGCTCCAAGGCATAGAACCCCACATCGACCGCATGCAAGGCGCCACACTACCAACATGTACCGCTTACCGCACCAAACCCGACGACCAAGAAGAAGGGCAACGTCAAACTCATGATCGTCAAGCACACGGGTATGTTCATGAAAACCTTAGCCCAAGTGTGGTTTCGACGATTCTTGTCATGCCTTTGGGTAGTTCCATATCCTTGTCACTCTTTTTGCGTCTTATGCAACTTGTTTTGATACATCGTGTTGACAAGAGTGAGGATACCCTCATGTGTCCCATGAATCTCAAGGATCATATTATATATGTGAGAGAAGCATTATGCATCTTATGGCCATTTACACACAAAAAGTTGATTTCCTTTGGATATGCGGTTCCCTCCATTGGCATTGAAGTGAATTATTCGAACTTTGAGGATATACATAAGTGGCCCACGCCAACCACAAGTGCGCAAGCTCGAAGCTTCCATGCCATTGCCATTTTCCATACTCGCCATACGCACAACATTAGCACCATTGTTTGCCTTTTGGATGTTCCGTTTGTTTGGGACAACGCTACACAACATGCTTTTCATGACTTCAAAATGAAACTTCACTATATACCACTCCGTGTCCTACCAAAGGTTGACTACACCGATACAAAATTTGTTCCCATTTTTGCCAAGTGTTCCATTGAAAAAGAATTGGTTGATTTCCTTCCACATGATGATTTTTTATCCAAAGAATACAAAATTGGCATACTCGATTCTTCTTTGCGAAAGTGGCTTTTCTCCAAGTTCTTGTTCGGATGCAACACCCCACCTCCAATTCTTCATGAGAGCAACAACATGGACTTCAACAAGCACACCATCACCATGAAGAAAATACATGAAGGCACAAGAGCAATCATACAAGCTACCCGCCTCAACGCCAAGAAGAAGGGACGAGACAAGACGCTTACCATGCTACCCACACACCACCATGACAACAAGATGATGAGAGACATCAAGCTTCAAGGCATACAACGCCCCATGTGTTTTCAAGCTAAGTCCATTGCCAATCCCTATACCAATGCTCAAACTTTTGATGTGGTAGTTAGAGTCCATCCTTTCGATCAATGCAAACCATGCTCTCGAACGGTTAATGCTTCACACATGCATACATTGTTGCTTAGGGAGAACATTCGACAACATGGACGACCAACAACAATCGCCACGGACCATGACACGTGCTTCATGAACTTCAAGGGTACGACCCTCAAGACCAAGTACGCCATCAACATCAAGGATAGGATACCACGTCAAGGACATGAAGACACTCTAGAGTCGAGGACGACTCTTTCCCAAGGGGGGGAGATGATGTAGCCCCGCTCACCGACGACGCTACACCAAGACCAACAAGTCCCCCAAGTGGACCGATGACACGGGCTCGAGTCAAAGCGCTACATGATAAGGTGAACTCACTCCTCACTACCCTTGATCTCGATACCCCATTGGATGGGCTGCTACCTCAGGCCGATATGCTTTGTGTTATCAGATATGAACCTCGAGAGAAGGACATCACAGCAGACCCGAAGATGGACAAGGAAGAAGGAGAAGAAGAGTCCCAGCTGAAGGACGCACCTGCTCACCCCGGCACTGCCGGCCTCAAGACCCCGGCACTGCCGGCCTGCTCACCCCGGCACTGCCGGCCTCCAGACACCGGCACTGCCGGCCCTTCCAGCTGAAGACGCAACCAGCGGCACTGCCGGCCTGGACCCAGCGGCACTGCCGGCCCTACCGGCACTGCCGGCCTCACCCCTGTTGACTTCATCTCAACCGTCGATTTCGCATCCATGGACCAGGATAATTTATGTAATTCCAACTTTACCCCTGTACGAATCTGGGTCTATAAATACCTCACCCCTTCCTCCAGATTAGGGTTAGAGATGAACTAAGAAGAAACTTGAGCTTTGCTCCTACCCATGAGGGAAACCCTAGATCTATGATCTTGTATCCACCCGGGCTCCTTATCGAATCCTATTGTATCTCTTTGGTGACTTCTACCAATCTTAGTCTTTTGCTTGCACTTCTACCTATTTGGTCTTTTGCTTGCACTTCTATTGAGTTTGGTCTTTTCACCCTTCTAGATTCATAGGATCTTCGATTTGTCGATCTCTTTGCGAGACTTCTACCGGAAGGTCTTTTCTCGAAACCTCCATCGAGTAGGTGTATCGGGCCTACGAGAGAAAACTGGTTTGTGTGTGTGTGTGTGAGTTGTATCCCCACGAGTTCTTCCCCGCGTTCATCGTGTTCATCGTGTTCATCCCCCTCCCCCACGAAATCCACCCAAATCCGTGAAGATCGGGCACATCCCCGGGCTTAGCCTCATCATAATATTTGTGGTAGTGGATAGGTTCTCTAAAATGGCTCATTTCATACCATGTCATAAGAGCGATGATGCTTCACACATTGCTTCATTGTTTTTCAGGGAAGTGGTTCGCCTACATGGAATACCGGCAAGCATTGTGTCGGATCGAGACGTCAAGTTTATGAGTTACCTATGGAAGTCACTCATGGCGAAGTTTGGAGTGAAGCTCTTGTTCTCATCATCCTCGCACCCTCAAACCGATGGACAAACCGAAGTGGTCAATCGAAGCCTCTCCACACTCCTCCGCACACTTGTGAAGACAAATTTGAAGTCATGGGAAGATTGCCTACCCCATGCGGAGTTCGCCTACAATCGAGCCAAGCACTCCACAACCTCAAGGAGTCCCTTCATGATCGTCTATGGATTCGAACCTCCAACGGCACTCGACATCCTCCCACTACCTCTTCATGAAAGGACGAACATGGACTTCGATGAGCGCACCACCGCCATGAAGAAACTACATGAAGAGACAAGAGCAACCATACAAGAGCATGTACTTCGCCAAGCTAACCGCCTCAACGCTAAGAAAAAGGAACGCGTGTTTGAAGAAGGAGACCTCGTTTGGATCCACCTAAGGAAAGAAAGGTTCCCGCAAGAACGCAACTCCAAGCTCAAGCCAAGAGGAGATGGACCTTTCAAGGTCCTCAAGCGCATCAACAACAACGCCTACGTCATCGACATACCAACATCAAAGTACTTGGTGAGCAACACTTTCAACATCTCGGATCTCTCACCCTATCATGGAGATGAGGAGGAACAAGAGTCGAGGACGACTCTCTCCCAAGGGGGGGGGGAGATGATGCGGGGTGGCCTTCGGACACCTCCTCACCAAGACCGACAAGTCCCCCAAGTGGACCAATGACAAGGGCTCGAGTTAAAGCTCTACATGATAAGGTGAATTCGCTCCTCTCTACCTATGCCTTTGACACCCCCTTGGATGGCTTGCTACTTCATGCAAATACACTATGTTCGATCAGGTACATCGGTCAAGACACAAGCCATGGAGTCCAAGTCAATGGAGAGAGAGCTGGAAATGATGAAGATGGAGCTCCAGCGCACAGGCCGGAACTTCCGCCCTCCAGGACCGGAACTTCCGGCCAGATTCCTCCCAGATGCTGCCAAGATGCCGTCCAGCGCCCAGAGAAGTGGAGCCGGCCGGAACTTCCGCCCCGAGGGACCGGAACTTCCGCCCACCCGGAACTTCCGCCCAAGTTCCGCCCAAGTTCCGAAAGTCCGTCAAAACGCCCCTGGATGTTACTGCAAGGAAATGGGCTAATTTCGGAACTTGACCGGAACTTCCGGCAGGGCCGGAACTTCCGCCATCCAGGACCGGAAATTCCGCCATCCAGGACCAGAACTTCCGCCCCTGACCGGAACTTCCGCCCAAGTCGGCCGGAACTTCCGCCACCGCGAACTTCAGCACAGCACTACTTTTCAGCGTGTAACTTACCCATTCGCCCACCCGACTATAAATAGCCTAGTTCGCTCAGATCTGAGATTAGACTTATTTAGAACTCAAACCTACCTTTGAGCTTAGTCTCCCTTGGGTATCATCCCTCTGTAATTGATGCGGGGTGGCCTTCGGACACCTCCTCACCAAGACCGACAAGTCCCCCAAGTGGACCAATGACAAGGGCTCGAGTTAAAGCTCTACATGATAAGGTGAATTCGCTCCTCTCTACCTCTACCTTTGACACCCCTTTGGATGGCTTGCTACTTCATGCAAATACACTATGTTCAATCAGGTACATCGGTCAAGACACAAGCCATGGAGTCCAAGCCAATGGAGAGAGAGCTGGAAATGATGAAGATGGAGCTCCAGCGCACAGGCCGGAACTTCCGCCCTCCAGGACCGGAACTTCCGGCCAGATTCCTCCCAGATGCTGCCAAGATGCCGTCCAGCGCCCAGAGAAGTGGAACCAGCCGGAACTTCTGCCCCCAGGGACCGGAACTTCCGCCCACCCGGAACTTCCGCCCAAGTTCCTCCCAAGCTCCGAAAGTCCGTCAAAACGCCCCTGGATGTTACTGCAAGGAAATGGGCTAATTTCGGAACTTGACCGGAACTTGGCCGGAACTTCCGGCCAGGCCGGAACTTCCGCCTTCCAGGCACTACTAGGAAAAAGCTATTCAGTGGCGCACCACTATTCCCCATCAGTGGCGCACTGCTGGTGCGCCACTACTATCACGCCACTGCTAAGTTTTAGTAGTGGCGCAGCACTGGTGCGCCACAACTATCCTATGTAATAGTGGCGCACTACCCTGTGCGCCATTGATAGGTACAGTGGTGCGCCACTACTACTCCAAAGGGGTGCGCCACTGTTGTTCAGCAGCAGTGCGCCACTACTGTCTGCTGTCGGTGCGCCACTGCTGCCTCCTTTGGTGCGCCACTGTTACGGCGAGCTGGTGCGCCATTGCTGCCTGTTTAGGTGCGCCACTGTTGCATCTCAGACGTGCGCCACTGCTGGCAGCTTTGGTGCGCCACTGCTAGTTTCAAAGGTGATCAGAGGGTTGTGCGCCACTGGGTCCAGGCTGGTGCGCCACTGTTACTTGGTGGTCGTGCGCCACTCAAGATCCAGTAGTGCGCCACTACTAGTAGTTCGTTTTCATTTTTTGTATTTCTGGCATGTATTTGTACAGGTTGTATAGCACAGTATAACAGCACAGATAAAGAATATATAACACATATATACAACAGCACAGTATACCAATACATAGTCCTTCACATTAGCCTCCATGATTCACAAGATTTCGAATATTAGACAAGTGTTACGGTGTTACAAGTCACAAATGAGCTAGTGGCGGTTACAAGGTCGATCATCTAAACTAGCATCACATAGAAGAGAGCTAGAGTCACTACTAGCACCGTCCCGATGAAAGTGGTCTTCATCCGGTTCCTCCTCCGCTCCGTCCTCTCTCCCGCCAGATAGCGTGCGTATCTGTCTTCGGCCTCCGCTCTAGTGGTGTACCCTTTGTAGCTATTACCGCTAAAACGGTGAACCTGTCTCCGACACTCCTCCCAGTCGTTGTAGACTCCGGGAACCTTGCCCTTGTACACGACATACCACGTCATATCTGCACATATATGAACAAGCCAAAGAAACATTAGTGCACGCTCATAGATGTTTGCAACGAATAAGAGCAAACTCAAAAACGATCCAAGTAGTATGAACTAAAAGGCATGCCTCATACATTGTTGGTCGGAACAAATATCAACATTTAGGGAAGGGGTCAGTGAAACCAAGTAGGATGCACAAGAGATTGATACTTGTGTCATTGCACCAGGTTCACTGACCCCTCCCCCAAGTGTATAGGTGACCAAACATTCTAATCATCGGCATTTTGAGATACCAAAGCAAATGGAAGAATGACAAGGGCCTCATACTTTGTCGGTCGAAACAAATATGAACATCCCGGGATGGCGTTAGTGAGGCCAGGTAGGATGCACAAGAGATTGATATTTGTGCCATCACACCAGGCTCACTAGCGACACCCCGGAGTGTACAGTTGACCGAACATTCTAATCATCGGCACTAAAATGGAAGAAAGAGCCAAGTGGTATCAACTAAATAGCATATGCCTCATACATTGTTGGTCGGAACAAATATTAACATTCCGCGAAGGGGTAAGTGAAACCAAGTAGGATGCACAAGAGATTGATACTTGTGTCATCGCACCAGGTTCACTTGCCCCTCCCCAGAGAGTTGACCAACCATTATAATCATCGGCATTTTGAAAATCTCAAAGCAAATGGAATGACAAAATGGAATAAGTGCCTCATACATTATTGGTCAACACAAATACTATGGTCAGAAACCATAGTTGCAATATACACCGCAGTATACTTTGCAGAAGGGCCCCCTTTCCCCGGCCGCCGTTCCGTGAACGGGTCCTTAACGACACAACAACGCTGATCTGCCTCTCCGGCGCAGAACCACGGCAGACCCAGCCGCGTCCCTTCTGGCCGCGTCTCCTGCGCTCTTCTGCATGGCCGGACCACGATTGGACTCACCGGGGGAATAATGATAATCGCCATCAACACTATCGCCAGACTCCACAGGAGCATAGCAGTTTGCAGCAGATGCCACTTTTCTTCCCTTGCCGTGCAGTGAACGAGTCTTTGATGCAAAGACCGTGCCGGCCTGCCCAGAGGCCGGCACGGTCTTTGCATCAAGGACTCGTTCACTGGACGGCGAGAGAAGAAAAGCGGCATCTGCTGCAAAGTACTCTACACTGTGGACTCGACGATAGTGGTGATGGCGATTATCGATGTTTCCCCGGTGAGTCCAATCGTGGTCCGGCCATGGAGAAAAGCGCAGAGCCCATTAGACACGGCCACAAGGGAGACGGCTGGACTGGCGTGGTTCTGCGCCGAAGAGACATGTCGGCGTTGTTGTCTCGTCAAGGACTCGTTCAACGAACGGCGGCCGGGGAAAGGGGGGCCCGTCTACAAAGTATATTGCGGCGTATAGGTGACCAAACATTCTAATCATCGGCCAATGGTGCGAAAGCAAATGGAAGAATGACAAGGGCCTCATACTTTGTCGGTCGAAACAAATATGAACATCCCGGGATGGCGTTAGCGAGGCCAGGTAGGATGCACAAGAGATTGATATTTGTGCCATCACACCAGGCTCACTAGCGACACCCCGGAGTGTACAAGTGACCAACCATTCTAATCATCGGCCAATGCAATTAAGAAGTGCCAACTCAAATAAGAAGATAAGTAGCTAGTATGAACTAAATGGAATGCCTCATACTTTGTCGGTCAAAAAAAATATTAACATTTAGGGATGGAGTGAGCGAGACCAGGTAGGATGCACAAGACATGGATATTTGTGCCATCACACCAGGCTCGCTCACGCCATCCCCAAGTGTACGGATGACCAACCATTCTAATCATCGGCATATGCAAACAAAATTAACGACCAAATCAAGTGCGGAAAACGACAGAGCCATATATATAAGTTCACAAACATAGCCGAACTAGTAATTAATAGCAAGTAAAGTGCTGGATAAAGTTTATTACAACACAATCACGTCTTTAGTTCACACAACTACATAACTAGGCTCGCACATCAAGACTTTCCACTCGGAGCGTGGATAAAACCGCCGCCTTTCTTCAAGCACATCCATGAGCGGTAGTCGTCACCCTGCATTTGGAGCATCGTGTCTATATCACTGTTTGACGGCTGAGAGCCGGCGTAGAACTCCCCCGCGCTTCTAATGACATCTTGATGGATGATTTCACAAAACTCTACTTGGATGCGGAAGAAGTCTTGCTTGATGCCGTCGTCAGGGACCCGCGCCAATTTGTTGGCCCAGTCTCTGAGATGCTCAGGTAGCGTAAGCTGCTGCTGGTCCCGTATGAACTTATCCATGTGATAGAGGGCGTAGTAGGCATCCTTGTTACTAGAAGGCGGCTTCTTGACGCAGGGAAACTTTGTTTGGTGCTTGAACACATGCTTCCCGTACCTAATATTTGGCCTCTGCATGTTGCCTTTCGCTTTGACGTAGCCATTGAGAGCATCATCAAGTACGGCCTTGACATTCGTGTAGTCTGTGGTTGACTTACCGTCCGCATCTAAGTATGTGGCCATGGAATGTTTCGGGGTTATGGAGATGAGTGTGCAGGTTTTGTCTCTGCGTAGAAGACATAATGTTTAAGAACATGACGATTGAAATCTAAATAAATCACGAGTTAAGACCGGTACGGTGAGGGGGTGACTTACTCGGGAAATACAGGCAGGAGGATGTTACACTTATTCTGGTTCGCTAGAAAGAAGTCTTTGAGGTATCCAATCGCGACTGCCCGGTCTCCGGCGGTGGCCAAGTGGACGGCACGCATGTAGAAGGGGTCGGCTATCGCGATGTCCGGGATGTTGTGTCTAATGATCCGCATCGCCTTGCTGAGCGAGTATAGGCGAATGAAGGTGTAGTGCAGCGGATAACTGTTCAGCATGGCGAAGATGTCATCATACCGCAGGAAGATCTTCTCCGCGAAGCCACTATCGACAAAGCCATGGCCCAAGGGCACCTTGGCAATATACACCGGGTATCCATGATCTCTCTCCCTGATACGCCGCTCCTCCATATACTGAATACCGTCAACCAGAGATCGCATAGGACCGGGTGCAGCATCGTACAATCTTTTAATTAGCATCCGCTCACCCGACACATGCACCCTCGCCTCGATATTCTTGGGCACTGGTGGCCCGTCCTGAGCACGGATAGGTGCCGGCTGGCTGGCAGACTTGTCGTCCTTCTTCTTTCTTTTCCGTCCCTTCGGCTTCGTATTTACTGGGACTGCATTCTCCTCTGCGCAAGCCTTCTTCAGTGTGTTAGGACTGATAACACTTCTCACCTCGGCTATCGGCTGAGTCTCGGTGAAGTCGGCAGCTGGAGGCGTCTCCTGAGAACTGAATAGGCGCCGCTTGTTGCAATAGGTTCTCCCCTCGGCGGCAGCTTGAGAGGGTTGGCTACTGAGATCGTAGTCCACCCCAAAATCGAAGTTGCAGTCAAGGTTGGCAAACGTACTGTCCTCGTACGGACCATCGTTCGGATCCTGTGCCATCTGCATGTCCTCATCCTGTGCCATCTGCATGTCCTCATCAGCTGATGGCGGCACCGTTGGGGTGGTCTTGCCATGGCTTGGCGCCGGCAGGGCTGGGGGTGTTGTCTGTGGGGTGGTGCCCCTCGCCCCCAAACGAATCTGGCTCTTTGGCCAAACCATGGACCAATTGAAGCAATGCTGGAGGGTAAGGACCTCATCTTCGTCGGCACCATGGGGTTGAAAGGGAGGTAGCACGTCGTCGTAGCCGCTAAGCACCCGAACCAGTTGAATCCTATACACGTCGGGTTGCATGGGTCTACCGTGGAACTGGCGGTTGCTCGGTTGAACGATTTTGGCCTTGGCAACATCGATCAACTCGCCGTTCACAAAGTGCAGGAGAGTGCATGGGACGTCGACGGCGGAGCTCTGCGGAAAACATGTAGGGCGTTAGGGATGGCTAGCTAGTCAAAGGCAAGGATATGGAAGTCATTGGCCGAGGGTTGGTTACCGTGATGGCGTCCAGCTCGGCTAAGGTCGAGGCACCGCCGGCGGCGGGCGTGCAACTGATGGAGTGGCCGCTTGTTGGCGCGGTGCCGGGCGGCATATTATCCGCAGCGACGGGTGCATTGAGCTGAAGTAATGGCGCCGCGGGAGACACCAACGTTGGCGCCGCGGGAGACACCAAGGTTGGCGCCGCCGGAGCCACCAAGGTTGGCGCCGCCGGAGCCACCAATGTTGGCGCCGCCGGAGACACCATTGTTGCCGCCTGCGGACTCACCGATGGCTCCACGTTGTGGGAGTTGCTGCCCGTGAAACTGGGAACCGGGGGAGGCCCCTTTTTTCCTCCCCTATACCACTCGTCAAGACCGGCAACCAAGGTAGGGATGATGGAGCTAAGCGTCGTGCCCACTTGGTCCTCCACTTGTTGTCGTTGCGTCCTCTGTTGGGTCTCCACGATTTGTTGCACTTGTTGCCGCACTTGCTCCTCGACCAATGTCGGGATCTGCGCAACTTGTGCCTTGAGATGTGCGACCTCCTTCTCATCGATGGTGGCCTTTTTCTCCTTTTTCCCCGACTTATAGTATTCTGACCATTTCATAGAGCATCCTTCGCCGACCACACGACCGGCCGACGTCGGCTTACTCAATGGATCCCTCTTCTTGTGGGCATTCAACGCCCTATTTAAAGGGTTGTCCCAAGGGGCACACTGCGAGGAGCTCGTGGACCCCGCGCCGCTACTAGCTTCCTTTTCACTTTCCGCAGCGATCTCCTTAGCCTACGGGAGGAACATGCATGAACCATTTAGAAATTTGGATTCATCAATAAGAATGCAACCATAAAGGCGCTAATTAAGCGGGTGCATTCCTTACCAGAAGAGTCTCAAACTCCTTCACCTCCGGAGTGGTGGTGAGCTCCTTTGTTTTCGGGTCAATACGGTACCGGGCCAGCAGAAAGTTCCTGGTTTGCTTGTTTTTGTATTGCGAGAAGAGGGGCTCGAGGCCGTTCTTCACACGCTCCTCATCCGCGGCGTCCCATTTCGGTTGCGCCACCCTAAAACCGCCAGGACCTAGTTTGTGGGTGCCTAAGTTCAGTTTTCGCATGTCCTTCCCCCACTGACTAGAATCCGACGTTGACTCGCTCTCGCACTTGATCTTGAAATCAGCGTAGTCTTGCTCGGTGATCGAGGGATTTGACTCCTTGATCTTGTCGTAACTCGCACCACTATTAATCATTTTCTTCACTCGGTTCCTCCAACTAGCGAGGGCGGTGCTCATCTTCGTGAGGGCGGCATTGTGCACTTTGTTCCGCATGAGACGCTTTTCTGAGCAGTCCACCGGGAACTCGTATCGTTCGTGCAGCTTCTTGAAGAGGAGGGTGCGCAAATTCGCTCGGTCAGGATGCCTGAGGTTCTTGGTGTTGATCGAGACCGTGCTCCGGAGGATGCACCCGAGTTGGGCAGAGTACCCTTTGACTAAATTAGGGGGCGCCGTTGGATGCCCACTATCGTTCACTTCGGTGAATGCCTGCTTCACGGTGCTGAGCACATTCGGGCGACGCTCCCTCCGTAGCTTCTTCGGTGCGCCGGTGTCATCCTCGGCGGCACCATCCGTGGTGTCATCCTCGGCAGCACCATCAGTGGTGTCATCCTCGGCGGCATCATCCACTCGGTACTCTGGATCGGTGCCATCATCCTCGCCGTCGTCGCGGCGAGGTTGTGACTCCATCACCTCCATTTCATCGGTTAGCATCCAGAATGGCTTGCTGCCGCTGCCGCCGGCCTCTTCGTTGTTGGCCATGTTCGAACTAAGTAGGAAAAAATGCATAAAATTAGCGCAAGATTTCACGGAAAAATTGGGCATGACCTATGCTAATTTATGGTCATATGAGTGCCCCATTTTCGCCAAAACGGAAATGAATCAACATTTCGGCGATAATGGGCAACTCTGTCGATCCCTGCACAAGAAAATGACACCATATACACACGACAGAAATGTTGACACCACCATATACACACCAGCAACAAAATGCTAGCAGCAGTAGCAACAACAAAATGCACCAGATGGCAAGGAGCATGCAACAGCTAGCTAGCAGCACCAGCTAGCACCACCAGCTAGCAGCAGCATCAGCATCAGCATCAACAATAAAATGCACTAAGTGCTTCTCCAGGTGCTGCTCCACAAAAACAATGGATACAATTTAACAAAAGTACACCAATGCCCAAGCTGACAGCAACCTTGTAAACTATGCAAGTAGCAGCAGCAAGCTGAGCAGCCAGTAGCACCATCCAACAGCACCTAGTAGCATGCTAGTAGCAGCCAGCTAGCAGCAGCACCAAGCTAGCAGCAGCAAGCAACCTAGCAGCAGCTAGAACCAAGCTAGCAGCAACAAGCTATAGCAGCGTAAGTAGCATGCCTGAAGCAATTACCAGAAGCAGCAATATCAAATGCGCAAGTCCGGCTCCAGGAAGAAGACGATGACGCTCCGGGAAGAAGACGACGACGCTCGAGCAGGTCCGGCTCCAAGTCGATGAAGGGTGCTAACGTGTTGAAGATGCGAGGGCGGCGGTCAGGTGCTCAACTCTGCCAGTATCCTAAAACGAGAAGAAGAAATCATCATGAATACTGTCCAAAATGTGAAGAAATAATCATAAATTATCATACTGTGTTCATCATCTTCAAAAATAAATGTACAACAGCAAGCTTCATACTGTGTTACCATATGCTAATATTCCAATAATAGCTGGATCACATTAAGTGTTCCTTAAGTTAGAAGGAATTTAAAAACAGAAATATTGCATATTTTTGTCCATAAAGTTGAAGTGCAATTTCCTTTTAGTGTCCAAATCAACTCTTAAAAGTTGAACACTTCTACATCAAACTCAAATATGCTAGTGATTCTGAAATATATCATTTCACCATGTTCCAAATTCCTAATTAATTCAATAATATGCTGCCAGGGCCAAAGAATCAAGTACATCATATGTTCTTATCAAAAATATATAGTACATCCCTTCACCGAAATCCACTAGCTGTAGAAGTATATACTTAGGGTCCAGGAAATCACTCCTAGGCCAATTAAGTAGAACCAGAAAAGCAAGCAAGGCCACAAGCCAGCCATCAAATAAAGTAACCATGTATAAGCAGCATATCTGTTTAAAGTATGCATATCAACACTTTGCACACTACCAACAAGCAAACCATGTCAGGGAGCTAGCAAAGTATTCACTTTACACCACAACAAACTTGTTCATGATACTATGGAGTTCAAACTGAGGAACAGAAACATCCATGTATGAATTACTGCACTCTTTCATCACTTAGGAAAAAACACACAGCAGCAGCATAGCAAGCAAGCAAGCAGCACCTAACAACAGCAACCTATCTAGCAGCAGCAGCAACCTTAAAAATGACAAGTTAGTTTAGATTTGGCCTATTTCACTCTTAAAGGGTAGCTCTGTATTTTTTTTAAGAAGGAAATGCTCACTGGTCGGTGCACATAGCCATTTATTTATATGTTTTTCCTTCAAATTAAGCAAATAGACATCCTAATTGAAGCAAATGCACCAACATATTCCTAGAATTACACCCAATGGGCTCTATAACAAAATGAATGATTTTACAATGCATTTGTTCTAAAAAATAGAGGATATGTAACCTAGCAGCAGCAAGAACTACCTAGCAACCTAACCAACCTAACAGCAGCAAGAACTACCTAGCAACCTAACCAACCTAACAGCAGCAAGAACTACCTAGCAAACTACATATTCAATCTGTTTTTTTGTTACAACTTTCTATTACAATGATACAATCCCACCAATGAAATGATTTGTCATTCCCTTCCACTGTTACACCTCAACACAAGCTACAAATTAATATCCCTGTAGGTTACAACAAGTAGCATTTGTGTTCTTTTCCCCCCTTAAATTGAACAAAAATGGAACAATGTATGTGCACCAGTTAGGTCAGAGAGGGAGGGAGGGAGGGGAGAGGGGCCTCACCTGCGGCGACGGCGATGGCGGCTTGCGGCGGTCAACGTCCTCGGGGTCGGGCACGAGGCGGATGGTGTCCTTGCGCAGGTTGACGTTGTTCTTGAGGTTGAGCGCCTACTGGTGGCCGACGAACTGGGGCCGTTGACGAACTGGTGGCCGAGGAAGAACTGGGGCGCCTGCGGCTGGTGTCCATGACATGGTTAGCAGAGGGAGGGATGCCGCTAGGTCAGAGAGGGAGGGAGGGGAGACGGGCCTCGCCTGCGGCGACGCGACGGCGGCAGGTGGTAAATCGAGGGGGAGAGGCCACCGGTAGATCGAGGTCGAGGGGATCTGGCCGCCGGTGTCTGTGGCCGCTCGCGTGAGAGGAGAGGTGGCGTCGCTCAGGGGAGGGGTGGCGGCCACCGGTGGGCGGCGTCGCGAGGCAGATCGACGGACGGGGCAGCGTCGCGAGGCAGATCGAGGGAGGGGCGGCCGCCGGCGTCGGAGAGGATTGCGTCGCGAGGCAGAATGGGGATGGGGAGAAGAAGAGGACAGGGATTTGGCTAAGTCCCCGACCCCCCTAAGCAATGGCGCACTGCTCGGGGTGCGCCACAGTGACTCTTAGCAATGGCGCACCACTAGGGGTGCGCCACTATGACTTCAGGTAGGGTCAAAAATAAAAAGAACGGTACGTTGACAAGATCCGCACCATACCGCAATGGCTAGCTACTGTCCCCTGTTTGGTTTACCCTGGCCAGCCAGGTTCGAACCCTGGCGGCCCCAATTTTTTAACTTTTTTTTAAAATGATTTAACCCAGCAGTAATAAATACCATAATACACCAAAATAAAAGGCATAAATAATTATAATTATGTAGAATATTTAAAATACTATAGAATCTAGAAAATATCCAAAAATATAAATTATATGTCTATTTTGATCGGTACAATGTGTAGATTAACAATATGACATCCATTATTCATACAAGAAAATGATACATAATTATCTTTTCACAATCTTCTTGCCCTTCTTTCTCGCGGTTGAATAATTTAGCCCCGGAACTCCTAGACTTCTTCTCTTGAATGGGCGGCCTTTAGGTAGGGTGGTCCTGCTTCTTCTTGTTGTGTATGGTTATTCATCATCGTCGTCGTCATCTTCCATCTTCGGATCGCCGTACTGGTCAAAGTCTAGCTCGTTGGCTGCTCCATCCATTCCGATGATGCTCCTTTTGCCTCTCCTCACGACAACACGGCTGGGCTTCTGCGGGTCGGTAATGAAGAAGCATTGGTCCACTTGGGAAGCTAGTACCCATGGCTCATATTTCGCGGTGACCTTTGCGCCCGCTGTCTTGGATTTGGCTTCGGGTATAACCATGGTGGTGAAATGCCGGTCTTCTTTTATGACGTTCTTGGCCCACCTGACACGGAACATCGGCACATTCTCTCCGGCGTAGCTCAGCTCCCAGATCTCCTCGATCTTTCCGTAGTATCTCTGCTTGACGTCACCGGTGTAGGACTCCATCGTTACCCCGGAGTTCTGATAATCGCTCTTCATGTCCTTTTCCTCGGTGTAGAATGTGTAGCCGTTGATATCGTACGCCTGAAATGTCATCAGGTTGTGTTCGGCGCCCTGTGACAAGGCGAATATGAGTTTTTCTTCCGCAGAAGAATCCTCGTCTATAGGGTACGTCAGCATCTTGTCCTTGAACCACCGCGTGAAGGTTGAGTTGTGCTCTTTGATTATATCTCCGTCCGTCCTCTGTTGGCCCTGATCACTGTACGTCTTTGCGATGAAGGTTTTGTGCTCTACCACCCAAGGATCGACCACGTCTATGTGTTGTAGCGCGACTAGGTTTGCTCTTTCAAAGTCGGCGATTCGACCCTTGAAGTCGACATGCATTTCGCGGCTACCGTCGCGGTGACCCCATCCAGCGAGCTTCCCGAGATGCCTGTTTACGGGCAGGCCAACGGGGTTCTCGATTTCTAGATAACTCGTGCAGAAGGAGATGCACTCTTCGGTCAGAAAGCCCTTGGCTATGCTTCCGTCTGGACGTGCCCTGTTGCGAACGTACCCTTTGATGACACCATTCATCCTTTCGAACGGCATCATGCTGTGCAGGAACGTCGGCCCCAGTTGGATGATATCGTCCACGATATGTACCAGCAGATGCACCATAACGTCGAAGAAAGCGGGCGGGAAGTACATCTCAAGCTCGCACAGTATCACCACGATCTCTTCCTGTAGCCTTCTAAGTTGCCTCACGCCAACAGACTTTCGAGAGATGACGTCGAAAAAGTTGCATAGGCCAAAAAGCGTTTCACGGACGTGCGCGTCCATGATCCCACGGATTGCAACCGGAAGTATTTGCTTCATCAGCACGTGACAGTCGTGAGACTTCATCCCGCTGAACCTACGCCGCTTTGTCTAGGTACCTGCTTATCTTCCCCGCGTACCCGTAGGGAAGTTTTACTCCTAGGAGACAGTCGAAAAACTGCTCGATCTCCTTCTGACTTAGAGTGAAGCACGCGGGGGGGCAGTAATATTCGATCTTCTTGGCCTTTTTGCCCTTGCGACGACTTTGCGTGTCCTCCGCCTCATCATCGTCATTATCATCATCATCATCATCATCATTAGGGTGTCCCGCGTGGAGCTCCTCCCTGATCCCAATTGATAGCAAGTCGTACCTTGCTTTCGGCCCATCTTTGGTCCTCTCTGGCATGTTGAGGAGGGTACCAAGCAGACTCTCGCACACGTTCTTCGTGATGTGCATGACATCAAGGCTGTGAGGCACACGTAAGATCTTCCAGTACGGCAAGTCCCAGAAAACAGACCTCGTCTTCCATACCTTGAGCAGCGGCTCCGGCGCCTTTCGCTTCTTCCCCGGCGGTGGGCACTCATTCCAATTTTTCAATAGCTCGTCTATTTGCTCGCCGCTTCTCGTACGTGGCCGTCTTCGGGGTTCGTCTTGACCATCGAACAGATCCTTGCGTTTCCTCCATGGGTCTTCGTCGCGAAGCCACCTTCGATGTCCCATGAACACCGTTTTCGAGGACCCCGGATCTCTATCTAGCTGGCGGTACGTTGTGTCATCCATGCACCTGACGCATGCATTGAATCCGTGGACCACCTGCCCCGCGACATATCCGTAACCGAGAAAGTCGTGCACCGTCGTGAGCAGCGCGGCTCTCATAGGGAAATATTCTTCCGCGGCGGCGTCCCACGTATTGGCAGGCGCGTCCTGATACGTCTCCAACGTATCGATAATTTCTTATGTTCCATGCTACTTTATTGATGATACCTACATGTTTTATGCACATTATATGTCATATTTATGCATTTTCTGGAACTAACCTATTAACAAGATGCCGAAGAGCCAGTTGCTGTTTTCTGCTGTTTTTGGTTTCAGAAATCCTAGTAAAGAAATATTCTCGGAATTGGACGAAACTTTCGCCCAGGGTCCTATTTTTGCACGAAGCTTCCAGAAGACCGAAGACCTAACGAAGTGGGGCCACGAGGAGGCCAGGAGGGTGGCCGGCGCGGCCCAAGCCCTGGCCGCGCCGACCTGCCCCCTGGGCCCCTCGTGTGGCCCCCCGCGTTGACCTTCCGCCTACTTAAAGTCTCCGTCGCGAAACCCCCAGTACCGAGAGCCACGATACGGAAAACCTTACAGAGACGCCGCCGCCGCGAATCCCATCTCGGGGGATTCTGGAGATCGCCTCCGGCACCCTGCCGGAGAGGGGATTCATCTCCCGGAGGACTCTACACCGCCATGGTCGCCTCCGGAGTGATGAGTGAGTAGTCCACCCCTGGACCATGGGTCCATAGCAGTAGCTAGATGGTCGTCTTCTCCTTGTTGTGCTTCATTGTTGGATCTTGTGAGCTGCCTAACATGATCAAGATCATCTATCTGTAATTCTATATGTTGTGTTTGTCGGGATCCGATGGATAGAGAGTACTATGATTATGGTGATTATCAATCTATTGTTCATGTGTTGTTTATGATCTTGCATGCTCTCCGTTATTAGTAGAGGCTCTGGCCAAGTTTTTACTCTTAACTCCAAGAGGGAGTATTTATGCTCGATAGTGGGTTCATGCCTCCATTGAATGGGACAGGACGATGTGAAAGTTCTAAGGTTGTGGATGTGCTGTTGCCACTAGGGATAAAACATTGATGCTATGTCTAAGGATGTAGTTGTTGATTACATTACGCACCATACTTAATGCAATTGTCTGTTGCTTTGCAACTTAATACTGGAGGGGGTTCGGATGATAACCTGAAGGTGGACTTTTTAGGCATAGATGCAGTTGGATGGCGGTCTATGTACTTTGTCGTAATGCCCAATTAAATCTCACTATATTTATCATGTCATGTATATGCATTGTTATGCCTTTCTCTATTTGTCAATTGCCCGACTGTAATTTGTTCACCCAACATGCTTTTATCTTATGGGAGAGACACCTCTAGTGAACTGTGGACCCCGGTCCTATTCTTTACATAGCATACAATCTACTGCAATTGTGTTTACTGTTTTCTTTGCAAACATCTTCCACTCGATACGTTTAATCCTTTGTTACAGCAAGCCGGTGAGATTGACAACCTCACTGTTTCGTTGGGACAAAGTACTTGGGTTGTGTTGTGCAGGTTCCGCGTTGGCGCCGGAATCCCTGGTGTTGCGCCGCATCACATTTCGCGACCATCAACCTTCAACGTGCTTCTTGGCTCCTACTGGTTCGATTAAACCTTGGTTTCATACTGAGGGAAACTTGCTTCTATACGCATCATACCTTCCACTTGGGGTTCCCAACGGACGTGTGCATCTACGCGTATCAAGCTAAATTTCTGGCGCCGTTGCCGGGGAGATCAAGACACGCTGCAAGGGGAGTCTCTACTTCTCAATCTCTTTACTTTGTTTTTGTCTTGCTTTATTTTATTTACTACTTTGTTTGCTGCACTAAAACAAAACACAAAAAAAATTAGTTGCTAGTTTTACTTTATTTACTGTCTTGCTCTCTATATCAAAAACACAAAAAAATTAGTTACTTGCATTTACTCTATCTAGTTTGCTTTATTGTCCTGCACTCTATATTTAAAATACAAAAAATTTAGTTACTTTTATTACCATGTCTAGCTCTGAACCTGTTACTTCTTCACCTGAGGACTTAGTTTTTACTTTCAAGCAAGGGGATGAGGAGAGTTTTAAGGATGCTTGGTCTAGAATTTTTACTTCTTATCGTAAAACTGAACCTCAAATGACTCTAAGTTTGCTCCTTAGTAATTTTTATTTTGGTCTTATGGTTCGCTATAGATATGCTTTGGACACTTCAGTAGGAGGAGATTTCCTTCATTGTAATGGGGATCAAGCTTTTAATGCCATAAAGAAATTGGTTGCATCACATGATTCAGCTAATAACTTTGATTCAGCCCTTATTAGCATTTATAATAGATTGAACAATCTCGAGATAAGTACATCTCGCTTAAATGACAATTATCACTGTGTTCGTAATCGTCTTGAACAAGTCTTAGAGAATCCTAAACCTTCATTATGGGACCCTTCTGTTAAAATTGTTATCGGTGATCGAACTCTTCATGCCTACTGTGATATTATGTATGAATTTTGCCTTATGCCTGAAAACATTTATAAATCTTTGAAACTTTGGGGAGTCGATGAAGGGGGAGAAGAAATAGCTCTCATTGATAACTCTATTATAATTCCTAAGGGAATAGCTGCAGGTGTGCATACAACCATTCATGGAAGAACAATATCCATTGATTATCTTATTATTGAAACAGGAAAAATCATACTCGGAAGATCCTTGCTGAAACTATTGGGAGCAGTCATTGATGTGGGAGAAGGCACTCTGAAATTCACCTCTATACCAGGGGGAAATCATATATTTCCTAAACCAAAAGGAAAGAAAAACAATAAGAAAGGTAAGGATGAAGCCCAAGGTAAGGTTGACACACCGTCTCTCGATGTTACTTGATTTGCACTTTCTGCGCCTAGCTGAAAGGCGTTAAAGAAAAGCGCTTATGGGAGACAACCCATGTTTTTACCTACAGCAATTTTTTGTTTTGTTGAGTCTTGGAAGTTGTTTACTACTGTAGCAACCTCTCCTTATCATGTTTTTGTGCCAAGTAAAGTTTCTATGTCAAAGTTGATGTTATATTTGGGATCGCTGCGCAGAAACAGCATTGCTGTCTGTCACGAATCTGGGCACAATTCTCTGTAGAAAATTCGAAAAAATCTGCCAATTTACGAGCGTGATCTTCAGATATGTACGCAACTTTAATTAGTTTTGAGTTTTTCCATTTGAGCAAGTCTGGTGCCATTTCTAAATTCGTCTTTACGGACTGTTCTGTTTTTGACAGATTCTGCCTTTTATTTCGCATTGCCTCTTTTGCTATGTTGGATTTATTTCTTTGATCCACTAATGTCCAGTAGCATTATGCAATGTCCAGAAGTGAAAATAATGATTGTGTCACCTCTGAATGAGTGAATTATTAATTGTGCACTAACCCTCTAATGAGTTTGCTTGAAGTTTGGTGTGAAGGAAGTTTTCAAGGGTCAAGAGAGGAGAATGATATACTATGATCAAGAGGAGTGAAAGCTCTAAGCTTGGGGATGCCCCCGTGGTTCATCCCTGCATATTTTAAGAAGACTCAAGCGTCTAAGCTTGGGGATGCCCAAGGCATCCCCTTCTTCATCGACAACATCATCAGGTTCCTCCCCTGAAACTATATTTTTATTCAATCACATCTTGTGTTCTTTACTTGGAGCGTCGGTTTGTTTTCGTTTTTGTTTTTGTTTGAATAAGATGGATCCTAGCATTCACTTTGTGGGAGAGAGACACGCTCCGCTGTTGCATATGGACACATGTGTCCTTAGGCTTTACTCATAATGTTCATGGCGAAGTTTCTTCTTCGTTAAATTGTTATATGGTTGGAATTGGAAAATGCTACATGTAGTAATTCTAAAATGTCTTGGATAGTGTGATACTTGGCAATTGTTGTGCTCATGTTTAAGCTCTTGCATCATATACTTTGCACCCATTAATGAAGAAATACATAGAGCTTGCTAAAATTTGATTTGCATATTTGGTTTCTCTAAGGTCTAGATAATATCTAGTATTGAGTTTTGAACAACAAGGAAGACAGTGTAGAGTCTTATAATGTTTACAATATGTCTTTTATGTGAGTTTTGCTGCACTTGTTCATCCTTGAGTTTGCTTCAAATAACCTTGCTAGCCTAAACCTTGTATCGAGAGGGAATACTTCTCATGCATCCAAAATCCTTGAGCCAACTACTATGCCATTTGTGTCCACCATAACTACCTACTACATGGTATTTCTCCGCCATTCCAAAAGTAAATTGCTTGAGTGCTACCTTTAAAATTCCATCATTCACCTTTGCAATATATAGCTCATGGGACAAAATAGCCTTAAAAACTATCGTAGTATTGAATATGTACTTATGCACTTTATATTTTATTAAGTTGCCTGTTGTGCGATAACCATGCTTCTGGGGAACGCCATCAACTATTGTTGAATATCATGTGAGTTGCTATGCATGTCCGTCTTGTCTGAAGGTCTATCATTTTAGTGGTTGGAGCATGCAAAATTGTTAGAGAAGAACATTGGGCCGCTAACTAAAGCCATGAATCATGGTTGAAGTTTCAGTTTTGGACATATATCCTCAATCTCATATGAGAACAATAATCATTGCTACATGCTTATGCATTTAAGAGGAGTCCATTATCTGTTGTCCATGTTGTCCCGGTATGGATGTCTAAGTTGAGAATAATCAAAAGCGAGAAATCCAAAATGCGAGCTTTCTCCTTAGACCTTTGTACAGGCGGCATGGAGGTACCCCTTTGTGACACTTGGTTGAAACATGGCATGCGAAGACCCGGTAGTCCAAGTTAAGTAGGACGAGGTGCGGGCACTATTAGTATACTATGCGTGAGGCTTGCAACTTGTAAGATATAATTTTCATAACTCATATGCTTTATTACTACCGTTGACAAAATTGTTTCATGTTTTCAAAATAAAAGCTCTAGCACAAATACAGCAATCGATGCTTTCCTCTTTGAAGGACCTTTCTTTTACTTTTATTGTTGAGTCAGTTTACCTATCTCCTTCCACCTTAAGAAGCAAACACTTGTGTGAACTGTGCATTGATTCCTACATACTTGCATATTGCACTTGTTATATTACTTTATGTTGACAATATCCATGAGATATACATGTTATAAGTTGAAAGCAACCGCTGAAACTTAATCTTCTTATGTGTTGCTTCAACACCTTTACTTTGATTTATTGCTTTATGAGTTAACTCTTATGCAAGACTTATTGATGCTTGTCTTGAAGTACTATTCATGAAAAGTCTTTGCTTTATGATTCAGTTGTTTACTCATGTCATTACCTTTGTTTTGATCGCTGCATTCATTACATATGTTTACAAATAGTATGATCAAGATTATGATGGCATGTCACTTCAGAAATTATCTTTGTTATCGTTTTACCTGCTCGGGACGAGCAGAACTAAGCTTGGGGATGCTGATACGTCTCCAACGTATCGATAATTTCTTATGTTCCATGCTACTTTATTGATGATACCTACATGTTTTATGCACATTATATGTCATATTTATGCATTTTCTGGAACTAACCTATTAACAAGATGCCGAAGAGCCGATTCTGTTTTCTGCTGTTTTTGGTTTCAGAAATCCTAGTAAAGAAATATTCTCGGAATTGGACGAAACTTTCGCCCAGGGTCCTATTTTTGCACGAAGCTTCCAGAAGACCGAAGACCTAACGAAGTGGGGCCACGAGGAGGCCAGGAGGGTGGCCGGCGCGGCCCAAGCCCTGGCCGCGCCGACCTGCCCCCTGGGCCCCTCGTGTGGCCCCCCGCGTTGACCTTCCGCCTACTTAAAGCCTCCGTCGCGAAACCCCCAGTACCGAGAGCCACGATACGGAAAACCTTCCAGAGACGCCGCCGCCGCGAATCCCATCTCGGGGGATTCAGGAGATCGCCTCCGGCACCCTGCCGGAGAGGGGAATCATCACCGGAGGACTCTACACCGCCATGGTCGCCTCCGGAGTGATGAGTGAGTAGTCCACCCCTGGACCATGGGTCCATAGCAGTAGCTAGATGGTCGTCTTCTCCTTGTTGTGCTTCATTGTTGGATCTTGTGAGCTGCCTAACATGATCAAGATCATCTATATGTAATTCTATATGTTGTGTTTGTCGGGATCCGATGGATAGAGAGTACTATGATTATGGTGATTATCAATCTATTGTTCATGTGTTGTTTATGATCTTGCATGCTCTCCGTTATTAGTAGAGGCTCTGGCCAAGTTTTTACTCTTAACTCCAAGAGGGAGTATTTATGCTCGATAGTGGGTTCATGCCTCCATTGAATCTGGGACGATGTGACGAAAGTTCTAAGGTTGTGGATGTCTTTGTTGCCACTAGGGATAAAACATTGATGCTATGTCTAAGGATGTAGTTGTTGATTACATTACGCACCATACTTAATGCAATTGTCTGGTGCTTTGCAACTTAATACTGGAGGGGGTTCGGATGATAACCTGAAGGTGGACTTTTTAGGCATAGATGCAGTTGGATGGCGGTCTATGTACTTTGTCGTAATGCCCAATTAAATCTCACTATATTTATCATGTCATGTATATGCATTGTTATGCCTTTCTCTATTTGTCAATTGCCTGACTGTAATTTGTTCACCCAACATGCTTTTATCTTATGGGAGAGACACCTCTAGTGAACTGTGGACCCCGGTCCTATTCTTTACATAGCATACAATCTACTGCAATTGTGTTTACTGTTTTCTTTGCAAACATCTTCCACTCGATACGTTTAATCCTTTGTTACAGCAAGCCGGTGAGATTGACAACCTCACTGTTTCGTTGGGACAAAGTACTTGGGTTGTGTTGTGCAGGTTCCGCGTTGGCGCCGGAATCCCTGGTGTTGCGCCGCATCACATTTCGCGACCATCAACCTTCAACGTGCTTCTTGGCTCCTACTGGTTCGATTAAACCTTGGTTTCATACTGAGGGAAACTTGCTTCTATACGCATCATACCTTCCACTTGGGGTTCCCAACGGACGTGTGCATCTACGCGTAT
Source organism: Lolium perenne (assembly GCF_019359855.2). Taxonomy (NCBI): domain Eukaryota; kingdom Viridiplantae; phylum Streptophyta; class Magnoliopsida; order Poales; family Poaceae; genus Lolium; species Lolium perenne. Next base: position 93,747,345 of record NC_067248.2, read on the forward strand.
CACGTCCCATAGCGTGGCTAGCTCCTCTTTTAGAAGCCCCATATACAGATTGATGTCGTTCCCTGGTTGTTTCGGCCCTTCAATTAGCATACTCATTTGAATGTACTTCCTCTTCATGCACAACCAGGGGGGGAGGTTGTACATCCACACAAACACGGGCCATGTGCTATGCGTGCTGCTCTGGCTGCCAAACGGATTGACTCCATCGGTGCTCGCGCCCAGCCTTATGTTCCTAGGATCGTCCCCAAATTCTGGGTACTCGAGGTTCAACGCATTCCACTGGCTAGCATCCGAAGGGTGTCTCAACATCCTGTCCTTTTTCTTTTTCTTCGGATCATCAACGTCATCTTCTCCCTTCCTCATCTCCGCGTGCCAGCGCATTAGCTTTGCTTGCTTAGGATCCGCGAAATACCACTGCAGACGAGGAGTGATCGGAAAGTACCACACCACCTTCCGAGGAGCTTTCTTCCCCTTCTTGTACCGACTGACGCCGCACTCCGGACATATGGTACACTCCGCGTGCTCGTTCCGATAAATGATGCAATCGTTCAAGCACACATGATATTTCACATGCGGTAAATCCAGAGGACACACGATTTTCTTGGCCTCCTCGATACTAGTCGGACACGTGTTACCTTTGGGAAGACGTTCGTGCCAGAATGACATGTTGTCGTTGAAGGATGTGTCGGTCATTTTGTGCTTTACCTTCATCTGCAGAGCCATGAGCGTTACTTTCAGGCGGGTATCCTCCGGCCTGCATCCTTCATACAATGGAGTAACCGCGTCTACCTCCAGTTGATCCATCTTGGCTTTCTCCCGGGCGGCATCCCTTGCGTTACTCGTCTGCTTGAGAAGCAGCTCTTGAAGATAAGGGTCCTGCACCCAGTCCATCGACGATGGTCCATCGTCTTCATCTTCATGATCTTCATCATCGGGTCCTCCATCTTGATCTTCCATATCATCGGGTCCATGATCTCCTACATTGTGATCATGATCATGGCCGGGATCTTCTACATCCTGATCATGTCCGGGAACTTCTACATGGTGCTCACCACCTTCCTTATTTCTTGTTGAAATCCCATGGACAAATTCATAATCATCTTCGTCGCCTTCCCACCGATAGCCATCCATGAAACCACGCACGAGAAGGTGGTCCCGTACCATATCGGCTTTAGGGTCCATAAGGCTCGTCAGCTTGCATCTTCGACACGGACATCTTATCTCCTTTTGGTTAGTTCTAATCATCTCGGCCGTCGCAGCTTTCAAAAACCTAGCCACAACGCCTTCGCTCATCATGCGGACCATGGTCGCCTGCGGGTATAGAGAAAATGGATATCTTAGCATACCAAAAGAAAATTTTGGCATGACCTTCCCTAAAAATAGGACATATGTATATGCGTAGTATGCCCACTATTCGCCGAAACGGAAATGAATCAACATTTCGGCAAAATATTGGCAACTCCATCGCATTTCAAATCCCTGCAAACAAAAACATGCATGCAACACATGTGTGGAGGCTTCGCATATACAACACATGTGTGGAGAGGCTTCGCATACAACACACATGCACGTGATAGAGACGCTTTTCGCGCATGCGCACAACACATGAGCTTCACATAACATATGTGCACACACACGTGTGTGTGCAAGACGATCGGAACCGGTCACACACAAAGCATAAAACCAACAAAGTTACCGATACGACGAGACCTAGAGTGTTGGATGAGGTGAAAAGTTGAGATTGAGTAGGGTATTGAGCTAAGAGAGCTTCACCATTACTTACCTATGAAGAAAATTTAAGTTTACCAACTTAATTTTGGTGAATGAAGAGGTGAAAATGAGGTGGGAAGGAGGGGCAACACGACCAGATCCAGATTTGGTGGGAGGTGGTGGTGGAAGAGTGTTTGGGGAAACTGGGTGGCACATGTGAGTGGAGGGTGAAAAGCAGGAAATGGTCCCAGGTTAGCAGTGGCGCACCACCTAGTCGTGCGCCACTACTAGGGTGACATAGCAATGGCGCACTACTGACTGGTGCGCCACTGCTAAGCCTCTTATCACTAAAGGGGTCCTGGCCACCTCCTAGCAGTGGCGCACCTCCACGCCATGCGCCATAGGTAAGCTATGTAGCAGTGGTGCACCACTGTAGTGCGCCATTGCTAAGCCTATCACCTCTAAAGGGGCTCTGGACACCTCCTAGCAGTGGCGCACCACTTTGACGTGCGCCATAGGTAAGGAATGTAGCAGTGGCGCACCACGAAGACGTGCGCCACTACTAGGTTGGGGGAGGAGCTGGCCTCCTGTCAGCACTTAGTTATGGCGCACCTAGATCAGGGTGCGCCACTACTACTTTTGTAACAGTGGCCCACCGTTTCGTGGTGCGCCACTGCTAAGTAGTAGTGGCGCACGGCAGCCATGGTGCGCCACTGCTGGCAGTCTTACGGCTAGGCCTTTTCCTAGTAGTGAGGACCGGAACTTCCGCCCCTGACCGGAACTTCCGCCCAAGTCGGCCGGAACTTCCGCCACCGCGAACTTCAGCACAGCACTATTTTTCAGCGTGTAACTTACCCATTCGCCTACCCTACTATAAATAGCCTAGTTGGCTCAGATCTGAGATTAGACTTGTTTAGAACTCAAACCTACCTTTGAGCTTAGTCTCCCTTGGGTATCATCCCTCTGTAATCAAGGCACTCTTGTTGTTGATTTGTGAATTGCTAAGTGAGATTCTAGTGCAAGGCACTCTCTCTCCCTTATCAATCCCCTTCTCTCCAACACCAATCTCTCTCCGGGAATTCTGCCGCGTGCCTCTTCCTTGGAGATTCTATTGGCGTGATCTACCGAGTCACGGGGGTAAGTATCGGGTGTATCGGGTTGGTGTGCGTGCGTGAGTACCGTGTTCCTCGTGTTCTTCGTGTTCCTCACGTCCTCCCACCTTTTCCCCTTGGTTCTTGGGTTGAATCGCGAGATCGGGCCACATCCGGGATCTCAGATCTCATCATATGGTATCAGCAGCCTTTGGTTACCGCGATTTTGACCCTCCACCCACCCGATTTCGTTTCTAGAAAATTTTCCAAAAAATAGCCCAAATTGCCTTTGGACCGATCTGTGATTTGGTTGAGTTTTGAGTGGTTTTGATCCAATAGAAACTTGTCTTGGGTGTTGATCTGCAATTCCCCACCTTCCCACAGCTTCTAGTGCCAATTTTCCCATGAATTCGAAGATTTTCGGCCCGGATTTCCGCCCAAATCGAAGAACAGCCCGCAGATCTGATTGCGACCGGAAGTTCCGCCCCGGAGGACCGGAAGTTCCGCCCCCGGACCGGAAGTTCCGCCTCTCAGGACCGGAACTTCCGCCTGGCCGAAATTTTCACAGCTAACTTCGTTTTTCGTTTTGGCACTAACCCCTTGTGTTTGGACTTCGTAGTGTGTGCCTTTTCAGCTCCCATAAAGCTTCCGCAACATCAACTACGACGACGGCACCCCGAGGATCCAAGCGGTTCATTTGACACCTTCCACCATAGCAAGTTCAAGCTCGTCGGCCACCGTCATCACGTGGTATAACTTGCACCTAACTTGTAGCCTAAGCTTCCTTTGCGTACCTTTCCTATCGAGAGTGGCTTTCTAGTGTTGCGAAGCATTGCGCAAGCGTCCCGACCGTGAGGGTGTGCGTGTGTTGAGCAAAGCTACGAAGCAAGCTCGTTGTGAAAAGATAAGCAAAAGAAGTGTGACATACTTACATAGATAGTAGTAGTCTTCCATAGTGAGAAAAAAGAAAGCTTCTAAGCATACAAAAAAAAAGAGTGAGAAAAAGAAAAAGAAAAAGAGTGTGAGTGACACCTATACACAAAAGAGTCCAAAGCTTATAAGCAAAAGAGAGAAAAGAGAAGAGAGGCGTCTTGCGCAAATCTTGTTGCTTCTCATTTTTGCAACCAAGCCACGGTCTCTCTTGCGTTAGCGTGACACCGAGCTAGTAGTCTTCGTTAGGACCTTTTTGTTCGTGCTCATTTTCCGTCGCGCTAACCCCATTTTGTCCCACGTGTGTGTTCCACATTGTGTATGCCTTTTGTGATCACCGCTTTTGACTTGTGACTTTTGCATCTTACCCACTCTTAACAACATACTCGATTTTGGATTTCGTCTTTTGGCTTTCCACCATCCACACCTAACACCATATTTGCTAGCTTTTGCGTGTGCCTTTGTGTGTGTCCCGATACACTTGGTCTTACTTTGGTCTTGGTTGATTGCCTCAATACTATCTTACCAAGGTAAGAGTACGAGGTAGTCTCCTTCCACTAACATCCACAACATAGTTCTTGTCTTTCCATCATGGATAGGAACGGAGATGAGCCAAGGGATGGAGAAGTCCTCCGCAACACCGAGAGGTTGGCCACACAACACAATCTATGGGTGCAAAGCCAAGAGTTCAAGGAGCAACTTACCTTGTTCGAGACTCGCATCGACGAACAATATGAAGAAGTGGCTCACAATTTCACTCAAGTGAACCAAGATATGAATCTTCTTCGTGAAGCTACGGACAACTTGCATGACCAAGTGACGGCCAATGATGCAAACATGGAGCGGCGCATGGATAGCCTCGAGCGTGCCATCACCAACTTGGGACGCCGACATCGACATCGCTCTACTTCCTCATCGTCATCGACCTCCTCACATGATGACTATTCCCATGATCACCATTCGTCCTCAAGCTCCGACTCAAGGCATGGAGATCATCACCGCTCTCGTCGACCGCACGCTCGTCATGATGATTCTCGCTCAAACTCAAGGCGCGGAGAGTTCCACCGCCATGCTCGTCCTCATGAGCGTCCTCAACAAGACCAAGCTCTTCACCAAGATCGTCATCAAGCGGCTCGCCATGCCCACCACGGGCATGACGACCAACCCCAAGACAACGTCCTCCACAACATGGACCCGGCACCTCATCGTCAAGCCCATGTGGATGCTCAAGACCAAGGTCATCAAGATCCACCAAGGCGTGACCTCCGGAACCATCCTCGCCATGACCAAAGGGGCCGAGGACAACCTCAACATGATCAAGATGAGAGAGCCAACATTGGACAACGTCAACAACCTCATCAAGATCCGCAACAACATCCCCAACATGAGCCAAGTGAAGCTAGTGTTCACCTCCAACGCCAACCCAATGCTATGGTTGGTCATGGAAGACCTCCTCTACCACCTCAAGTCGCAAGAGATGAAGGCATCCGTCCTCGCCGAAGGAACATGGAAGATGAAGAGAATATGTATGGAAAGCTCAAGTTCAACATGCCCAAGTTCAAGGGTGAAGACGATGCCGAGGCCTACCTCTTATGGGCACTCAAGGTTGACAAGATCTTCCGCATACACAACTACTCCGGTGCCAAGAAAGTAGCCATGGCCTCCCTCGAGTTTGAAGATTATGCCAACACTTGGTGGGAACAAGTTGTCACTCTTAGGGAAGAAAAGGGTGATCCTCCAATTGATACTTGGGAAGACATGAAGGAGGAGATGGAAGCTCGCTTTGTCCCTAAACACTACAAGACCGATCTCTTCAACAAGCTCCAAAAGTTGAAACAAGGCACCAAGACCGTGGAGGAATTCTTCAAGGAGATGGAGTTAACCATGATGCGAGCAAACATCCAAGAGTCCGAGAACCAAACCATCGCTAGGTTCTTCAATGGCCTCAACTACCCCATCAAGAGGATTGTGGAGTTCCAACAATACTCCAACATGGTTGAGTTGGTTCACCAAGCTTCTAAGGCCGAGCGTCAAGTGAATGAGGACATCAAGTACTCGAAGTCCAAGCAATACTTCGCCTCCAAGCTTGCCACATCAACTCCTACAACAAGTGTCAAGCCAACCGCATCCTCTACACCTTCCAAGCAACCTACCATACAAAGTCGCATGAAGCAAACGGTATCCTCCACCGCCTCCTCTAAGGCCTCTACGGGACCCTCCAATGTCACTTGCTTCAAGTGTGGCACCCAAGGCCACAAGTCCTTTGAGTGCAAGAACACCAAGGTCATGATCACTATGGAGAATGGTGACATAGAGACTCTAAGTGAAGGTGAATATGAAGCCCTAGTGCAAGCCACCGTTGCTAATGAGGAAGAGTATGATGAAGAAAGTGGAGAAGACCCTCTCTTATGCACACATGATCCAAGCCCTTCTCTTGTGGTCACTCGAGTGCTCACCATTCAACCCCAAGCTATGGAAGACCAAAGATGCAACATCTTCCAAACGCAGCGTCGGCATTGGTGGCAAGTCAATCAAGGTCATCATCGATGGTGGGAGTTGCCACAACTTGGCAAGCACCGAGCTATGTGAGAAGCTCAACCTCACGCTTCGCAAACATCCTCATCCATACCATGTACAATGGTTGAGTGACAAGGGCAATGTCAAGATTCAACACACCGTCACCGTCAACTTCAAGATAGGACCCTATGAAGACACCGTCGAGTGTGACGTGGTGCCTATGACCGTGTGCCACATGTTGCTTGGCCGCCCATGGCAATTTGACAAGAAGGCAATACATGATGGTTTCTCCAATGCATACACCTTCAAGGTCAAGGACAAGAAGTTTGAGCTTCGCCCAATGACTCCTAGCCAAATCATCGCCGACAATGCGAAGGCTTTAGCGAGGGCACAACACCACAACCACCATAGTGAGTTGAGAGGAGAGGGAGCTACCCACCAAAAAGAGAGTGAGCGCCACCACCCACATATGAGTGAGAGAAAGAGTGTCCTCCTAGCCACCAAAAGCGAGTGGAGAGAAGTGAAAGACAACCCATCCACCACCATACACTACGTGCTCATTTGCAAGGGCCTCTCGTCGGAGACTAACGACTTAACCAACATTCCTTCGTCTTTGTTGTCTCTTTTGAAGGAGTTCCAAGACGTCTTCCCCGACGAGCTACCTCATGGACTACCACCGCTTCGGGGCATCGAGAATCGCATAGACCTCATACCCGGCGCTCCGCTACCAAACCGCGCCGCCTACCGCACCAACCCCGAAGATACCAAGGAGATCCAACGCCAAATACAAGACCTCCTCGCTAAAGGGTACGTCCGAGAAAGCCTTAGCCCTTGTGCCGTTCCCGTCATTCTTGTGCCTAAACCGGATGAGACGCAACGGATGTGTATGGATTGCCGCCCTATCAATGCCATTACCGTCCGTTATCGACATCCCATTCCGCGTTTAGATGACATGCTTGATGAATTGAGTGGTGCCACCACTTTCTCGAAGATTGATTTGCGTAGTGGCTACCACCAAATTCGCATGGCAATTGGTGATGAATGGAAGACGGCATTCAAGACCAAGCTTGGTCTCTATGAATGGCTCGTCATGCCATTTGGTCTTTCCAATGCTCCTTCCACTTTCATGCGTCTTATGAATCACATTTTGCAACCTCTCATTGGCAAGAGTGTGGTTGTCTATTTTGATGATATCCTCATCTATAGCAAAAATCTCGAGGACCATGTTCAACATGTGAGAGAAGTCTTATGCATCTTGCGCCACGAGAAGCTCTTTGCCAACCTACCAAAATGCCATTTCGCTCAAAACAAATTGGTTTTTCTTGGTTTTGTGGTTTCCGCCAACGGGATTGAAGTTGATTCTTCCAAAGTTGAGGCCATCCACAATTGGCCCACTCCCACAAATGTTGGCCAAGTTCGAAGCTTCCATGGACTTGCCGGATTTTACCGCCTCTTTGTGAAAGATTTCAGCACCATTGCTTGCCGTTTAAACGAGCTTACAAAAAAGAATGTTCCGTTTGTTTGGGGCAAAGCACAACAAAAAGCTTTTGATGAATTGAAAAAGAGACTTACCGAGGCACCACTACTCGCTCTTCCCGATTTTACTAAAACATTTGAGATAGAATGTGACGCGAGTGGCCTTGGAATCGGTGGTGTTCTCATGCAAAATGGAAAACCCGTGGCATACTATAGCGAGAAGTTGGACGGCGCACGCCTCAACTATCCTATATATGACAAGGAGCTTTATGCTTTGGTTCGTGTTCTTGAAGTTTGGCAACATTACCTTTGGCCAAAAGAGTTTGTTATCCATTCGGATCATGAGTCCTTGAAGTATTTGAAAAGTCAACACAATTTGAACAAGAGACATGCTAAGTGGGTTGAGTTCATCGAGTCCTTTCCTTATGTAATCAAATACAAAAAGGGCAAGGAAAATGTGGTTGCGGATGCACTTTCCCGCAAGATTACTCTTCTACTCACCCGCTTGGAGTTTCACATTTTGGGTCTTGAGGAGATCAAAGAACTTTACCCTTCCGACGCTTTCTTTGGTCCAATCTTTGCCAAGTGTTCCGTTGACCGCGGATTTGATGATTTCTATTTGCATGATGGCTACTTGTTTAAAGCTAACAAGATTTGCATTCCCGAGTCTTCTCTTCGTAAGTTGCTTTTGCAAGAGTCACATGAAGGTGGTCTCATGGGTCACTTTGGACGAGAGAAGACATATGTCATGCTCTCAACCCACTACTATTGGCCAAGAATGTACCGCGACGTGGAACGTCTTTGCCGACGGTGTACAACATGCTTACAAGCTAAGTCTACTTCCAATCCTTATGGTCTTTACATGCCTTTACCCATTCCATATGCACCTTGGTCGGACATAAGCATGGACTTTGTACTTGGCATACCACGCACAAAACATGGTCATGACTCAATATTTGTGGTAGTGGATAGGTTCTCTAAAATGGCTCATTTCATACCATGTCATAAGAGCGATGATGCTTCACACATTGCTTCATTGTTTTTCAGGGAAGTGGTTCGCCTACATGGAATACCGGCAAGCATTGTGTCGGATCGAGACGTCAAGTTTATGAGTTACCTATGGAAGTCACTCATGGCGAAGTTTGGAGTGAAGCTCTTGTTCTCATCGTCCTCGCACCCTCAAACCGATGGACAAACCGAAGTGGTCAATCGAAGCCTCTCCACACTCCTCCGCACACTTGTGAAGACAAATTTGAAGTCATGGGAAGATTGCCTACCCCATGCGGAGTTCGCCTACAATCGAGCCAAGCACTCCACAACCTCAAGGAGTCCCTTCATGATCGTCTATGGATTCGAACCTCCAACGGCACTCGACATCCTCCCACTACCTCTTCATCAAAGGACGAACATGGACTTCGATGAGCGCACCACCGCCATGAAGAAACTACATGAAGAGACAAGAGCAACCATACAAGAGCATGTACTTCGCCAAGCTAACCGCCTCAACGCCAAGAAAAAGGAACGCGTGTTTGAAGAAGGAGACCTCGTTTGGATCCACCTACGGAAAGAAAGGTTCCCGCAAGAACGCAATTCCAAGCTCAAGCCAAGAGGAGATGGACCTTTCAAGGTCCTCAAGCGCATCAACAACAACGCCTACGTCATCGACATACCAACATCAAAGTACTTGGTGAGCAACACTTTCAACATCTCGGATCTCTCACCCTATCATGGAGATGAGGAGGAACAAGAGTCGAGGACAACTCTCTCCCAAGGGGGGGGGGAGATGATGCGGGGTGGCCTTCGGACACCTCCTCACCAAGACCGACAAGTCCCCCAAGTGGACCAATGACAAGGGCTCGAGTTAAAGCTCTACATGATAAGGTGAATTCGCTCCTCTCTACCTCTACCTTTGACACCCCTTTGGATGGCTTGCTACTTCATGCAAATACACTATGTTCAATCAGGTACATCGGTCAAGACACAAGCCATGGAGTCCAAGCCAATGGAGAGAGAGCTGGAAATGATGAAGATGGAGCTCCAGCGCACAGGCCGGAACTTCCGCCCTCCAGGACCGGAACTTCCGGCCAGATTCCTCCCGATGTCGCCAAGATGCCGTCCAGCGCCCAGAGAAGTGGAACCAGCCGGAACTTCCGCCCCCAGGGACCGGAACTTCCGCCCACCCGGAACTTCCGCCCAAGTTCCGCCCAAGCTCCGAAAGTCCGTCAAAACGCCCCTGGATGTTACTGCAAGGAAATGGGCTAATTTCGGAACTTGACCGGAACTTGGCCGGAACTTCCGGCCGGGCCGGAACTTCCGCCTTCCAGGACCGGAACTTCCGCCCCTGACCGGAACTTCCACCCAAGTCGGCCGGAACTTCCGCCACCGCGAACTTCAGCACATCACTATTTTTCAGCGTGTAACTTACCCATTCGCCTACCCGACTATAAATAGCCTAGTTGGCTCAGATCTGAGATTAGACTTGTTTAGAACTCAAACCTACCTTTGAGCTTAGTCTCCCTTGGGTATCATCCCTCTGTAATCAAGGCACTCTTGTTGTTGATTTGTGAATTGCTAAGTGAGATTCTAGTGCAAGGCACTCTCTCTCCCTTATCAATCCCCTTCTCTCCAACACCAATCTCTCTCCGGGAATTCTGCCGCGTGCCTCTTCCTTGGAGATTCTATTGGCGTGATCTACCGAGTCACGGGGGTAAGTATCGGGTGTATCGGGTTGGTGTGCGTGCGTGAGTACCGTGTTCCTCGTGATCTTCGTGTTCCTCACGTCCTCCCACCTTTTCCCCTTGGTTCTTGGGTTGAATCGCGAGATCGGGCCACATCCGGGATCTCAGATCTCATCAGTAATCAAGGCACTCCTGTTGTTGATTTGTGAATTGCTAAGTGAGATTCTAGTGCAAGGCACTCTCTCTCTCCCTTACCAATCCCCTTCTCTCCAACACCAATCTCTCTCCGGGAATTCTGCCGCGTGCCTCTTCCTTGGAGATTCTATTGGCGTGATCTACCGAGTCACGGGGGTAAGTATCGGGTGTATCGGGTTGGTGTGCGTGCGTGAGTACCGTGTTCTTCGTGTTCCTCACGTCCTCCCACCTTTTCCCCTTGGTTCTTGGGTTGAATCGCGAGATCGGGCCACATCCGGGATCTCAGATCACATCAGAACTTGTTGCTCGATCGTTGCCCTTGTGTCTTCATGGAGTTTCTTCATGTATTGTGCTCGCTTGTCGATGTCCATGTTCACTTGCTTATGTAGCGGAAGAGGAAGGAGGTCGATCGCCGTAGGTGGTTCAAACCCGTAAACGACCATGAATGGGCTTCTCGATGTTGTAGAGTGCTTGGCGCGGTTGTACGCAAACTCCGCATGTGGGATGCAATCTTCCCATGCTTTCAAATTCTTCTTGACAAGGACTCGTAGTAGCGTGGAGAGGCTTCGGTTCACCACTTCGGTTTGCCCATCGGTTTGGGGGTGCGAGGATGATGAGAACAAAAGCTTGACGTTGAACTTGGCCATTAGTGTCTTGCAAAGATAGCTCATGAACTTGACATCTCGGTCGGAGACAATGCTTCTTGGTACACCGTGGAGTCTCACAATTTCCCTAAAAAACAAGGAGGCAATGTGTGAAGCATCATCCGTTCGGGAGCATGGTATAAAGTGAGCCATTTTTGAGAATCTATCAACTACCACAAAGATTGAATCATGACCATATTTAGTTCGAGGTAATCCTAGTACAAAGTCCATGCTTATATCGGACCAAGGAGCATAAGGAATAGGCAACGGTGTATAAAGACCATAAGAGTTGGAGGTGGACTTAGCTTGTAAACATGTCGTGCAACGGTTGCATAGGCGCTCCACATCGCGCTTCATTCGTGGCCAATAGTAATGGGTGGAGAGCATAGAGAGCGTCTTGTCACGTCCAAAGTGACCCATGAGACCACCACCATGCGATTCTTGTAAGAGCAAGAGGCGAAGCGAGGACATTGGAACACAAAGTTTGTTGCCCTTAAACAAGAATCCTTGGTGCAAATAGAAATCATCGATGCCCTTTTCAATGGAACACTTTGCAAAAATTGGGCCAAAGAAAGTATCGGAGGCATATTGTTCTTTGATTTCATCAAGACCCAACACATGGAAATCCAAACGAGTGAGTAAAAGGGTGAGCTTGCGGGAAAGGGCATCCGCAACGACATTGTCCTTGCCCTTCTTGTATTTGATTACATATGGAAAGGACTCAATGAACTCAACCCATTTTGCATGTCTTTTGTTCAAAGTGTGTTGACTTTTCAAATACTTCAACGATTCATGGTCGGAGTGAATAATGAATTCTCTTGGCCAAAGATAGTGTTGCCAAACTTCAAGAACACGAACCAAAGCGTAAAGTTCCTTGGCATAAATAGGATAGTTGAGGCGTGCGCCGTCCAACTTCTCACTATAATATTCCACGGGTTTTCCATTTTGCATGAGGACACCACCGATTCCAAGGCCACTCGCGTCACATTCTATCTCAAATGTTTTAGCAAAATCGGGAAGAACAAGTAGTGGTGCCTCGGTGAGTCTCTTTTTCAATTCATCAAAAGCTTTTTGTTGTGCTTTGCCCCAAACAAACGGAACATTCTTTTTAGTAAGCTCGTTTAAAGGGCAAGCGATGGTGCTAAAATCTTTCACAAAGCGGCGGTAAAATCCGGCGAGTCCATGGAAGCTTCGAACTTGACCAACATTTGTAGGAGTGGGACAATTGTGGATGGCCTCAACCTTGGAAGAATCAACTTCAATCCCGTTGGCGGAAACCACAAAACCAAGAAAAACCAATTTGTTTTGAGCAAAGGTGCATTTTGGGAGGTTGGCATAGAGCTTCTCGTGGCGCAATATGCATAAGACTTCTCTCACATGTTGAACATGGTCCTCGAGATTTTTGCTATAGACGAGAATGTCATCAAAGTAAACAACCACGCTCTTGCCAATGAGTGGTCTCAAAATGTGATTCATAAGACACATGAAAGTCGAAGGAGCATTAGAAAGACCAAATGGCATGACAAGCCATTCATATAGACCAAGCTTGGTCTTGAATGCCGTCTTCCATTCATCACCAATTGCCATGCGAATTTGGTGGTAGCCACTACGCAAATCAATCTTAGAGAAAATGGTGGCACCACTCAATTCATCAAGCATGTCGTCTAAACGCGGAATGGGATGGCGATAACGGACGGTAATGGCATTGATGGGGCGACAATCCATACACATCCGTTGCGTCTCATCCGGTTTAGGCACAAGAATCACGGGAACGGCACAAGGGCTAAGGCTTTCTCGAACGTACCCTTTGGCGAGGAGGTCTTGTATTTGGCGTTGAATCTCCTTTGTGTCTTCGGGGTTGGTGCGGTAGGCGGCTCGGTTTGGAAGGGGAGCGCCGGGTATGAGGTCGATGCGGTGCTCGATGCCCCGAAGCGGTGGTAGTCCATGAGGTAGCTCGTCGGGGAAGACGTCTTGGAATTCCTTCAAAATAGACAACAAAGACGAAGGAATGTTGGTTAAGTCGTTAGTCTCCGCCGAGGGTCCCTTGCAAATGAGCACGTAGTGTAGGGTGGTGGATGGGTTGTGGTGCACTTCTCTCATCTCACTCTTGGTAGCTAGGAGGACACTTTTCATCTCACTCACATATGGTTTGTGGTGCTCACTCTCTTTTTGGTGGATCACTCTCTCACCTCTCAACTCACTAGTGATAGTGGCTTCCTTAGCCCTCGCTAAAGCCTTTGCATTGTCCGCAATTACTTGGCTAGGAGTCATTGGGCGTAGGATGTAGGTCTTGTCGTTGACCTTGAAGCTATAGGCATTTGTGTAGCCATCATGGTTGGCTTTCTTGTCGTATTGCCAAGGGCGACCAAGTAACATGTGGCACACCGTCATAGGCACGACGTCACAATCAATGGTGTCTTCATAAGCGCCAATCTTGAAGGATATCGTGACGGTGTGTTGGATCTTCACATTTCCATTGTCGCTTAGCCATTGCACATGGTAGGGATGGGGGTGTTTCCGGAGCGGGAGGTTGAGCTTGGTGCATAGTTCGGTGCTTGCAAGATTGTGGCAACTCCCTCCATCGATGATAACCTTTATTGACTTGCCATTGATTCCGGCTCTTGTTTGGAAGATATTGCACCTTTGGTCTTCATTGGGAAGTGCATGGGTTGTCAACACTTTGGTCACCACAAGAGAAGGGCTTGCATCATGCACACATAGGACTTGCTCTTGGTCTTCCAAGGCATCATCTTCATGAGAGGTTGCGGCTTGTACCAAGGCTTCATATTCACCTTCACTCAAGTACTCCACATCTCCATCATCTCGAGTGATCATAACTCTTGTGTTCTTGCATTCAAAGGATTTATGTCCTTGAGCACCACACTTGAAGCAAGTGATGTTACTAGATCCGGTGGAAGCTTTGGAGGACATGGTTGATTGCTCCGGCTTGAAGCTTGTTGTTTTGATGGCACTTCTTGCTTGCTTTGGAGGATCCTTGGACGCAAGTGGACTTGTGTTCTTGATGCTTGAGGAGGCATTCATAGCATTTCTTGCGGCGAAGAAGGTCTTTGTATTTGCACTTGCTAGGTCTTCTCGCACTTGGCGTTCGGCCCTTGTTGCTTGGTGGAGTAACTCAACCATGTTTTTGTAAGGCAAGAATTCCACTATCCTTTTGACGGGGATGTTTAAGCCATTCAAGAATCTTGCCATAGTTTGCTCTTCTCGCTCATCCACATTTGCACTCATCATGGTCATGTGCATCTCCTTGTAATATTCCTCAACGGACTTGTAGCTTTGCTTGCGTTGAGTGAGCTTGTTGAAGAGGTCACGCTTGTGGTGAGTTGGTACAAAGCGGGTGTGCATGACTTCTTGCATCTCTTCCCATGTGTCAATGGGTGCTAAGTCTTCCTTCTCACGCTTCTTGTTGACCTCTTCCCACCAAACATTTGCATATCCTTCAAACTCAAGTGATGCCATGGCAACTTTCTTTGCTTCGGAGAAGTTGTGGATGCGGAATATCTTGTCAACCTTGAGTACCCAAGACAAGTATGCGTCGGGATCTTCCTCTCCTTGGAACTTGGGCATGGTGAATTTTAGCTTCCCAAAGATTTCTTCCTCATTGCGGTCATTGCGTCTAGGAGGTGGTCTTTCTTCTGATGTGGTCTAAGACCCCGATTGTGGCCCGATCTCGCGAATGACCCAGGAATCTAGGGGGAAAGAGGGGGAGAGGCGGAAGAACACGAAGAACGCGAAGAACACACGAAGAACCACGCACACCAACCCGATACAATCGATGCTTACCCTCACGGCTCGATGGACCGTGCCAATAGAATCCGCCCGGAAGAGACTCGAGGTAGAATTCCGAGAGGAGAGACCGGTGGGGAGGACGAATCAAGGAGTGGGAGAGAGAGTGTAAACACTAGAATCTCTCACTACCAAATCCATACATCCACAAGGGTTGCCTTGATTACAGAGGGATGATACCCAAGGGAGACTAAGCTCAAAGTTAGGTTTGAGTTCTAAACAAGTCTGAAAGTAAAGGAGGGGGGTCCAGCTACTTAAATAGGCAAGCACAGCCAGCAAGGGCGAGCGACAGTACGCGAATGGATAAGTCAAGGCAGTTTGGTGGGGTATTCCCGTCGGATCCGGTTTGGGGTCCGGTCAGACCGGGCCTGGGACCGGGCTGTCCGGTCATGGGTCCGGTCTGACCGGGCCTGTGACCGGGCCGTCCGGTCCTGGGTCCGGTCGACCGGTCGCCAACCGGGATTCTGCGAAGAATCCGGTCCTGGGTCCGGTCGTCGTCCGGTACGAGGGAGCTGGCCCGGTTTGCGCCCGGTTGACCGGGCCTGTGGCCGGAGCGTCCGGTCGTGGGTCCGGTCCGACCGGGTCCTGGACCGGCCAGCGTCCTTTTCTTCCTTGGCGCTCTTCGGGCGACGTCGGCTTCGGCATCATGTTCATCTCCAGGTTCCGCTGCTCCTCTCCTTCCCTTGGCCATGGCGTCTCATCCTCTCCGGGGTCTTGGTGCGCCTTGTACCTAATGATACATAGCACGTCGGCATGAGGTAGCAATCCATCCAAAGGGGTACCAAGGTCAAGGGTGGTGAGGAGCGAGTTCACCTTGTCATGTATCGCTTTAGCCCGAGCCCGTGTCATTGGTCCACTTGGGGGACTTGTTGGTCTTGGTGAGGAGGTGTCCGAAGGCCACCCCGCATCACTTCTCTCATCTCACTCTTGGTAGCTAGGAGAACACTCTTCATCTCACTCACATATGGTTTGTGGCGCTCACCCTCTTTTTGGTGGATTGATGACCCACAAGTATAGGGGGTGTATCGTAGTATCTTCGATAAGTAAGAATGTCGATCCCAACGAGGAGCAGAAGGTGTTGGCAGCAGTTTCGATGAAGGATTCACTGTAAATGCTCACAAACAAGTATTCAAGGGGTTTTGATGTAATAGATGAATAAAGTACGAGTAAGTAAAATGCGAGAGAAATAATTGCAGCGAGTGGCCCAATCCTTTTTAGCACAAAGGACAAGCCGGTTTGTTTACTTATAATGACCAAACGTTCTTGAGGACACACGGGGATTTTAGTCTAGTGCTTTCGCTTCATGTAGCTAAATAATCTTCATTGTTTTGATAAGTGTTGTGTGGGTGAACCTATGCTAATGCACCGCCCTTCCTAGGACTAATACATACTTGTGATTATACCCCTTGCAAGCATCCGCAACTACAAGAAAGTAATTAAGATAAATCTAACCACAGCCTTAAACTCTGAGATCCTGCGATCCCTCTTGCATCGATATACTAACGGGGGCTCAGGTTTCTGTCACTCCGGCAACCCCGCAATTAGCAACCGAATACAAGATGCACTCCCCTAGGCCCATAAATGGTGAAGTGTCGTGTAGTCGACGTTCACACGACACCACTAGAAGAATGACACCACAACTTAAATATCATAACATTGAATATTACTCAACCATAATTCACTACTAGCATTTAGACTTCACCCATGTTCTCAAGAACTAAACGAACTACTCACGAGACATCATATGGAATACAATCAGAGGTGATATGATGATGAATAACAATCTGAACATAAACCTTGGTTCAATGGTTTCACTCAATAGCATCTACAACAAGTAGAGAATAACACCGGGAGAGTTTCCCCTATCGAACAATCAAGATCAAACCCAAATTGTTACAGCGGTGACGAGGTGCAGCGGTGGTGATGGCGGTGTAGATGGTGGAGATGATGATGATGATGATGGAGATGATGTCCAGCTCGATGACGATGGCGATGGCGTCGATTTCCCCCTCCGGGAGGGAATTTCCCCGGCGGATTCCTGCCCGCCGGAGAGCTCTTTTCTCTCTGGTGTTCTCCGCCCCGCAGAGGCGGCTGTAACTCTTCGTGAGGTCCTCCCTCTGGCTTAGGTTTTCGGGACGAAGGAGTACGCGAAGAAAAGGAGGCGAAAGGGGCTGTGGGGCCCCCACACCATAGGGTGGCGCGGCCAGGCCATGGGCCGCGCCGGCCTGTGGTCTGGGCCCACCTTGGCTCCCCTCTTCTTCCCCTTCTGGCTCCCTCCGTCATCTGGAAAAATAGGAATTTACGTGAAATTTCCTTCCACAGTTGATCTTCCGAAATATTGCGTTCTGACGGTGCTTTTTCCAGCAGAATCCTGGCTCCGGTGCTTGATCCTCCAATAATGATGAAACATGCAAAATAGATGAAATAACATAAGTATTGTGTCCCAATATGAGATATATCAATGAATAACAGCAAATTATGATACAAAATAGTGATGCAAATTGGACGTATCAACTCCCCCCAAGCTTAGACCTCGCTTGTCCCCAAGCGAAACTAAGCTCGATAAACAAGACCACATGTTTATGGAGTGAAGAGTCGATAAATAAAATACGGACAAGAAGCATCATATTTATTCACACAAGACATTCTAGTAAACAACTTCCTCATATAACTCATCTTGAAATAAGTAAAGAGAAATCACAAGTAAAGGTGCATGAGAAATCATAGTTGGTGATGGCAAACTTTGTTCTTGGTCAGAGAACTACTAACGGATTGTACTCCTAAGCAAAGCTTTTATATAAGAATTTTATAGCTGGGCTTTCATATTCAAGCATAACAATCTCCTCATAATCATTGATAACTTCAAAGTCATATTCATTCAGATAAAATTGGTACTAAACAAGAAAGTATAAAAGACATGATTAACTGAATCATAGCATAAATGATTGGTTCACAACAACTCAATTGCTTGCTTGAGATAGAGAGAAATAGGTTTACTGACTCAACATAAAAGTAAAAGATAGGCCCTTCGCAGAGGGAAGCAGGGATTAAATCATGTGCTAGAGCTTTTCAAGTTTTGAAATCATATAAAGAGCATAAAAGTAAGATTTTGAGCGGTGTTTGTTGTTGTCAACGAATGGTAGCGGGCACTCTAACCCCCTATCCAAACGAACCTTCCGAGAGCGGCTCCCATGAGGGACGGCATCTCTACCAGCAAGGTAGATCATCCCCCTTCTCTTTTGTTTACACATGTATTTTAGTTTTATTAAGGATGACACTCCCCCCAACCTTGACTTTCTCAATCCATGGCTAACCGAATCCTCGGGTGCCTTCCAACATTCACATACCATGGAGGAGTGTCTATTGCAAAATTAAGTTGCTTACTGATAAATCAGAGCAAAACATGTGAAGAGAATTATTAATGAAAGTTATTAATTGGGGCTGGGAACCCCGTTGCCAGCTCTTATTGCAAAATTATTGGATAAGCGGATGTGCCGCTAGTCCATTGGTGAAAGTTCGCCCAACAAGATTGAAAGATAAAACACCACATACTTCCTCATGAGCTATAGAACATTGACACAAATAAGGAGTAGTAGTTTGAATAATTTAAAGGTAGCACATGAAGTATTTACTTGGAATGGCAGAAAATACCATGTAGTAGGTAGGTATGGTGGACACAAATGGCATAGGTTTGGTCTAAGGTTATGGATGTATGAGAAGCATCTCCTCTCGATATAGGTCTTTGGCTAGCAAGGTTTGATAGCAAGCATAAATGATGTAGCCCCGGTCACTGACGTCGCTACACCAAGACCATCAAGTGCAACCCCGCCTATCGTTGACGCTACACCATGGCCAAAGAGTCCCCCAAGTGGACCTTCAACCGTAAACCACGCTACACGCGACAAGGTGAACCCCTTCCTCTCGATACTCGACCTCGTCCATACCTTGAATGGAATGCTACCTCATATCGGTGTGCTACATATCATTAGGTACAAGAATCATCGAAGAACCGGAGAGGAGGAACACCCATGGTGCAAGGAAGCGAGGGAAGGGAAGAGGAGCCATTCATCATGGTGCAAGGAAGAAGGAAGAAGAAGAAGAAGAAGGAGGGAAGAAGGAAGGAAGAGGAAGAAGAGGCGGGAGGAGGAAGGCCGGCCGGTCCCAGGCCCGGTCAACCGGCCCTATGACCGGCCCACCCGGTCACAGACCCGGTTGACCGGCCTCCTGACCGGCCCGGCCGGTTTCGACCGGATTCTGCGCTCGTGCCATCCGGACGCAATCCCGGGGCATCCGAAGCCCCGCCCGGTCACCGCCCGGTCCAGGGTCCGGTTTGGTCCGGATGGGCCGGTCCCAGGCCCGGTCCAACCGGCCCTGTGACCGGATTCGTCGGGTTTGACCCACCAACTTGTACCTTTTCGACCCATGTCGCCTTGTATGCCTATATAAGGCCCCAGCTCGCCCCCTTACCTCTTTAGACAAGATTTAGGCTTAAACATGACTTTGAGCTTTGTCTCCCTAGGGTTTCATCCCCTTTGTATCAAGGCACCCCATGTTGGATGATTGGATCTATGTGAGTGAGATTCTAGTGTCGCCCACTCTCTCTCCCTCACCTACCTCCATCCTCAACACCGATCTCTCACTCCGGGATTCTACCTCGAGTCTCTCCCGTGGTGATTCTATTGGCGTGGTCCATCGAGCCACGAGGGTAAGTATCGATTGTATCGGGTTGGTGTGCGTTGTGTTCTTCGCGTTCTTCGTGTTCTTCCGCCTCTCCCTCTCTTTCCCCCTTTGGATCTTGGGTCATTCGCGAGATCGGGCCACACACGGGGTCTTAGACCTCATCATATGGTATCAGCAGCCTTTGGTTTCCGCGAATTTGACCCCCCACCCACCCAATTTCGTCTCTAAAAATTTTCCCCAAAAAAATCCCCAAAAAATAGCCCTAATTTGCCTTTGGATGGATCTGCGATTTGGTTGCGTTTTGAGTGGTTTTGGTCCATGGATTTGGTGTTGGAGTGCTTGATCTACTATCTCCCCAACTTTTAGCCCCCAATTCCATTGTTTCCCCTCCGATTTGGTCAATTTGGTCGATTTTCGTGAAGAACAGGAGAGAGAAACTGCGTCCCGGTTGAGAAATCCGGTCAACCGGGCTGCAGACCGGCCGGGCCAGCCCAGAACCCGGTCGACCGGCCGTGTGACCGGCCAGGCCGGCCCCAGGTCCGGTCCAACCGGCCCCTGGACCGGGCTACACCCCTCCACCTCCACCGCCGACCACCGCCACTCCTCTCCTCCGCCGGCAAGCACCGCCATCATCCCCAACCACCGGCAAACACCACCGCGGCCCCAACAAACACCGCCGCATCCGCAAGAGCATCGACACCACCACCACCGGCTTACCACCGCCACCACCGCCAAGCTACTTTGACCGTTTTCTTCCGCTAACTTGTGTTTGCTTGTTCCGGTTTGAGTGCCTTGTTTGTGAAACTAACCCGCAGCTCCGACGCAAGCGAAGACATCCTCGGCACCCCGGACTTGCAAACGTACTCTTGACACCACCGCCATCATCGCAAGTTGTGTGTTCATCACCGCCTAACATCTTAGGTATAACTTGCATCACCTTGTAACCCCTCTTCTTTTGCGATCTATCCTATCGAGCATTGCTTATCTAGTGTTGCGAGACATTGCACGTGGCCCCGATTGTGAGGTGTGTGTGTAGTGTGGAGTCAAGCTTCTAAGCAAAACTCGTGTGGCAAGATAGCAAAAGCGAGCTAACGCTAACATAGTGCGAGAAAAAGCCGCCAAAACACAAAAAGAGTGCAAGTGCACCATAGAGCAAAAGTGTGCGAGTGCCATCATACATACAAATACACAAAAGAGTGTATGTTAAGGTCTAAGACCCCGTGTGTGGCCCGATCTTGCGAATGACCCAAGAATCAAAGGGGGAAAGAGAGGGAGAGGCGGAAGAACACGAAGAACGCGAAGAACACAACGCACACCAACCCGATACAATCGATACTTACCCTCGTGGCTCGATGGACCACGCCAATAGAATCACCACGGGAGAGACTCGAGGTAGAATCCCGGAGCGAGAGATCGGTGTTGAGGATGGAGGTAGGTGAGGGAGAGAGAGTGGGCTACACTAGAATCTCACTCACATAGATCCAATCATCCAACATGGGGTGCCTTGATACAAAGGGGATGAAACCCTAGGGAGACAAAGCTCAAAGTCATGTTTAAGCCTAAATCTTGTCTAACCAGCTATGGGGGCGAGCTGGGGTCTTATATAGGCATACAAGGCGACCTGGGTCGAAAAGGTACAAGTGGTTGGGTCAAACCCGACGGATCCGGTTTGGGGCCGGTCAGACCGGGCTGTGGACCGGGTGGTCCGGTCACTGGTCCGGTCGACCGGCCGCAAACCGGAATCCTCGCAGATTCCGTCCGGTTGGCTTCCGGTGCGATGCTGGGTGCGCCCGGTCTGTGGCCCGGTCTGACCGGGCTCTGCGCCGGCCTGTTCGGTCTGTGGCCCGGTCTGACCGGCCTCTGGACTGGGCGGCCTGTTCCTCCCTCCTCTTCTTCATCTTCCTTCTCCTCTTCTTCCCTTCTTCTTCTTCCTTCTTCCATGCACCATGGGGGTTCCTTCTCTCTTGGTCCTTGTCGACGTCGGCACCTATAGACATCATGATAGGCATGAGGTAGCATGCCATTCAAGTTGGTGTTGAGATCGACCATAGAGAGGAAGGAGTTCACCTTGACGTATATGGCGGGGTTTTGTGTTGTTGGTCCACTTGGGGGACTCCTTGGCCATGGTGTAGCGTCGACGATAGGCGGGGATGCACTTGTCGGTCTTGAAGCGGAGGTGTCCAAAAGCCACCCCGCATCATCTCCCCCCCCTTGGGGAAGAGTCGTCCTCGACTCTTGCTCCTCCTCACCGATGAGGTAGACGGGAAGGACTTGTATGGGTGCCCTTGTGTCCTTAGGGAAGCTCGTCGTAGTGCAGGCGTCTTTGTTGTAGTCCATAACGGGTCTCCCATGTAGTGGTGGAGGGGCCAAGTCTTGGTCGAAGAAGAACAAGGGGAAAAGCAACTTGCAAAAGGAAAGCTCCAAGAGGCATTTGGCAAAAATGGGAACCAAAATAGTGTGGGTGTATCCAACATGTGGAAGGGCAAAAATTTGTGCATGTAAGAGTTGTATGGTGTCAAAAATGTGTGGTGTAGTCTTGTCCCAAGCAAATGGAACAAACAAAAGGCAAGTATCGGCGGCAAAATTTGGGGCAAAATTGTTATGTGCAATGGCAAAGCGATGGAGACTTCGAACTTGGGAGAGTATGGTTGGCTTGAGCCGAGTATGAGTGTCCTCAAGTGTGAAAGAATCCATTGCAAATGCCAAAGATGAAATGAGAAATCCAAAGAATAGCAACTTTTTGTGTAACTTGTGGCACAAGGTGCATAAGGTGTCTCTCACATGTATGACATGGTCCTTGAGATTCTCGGAGTGTATGATGATCTCATCTAGACATACAACAACCATTGTGCCAACAAGATATGTCAAGATATGTTGCATAAGAGGCAAAAGAGGTGACGAGGAGTTGGACCAAACCGGAAACTCGTCAAGACATGGCAAAAGAGGGCGAAAGTTTTTGGGGACATACCCTTTTGTGTGAGTCCCACGGGTTAGGTCCTTGTTGGGGTAGCTCTCAATTGCGCGTTTTGTGAGCTCATGCTCCGTAGCGGTGGAAGTGGTCGTCCGGGTACCTATACACACAATAGCGAGAACAAAAAGCGTGTGTGCATGGTAGATGAAAACATCATCCATCATGATGTTCCATGTCTTGTGCACATCACCATTAGTGTCAAGCAAGATATTATGAAATGCATGGCGATGGTGCATATGGCAAGAAGGTGCATTCATGGCATGTGGTAACTCATGATCATCAAAAATAGAGAAGGCTATGGGGGCCATCTCATGGACAATGAAATAAGCATTCTTGCATACCAAGCATAGGAAAGAGCAATTGTTCGCAATCTTGGATGCAAGGATCATGGAGTAGTGCAAACATGTGGGGCAAAGCATGTGAAAGCTAATGTCATCATTGTTGTTGACAACCCTATGGAAAAAGCAAGTGTTCATCAAGGGTGTCACAACACAAGCATGAGCATTATCATTATCATTGCAAGCAAGCGGAGCAAATATAAAACTTTCATAGCATGGCATGTTCATGTTATCACAATCAATCAATTCCACATGGTCAACAATGTTAGCAAGCAAAGCATCACATGGGAACATGAAAGAATCAAGTGACGTAGCAAATGTATCATCAAGATCATGCATGCACTCATAAGTCATCATGTCCACTAGTGGGATCATGGCATCATGAATACCTATGTTGTTACCTTTGAAGGCCGACTCATGTGATGTAGGTGTTGTGGAAGTAGGAGGATCCATGTGGTCGACACGTCCATCTTGGAGCAAGCATGGTGAGATATGATCGTCTTCATGCACCATGTACATCTTCTCCATGAGCGGGAATTCGTCCTCCGTGGAACCTAGTGCAACATAAGAAGACACAAACGAGGGAGAGGTTAAGGTGTTAGCAAATGCGATGTCCTCCATGGACCTATCATCTACCTCTCTCAACTCACTTTGTGTATCACTCATGTCCTCCAAATGGAAGCACTCAAACTCACATATGGGGTGGGAGTCACTCAACTCACTATCACTCTCGCTCAAGTGGGCTAAGTGGCTCTCATGCTCACATGGGGTTGGTACCAACTCATCAATCAAGCATATAGGAGTAGGGTCGACTTGCTCATCTCCATGCGCCTCCTTGGTTGAAGGGAACTTCCCATGCTCAACCATCTCAACTCCATGCGCCTCCGTAGGTGAAGGGAGAATCCCATGCTCACCATGCTCAACTCCATCGCCTCCTAAGTCGTCCTCAAGTGGTGGCATCTTGGAGACTTGTGCATTGAGCTCGTCGAAGTAGAGCTTCTTGGCGCTTGGCGTTGTGCATTGCCATGCCACGTGACCCTTGGCCTTGCACACCTCACATAGGAGATTGGGACATTCCCGTGGAGGGTGGCCTTGTTGCTTGCATTTGTAGCATCGGAGTCCATAGGCATATGACGATGTAGGGGCCATTGTGGTGGTGGCACAAGAGATAGAAGTCGCCTTATGAGGAAGGTCTTCATGTCGAGGCTCTCGTCTTCTTGCCTCATCACCATGTCTTGAGTGGTGTCGTCGAAGATTATGTGTGGAAGGATGTCGATGTAGACCATGAGTTGGTGGTGGTCGACGACGATCATGAGATGGTGTGAGTCGATGACGGTCCTTGCCATGCCTAGATGATGGCTCATGCGACTTGGCATGTTGCTTGCGGCGCCTAGAGGAGCTTGGAGAAGCGTGTCGATGCCGAATATGTTGGGGACGCTCTTGATGATCCACATGATGATGCCATCGTGGAGGTCCTCGATCTTCATATGTAGCTCCATTGGCCAAGTAGGGGTATGTGGGAGCATCGGCGGTGGACATGGTGGGGTCGATGTCGTCCTCGTGATGGTGCTCCACCATGTCGTCCATGCTTGTTGAGCAAGTGTCGATGTAGAGCTCGTCGATGTCGTCCATGTAGGCGATGCTCGCGGAGCCATAGTCGGTGTAGAGCTCCTCGATGTCGGTCATGCCGATGATGCTTGCGGAGCCATAGTCGGTGTAGAGCTCCACATGTTCCTCCACATCCGCGGTGCTTGAAGAGGCATCCTCCTCGAAGTGCTCCGTGTACTCCTCCATATCTTCTTCGTCGCTATACATGTTAGCAAGACGGTATCTATATGGTGTATGTTAGTGGAAGAACACTACCTCGCAATCTTACCGTGGTATGACAAGATTGGGGTGATCCAACAAAGCCGAAAGTTAGAACAATTGTATCGGGTACTCACACAAAGACACACGCTAAAGCTAGCAAATATGGTGTTAGGTGAGTGTGGTGGAAAGCCAAAAGATGAAATCCAAAATCAAGTGTGTTGTTAAGGGTGGGTGAAATCCAAAAACTCAAATGTCAAAGCGATGATCACTATAAACACGGAAAAGATATGGAACTCACACACGAGATGAATTTGGTTAGTGCGACCAAGGAATGAGCGGAAAAGTGTATGAAGCCCGAAAGCAAGGTTGCTCGGTGTCACACTAACACAAGGAGAGGTCAAAGCTTTGGTTGCAAACGAAGAGACAACAAGATTCACACGCGGCCTCTCTTCTCTTTTCTCTCTTTTGCTTAAAAGCTTTTCCTCTTTTGTGTTTGGTGGCACTTACACTCTTTGTGTATATGTATGTATGATGGCACTCGCACACTTTTGCTCGATGGTGCACTTGCACTCTTTTTGTGTTTTGGCGGCTTTTTCTCGCCCTATGTTAGCGTTAGCTCTCTTTTGCTATCTTGCCACACGAGTTTTGCTTAGAAGCTTGACTCCACACTACACACACACCTCACAATCGGGGCCACGTGCATTGTCTCGCAACACTAGATAAGCAATGCTCGATAGGATAGATCGCAAAAGAAGAGGGGTTACAAGGGTTACTGCAAGTTATACCTAAGATGGTGGTGGTGGTGGTGGTCGGCGGTGGTGTTAGACGATGTCGAAGACGAGGAGCCCGGTCACTGGTCCGGTCGGACCGGGTGTGGCGCCGGCTGCTCCGGTCTGAGGGCCGGTTGACCGGCTTCTGGACCGGCTGCTCCGGTCGGTGGTCCGGTCGGACCGGGTTCTGCGCCGGCTGGTCCGGTCTGGGGGCCGGTTGACCGGGTTCGAAACCGGGTTCGTCGATTTGGAGCTTTCTCTCTCCTGTTCTTCCCCAAACCAAAACCAAATCGACCAAATCGAAGGAAAACGATGGAATTGGGGGCTAGAAAGTGGGGGAAATAGTAGATCAAGCACTCCAACACCAAATCCATGGACCAAAACCACTCAAAACGCAACCAAATCGCAGATCCATCCAAGGGCAAATTAGGGCTATTTTTTGGGGAATTTTTTGGAAAATTTTTAGAGGGGAAATTGGGTGGGTGGGGGGTCGAATTCGCGGAAACCAAAGGCTGCTGATACCATATGTTAAGGTCTAAGACCCCGTGTGTGGCCCGATCTTGCGAATGACCCAAGAATCAAAGGGGGAAAGAGAGGGAGAGGCGGAAGAACACGAAGAACGCGAAGAACACAACGCACACCAACCCGATACAATCGATACTTACCCTCGTGGCTCGATGGACCACGCCAATAGAATCACCACGGGAGAGACTCGAGGTAGAATCCCGGAGCGAGAGATCGGTGTTGAGGATGGAGGTAGGTGAGGGAGAGAGAGTGGGCTACACTAGAATCTCACTCACATAGATCCAATCATCCAACATGGGGTGCCTTGATACAAAGGGGATGAAACCCTAGGGAGACAAAGCTCAAAGTCATGTTTAAGCCTAAATCTTGTCTAACCAGCTATGGGGGCGAGCTGGGGTCTTATATAGGCATACAAGGCGACCTGGGTCGAAAAGGTACAAGTGGTTGGGTCAAACCCGACGGATCCGGTTTGGGGCCGGTCAGACCGGGCTGTGGACCGGGTGGTCCGGTCACTGGTCCGGTCGACCGGCCGCAAACCGGAATCCTCGCAGATTCCGTCCGGTTGGCTTAGGTGCGATGCTTGGGTGCGCCGGTCTGTAGCCCGGTCTGGCCCGGGACTCTGCGCCGGCTTTGTCCGGTGTGGCCCGGTCTGACCGGCCTCTGGACTGGGCGGCCTGTTCCTCCCTCCTCTTCTTCATCTTCCTTCTCCTCTTCTTCCCTTCTTCTTCTTCCTTCTTCCATGCACCATGGGGGTTCCTTCTCTCTTGGTCCTTGTCGACGTCGGCACCTATAGACATCATGATAGGCATGAGGTAGCATGCCATTCAAGTTGGTGTTGAGATCGACCATAGAGAGGAAGGAGTTCACCTTGACGTATATGGCGGGGTTTTGTGTTGTTGGTCCACTTGGGGGACTCCTTGGCCATGGTGTAGCGTCGACGATAGGCGGGGATGCACTTGTCGGTCTTGAAGCGGAGGTGTCCAAAAGCCACCCCGCATCAGTGTAAGTGCCACCAAACACAAAAGAGAAAAAGCTTTTAAGCAAAAGAGAGAAAAGAGAAGAGAGGCCGCGTGTGAATCTTGTTGTCTCATCGTTTGCAACCAAAGCTTTGCCTCTCCTTGTGTTAGTGTGACACCGAGCAACCTTGCTTTCGGGCTTCATACACTTTTCCGCTCATTCCTTGGTCGCACTAACCCCGCTTATCCCGTGTGTGAGTTCCATATCATTTCCGTGTTTATAGTGATCATCGCTTTAACATTTGAGTTTTTGGATTTCACCCACCCTTAACAACAAACTTGATTTCGGATTTCATCTTTTGGCTTTCCACCATACTCACCTAACACCATATTTGCTAGCTTTTGCGTGTGTCTTTGTGTGAGTACCCGATACAATTGTTCTAACTCTCGGTTTGTTGGATCACCCCAATCTTGTCATACCACGGTAAGATTGCGAGGTAGTGTTCTTCCACTAACATACACCATATAGATATTGTCGTGCTAACATGTATAGCGACGAAGAAGACACGGAGGAGTACACGGAGCACTTCGAGGAGGATGCCTCTTCAAGCACCGCGGATGTGGAGGAACATGTGGAGCTCTACACCGACTATGGCTCCGCAAGCATCGCCAACATGACCGACATCGAGGAGCTCTACACCGACTATGGCTCCGAGAGCATCGCCGACATGGACGACATCGACGAGCTCTACATCGACACTTGCTCAACAAGCATGGACGACATGGTGGAGCACCACCACGAGGACGACATCGACCCCACCATGCCCACCGCCGATGCTCCCACATACCCCTACTTGGCCAATGGAGCTACATATGAAGATCGAGGACCTCCACGATGGCATCATCATGTGGATCATCAAGAGCGTCCCCAACATGTTCGGCCTCGACACACTTCTCCGAGCTCCACAAGGCGCCATCATGAGAGTGTCTATGCACAAGATCATCGACATCACGGACATCATGTGGAGCATCAAGAGCGTCCCCAACATGATCGACATCGACACGCTTCTCCGAGCTCCTCAAGGCGCCGCAAGCAACATGCCAAGTCGCATGAGCCATCATCTAGGCATGGCAAGGACCGTCATCGACATACGTCACCACATGAGCTTCGCCGCCCCAAGCCACTTCATGATCGCCATCGACCAACACCTTCCACGAGTCTTCGACGACACCACTCAAGCCATGGTGATGATGCACGAAGACGAGAGCCTCGACATGAAGGCGACAAACACCATCATAGGGTGTCCACTACTACAAGGACGGCAAGTGCACATCGCGCATACCTTCCTCATGAGGCGACTTCCACCTCTTGTGCCACCACCACAATGGCCCCTACTTCGCCATACGCCTATGGACTCCGATGCTACAAGTGCAAGCAACAAGGCCACCCTCCACGGGAATGTCCCAATCTCCTATGTGAGGTGTGCAAGGCCAAGGGTCACGTGGCATGGCAATGCACAACGCCAAGCGCCAAGAAGCTCTACTTCGACGAGCTCAATGCACAAGTCTCCGAGATGCCACCACTTGAGGACGACTTAGGAGGCGATGGAGTTGAGCATGGTGAGAATGGGATTCTCCCTTCACCCACGGAGGCGCATGGAGTTGATATGGTTGAGCATGGGAAGTTTCCTTCAACCAAGGAGGCGCATGGAGATGAGCAAGTCGAACCTACTCCTACATGCTTGATTGATGAGTTGGTACCAATCCCATGTGAGCATGAGAGCCACTTAGCCCACTTGAGCGAGAGTGATAGTGAGTTGAGTGACTTCCACCCCATATGTGAGTTTGAGTGCTTCCATTTGGAGGACATGAGTGATACACAAAGTGAGACGAGAGAGGTAGATGATAGGTCCATGGAGGACATCGCATTTGCGAACACATTAACCTCTCCCTCGTTTGTGTCTTCTTATGTTGCACTAGGTTCCACGGAGGACGAGTTCCCGCTCATGGAGACGATGTACATGGTGCATGACGATGACGATATCTCACCATGCTTGCTCCAAGATGGACATGTCGACCACAAGGATCCTCCTACTTCCACAACACCTACATCACATGAGTCGGCCTTCAAAGGTAACAACATAGGTGTTGATGATGCCATGATCCCACTAGTGGACATGATGACTTATGAGTGCATGCATGATCTTGATGATACATTTGCTACGTCACTTGATTCTTTCATATTCCCATGTGATGCTTTGCTTGCTAACATTGTTGACCATGTGGAATGTGATGCGGGGTGGCTTTTGGACACCTCCGCTTCAAGACCGACAAGTGCATCCCCGCCTATCGTCGACGCTACACCATGGCCAAGGAGTCCCCCAAGTGGACCAACAACACAAAACCCCGCCATATATGTCAAGGTGAACTCCTTCCTCTCTATGGTCGATCTCAACACCAACTTGAATGGTATGCTACCTCATGCCTATCATCATGATGTCTATAGGTGCCTACGTCAACAAGGACCAAGAGAGAAGGAACCCCCATGGTGCATGGAAGAAGGAAGAAGAAGAAGGGAAGAAGAGGAGAAGGAAGAGGAAGAAGAGGAGGGAGGAACAGGCCGGCCAGCCCAGAGGCCGGTCGGGCCGAACCTGAGCCGGACGAGCCGGCGAAGTCCGGTCAGACCGGGCCACAGACCGGACGCACCCAGGCATCGCACCGGAAGCCAACCGGACGGAATCTGCGAGGTTTCCGGTTTGCGGCCGGTCGACCGGACCAATGACCGGACCACCCGGTCCACAGCCCGGTCTGACCGGCCCCAAACCGGATCCGTCGGGTTTGACCCACCCACTTGTACCTTTTCGACCCATGTTGCCTTGTATGCCTATATAAGACCCCAGCTCGCCCCAATAGCTGGTTAGACAAGATTTAGGCTTAAACATGACTTTGAGCTTTGTCTCCCTAGGGTTTCATCCCCTTTGTATCAAGGCACCCCATGTTGGATGATTGGATCTATGTGAGTGAGATTCTAGTGTAGCCCACTCTCTCTCTCTCACCTACCTCCATCCTCAACACCGATCTCTCACTCCGGGATTCTACCTCGAGTCTCTCCCGTGGTGATTCTATTGGCGTGGTCCATCGAGCCACGAGGGTAAGTATCGATTGTATCGGGTTGGTGTGCGTTGTGTTCTTCGCGTTCTTCGTGTTCTTCCGCCTCTCCCTCTCTTTCCCCCTTGATTCTTGGGTCATTCGCAAGATCGGGCCACACACGGGGTCTTAGACCTCATCATATGGTATCAGCAGCCTTTGGTTTCCGCGAATTTGACCCCCCACCCACCCAATTTCGTCTCTAAAAATTTTCCCCAAAAATCCCCAAAAATAACCCTAATTTGCCTTTGGATGGATCTGCGATTTGGTTGCGTTTTGAGTGGTTTTGGTCCATGGATTTGGTGTTGGAGTGCTTGATCTACTATCTCCCCAACTTTTAGCCCCCAATTCCATCGTTTCCCCTCCGTTTTGGTCAATTTGGTCGATTTTCGTGAAGAACAGGAGAGAGAAACTGCGTCCCGGTTGAGAAATCCGGTCAACCGGGCTGCAGACCGGCCGGGCCAGCCCAGAACCCGGTCGACCGGCCGTGTGACCGGCCAGGCCGGCCCCAGGTCCGGTCAAACCGGCCCCTGGACCGGGCTACACCCCTCCACCTCCACCGTCGACCACCGCCACTCCTCTCCTCCGCCGGCAAGCACCGCCATCATCCCCAACCACCGGCAAACACCACCGCGGCCCCAACAAACACCGCCGCATCCGCAAGAGCATCGACACCACCACCACCGGCTTACCACCGCCACCACCGCCAAGCTACTTTGACCGTTTTCTTCCGCTAACTTGTGTTTGCTTGTTCCGGTTTGAGTGCCTTGTTTGTGAAACTAACCCGCAGCTCCGAAGCAAGAGCGACATCCTCGGCACCCCGGACTTGCAAACGTACATCTTGACACCACCGCCGTCATCGCAAGTTGTGTGTTCATCACCGCCTAACATCTTAGGTATAACTTGCATCACCTTGTAACCCCTCTTCTTTTGCGATCTATCCTATCGAGCATTGCTTATCTAGTGTTGCGAGACATTGCACGTGGCCCCGATTGTGAGGTGTGTGTGTAGTGTGGAGTCAAGCTTCTAAGCAAAACTCGTGTGGCAAGATAGCAAAAGCGAGCTAACGCTAACATAGTGCGAGGAAAAGCCGCCAAAACACAAAAAGAGTGCTAGTGCACCATAGAGCAAAAGTGTGTGAGTGCCATCATACATACATATACACAAAAGAGTGTAAGTGCCACCAAATACAAAAAGAGGAAAAAGCTTTTAAGCAAAAGAGAGAAAAGAGAAGAGAGGCCGCGTGTGAATCTTGTTGTCTCTTCCTTTGCAACCAAAGCTTTGCCTCTCCTTGTGTTAGTGTGACACCGAGCCACCCTTGCTTTCGGGCTTCATACACTTTTCCGCTCATTCCTTGGTCGCACTAACCCCACTTATCCCGTGTGTGAGTTCCATACCTTTTCCGTGTTTATAGTGATCATCGCTTTGACATTTGAGTTTTTGGATCTTACCACCCTTAACAACAAACTTGATTTCGGATTTCATCTTTTGGCTTTCCACCACACTCACCTAACACCATATTTGCTAGCTTTTGCGTGTGTCTTTGTGTGAGTGCCCGATACAATTGTTCTAACTTTCGGCTTTGTTGGATCACCCCAATCTTGTCATACACGGTAAGATTGCGAGGTAGTGTTCTTCCACTAACATACACCATATACATATTGTCGTGCTAACATGGATAGTGAAGAAGAAGATATGGAGGAGTACACGGAGCACTTCGAGGAGGATGCCTCTTCAAGAACCGCGGATGTGGAGGAACATGTGGAGCTCTACACCGACTATGGCTCCACGAGCATCGCCAACATGACCGACATCGAGGAGCTCTACACCGACTATGGCTCCACGAGCATCGCCAACATGGACGACATCGGCAGGCTCTACATCGACATTTGCTCACCAAGCATGGACGACATGGTGGAGCACCACCACGAGGACGACATCGATCCCACCATGTCCACCGCCGATGCTCCCACATACCCCTACTTGGCCAATGGAGCTACATATGAAGATCGAGGACCTCCACGATGGCATCATCATGTGGATCATCAAGAGCGTCCCCAACATATTCGGCATCGACACACTTCTCCAAGCTCCACAAGGCGCCATCATGAGAGTGCCTATGCACAAGATCATCGACATCACGGACATCATATGGAGCATCAAGAGCGCCACCAACATGAGCCATCACCTAGGCAAGGCAAGGACCGTCATCGACTCACACAATCTCATGATCGTCGTCGACCACCACCACCTCATGGTCTACATCGACATCCTTCCACACATGATCTTCGACGACACCACTCAAGACATGGTGATGAGGCAAGAAGACGAGAGCCTCGACATGAAGACCTTCCTCACAAGGCGACTTCTACCTCTTGCGCCACCACCACAATGACCCCTACCTCGTCATATGCCTATGGACTCCGATGCTACAAGTGCAAGCAACAAGGCCACCTTCCACGGGAATGTCCCAATCTCCTATGTGAGGTGTGCAAGGCCAAGGGTCACGTGGCATGGCAATGCACAACGCCAAGCGCCAAGAAGCTCTACTTCGACGAGCTCAATGCACAAGTCTCCAAGATGCCACCACTTGAGGACGACTTAGGAGGCGATGGAGTTGAGCATGGTGAGCATGGGATTCTCCCTTCACCCACGGAGGCGCATGGAGTTGAGATGGTTGAGCATGGGAAGTTCCCTTCAACCACGGAGGCGCATGGAGATGAGCAAGTCGAGCCTACTCCTATATGCTTGATTGATGAGTTGGTACCAATCCCATGTGAGCATGAGAGCCACTTAGCCCACTTAAGCGAGAGTGATAGTGAGTCGAGTGACTTCCACCCCATATGTGAGTTTGAGTGCTTCCATTTGGAGGACATGAGTGATACACAAAGTGAGTTGAGAGAGGTAGATGATAGGTCCATGGAGGACATCCCATTTACTAACACATTAACCTCTCCCTCGTTTTTGTCTTCTTATGTTGCACTAGGTTCCACGGAGGACGAGTTCCCGCTCATGGAGAACATGTACATGGTGCATGAAGATGATGATATCTCACCATGCTTGCTCCAAGATGGACATGTCGACCACATGGATCCTCCTACTTCCACAACACCTACTTCACATGAGTCGGCCTACAAAGGTAACAACATAGGTGTTGATGATGCCATGATCCCACTAGTGGACATGATGACTTATGAGCGCATGCATGATCTTGATGATACATTTGCTACGTCACTTGATTCTTTCATATTCCCATGTGATGCTTTGCTTGCTAACATTGTTGATCATGTGGAGTTGATTGATTGTGATACCATGAACATGCCATGCTATGAAAGTTTCATATTTGCTCCGCTTGCTTGCAATGATAATGATTATGCTCATTCTTGTGTTGCGACACCCTTGATGAACACTTGCTCTTTCCATAGGGTTGTCGACAACAATGATGACATTAGCTTTCACATGCTTTGCCCAAAATGTTTACACCATTCCATGATCCTTGCATCCAAGATTATGAACAATTGCTCTTTCTTATGCTTGGTATGCAAGAATGCTTATTTCATTGTCCATGAGATGGCCCCCATAGCCTTCTCTATTTTTGATGATCATGAGTTACCACATGCCATGAATGCACCTTCTTGCCATATGCACCATCGCCATGCATTTCATAATATCTTGCTTGACACTAATGGTGATGTGCACAAGACATGGAACATCATGATGGATGATGTATTCATCTACCATGCACACACGCTTTTTGTCTTGTTTCTTCCATGTGTAGGTACACGGACGACCACTTCCACCGCTACGGAGCATGATCTCACGAAACGCGCAATTGAGAGCTACCCCATCAAGGACCTAACCCGCGGGACTCACACCAAAGGGTATGTTTCCCAACGCCTTCGCCATCGTGTGTTTCCGACATTTCTTGTCAAGCTTCCGGTTTGGTCCAATTCCTCGTCACCTCTTTTGCTTCTTATGCAACATATCTTGAAACATCTTGTTGGCACAATGGTTGTTGTATGTATTGATGCTTTCATCATACACTCCGAGAACCTCAAGGACCATGTCATACATGTGAGAGACACCATATGCATCTTGTGCCACAAGTTACACAAAAAGTTGCCCTTCTTTGGATTTCTCATTTTATCTATGGCAATTGAAATGGATTCTTTGACACTTGCGGATACCCATACTTGGCTCACGCCAACCATACTTTCCCAAGCTAGAAGTCTCCATGGCTTTGCCATTGCACATAACAATTTTGCCCCAAATTTTGCCGCCGATACTAGCCTTTTGATTGTTCCATTTGTGTGGGACAATACGACACATCACATTTTTGACACTTTACAAACCAAACTCTTACATGCACAAACTTTTGCCCCACCAAATTTTGGATACATCGACACTCTTTCGAATACCATTTTTGCCACATGCCTCTTGGAGAAACGACTTGATGCTTCGTATTTGATTGAGAGCCTCTTGTTCGCCGGTCACCAAATTGGCATCCACAAGCTTTCCTTTTGCGAGTTGTTTTTCCCCTTGTTCTTCTTCGACCGAGACTTGGCCCCTCCACCACTATATGGGAGACCCGTGATGGACTACAACAAAGACGCCTGCACTACGACGAGCATCCCTAAGGACACAAGGGCACCTATACAAGTCCTTCCCGTCTACCTCATCGGTGAGGAGGAGCAAGAGTCGAGGACGACTCTTCCCCAAGGGGGGGGGAGATGATGCGGGGTGGCTTTTGGACACCTCCGCTTCAAGACCGACAAGTGCACCCCCGCCTATCGTCGACGCTACACCATGGCCAAGGAGTCCCCCAAGTGGACCAACAACACAAAACCCCGCCATATATGTCAAGGTGAACTCCTTCCTCTCTATGGTCGATCTCAACACCAACTTGAATGGTATGCTACCTCATGCCTATCATCATGATGTCTATAGGTGCCTACGTCAACAAGGACCAAGAGAGAAGGAACCCCCATGGTGCATGGAAGAAGGAAGAAGAAGAAGGGAAGAAGAGGAGAAGGAAGAGGAAGAAGAGGAGGGAGGAACAGGCCGGCCAGCCCAGAGGCCGGTCAGACCGGGCCACAGACCGGACAGGCCGGCGCAGAGTCCGGTCAGACCGGGCCACAGACCGGACGCACCCAGGCATCGCACCGGAAGCCAACCGGACGGAATCTGCGAGGTTTCCGGTTTGCGGCCGGTCGACCGGACCAATGACCGGACCACCCGGTCCACAGCCCGGTCTGACCGGCCCCAAACCGGATCCGTCGGGTTTGACCCACCCACTTGTACCTTTTCGACCCATGTTGCCTTGTATGCCTATATAAGACCCCAGCTCGCCCCCGTAGCTGGTTAGACAAGATTTAGGCTTAAACATGACTTTGAGCTTTGTCTCCCTAGGGTTTCATCCCCTTTGTATCAAGGCACCCCATGTTGGATGATTGGATCTATGTGAGTGAGATTCTAGTGTAGCCCACTCTCTCTCTCTCACCTACCTCCATCCTCAACACCGATCTCTCACTCCGGGATTCTACCCCGAGTCTCTCCCGTGGTGATTCTATTGGCGTGGTCCATCGAGCCACGAGGGTAAGTATCGATTGTATCGGGTTGGTGTGCGTTGTGTTCTTCGCGTTCTTCGTGTTCTTCCGCCTCTCCCTCTCTTTCCCCCTTGATTCTTGGGTCATTCGCAAGATCGGGCCACACACGGGGTCTTAGACCTCATCAGAATGGATTGATTGTGATAACATGAACATGCCATGCTATGAGAGCTTCAATTTTTCTACCATTGCTTGCAACATGTCGACCACTTGCTCTTTCCCATGTAATGCTTGCAATGATAATGACAAGGATGACATTAGCTTCCAAATGCTTTGTCCCAAATGTTTACACTCTTCCATGATCCTTGCATCCAAGATTGCGAACAATTGCTCTTTCCTATGCTTGGTATGCAAGAATGCTTATTTTATTGTTCACGAGATGGCCCCCATAGCCTTCTCAATCTTTGATGATCATGAGTTACCACATGCCATGAATGCACCTTCTTGCCATATGCACCATCGCCATGCATTTCATACTATCTTGCTTGACACTAATGGTGATGTGCACAAGACGTGGAACATCATGATGGATGATGTATTCATCTACCATGCACACACGCTTTTTGTCTTGTTTCTTCCATGTGTAGGTACACGGACGACCACTTCCACCGCTACGGAGCATGATCTCACGAAACGCGCAATTGAGAGCTACCCCATCAAGGACCTAACCCGCGGGACTCACACCAAAGGGTATGTTTCCCAACGCCTTCGCCATCGTGTGTTTCCGACATTTCTTGTCGAGCTTCCGGTTTGGTCCAATTCCTCGTCACCTCTTTTGCTTCTTATGCAACATCTCTTGACACATCTTGTTGGCACAATGGTTGTTGTATGTATTGATGACACCATCATACACTCCGAGAATCTCAAGGATCATGTCATACATGTGAGAGACACATTATGCACCTTGTGCCACATGCCACACCAAAAGTTGCTCTCCTTTGGATTTCTCATTTCACCTTTGGCATTTGCAATGGATTCTTTGACACTTGAGGAAACCGATAATAGGCTCACGCCAACCATACTTTCCCAAGCTAGAGGTCTCCATAGCTTTGCCATTGCACATAACAATTTTGCCCCAAATTTTGCCGCCGATACTTGCCTTTTGATTGTTCCATTTGTGTGGGACAATGCTACACACAACATTTTTGACACCTTACAAAGCAAACGTTTACTTGCACAAATTTTTGTCCTACCACATTTTGGATACATCGACACTCCTTTGATCACCATTTTTGCCCAATGCCTTTTGGAGAAACGACTTGATGCTTCGTATTTGATTGAGAGCCTCTTGTTCGCCGGTCACCAAATTGGCATCCACAAGCTTTCCTTTTGCAAGTTGTCTTTCCCCTTGTTCTTCTTCGACCAAGACTTGGCCCCTCCACCACTACATGGGAGACCCGTTATGGACTACAACAAAGACGCCCGCACTACGACGAGTATCCCTAAGGACACAAGGGCACCTATACAAGTCCTTCCCGTCTACCTCATCGGTGAGGAGGAGCAAGAGTCGAGGACGACTCTTCCCCAAGGGGGGGGAGATGATGTAGCCCCGGTCACTGACGTCGCTACACCAAGACCATCAAGTGCAACCCCGCCTATCGTCGACGCTACAGCATGGCCAAAGAGTCCCCCAAGTGGACCTTCAACCCTAAACCACGCTACACGCGACAAGGTGAACCCCTTCCTCTCGATACTCGACCTCGTCCATACCTTGAATGGAATGCTACCTCATATCGGTGTGCTACATATCATTAGGTACAAGAATCATCGAAGAACCGGAGAGGAGGAACACCCATGGTGCAAGGAAGCGAGGGAAGGGAAGAGGAGCCATTCATCATGGTGCAAGGAAGAAGGAAGAAGAAGAAGAAGGAGGGAAGAAGGAAGGAAGAGGAAGAAGAGGCGGGAGGAGGAAGGCCGGCCGGTCCCAGGCCCGGTCAACCGGCCCTATGACCGGCCCACCCGGTCACAGACCCGGTTGACCGGCCTCCTGACCGGCCCGGCCGGTTTCGACCGGATTCTGCGCTCGTGCCATCCGGACGCAATCCCGGGGCATCCGAAGCCCCGCCCGGTCACCGCCCGGTCCAGGGTCCGGTTTGGACCGGATGGGCCGGTCCCAGGCCCGGTCCAACCGGCCCTGTGACCGGATTCGTCGGGTTTGACCCACCAACTTGTACCTTTTCGACCCATGTCGCCTTGTATGCCTATATAAGGCCCCAGCTCGCCCCCTTACCTCTTTAGACAAGATTTAGGCTTAAACATGACTTTGAGCTTTGTCTCCCTAGGGTTTCATCCCCTTTGTATCAAGGCACCCCATGTTGGATGATTGGATCTATGTGAGTGAGATTCTAGTGTCGCCCACTCTCTCTCCCTCACCTACCTCCATCCTCAACACCGATCTCTCACTCCGGGATTCTACCTCGAGTCTCTCCCGTGGTGATTCTATTGGCGTGGTCCATCGAGCCACGAGGGTAAGTATCGATTGTATCGGGTTGGTGTGCGTTGTGTTCTTCGCGTTCTTCGTGTTCTTCCGCCTCTCCCTCTCTTTCCCCCTTTGGATCTTGGGTCATTCGCGAGATCGGGCCACACACGGGGTCTTAGACCTCATCAATAAAGGTTGAGGGAAACAAACAAATATACAAATGATAGAACAATCATGCATCTTTCTCATAAGCACAAGCAATTTTAACTTCAGAATACTAAACTCATTAGCATAGAGATAATAGAGTAATGTATCTAAGTGTATTTCTCTCTTTTATTAAACATCAGGGTGTTGTTGCTATTGACCAATGCTAAGTTTGCCAAAACCAAATAGATTTACTTGATGCTCCCAAAGTGATATCAATACTTATGTCAAGAGTAATCATATAATGGAGATTGCAAACTAAAATAAGGTGTGCAAAAAGTAAATGATAAGACTTCTCATTAATATTCCATAACGATAACTCACACCAACGGATACATAGATAACCAACTAAGAGAGATACTTCCACATTGCATACTATTCCATATGATAACTTCCCTACTCATGATATGACACTACTTGATAGTAAAAGATAAAGGTAGTGATAATGTGATACCGCGGCACTCCCCCAAGCTTGGAACAAACCAAGGGGATGCCAATACCGATGATGAATTACTCCTTCGGTGATGATGGTGATGGATTCCTCTCGACAAGCTTCCTAACAAGCTCCTTTAAATCTTCAATCTCATAGGTGAGGTTGCGAATCAGTTCCGAGTTGTGCTCAACGCGGCTCATAATCATGTCAGGTGGTGAATCCCAACTCCTAGAGTTGTTCCCCCATCCTTCAGCTTCAGATTTCATCTCTCCTGCAATGTTAGAACGATCT
This sequence comes from Lolium perenne, assembly GCF_019359855.2. Lineage (NCBI taxonomy): Eukaryota > Viridiplantae > Streptophyta > Magnoliopsida > Poales > Poaceae > Lolium > Lolium perenne. The sequence goes on from NC_067248.2 coordinate 93,786,539, forward strand.
ATATCCCAACCACTTGCCAACACTACCTTGGGGGTCCTTTCAGTTTGACGATCGTAGATTAGATTGCGGTAAGGGTTGTAATTGCTCGGAGAAGATGTCCTTGGAGCCAAGTAATGACGTGGAACCGCTCCTCCAGTAGCGATTCGTCCACTCCTCTTGGTGTTGGATGGATTTGATATCACGCCAATACTTGCAACGGTGGCACGCTGGTGTACCGGCGGAGCTTCCTCCACTTCTTCCTCATCCTCACTTGCGCCTTCTTCCTTCAGTTCCGGGTCTTGAATATCTTCCTTCAAAGGTCCCTTATCCTTGTTGTTGGAGACCATGGTGCTTCTAGATCAAAACAAATCTGGCAGAAAACAGCTCGAAACAAAACACGACGAGAAAACGATATACGGACCTCCAGGGGTCCGGGGGATTATATAGCAAATATTTTTACGATAAAAGGAAGGTTCCAGGCCGAAAACGAGTGGAAACGGGACGCCGAGGGGCTGTCACCATATGTCGGCGCGGCCAGGGTGGGGCCCGCGCTGGCCTGTGGTGACGGGCCCTCGCGCGTCTTTTCCACTCCGTTTCGATTCCGTAATTTTTCATATTTTCCAAAAACAGCAGAAATAATGTTCGGAAAGGTAAACGCGGACTTTTTATTACCTGTACTGTTACCTATTCAAAGTCCGATTAAGCGGATTTGTCAATTTGTCCTTTGATGAAGGCCTCCGGTGTTTCCACTTGAATAATATCAACATCAACATTATAAGAATCACCCGAGATATAATGCTTGAGTCTTTGTCCATTCACCACTTGCGTAGCATTGCCTTGGAGAGAGCTAATTTTAATTGCTCCTGAACGATACACCTCCTCAACAACATATGGTCCTTCCCACTTCGAGAGTAATTTCCCTGCAAAGAATCTGAGACGAGACCGATACAATAGGACTTTATCCCCAATATTAAACTCTCTTTTGATAATCCTTCTATCATGCCATTTCTTAACTTTTTCTTTAAAGAGTTTAGAATTTTCATAAGCTTCACTTCTCCATTCATCTAGAGAACTTAATTGCAACAACCTCTTATTACCGGCCAGTTTCGGATCTTTATTTAGTTCTCTAACAGCCCAATAAGCTTTGTGCTCTAGTTCTAAAGGTAAATGACAAGCTTTTCCATAAACCATTTTATAAGGTGACATTCCCATAGGATTTTTATAAGCAGTTCTATAAGCCCATAGTGCTTCTTTCAATTTGCTAGCCCAATTCTTTCTAGATTTATTAACAGTCTTTCCCAAAATAGATTTAATCTCTCTATTTGATAATTCTACTTGACCACTAGTTTGAGGGTGATAAGCAGAAGCAATTCTATGATTAATACCATACTTAGCAAGAGTTTTTCTAAAACCTCCATGAATAAAATGAGAACCTCCATCAGTCATAATATATCTAGGTATTCCAAATCTAGGAAATATAACATCTACAAGCATTTTTATAGAGGTCTCACCATCAGCACTCTTTGTAGGTATAGCTTCTACCCATTTAGTGACATAATCAACAGCGACGAGTATATGAGTGTTACCTTCTGAAGAAGGGAAAGGACCCATGAAGTCGAATCCCCAACAATCGAATGGTTCAATAAAAAGAGTATAATTCATAGGCATTTCATTGCGTCTAGAGATATTACCAACTCTTTGACATTCATCACAAGATAAAATAAATTTCCTTGCATCTTTGAAAAGTGTTGGCCAATAAAAACCTGATTGTAGAACCTTTTGCGCGGTTCTATCTCCAGCGTGATGTCCTCCATAAACACTACCATGACATTTACTCAATATCTCATGTTGTTCATATTCAGGAACACATCTTCGCATAATACCGTCCACTCCTTCTTTATATAAGTGTGGGTCATCCCAAAAATAATGCCTCAAGTAATAAAAGAATTTCCTCCTTTGCTGAGCTGAAAAGGTTGGAGGCAAATACTTCGAAACAATAAAGTTAGCATAATTTGCATACCAAGGGCTCTCTCGCGAGCTCACCTTTATTACAGCCAATTGTTCATTTGGAAAACTATCATTAACAGGAACAGGATCATAAGCAATATTTTCCAATCTAGACAAATTATCAGCAACAGGATTATCAGCACCTTTCCTATCTATAATATGTAAATCAAATTCTTGCAACAGAAGTACCCACCTAATAAGCCTTGGCATAGCATCTTTCTTTGTAATAAGGTATCTGATTGCAGCATGATCAGTATGAATTGTGACTTTTGAATCAACAATATAGGGTCTAAACTTGTCACAATCAAAGACTACAGCTAACAATTCCTTTTCAGTTGTAGCATAATTTCTTTGAGCAGCATCAAGAGTCTTACTAGCATAATGAATAACATTTAATTTTTTATCTACCCGCTGTCCAAGAACAGCTCCTACAGCAAAATCACTAGCATCACACATAATTTCAAAAGGCAAATTCCAATCAGGAGGTTCGACTACAGGAGCAGTTGTTAAGGCTTTCTTTAGAGTTTCAAAAGCTTCCTTACAATCATCATCAAAAACAAAAGGTACATCTTTTTGAAGAAGATTAGTAAGAGGCTTTGAAATTTTAGAGAAATCTTTAATAAATCTCCTATAAAACCCAGCATGACCAAGAACACTACGAATACCTTTAACATCCCTCGGATAGGGCATCTTCTCAATTGCTTCAACTTTAGCTCTATCAACTTCAATACCTCTCTCGGAAATTTTATGTCCCAATACAATTTCTTCATTAACCATAAAGTGGCATTTCTCCCAATTAAGAACAAGGTTAGTTTCTTCACATCTCTGCAACACTTTATCGAGGTTTCGCAAGCAATTATCAAAAGAATTCCCATAGACAGAAAAATCATCCATGAACACCTCTACAATACTTTCACAAAAACCATAAAAAATAGCAGACATGCATCTTTGAAAAGTAGCAGGAGCATTACATAAACCAAAAGGCATACGCCTATAAGCATAAGTTCCATAAGGACAAGTAAACGTGGTTTTCTCTTGATCTTTAGCTTTAACAGCAATTTGCGAAAACCCAGAATATCCATCAAGAAAGCAAAAATGAGTATTTTTAGATAACCTTTCTAGCATTTGATCAATAAAGGGTAAAGGGTAATGATCTTTCTTAGTAACTTTATTAACTTTTCGAAAATCAATGCACATTCTATGATAAGGGCTAAGCCCAGGGATGTGCCCGATCTTCACGGATTTGAATGGATACGTGGGGGTAGGTGGATGAACGCGATGAACACGTGGGGGAAACGCGGGGATACAACACACACACGCACACAATTCGAGTTTTCCCTCGTTGGCTCGAAACACCAACTCGATAGAGATTGCAGGAAAAGACCTTCCGGTAGAAGTCCCGCAAAGAGATCGACAAATCAAAGCTCGGGAGATCTAGAAGGGCGAAAAGACCGGAAGGCTTGATAGAAGTGCAAGCAAAAGACCAAATAAGGTAGAAGTGCAAGCAAAAGATCAAACAATCGGTAGAAGTCGCCAAAGAGATCTTCACGAGTTGATAAGGAGCCCGGGTGGGGATACAAGATCATAGATCTAGGTAGGGTTCCCACAAGGGTGAGCTAAGCTCAGGTTTTCTTTCAAATCAAGTCTAATCCCAGATCTGAGCCAACTAGGCTATTTATAGGTAGGGGGCGAAGAGTTAAGTTACACGCTGAAAAGTAGTCTTTGTCTTTGAAGTTCGCGGTGGCGGAAGTTCCGGTCATCTTGGGCGGAAGTTCCGGTCGAGCGGAAGTTCCGGTCTGGGGGCGGAAGTTCCGGCCAAGTTCCGGCCAAGTTCCGAAATTAGCCCGTTTCCTTGCGGTAACATCCGGGCGTTTTGACGGACTTTCGGAACTTGGGCGGAACAGGCGGAAGTTCCGACCGGGCGGAAGTTCCGGTCCCTCGGGGCGGAAGTTCCGGTCCGATGCTTTTTCCTGCGCGCTGGAGGGCATCTTGGGGGCATCTTGGAGGAATCTGGCCGGAAGTTCCGGTCCTGGGGGGCGGAAGTTCCGGCCTGGGCGCTGTAGCTCCATCTTCGTCGTTTCCAGCTCTCTCTCCAACGTCTTGGTCTCCATGGCTTGTGTCTTGGTCGATGTACCTGATTGAACATAGGGTATTTGCATGAAGTAGCAAGCCATCCAAGGGGGTGTCAAAGTCATAGGTAGAGAGGAGCGAATTCACCTCTTGGCGTAGTGCTTGGGCTCGAGCTCGTGTCATTGGACCACGAGGAGGGCTTGTCGGTCTTGATGTAGTGTCGACCTTGGTTGGGGCTGCATCATCTCCCCCCCCCCCCTTGGGAAAGAGTCGTCCTCGACTCGATGTTCTCCTCATCTCCATGGTATGGTGAGAGGTCGGACACATTGAACGTGTTGCTCACCAAGTACTTGGATGTTGGTATGTCGACGATGTAGGCGTTGTCGTTGATGCGCTTGAGGACCTTGAAGGGACCATCACCTCGGGGCTTGAGCTTGGAGTTTCTTTCTTGAGGGAAGCGGTCCTTGCGAAGGTGTAACCACACTAGGTCGCCTTCATTGAAGATCCGTGCTTTTTTCTTCAAGTTTAGTCTTGTGGCTTGACGAAGAACTTGTTGCTCGATCGTTGCCCTTGTGTCTTCATGGAGTTTCTTCATGTATTGTGCTCGCTTGTCGATGTCCATGTTCACTTGCTCGTGTAGCGGAAGAGGTAGGAGGTCAATCGCCGTAGGTGGTTCAAACCCGTAGACGACCATGAATGGGCTTCTCATTGTTGTGGAGTGCTCGGCGCGGTTGTAGGCAAACTCCGCATGTGGGATGCAATCTTCCCATGCTTTCAAATTCTTCTTGACAAGGACTCGTAGTAGTGTGGAGAGGCTTCGGTTCACCACTTCGGTTTGCCCATCGGTTTGGGGGTGCGAGGATGATGAGAACAAAAGCTTGACGTTGAACTTGGCCATTAGTGTCTTCCAAAGATAACTCATGAACTTGACATCTCGGTCGGAGACAATGCTTCTTGGTACACCGTGGAGTCTCACAATTTCCCTAAAAAACAAGGAGGCAATGTGTGAAGCATCATCCGTTCGGGAACATGGTATAAAATGAGCCATTTTTGAGAATCTATCCACTACCACAAAGATGGAATCATGACCATATTTAGTTCGAGGTAATCCTAGTACAAAATCCATGCATATATCGGACCAAGGAGCATAAGGAATAGGCAACGGTGTATAAAGACCATAAGAATTGGAGGTGGACTTAGCTTGTAAACATGTCGTGCAACGGTTGCATAGGCGCTCCACATCGCGCTTCATTCGTGGCCAATAGTAATGGGTGGAGAGCATAGAGAGCGTCTTGTCACGTCCAAAGTGACCCATGAGACCACCACCATGCGATTCTTGTAAGAGCAAAAGGCGAAGCGAGGACATTGGAACACAAAGTTTGTTGCCCTTAAACAAGAATCCTTGGTGCAAATAGAAATCATCGATGCCCTTTTCAATGGAACACTTTGCAAAAATTGGGCCAAAGAAGGTATCGGAGGCATATTGTTCTTTGATTTCATCAAGACCCAACACATGGAAATCCAAACGAGTGAGTAAAAGGGTGAGCTTGCGGGAAAGGGCATCCGCAACGACATTGTCCTTGCCCTTCTTGTATTTGATTACATATGGAAAGGACTCAATGAACTCAACCCATTTTGCATGTCTTTTGTTCAAAGTGTGTTGACTTTTCAAATACTTCAAAGATTCATGGTCCGAGTGAATAATGAACTCTCTTGGCCAAAGATAATGTTGCCAAACTTCAAGAACACGAACCAAAGCGTAAAGTTCCTTGTCATAAATAGGATAGTTGAGGCGTGCGCCGTCCAACTTCTCACTATAATATGCCACGGGTTTTCCATTTTGCATGAGGACACCACCGATTCCAAGGCCACTCGCGTCACATTCTATCTCAAATGTTTTAGCAAAATCGGGAAGAACAAGTAGTGGTGCCTCGGTGAGTCTCTTTTTCAATTCATCAAAAGATTTTTGTTGTGCTTTGCCCCAAACAAACGGAACATTCTTTTTAGTAAGCTCGTTTAAAGGGCAAGCGATGGTGCTAAAATCTTTCACAAAGCGGCGGTAAAATCCGGCGAGTCCATGGAAGCTTCGAACTTGACCAACATTTGTGGGAGTGGGCCAATTGTGGATGGCCTCAACTTTGGAAGAATCAACTTCAATCCCGTTGGCGGAAACCACAAAACCAAGAAAAACCAATTTGTTTTGAGCAAAGGTGCATTTTGGGAGGTTGGCATAGAGCTTCTCGTGGCGCAATATGCATAAGACTTCTCTCACATGTTGAACATGGTCCTCGAGATTTTTGCTATAGACGAGAATGTCATCAAAGTAAACAACCACGCTCTTGCCAATGAGTGGTCTCAAAATGTGATTCATAAGACGCATGAAGGTCGAAGGAGCATTAGAAAGACCAAATGGCATGACAAGCCATTCATATAGACCAAGCTTGGTCTTGAATGCCGTCTTCCATTCATCACCAATTGCCATGCGAATTCGGTGGTAGCCACTACGCAAATCAATCTTAGAGAAAATGGTGGCACCACTCAATTCATCAAGCATGTCGTCTAAACGCGGAATGGGATGGCGATAACGGATGGTAATGGCATTGATGGGTCGACAATCCATACACATCCGTTGCGTCTCATCCGGTTTAGGCACAAGAATCACGGGAACGGCACAAGGGCTAAGGCTTTCTCGAACGTACCCTTTAGCGAGGAGGTCTTGTATTTGTCGTTGAATCTCCTTTGTGTCTTCGGGGTTGGTGCGGTAGGCGGCTCGGTTTGGAAGGGGAGCGCCGGGTATGAGGTCGATGCGGTGCTCGATGCCCCGAAGCGGTGGTAGTTGATACGCGTAGATGCACACGTCCGTTGGGAACCCCAAGTGGAAGGTATGATGCGTATAGAAGCAAGTTTCCCTCAGTATGAAACCAAGGTTTAATCGAACCAGTAGGAGCCAAGAAGCACGTTGAAGGTTGATGGTCGCGAAATGTGATGCGGCGCAACACCAGGGATTCCGGCGCCAACGCGGAACCTGCACAACACAACCCAAGTACTTTGTCCCAACGAAACAGTGAGGTTGTCAATCTCACCGGCTTGCTGTAACAAAGGATTAAACGTATCGAGTGGAAGATGTTTGCAAAGAAAACAGTAAACACAATTGCAGTAGATTGTATGCTATGTAAAGAATAGGACCGGGGTCCACAGTTCACTAGAGGTGTCTCTCCCATAAGATAAAGCATGTTGGGTGAACAAATTACAGTCGGGCAATTGACAAATAGAGAAAGGCATAACAATGCATATACATGATATGATAAATATAGTGAGATTTAATTGGGCATTACGACAAAGTACATAGACCGCCATCCAACTGCATCTATGCCTAAAAAGTCCACCTTCAGGTTATCATCCGAACCCCCTCCAGTATTAAGTTGCAAAGCAACAGACAATTGCATTAAGTATGGTGCGTAATGTAATCAACAACTACATCCTTAGACATAGCATCAATGTTTTATCCCTAGTGGCAACAGCACATCCACAACCTTAGAACTTTCACATCCTTTGTCCCGATTCAATGGAGGCATGAACCCACTATCGAGCATAAATACTCCCTCTTGGAGTTAAGAGTAAAAACTTGGCCGAGCCTCTACTAGTAACGGAGAGCATGCAAGATCATAAACAACACATGAACAATAGATTGATAATCACCATAATCATAGTACTCTCTATCCATCGGATCCCGACAAACACAACATATAGAATTACATATAGATGATCTTGATCATGATAGGCAGCTCACAAGATCCAACAATGAAGCACAACAAGGAGAAGACGACCATCTAGCTACTGCTATGGACCCATGGTCCAGGGGTGGACTACTCACTCATCACTCCGGAGGCGACCATGGCGGTGTAGAGTCCTCCGGGAGATGAATCCCCTCTCCGGCAGGGTGCCGGAGGCGATCTCCAGAATCCCCCGAGATGGGATTCGCGGCGGCGGCGTCTCTGGAAGGTTTTCCGTATCGTGGCTCTCGGTACTGGGGGTTTCGCGACGGAAGCTTTAAGTAGGCGGAGGGTCAACGCGGGGGGCCACACGAGGGGCCCAGGGGGTAGGTCGGCGCGGCCAGGGCTTGGGCCGCGCCGGCCACCCTCCTGGCCTCCTCGTGGCCCCACTTCGTTAGGTCTTCGGTCTTCTGGAAGCTTCGTGCAAAAATAGGACCCTGGGCGAAAGTTTCGTCCAATTCCGAGAATATTTCTTTACTAGGATTTACGAAACCAAAAACAGCAGAAAACGACAGCTGGCTCTTCGGCATCTTGTTAATAGGTTAGTTCCAGAAAATGCATAAATATGACATATAATGTGCATAAAACATGTAGGTATCATCAATAAAGTAGCATGGAACATAAGAAATTATCGATACGTTGGAGACGTATCAGCATCCCCAAGCTTAGTTACGCTCGTCCCGAGCGAGTAAAACGATAACAAAGATAATTTCTGAAGTGACATGCCATCATAATCTTGATCATACTATTTGTAAACATATGTAATGAATGCAGCGATCAAAGCAAAGGTGATGACATGAGTAAACAACTGAATCATAAAGCAAAGACTTTTCATGAATAGTACTTCAAGACAAGCATCAATAAGTCTTGCATAAGAGTTAACTCATAAAGCAATAAATCAAAGTAAAGGTGTTGAAGCAACACATAGGAAGATTAAGTTTCAGCGGTTGATTTCAACTTATAACATGTATATCTCATGGATATTGTCAACATAAAGTAATATAACAAGTGCAATATGCAAGTATGTAGGAATCAATGCACAGTTCACACAAGTGTTTGCTTCTTAGGTGGAAGGAGATAGGTAAACTGACTCAACAATAAAAGTAAAAGAATGGTCCTTCAAAGAGGAAAGCATCGATTGCTGTATTTGTGCTAGAGCTTTTATTTTGAAAACATGAAACAATTTTGTCAACGGTAGTAATAAAGCATATGAGTTATGTAAATTATATCTTACAAGTTGCAAGCCTCATGCATAGTATACTAATAGTGCCCGCACCTCGTCCTACTTAGCTTGGACTACCGGATCTTTGCATGCCATGTTTCAACCAAGTGTCACAAAGGGGTACCTCCATGCCGCCTGTACAAAGGTCTAAGGAGAAAGCTCGCATTTTGGATTTCTCGCTTTTGATTATTCTCAACTTAGACATCCATACCGGGACAACATGGACAACAGATAATGGACTCCTCTTAAATGCATAAGCATGTAGCAAAGTTATTATTCTCATATGAGATTGAGGATATATGTCCAAAACTGAAACTTCAACCATGATTCATGGCTTTAGTTAGCGGCCCAATGTTCTTCTCTAACAATTTTGCATGCTCCAACCACTAAAATGATAGACCTTCAGACAAGACGGACATGCATAGCAACTCACATGATATTCAACAATAGTTGATGGCGTTCCCCAGAAGCATGGTTATCGCACAACAGGCAACTTAATAAAATATAAAGTGCATAAGTACATATTCAATACTACGATAGTTTTTAAGGCTATTTTGTCCCATGAGCTATATATTGCAAAGGTGAATTATGGAATTTTAAAGGTAGCACTCAAGCAATTTACTTTTGGAATGGCGGAGAAATACCATGTAGTAGGTAGTTATGGTGGACACAAATGGCATAGTAGTTGGCTCAAGGATTTTGGATGCATGAGAAGTATTCCCTCTCGATACAAGGTTTAGGCTAGCAAGGTTATTTGAAGCAAACTCAAGGATGAACAAGTGCAGCAAAACTCACATAAAAGACATATTGTAAACATTATAAGACTCTACACTGTCTTCCTTGTTGTTCAAAACTCAATACTAGATATTATCTAGACCTTAGAGAAACCAAATATGCAAATCAAATTTTAGCAAGCTCTATGTATTTCTTCATTAATGGGTGCAAAGTATATGATGCAAGAGCTTAAACATGAGCACAACAATTGCCAAGTATCACATTATCCAAGACATTTTAGAATTACTACATGTAGCATTTTCCAATTCCAACCATATAACAATTTAACGAAGAAGAAACTTCGCCTTGAACATTATGAGTAAAGCCTAAGGACACATGTGTCCATATGCAACAGCGGAGCGTGTCTCTCTCCCACAAAGTGAATGCTAGGATCCATCTTATTCAAACAAAAACAAAAACGAAAACAAAACGACGCTCCAAGTAAAGAACACAAGATGTGATTGAATAAAAATATAGTTTCAGGGGAGGAACCTGATGATGTTGTCGATGAAGAAGGGGATGCCTTGGGCATCCCCAAGCTTAGACGCTTGAGTCTTCTTAAAATATGCAGGGATGAACCACGGGGGCATCCCCAAGCTTAGAGCTTTCACTCCTCTTGATCATAGTATATCATTCTCCTCTCTTGACCCTTGAAAACTTCCTTCACACCAAACTTCAAGCAAACTCATTAGAGGGTTAGTGCACAATTAATAATTCACTCATTCAGAGGTGACACAATCATTATTTTCACTTCTGGACATTGCATAATGCTACTGGACATTAGTGGATCAAAGAAATAAATCCAACATAGCAAAAGAGGCAATGCGAAATAAAAGGCAGAATCTGTCAAAAACAGAACAGTCCGTAAAGACGAATTTAGAAATGGCACCAGACTTGCTCAAATGGAAAAACTCAAAACTAATGAAAGTTGCGTACATATCTGAGGATCACGCTCGTAAATTGGCAGATTTTTTCGAATTTTCTACAGAGAATTGTGCCCAGATTCGTGACAGACAGCAATGCTGTTTCTGCGCAGCGATCCCAAATATAACATCAACTTTGACATAGAAACTTTACTTGGCACAAAAACATGATAAGGAGAGGTTGCTACAGTAGTAAACAACTTCCAAGACTCAACAAAACAAAAAATTGCTGTAGGTAAAAACATGGGTTGTCTCCCATAAGCGCTTTTCTTTAACGCCTTTCAGCTAGGCGCAGAAAGTGCAAATCAAGTAACATCGAGAGTAGAAGCATCAACATCATAGCTTGTTCTAATAATAGAATCAAAAGGCAACTTCATTCTCTTTCTAGGGAAGTGTTCCATACCTTTCTTGAGAGGAAATTGATATTTAATATTACCTTCCCTCATATCAATAACAGCACCAACGATTCGAAGAAAAGGTCTTCCCAACACAATTGGACAAGATGCATTGCATTCGATATCCAAGACAACAAAATCAACGGGGACAAGGTTATTGTTAACCGTAATGTGCACATTATCAATCCTCCCCAAAGGTTTCTTTTTAACATTATCAGCAAGATTAACATCCAAATAACAATTCTTCAATGGTGGCAAGTCAAGCATATCATAAATCTTTTTAGGCATAACAGAAATACTTGCACCAAGATCACATAAAGCATTACATTCAAAGTCATTGAATTTCATTTTAATGATGGGCTCCCAACCATCCTCTAACTTTCTAGGAATAGAAGTTTCAAGTTTTAGTTTCTCTTCTCTAGCTTTTATGAGAGCATTTGTAATATGTTTTGTAAAGGCTAAATTTATAGCACTAGCATTGGGACTTTTAGCAAGTTTTTGTAAGAACTTTATAACTTCAGAGATGTGGCAATCCTCAAAATCTAAATCATTATGAGCTACAGCAATGGGATCATTGTTCCCAAGGTTGGAAAAAATTTCAGCGAGTTTTATCACAAAGCAGTTTCGCGATTTTAGCAATTTCAGGCAGTTTTGTACGCTTCGCACTAGGAGTAGAAACATTGCCAACACCAATTATTTTACCATTGATAGTAGGAGGTGCAGCAACATGTGGAGAATTAGCATTACTAGTGGTGGTGATAGTCCAAACTTTAGCTACATTATTCTCTTTAGCTAGTTTTTCATTTTCTTCTCTATCCCACCTAGCCTGTGATTCAGCCATTAATCTTATATTCTCATTAATTCTAACTTGGATGGCATTTGCTGTAGTAGTAATCTTATTATCAATATCATTATTAGGCATAACTTTCAATTTTAAAAGATTTACATCAGAGGCAAGTCTATCAACTCTAGAAGCAATAGTATCAATTTTATCAAGCTTTTCCTCAACAGATTTGTTAAAAGCAGTTTGTGTACTAATAAATTCTTTAAGCATGGCTTCAAGACCAGAGGGTACATTCCTATTATTGTTGTAAGAATTCCCATAAGAATTACCATAACCATTACCATTAGCGAAGGATATGGCCTATAGTTATTACCAGAGTTGTTCCTATAAGCATTGTTGTTGAAATTATTATTTTTAATGAAATTCACATCAACATTTTCTTCTTGAGCAACCAATGAAGCTAAAGGAACATTATTTGGATCAACATTAGATCTACCATTCACAAGCATAGACATAATCACATCAATCTTATCATTCAAGGAAGAGGTTTCTTCAACAGAATTTACCTTCTTACCTTGTGGAGCTCTTTCCGTGTGCCACTCAGAGTAATTTATCATCATATCATCAAGAAGTTTTGTAGCCGCCCCCAATGTGATGGACATAAAGGTACCTCCAGCAGCTGAATCCAATAAATTCATGAAGAAAAATTTAGTCCTGCATAGAAGGTTTGGATAATCATCCAAGTAGTCAGTCCATGGGTTGGGCAATTCTTTACCAAAGTTTTCATTCTCTCCCAAGCTTGAGCAACATGTTCAGTATCTAATTGTTTAAAATTCATTATGCTACTTCTCAAAGATATAATTTTAGCGGGAGGATAATATCTACCAATAAAAGCATCCTTGCATTTAGTCCATGAATCAATACTATTCTTAGGCAAAGATAGCAACCAATCTTTAGCTCTTCCTCTTAATGAGAAAGGAAACACTTTCAATTTAATAATATCACCATCTACATCTTTATACTTTTGCATTTCACAAAGTTCAACAAAATTATTGAGATGGGCAGCAGCATCATCAAAACTAGCACCAGAAAATTGATCTCTCATGACAAGATTTAGTAAAGCAGGTTTAATTTCAAAGAATTCTGCTGTAGTAGCAGGTGGAGCAATAGGTGTGCATAGGAAATCATTATTATTTGCATTTGTGAAGTCACACAATTTAGTATTTTCATGGTTGGCCATTTTAGCAACAGTAAATAAAACAAACTAGATAAAGTAAATGCAAGCAACTAATTTTTTTGTGTTTTTGATATAGAGAGCAAGACAGTAAATAAAGTAAAACTAGCAACTAATTTTTTTGTGTTTTGTTTAGGTGCAGCAAACAAAGTAGTAAATAAAATAAAGCAAGACAAAAACAAAGTAAAGAGATTGAGAAGTGGAGACTCCCCTTGCAGCGTGTCTTGATCTCCCCGGCAACGGCGCCGAGAAATTTAGCTTGATACGCGTAGATGCACACGTCCGTTGGGAACCCCAAGTGGAAGGTATGATGCGTATAGAAGCAAGTTTCCCTCAGTATGAAACCAAGGTTTAATCGAACCAGTAGGAGCCAAGAAGCACGTTGAAGGTTGATGGTCGCGAAATGTGATGCGGCGCAACACCAGGATTCCGGCGCCAACGCGGAACCTGCACAACACAACCCAAGTACTTTGTCCCAACGAAGCAGTGAGGTTGTCAATCTCACCGGCTTGCTGTAACAAAGGATTAAACGTATCGAGTGGAAGATGTTTGCAAAGAAAACGATGAAACACAATTGCGATGATTGTATGCTATGTAAAGAATAGGACCGGGGTCCACGGTTCACTAGAGGTGTCTCTCCCATAAGATAAAGCATGTTGGGTGAACAAATTACGATCGGGCAATTGACAAATAGAGAAAGGCATAACAATGCATATACATGATATGATAAATATAGTGAGATTTAATTGGGCATTACGACAAAGTACATAGACCGCCATCCAAGCGCATCTATGCCTAAAAAGTCCACCTTCGAGGTTATCATCCGAACCCCTCCGGTATTAAGTTGCAAAGCAACAGACAATTGCATTAAGTATGGTGCGTAATGTAATCAACAACTACATCCTTAGACATAGCATCAATGTTTTATCCCTAGTGGCAACAGCACATCCACAACCTTAGAACTTTTCTGTCACATCGTCCCAGATTCTATGGAGGCATGAACCCACTATCGAGCATAAATACTCCCTCTTGGAGTTAAGAGTAAAAACTTGGCCAGAGCCTCTACTAATAACGGAGAGCATGCAAGATCATAAACAACACATGAACAATAGATTGATAATCACCATAATCATAGTACTCTCTATCCATCGGATCCCGACAAACACAACATATAGAATTACATATAGATGATCTTGATCATGTTAGGCAGCTCACAAGATCCAACAATGAAGCACAACAAGGAGAAGACGACCATCTAGCTACTGCTATGGACCCATGGTCCAGGGGTGGACTACTCACTCATCACTCCGGAGGCGACCATGGCGGTGTAGAGTCCTCCGGGAGATGAATCCCCTCTCCGGCAGGGTGCCGGAGGCGATCTCCAGAATCCCCCGAGATGGGATTCGCGGCGGCGGCGTCTCTGGAAGGTTTTCCGTATCGTGGCTCTCGGTACTGGGGGTTTCGCGACGGAAGCTTTAAGTAGGCGGAGGGTCAACGCGGGGGTCCACACGAGGGGCCCAGGGGGTAGGTCGGCGCGGCCAGGGCTTGGGCCGCGCCGGCCACCCTCCTGGCCTCCTCGTGGCCCCACTTCGTTAGGTCTTCGGTCTTCTGGAAGCTTCGTGCAAAAATAGGACCCTGGGCGAAAGTTTCGTCCAATTCCGAGAATATTTCTTTACTAGGATTTCTGAAACCAAAAACAGCAGAAAATAGCAACTGGCTCTTCGGCATCTTGTTAATAGGTTAGTTCCAGAAAATGCATAAATATGACATATAATGTGCATAAAACATGTAGGTATCATCAATAAAGTAGCATGGAACATAAGAAATTATCGATACGTTGGAGACGTATCAGTAGTCCATGAGGTAGCTCGTCGGGGAAGACGTCTTGGAATTCCTTCAAAAGAGACAACAAAGACGAAGGAATGTTGGTTAAGTCGTTAGTCTCCTCCGAGGGGCCCTTGCAAATGAGCACGTAGTGTAGGGTGGTGGATGGGTTGTGGTGCACTTCTCTCATCACACTCTTGGTAGCTAGGAGGACGCTTTTCATCTCACTCACATATGGTTTGTGGCGCTCACTCTCTTTTTGGTGGATTACTCTCTCACCTCTCAACTCACTAGTGATAGTGGCTTCCTTAGCCCTCGCTAAAGCCTTTGCATTGTCCGCAATTACTTGGCTAGGAGTCATTGGGCGTAGGATGTAGGTCTTGTCGTTGACCTTGAAGCTATAGGCATTTGTGTAGCCATCATGGTTGGCTTTCTTGTCATATTGCCAAGGGCGACCAAGTAACATGTGGCACACCGTCATAGGCACGACGTCACAATCAATGGTGTCTTCATAAGCGCCAATCTTGAAGGATATCGTGACGGTGTGTTGGATCTTCACATTTCCATTGTCGCTTAGCCATTGCACATGGTAGGGATGGGGGTGTTTCCGGAGCGGGAGGTTGAGCTTGGTGCATAGTTCGGTGCTTGCAAGATTGTGGCAACTCCCTCCATCGATGATAACCTTTATTGACTTGCCATTGATTCCGGCTCTTGTTTGGAAGATATTGCACCTTTGGTCTTCATTTGGAAGTGCATGGGTTGTCAACACTTTGGTCACCACAAGAGAAGGGCTTGCATCATGCACACATAGGACTTGCTCTTGGTCTTCCAAGTCATCTTCTTCATGAGAGGTTGCGGCTTGTACCAAGGCTTCATATTCACCTTCACTCAAGTACTCCACATCTCCATCATCTCGAGTGATCATAACTCTTGTGTTCTTGCATTCAAAGGATTTATGTCCTTGAGCACCACACTTGAAGCAAGTGATGTTACTAGATCCGGTGGAAGCTTTGGAGGACATGGTTGATTGCTCCGGCTTGAAGCTTGTTGTCTTGATGGTACTTCTTGCTTGCTTTGGAGGAACCTTGGAGGCAAGTGCACTTGTGTTCTTGATGCTTGAGGAGGCATTCATGGCATTTCTTGCGGCGAAGAAGGTCTTTGTCTTTGCACTTGCTAGGTCTTCTCGCACTTGGCGCTCGGCCCTTGTTGCTTGGTGGAGTAGCTCAACCATGTTTTTGGAAGGCAAGAATTCCACTATCCTCTTGACGGGGATGTTCAAGCCATTCAAGAATCTTGCCATAGTTTGCTCTTCTCGCTCATCCACATTTGCACTCATCATGGTCATGTGCATCTCCTTGTAATATTCCTCAACGGACTTATAGCTTTTCTTGAGTTGAGTGAGCTTGTTGAAGAGGTCACGCTTGTGGTGAGTTGGTACAAAGCGGGTGTTCATGACTTCTTGCATCTCTTCCCATGTGTCAATGGGTGCTAAGTCTTCCTTCTCACGCTTCTTGTTTACCTCTTCCCACCAAACATTTGCATATCCTTCAAACTCAAGTGATGCCATGGCCACTTTCTTTGCTTCGGAGAAGTTGTGGATGCGAAATATCTTGTCAACCTTGAGTACCCAAGACAAGTATGCGTCGGGATCTTCCTCTCCTTGGAACTTGGGCATGGTGAATTTTAGCTTTCCAAAGATTTCTTCCTCATTGCGGTCATTGCGTCTAGGAGGTGGTCTTTCTTCACCATGAGCTTGACGTTGTTGAGGTTGAGGTTGTGGACCTTGAGCATCTTCATTGTTGTTTCGTTGTTGTTGAGGAGGAGGTGGTCTTCCATGACCTTCATCTTGATCATCATTGTTGTGGCGTTGATGAGGCCTCACACTTTCTTCACTTGATGCTTGGTGATGATTTGAGTCTTCTTCCATCTCAACATCTCGTGCTTGATGAGGTGGTCTTCTACCATGAGGGCGATCATCATGATGACGACGGTTGTCTTGACCTTGACGCCGTGGTGCCCTATCACGAGGAGGTTGATCAATATTGATGATGCGGCGGTCTTGGTTCACTTCTTGTTCGGCATTATGGTGGTGCCTTTGAGCATTGGCCACTTGAGATGGGCGAGGTTGCCCTTGATGATGACGTGCCTCTTGCTCTTGGCGGAGCCTTTCTTGCTCACGTGCATGAAGGAGATCTTGATCATGACGAAGACGTTGTTGTTCCTCTTGGAATTGAGCATGGAGATGTTCTTGTTGAAGGCGTTCTTCTTCAAGGCGTAGACGTTCTTGGACAAGTCGAAGTCGTGCTTGCTCCGCTTCTTGAGCTTGTTGTTGAAGCACTTGAGCATCCACATTATGGTGGCGTGGG
Organism: Lolium perenne; assembly: GCF_019359855.2. Taxonomy (NCBI): domain Eukaryota; kingdom Viridiplantae; phylum Streptophyta; class Magnoliopsida; order Poales; family Poaceae; genus Lolium; species Lolium perenne. The sequence goes on from NC_067248.2 coordinate 93,803,890, forward strand.
TCTTGATTGGAATCATGATGCGACGATGTAGGAGCTCGTGACCTTGAGCTATGAGAGCGTGAAGACCTTGAATGGTGTCTTCTATCTTCTTGACGGTTGAGTGTATGGAGGATGTTGTCCAACGCCGTCTTCATTTCTCTTGTTTCTTGACCTTGCATGGCGAGTGTTGCCTTCAACTCATTGCCTTGAGTTTCAATCTTCTCATTGAGTTCTTGAACTTGATTGTTGAGGTCAATCCTTTGCACTTGAGCTCTTTCTTCATAGCGGACGTTGGTATCCTTGAGCATGGCTTCAAATTGATTGAGCTTTGCGTGGACGGCTTGAGTAGCTATCCAATGTTGGTGCCGCGTCATCGGTAGTTGGTTCCCTTCTCCACTAGACATGGTTACAACTAAAACAAGAACTATGTGGTGGGTGGTTAGGAAAGACTACCAAAAGTGTCAAAACTTGCAAACCAAAATCGAAAAGGTGTTTCAAGTCGAGGAACAACCGATATGTATGCACACACACAAAACAAAACTCTATATGGTGTTAGGTATGGATGTGGAAAGCCAAATGGAAGAACCAAACGAAAAGTCTATTGTCAAAAGTGGGTAAGATCCAAAAGTCACAAGTCAAAGGCGGTGATCACAAAAGGCATACACAAGGTGGAACACACACGTGGGACAAAATGGGGTTAGCGCGACGGAAAATGAGCACGAACAAAATTGGTCCTAACGAAGACTACTAGCTCGGTGTCACGCTAACGCAAGAGAGACCGTGGCTTGGTTGCAAAATTGAGAAGCAACAAGATTTGCGCAAGATGCCTCTCTTCTCTTTTCTCTCTTTTGCTTGGAAGCTTTGGACTCTTTTGTGTATAGGTGTCACTCACACTCTTTTTCTTTTTCTTTTTCTCTTTTTCTCTTTTTTTTGTATGCTTAGAAGCTTTCTTTTTCTCACTATCTATGTAAGTATGTCACACTTCTTTTGCCTATCTTTTCACAACGAGCTTGCTTCGTAGCTTTGCTCAACACACGCACACCCTCACGGTCGGGACGCTTGCGCAATGCTTCGCAACACTAGAAAGCCACTCTCGATAGGAAAGGTACGCAAAGGAAGCTTAGGCTACAAGTTAGGGGGCAAGTTATACCACGTGATGACGGTGGCCGACGATGTTGAACTTGCTATGGTGGAAGGTGTCAAATGAACCGCTTGGATCCTCGGGGTGCCGTCGTCGTTGTTGATGTTGCGGAAGCTTAGTGGTAGCTGAAATGGCACACACAACGAAGTCCAAACACAAGGGGTTAGTGCCAAAACGAAAAACGAAGAATGCTGTCAAAATTTCGGCCAGGCGGAACTTCCGGTCCTGAGGGGCGGAACTTCCGGTCCTGCGGGGCGGAACTTCCGGTCCTCAGGGGCGGAACTTCCGGTCCCGGGCGGAACTTCCGGTCCTGCGGGGCGGAACTTCCGGTCGCAATCAGATCTGCGGGCTGTTCTTCGATTTGTGCGGAAATCCAGGCCGAAAATCTTCGAATTCGTGGAAAATTTGGCACTAAGATCGGTGGGAAGGTGGGGGAATTGCAGATCAACACCAAAGACAAGTTTCTATTGGACCAAAACCACCAAAAACTCAACAAATCGCGAGATCCAACCAAGGCCAATTTGGGGCTATTTTTTGGGAAAATTTTTTGGAAATTTTTTTTGGGCGAAATTGGTGGAATTGGTGGGTGTGGGGGTCAAATCCGTGGCAACCAAGGAGCTCTTGATACCATATGATAAGGGCTAAGCCCAGGGATGTGCCCGATCTTCACGGATTTGAATGGATACGTGGGGGTAGGTGGATGAACGCGATGAACACGTGGGGGAAACGCGGGGATACAACACACACACGCACACAATTCGAGTTTTCCCTCGTTGGCTCGAAACACCAACTCGATAGAGATTGCAGGAAAAGACCTTCCGGTATAAGTCCCGCAAAGAGATCGACAAATCAAAGCTCGGGAGATCTAGAAGGGCGAAAAGACCGGAAGGCTTGATAGAAGTGCAAGCAAAAGACCAAATAAGGTAGAAGTGCAAGCAAAAGATCAAACAATCGGTAGAAGTCGCCAAAGAGATCTTCACGAGTTGATAAGGAGCCCGGGTGGGGATACAAGATCATAGATCTAGGTAGGGTTCCCACAAGGGTGAGCTAAGCTCAGGTTTTCTTTCAAATCAAGTCTAATCCCAGATCTGAGCCAACTAGGCTATTTATAGGTAGGGGGAGAAGAGTTAAGTTACACGCTGAAAAGTAGTCTTTGTCTTTGAAGTTCGCGGTGGCGGAAGTTCCGGTCATCTTGGGCGGAAGTTCCGGTCTGACCGGAAGTTCCGGCCGAGTCGGAAGTTCCGGCCAAGTTCCGGCCAAGTTCCGAAATTAGCCCGTTTCCTTGCAGTAACATCCAGGGGCGTTTTGACGGACTTTCGGAACTTGGGCGGAACTTGGGCGGAAGTTCCGACCGGGCGGAAGTTCCGGTCCCTCGGGGCGGAAGTTCCGGTCCGATGCTTTTTCCTGCGCGCTGGAGGGCATCTTGGGGGCATCTTGGAGGAATCTGGCCGGAAGTTCCGGTCCTGGGGGGCGGAAGTTCCGGCCTGGGCGCTGTAGCTCCATCTTCATCGTTTCCAGCTCTCTCTCCAACGTCTTGGTCTCCATGGCTTGTGTCTTGGTCGATGTACCTGATTGAACATAGGGTATTTGCATGAAGTAGCAAGCCATCCAAGGGGGTGTCAAAGTCATAGGTAGAGAGGAGCGAATTCACCTCTTGGCGTAGTGCTTGGGCTCGAGCTCGTGTCATTGGACCACGAGGAGGGCTTGTCGGTCTTGATGTAGTGTCGACCTTGGTTGGGGCTGCATCATTCTATACCCTACAACTATTCTTTGAGGAATAAGCTCATCATTATCATTAGGCACAACAGTCATTCCTCCTTTCTTAGGAACACAATGCACAGGACTAACCCATCTACTATCAGCAATAGGATATATAATACCAGCTTCAAGAAGTTTTAATACCTCATTCCTTACCACCTCTTTCATCTTTGGAATTAGACGACGTTGATGTTCAACAACAGGCTTTGCATCTTCCATATTAATAGAATGTTGGCAAATAGAAGGAGAAATCCCTTTCAAATCATCAAGAGTATAGCCAATAGCTCCTCGGTGTTTCTTCAATATCTCCAATAACCTTTCTTCCTCAATCTCTGAAAGCTTAGAACTAATAATAACAGGATATATTTTCTTATCATCAATATGAGCATATTTAAGATTATCAGGTAAAGGCTTTAAATCAAAAAGAGGATCTTCCTTTGGTGGCGGTGTTGTACCCAAATCTTTCACCGGTAAATCATGCTTGAGAATAGGTTGGCGAAGAAAAATTTCCTCAAGCTCATCTCTTTCTTTCCTAAAAGCTTCACTTTCGCTATTCTCCAAATGTTGCTGCAAAGGATTATTAGGAACAAGAACAATAGATGCACACTGCTCCATTTTAAAATCATTACTAGGCAAGTCAGCTTTATAAGGAGTTTTGGTACATTTAGAAAAGTTAAATTCATAAGGTTCACCAGCAAATCTAGTCAAAATTTTCTCTTTCTTACAATCTATAATAGCTCCACAAGTATTTAGAAAAGGTCTACCAAAAATGATAGGACAATGATCACTAGCAGCAGAACCAAGTACCAAAAAGTCAGCAGGATATTTAATCTTACCACATAGAACTTCCACATCTCGAACAATACCAATTGGAGAAATAGTTTCTCTATTAGCCAGATGAATAACCACATCAATATCTTCAAGTTCACAAGAACCAATTTCGTACATAATCTCCGTGTAAAGCTCACAAGGAATAGCACTAACACTTGCACCAATATCACATAAACCATAATAGCAATGATCACCAATTCTAACAGATAGCATAGGAACACTAACTTGTTTGGGTTTATTAGGATGTGAAACAATATTAGAAGCATCTTCACAGAAAATAATATGACCATCCTCCACATTTTCAGTCACAAGATCTTTAACTATTGCAACGAGGTTCAATTTTAATTTGTTCTTCAGGTTCTTTAGGTTTCTTTTCACTTTTATTAACCGCACTAGATATGACAGAGTACTCCTTCATTTTAGCAGGGAAAGGAGTTTTTTCAATATAAGCTTCAGGAATAACATTATCAACAGTTTCAACCACTACACATTTGTTTATAGATGAATCAACTTTATCTTTATACGGTTCATGATACTTATCAAAATTCTTCTTAGGCAGTTCATAATGAGAGGCAAAAGCTTTATAAAGATTTGCAACAACTTGAGAATCAAGACCATATGTAGCACTCATATTACGAAATTTATCAGTATCCATAAAAGTTTCAATGCATTTATAATCATAAATTATACCTGATTCTCTATCTTTGTCGTTCTCCCATCCTTCAGTATTTTCTTGGATCCGATCAAGAAGGTCCCTTTTAAACTCTTCTTTGTTGCGTGTAAATGATCCAGAACAAGAAGTATCCAGCAAGGTCTTGTCTTGAAAAGAAAGTCTTGCATAGAAGTTATCAATAATAACATTACCAGGAAGCTCATGAATGGGGCATTTGAGCATTAAAGACTTCAATCTCCCCCAAGCTTGGGCAATACTTTCTCCATCATGAGGCCAGAAATTATATATGCGGTTCCGATCCTTGTGAATTTCACTTGGAGGATAGAATTTGGAATAAAATAAAGGCACAATGTCCTCCCAATCAATAGAATCACCATTCTTCAGCAATTTATACCAATGCGCCGCTTTACCAGACAGCGATATAGTGAATAGTTTCTTCCTAACTTCATTCATAGAAATACCTGCACATTTGAATAACCCGCATAATTCATGCAAAAACAATAAATGATCACCAGGATGGACAGTTCCATCCCCTTCATAGCGGTTATCCATAACACGTTCAATAATTTTCATAGGTATTTTATATGGTACTACTTCCTCACCTGGCGCTTCATCCACTACCGTTGCAGTAGTAGTAGATTTCCCAAATAGAAATTGAAGAGAAGATCTCTCCATAATGACTTATAGCAGCAGGCAGAAATAAAATCAGCACAAACAGTAAAGGTTTTCCTTACCAATTCCACTTACCAATAGCGCTTCACTCCCCGGCAACGGCGCCAGAAAATAGTCTTGATGACCCACAAGTATAGGGGGTGTACCGTAGTATCTTCGATAAGTAAGAATGTCGATCCCAACGAGGAGCAGAAGGTGTTGGCAGCAGTTTCGATGAAGGATTCACTGTAAATGCTCACAAACAAGTATTCAAGGTGATGAGGTCTAAGGCCACGTGTGTTGCCCGATCTCACGAATTGACCGAGGGAAAGGCGGGGGAGAGGAAGAACACGAAGAACACGGCGAAGAACACGATGAACACACGCGAACGCACGCAACACAACCCGATACAATTCGGTTTACTCCCGATAGCCCGAACCACTATCCCGATAGAATCCCTCAAGGAGAGACACGAGGTAGAATCCCCGAGAGAAAGACCGATATACGATCTATGGAGTCACACGAGTGAGAGGCCGCGGTAGAATCACAAGTGTGAAAGATAAATCATATAAGGAGTGCCTTGATACAACTCATAGATTTGTGTCTAAGAGAGGAGGGGGTTTCCCTAATCCCAAAGGGATGGTGGAGGCATAAGCCAAGTTCTCACTCAAGTTATGTCTAACCTCATGAAGGGGGAGGTGGGAGCCTATATATAGGGAGCCACTAAGGAGGGGTAGTTTAGGCATACAAAGAGCATAGTGGGATGGTTTAGATTATGAGCTTCGTAGTGGGGACGGCGGTGTCGGCGTAGGCATGGCGACAGTGCCGTCTTCCTCCGGCGTCGAGCAGGGTGGCAGTGCTGGCCATTCCGTGGCGGTAGTGCCGGCCTTCCTAGACGCATCTCCTTCTTCCGTCTTCTCTTCCATGCCTCCGTGATATCGTCCTTGCGTCCTCGGGTCTCCATGGCATCCTCCCTTCCCTCCGTACTTGTCGTCGAGTTCCTATCATCGAGATTTGACGGAGTATCAAGTAGTATATCGTCCCAAATAGGCGATTCGAGGCACGCGTAAAGGAGAAGATTCACCTTTGCGTGCCGTCTTGGCGATGAAGCACATGATGCGGTGAAGACGGAAGGTCGCCCCGTATCATCTCCCCCCACTTGAAAAAGAGTCGTCCTCGACGATAAATCTTCATGAATGTGTAGAGGAGGTAGATGACACCAACGCTTGAATGTCCCTTCACTTGTCAAGAGCCCTATGAATAGCACAAGAAAAGCAAAGGAGCAATCAAAGCGTAGCCAAAGTTCAATGGATTTAGCAAGAGAGCGCAAGTAGAAGGAGTTCACCTTATCAAAATGCCGGTGTGCTCTCATCGAGAGATCTTGTGTAGTTGATGTATGTGGGCAAAACCACTCATTGGAGCTCACTTGTATCATGCTCTCAAGAGCTCTTTTTGTCAACTCGTGCTCAATCGAGGTTGACATTGGATTTTGTGTATCTACACACATGTTAGACAACAAGAACACCGTGTGTGCATGCTATATGAACACATCATCCATCATGATGCGCCAATTCTTTTGCACATCACCATTAGCGGTAAGCAAAATATTATAGTACACATGGTGAATATGCGGAGAAAACTTCGGAACATGCTCAACATGGATATATGCAAAGTCTCCAAAATTTGAGAGAGCTATGGGGGCAATCTCATTTACAAGCATATTAACACTATTGCAAGCCAAGCATTGGAAAGAGAAATTGTTCATCATTTTGGTTGCATTAATGGGAGAATATTGCAAGCATGTAGCACAAAACATGTTCAACATTTGATCATTGTTATCGACAAACCTAGGGAAAGAGCAATTGTTCGGCAAGGTTGTCACAACACAAGCATCATTATCAACATTGCAAGCAATACATGGGAAAGAGAAATTGTTCGACATATTGCAAGCAATAGGATAGAAATCGAAACACTCATAGCATGGCATGGTCAAAGTGTCACAAGCAACTACTTCCACATGATCAAGAATGGTGGCATCACAAGTATCACAAGGGAAAGTGAAAGAAGCATATGACATAGCAATAGGATCATCCAACTCATGCAAGCACTCACAAATCATCATGTCCACTAGTGGGATCATGGCATCATCAACACCCATGTATGTACCTTTGTAGTCCCACTCATATGAGGTAGGTGTTGTGGAAGTGGTAGACTCCATGTGGCCTCCATGTTCATCTTCAAGCAAGCATGGTGTGATATCATCATCGTCATGCACCATGTACATCTTCTCCATGAGCGGCGTCTCGTCATCCATGGAACCTAAGGAAACATAAGAGAACACACTAGAGGTAGAGGGTAAGTTGTGAGAAATCGAAATGGCCTCACATGACCTATCAACTACCACTCTCATCTCACTCGGTGTATCACTCATGTCCTCAAGGTGGAGGCACTCAAGCTGATGTATAGTGGATTCACTCATCTCACATATAGTGGAGTCGCTCATCTCACATATAGTGGAGTCCCTCATCTCCATGGCAATGGTGTCGTCGATGTCCAAGCAACCTAGCAAAGATGAAGACAACACAAGAGGAGTAGAGGTTAAGTTGTTAGAAATCGAAACATCCTCACTCGACTCATGGGGTGTATCACTCTTGCTCTCAAGGTGTTTGAAGTATGCGTTGCACTCGGCTTTATCTTGGTGGGTCATCTTGGCTTCTCGAGCATCTAGCTCGTCGAAGTATGCTCTCATCTCGGCTTGCTCTTGGGGGGTCATATTGTATATCTCTCACTAGGTAAGGTGTATATGTATGGTGGAAGGAAAACTACACAAGTATCCCACCTTTCAAGAAAGTATCGGAAAAATGGTTCAAGTCAAGAGCAAAGTCAAAATGTATCGGGGTTACTCACACACACACTCAAAGCACACGCAAAAGGCTAAGAAACTCTATATGTGGTGGGTAAGGGGTGGATAGCAAACGAAAAAGATCGACGGAAAAGTCTATTGTCAAATGTGGGTAAGATCCAAAGTCAAATGTCAAAAGTGGTGATCTATGTCAAGGAAACACGGAAACACACACAAGGGAGAACAATGGGGTTAGCGCGACCAAGGAAGTGAGCAAGCGGTAAAGATGGTCCTAACGAAGACTATATGCTCGGTGTCACGCCAACACAAGAGAGACCGTAGCTTGGTTGCACAAGATAGAAGCAACAAGATTTGCACAAGGGCCACTCTTCTCTTTTCTCTCTTAGTGCTCACAAACTTTGCACTTCTCGATATCGGTGGAAACACACTCTTTTCTATTTCCTTTTTCTTTTTCTCTTTTTTTCACTTTTTTTTCTTTTCTCTATGCTTAGAAGCTTTATTTTTTCTCTATGTATATGTCACACTTTTTCTTCTTTTGTGTATCTTTCTCACCGAGCTTGCTTCGGAGCTTTGCTCAACGCAACGCGCACACACACACCCTCTCACGGTCGTGACACTTGTGCAATGCTTCGCAACACTCGGAAAGCCACTCTCGATGGGATAGGTACACAAAGAAAGAAACGGGGCTACAAGGGGTGAGGGGGTGCAAGTTATACCTATTGACGTTAGGCGGTGTCAAGCACACGAACTTGCGATGGCGAAGTGGTGGTGACGATGGTGTCGAAGATGCGCCGGAATCCGGGGTGCCGATGTCGTTGTCGCGGTGTTGATGTAGGCGCGGAAGCGGTTCTCACGGTCCAAGGGCACTCCAAAACGGAAACCGGGAAATTAAGTCAATGCCCGAAAAGTAGGGTCAAAACGAGCGGTCAAAAGTTCGTGTCCAAAAATCGTCAAAAATTAGAGGTGGGCTATATAGAATATTTGGAGGATGTAGTTAAAATTTGGAGTCAAACGGGCGCCGGAAAGTTGTCAAAATTTGGGGCAAAAAATGAGTTAGAATTGGCCAAAACTGGGTCAAACCGGTCCAGAACCCGGTTAAACCGGATCTGGGACTGGCACGCCCGGTCAAGACCGGGCCCCGGACCGGATGGAGCCCCTGAATTGCGCCGGATGGCACCGGCCTGTGCTCCAGTTTTCAACCGGGCCGTCCGGTGTGTCGTCCGGTTGGGCCGGGTCCTGGACCGGCCAGGGGCAGGCACGGGTCTGCGCGCGTGGAGCAGCTCGAGCAGAGCAGATGCGCGTGGGGTGCGGGTGCGGCGGTAGTTGCCGCGCGAGCGAGCGAGGGCAGGTGGTGGCGGCTGGGCTTGGCGCGGCGCGTGCGGTGGTGAGCAGCGCCAGGGAACGAGCGGCTCGATGGAGCCCTGTGCAGGCGCGGGCGGAAGGTGCAGGAGCTGGGCCAAGGTGGGGCGGGCGCGTGGGGTGGTTGGCCTGGCGAGCGTGGGGTGCAGCGGACGTGAGGAGATGGTCGGCGGCGAGCGTGGCCCGGGGCCGTGACGCTACAGCGAGGAGCTGGCGAGTGGCTGCTGCGCGCGTGCAATGGTGGAGCCGCGGTTCTGCTTGGCGGCAGGTGGGGCGAGGCGGCGCTGAGATGGATGCGGCTCGGGCTGTCCTGTGAACACGATGAACAGCGCCAGGAACACAGCTCAAAAAATCTCAGATTCGCACCAAAATCGATGGAATTGGAAGGGGAAATTTAGTGGAGATGTAGATCAGCACTAGAAACATCAGATCCGTGGAGCAAAACCACAAAAAACGCAACAAATCCGGAGATCAAATTTCGAGCTATTTTTTGGGCAATTTTTTTTTTTGGGCAATTTTTTGGGTGAAATTGGAGAGATTCGGAGGTCAAATTCGTGGCAACCTTTGCTCTGGTACCATATGATGAGGCCTAAGGCCACGTGTGTTGCCCGATCTCACGAATTGACCGAGGGAAAGGCGGGGGAGAGGAAGAACACGAAGAACACGGCGAAGAACACGATGAACACACGCGAACGCACGCAACACAACCCGATACAATTCGGTTTACTCCCGATAGCCCGAACCACTATCCCGATAGAATCCCTCAAGGAGAGACACGAGGTAGAATCCCCGAGAGAAAGACCGATATACGATCTATGGAGTCACACGAGTGAGAGGCCGCGGTAGAATCACAAGTGCGAAAGATAAATCATATAAGGAGTGCCTTGATACAACTCATAGATTTGTGTCTAAGAGAGGAGGGGGTTTCCCTAATCCCAAAGGGATGGTGGAGGCATAAGCCAAGTTCTCACTCAAGTTATGTCTAACCTCATGAAGGGGGAGGTGGGAGCCTATATATAGGGAGCCACTAAGGAGGGGTAGTTTAGGCATACAAAGAGCATAGTGGGATGGTTTAGATTATGAGCTTCGTAGTGGGGACGGCGGTGTCGGCGTAGGCATGGCGACAGTGCCGTCTTCCTCCGGCGTCGAGCAGGGTGGCAGTGCTGGCCATTCCGTGGCGGTAGTGCCGGCCTTCCTAGACGCATCTCCTTCTTCCGTCTTCTCTTCCATGCCTCCGTGATATCGTCCTTGCGTCCTCGGGTCTCCATGGCATCCTCCCTTCCCTCCGTACTTGTCGTCGAGTTCCTATCATGGAGATTTGACGGAGTATGAAGTAGTATATCGTCCCAAATAGGCGATTCGAGGCACGCGTAAAGGAGAAGATTCACCTTTGCGTGCCGTCTTGGCGATGAAGCACATGATGCGGTGAAGACGGAAGGTCGCCCCGTATCACAAGGGGTTTTGATGTAATAGATGAATAAAGTACGAGTAAGTAAAATGCAAGAGAAATAATTGCAGCGAGTGGCCCAATCCTTTTTAGCACAAAGGACAAGCCGGTTTGTTTACTTATAATGACCAAACGTTCTTGAGGACACACGGGGATTTTAGTCTAGTGCTTTCGCTTCATGTAGCTAAATAATCTTCATTGTTTTGATAAGTGTTGTGTGGGTGAACCTATGCTAATGCACCGCCCTTCCTAGGACTAATACATACTTGTGATTATACCCCTTGCAAGCATCCGCAACTACAAGAAAGTAATTAAGATAAATCTAACCACAGCCTTAAACTCTGAGATCCTGCGATCCCTCTTGCATCGATATACTAACGGGGGCTCAGGTTTCTGTCACTCCGGCAACCCCGCAATTAGCAACCGAATACAAGATGCACTCCCCTAGGCCCATAAATGGTGAAGTGTCGTGTAGTCGACGTTCACACGACACCACTAGAAGAATGATACCACAACTTAAATATCATAACATTGAATATTACTCAACCATAATTCACTACTAGCATTTAGACTTCACCCATGTCCTCAAGAACTAAACGAACTACTCACGAGACATCATATGGAATACAATCAGAGGTGATATGATGATGAATAACAATCTGAACATAAACCTTGGTTCAATGGTTTCACTCAATAGCATCTACAACAAGTAGAGAATAACACCGGGAGAGTTTCCCCTATCGAACAATCAAGATCAAACCCAAATTGTTACAGAGGTGATGAGGTGCAGCGGTGGTGATGGCGGTGTAGATGGTGGAGATGATGATGATGATGATGGAGATGATGTCCAGCTCGATGACGATGGCGATGGCGTCGATTTCCCCCTCCGGGAGGGAATTTCCCCGGCGGATTCCTGCCCGCCGGAGAGCTCTTTTCTCTCTGGTGTTCTCCGCCCCGCAGAGGCGGCTGTAACTCTTCGTGAGGTCCTCCCTCTGGCTTAGGTTTTCGGGACGAAGGAGTACGCGAAGAAAAGGAGGCGAAAGGGGCTGTGGGGCCCCCACACCACAGGGTGGCGCGGCCAGGCCATGGGCCGCGCCGGCCTGTGGTCTGGGCCCACCTTGGCTCCCCTCTTCTTCCCCTTCTGGCTCCCTCCGTCATCTGGAAAAATAGGAATTTACGTGAAATTTCCTTCCACAGTTGATCTTCCGAAATATTGCGTTCTGACGGTGCTTTTTCCAGCAGAATCCTGGCTCCGGTGCTTGATCCTCCAATAATGATGAAACATGCAAAATAGATGAAATAACATAAGTATTGTGTCCCAATATGAGATATATCAATGAATAACAGCAAATTATGATACAAAATAGTGATGCAAATTGGACGTATCATGGATCACTCTCTCACCTCTCAACTCACTAGTGATAGTAGCTTCCTTAGCCCTCGCTAAAGCCTTTGCATTGTCCGCAATTACTTGGCTAGGAGTCATTGGGCGTAGGATGTAGGTCTTGTCGTTGACCTTGAAGCTATAGGCATTTGTGTAGCCATCATGGTTGGCTTTCTTGTCATATTGCCAAGGGCGACCAAGTAACATGTGGCACACCGTCATAGGCACGACGTCACAATCAATGGTGTCTTCATAAGCGCCAATCTTGAAGGATATCGTGACGGTGTGTTGGATCTTCACATTTCCATTGTCGCTTAGCCATTGCACATGGTAGGGATGGGGGTGTTTCCGGAGCGGGAGGTTGAGCTTGGTGCATAGTTCGGTGCTTGCAAGATTGTGGCAACTCCCTCCATCGATGATAACCTTTATTGACTTGCCATTGATTCCAGCTCTTGTTTGGAAGATATTGCACCTTTGGTCTTCATTGGGAAGTGTATGGGTTGTCAACACTTTGGTCACCACAAGAGAAGGGCTTGCATCATGCACACATAGGACTTGCTCTTGGTCTTCCAAGTCATCATCTTCATGAGAGGTTGCGGCTTGTACCAAGGCTTCATATTCACCTTCACTCAAGTACTCCACATCTCCATCATCTCGAGTGATCATAACTCTTGTGTTCTTGCATTCAAAGGATTTATGTCCTTGAGCACCACACTTGAAGCAAGTGATGTTACTAGATCCGGTGGAAGCTTTGGAGGACATGGTTGATTGTTCCGGCTTGAAACTTGTTGTCTTGATGGCACTTCTTGCTTGCTTTGGAGGATCCTTGGAGGCAAGCGCACTTGTGTTCTTGATGCTTGAGGAGGCATTCATGGCATTTCTTGCGGCGAAGAAGGTCTTTGTCTTTGCACTTGCGAGGTCTTCTCGCACTTGGCGCTCGGCCCTTGTTGCTTGGTGGAGTAGCTCAACCATGTTTTTGTAAGGCAAGAATTCCACTATTCTCTTGATGGGGATGTTCAAGCCATTCAAGAATCTTGCCATAGTTTGCTCTTCTCGCTCATCCACATTTGCACTAATCATGGTCATGTGCATCTCCTTCTAATATTCCTCAACGGACTTGTAGCTTTGCTTGAGTTGAGTGAGCTTGTTGAAGAGGTCACACTTGTGGTGAGTTGGTACAAAGCGGGTGTGCATGACTTCTTGCATCTCTTCCCATGTGTCAATGGGTGCTAAGTCTTCCTTCTCACGCTTCTTGTTTACCTCTTCCCACCAAACATTTGCATATCCTTCAAACTCAAGTGATGCCATGGCAACTTTCTTTGCTTCGGAGAAGTTGTGGATGCGGAATATCTTGTCAACCTTGAGTACCCAAGACAAGTATGCGTCGGGATCTTCCTCTCCTTGGAACTTGGGCATGGTGAATTTGAGCTTCCCAAAGATTTCTTCCTCATTGCGATCATTGCGTCGAGGAGGTGGTCTTGCTTCACCATGGTCTTGACGTTGTTGAGGTTGAGGTTGTGGACCTTGAGCATCTTCATTCTTGTTTCTATGTTGTTGAGGAGGAGGTGGTCTTCCATGACCTTCATCATGATCATCATTGTTGTGGCGTTGATGAGGCCTCACACTTTCTTCACTTGATGCTTGGTGATGACTTGAGTCTTCCTCCATCTCAACATCTCGTGCTTGATGAGGTGGTCTTCTACCATGAGGGCGATCATCATGATGACGACGGTTGTCTTGACCTTGACAGCGTGGTGCCCTATCACGAGGAGGTTGATCAACATTGATGATGCGGTGGTCATACCACGGTAAGATTGCGAGGTAGTGTTCTTCCACTAACATACACCATATAGATACCGTCTAGCTAACATGTATAGCGACGAAGAAGATACGGAGGAGTACAAGGAGCACTTCGAGGAGGATACCTCTTCAAGCACCGCGGATGTGGAGGAACATGTGGAGCTCTACACCGACTATGGCTCCGCGAGCATCGCCAACATGACCGACATCGAGGAGCTCTACACCGACTATGGCTCCGCGAGCATCGCCAACATGGACGACATCGACGAGCTCTACATCGACACTTGCTCAACAAGCATGGACGACATGGTGGAGCACCACGACGAGGACGACATCGATCCCACCATGCATACCGCCGATGCTCCCACGTACCCCTACTTGGCCAATGGAGCTACATATGAAGATAGAGGACCTCCACGATGGCACAATCATATGGATCCTCAAGAGCGTCCTCAACATGTTCGTCTTCGACACACTTCTCCGAGCTCGACAAGGCGCCACCATGAGAGTGCTTATGCACAAGATCAAGGACATCATATGGAGCATCAAGAGCGTCCCCAACATGATCGCCATCGACACGCTTCTCCAAGCTCCTCTAGGCGCCGCAAGCAACATGCCAAGTCGCATGAGCCATCATCTAGGCATGGCAAGGACCGTCATCGACTCACACCATCTCATGATCATCGTCGACCACCACCACCTCATGGTCTACATCGACATCCTTCCACACATGATCTTCGACGACAACACTCAAGACATGGTGATGAGCCAAGAAGACGAGAGCCTCGACATGAAGACCTTCCTCATAAGGCGACTTCTACCTCTTGCGCCACCACCACAATGGCCCCTACCTCGTCATATGCCTATGGACTCCGATGCTACAAGTGCAAGCAACAAGGCCACCTTCCACGGGAATGTCCCAATCTCCTATGTGAGGTGTGCAAGGCCAAGGGTCACGTGGCATGGCAATGCACAACGCCAAGCGCCAAGAATCTCTACTTCAACGAGCTCAATGCACAAGTCTCCAAGATGCCACCACTTGAGGACGACTTAGGAGGCGATGGAGTTGAGCATGGTGAGCATGGGATTCTCTCTTCACCTATGGAGGCGCATGGAGTTGAGATGGTTGAGCATGGGAAGTTCCCTTCAACCAAGGAGGCACATGGAGATGAGCAAGTCGAGCCTACTCCTATATGCTTGATTGATGAGTTGGTACCAATCCCATGTGAGCATGAGAGCCACTTAGCCCACTTGAGCGAGAGTGATAGTGAGTTGAGTGACTTCCACCCCATATGTGAGTTTGAGTGCTTCCATTTGGAGGACATGAGTGATACACAAAGTGAGTTGAGAGAGGTAGATGATAGGTCCATGGAGGACATCGCATTTGCTAACACATTAACCTCTCCCTCGTTTGTGTCTTCTTATGTTGCACTAGGTTCCACGGAGGACGAGTTTCCGCTCATGGAGAAGATGTACATGGTGCATGAAGACGATGATATCTCACCATGCTTGCTCCAAGATGGACATGTCGACCACATGGATCCTCCTACTTCCACAACACCTACATCACATGAGTCGGCCTTCAAAGGTAACAACATAGGTGTTGATGATGCCATGATCCCACTAGTGGACATGATGACTTATGAGTGCATGCATGATCTTGATGATACATTTGCTACGTCACTTGATTCTTTCATATTCCCATGTGATGCTTTGCTTCCTAACATTGTTGATCATGTGGAGTTGATTGATTGTGATACCATGAACATGCCATGTTATGAAAGTTTCATATTTGCTCCGCTTGCTTTCAATGATAATGCTTATGATCATGCTTGTGTTGTGACACCCTTGTTGAACACTTGCTCTTTCCATAGGGTTGTCGACAACAATGATGACATTAGCTTTCACATGCTTTGCCCCAAATGTTTACACCACTCCATGATCCTTGCATCCAAGATTGTGAACAATTGCTCTTTCTTATGCTTGGAATGCAAGAATGCTTATTTTATTGTTCACGAGATGGCCCCCATAGCCTTCTCAATTTTTGATGATCATGAGTTACCACATGCCATGAATGCACCTTCTTGCCATATGCACCATCGCCATGCATTTCATACTATCTTGCTTGACACTAATGGTGATGTGCACAAGACATGGAACATCATGATGGATGATGTTTTCATCTACCATGCACACACGCTTTTTTTGCTTGTTTCTTCCATGTGTAGGCACAAGGACGACAACTTCCACCGCCACGGAGCATGAGCTCACGAAACGCGCAATTGAGAGCTACCCCATCAAGGACCTAACCCGCGGGAATCACACCAAAGGGTATGTTCCCACAAGCCTTCGCCATCATGTGTTTCCGCCTTGGTTTGTTGAGCTTTCGGTTTGGTCCAACTCCTCGTCACCTTTTTGGCCTCTTATGCAACATCTCTTGACACATCTTGTTGGCACAATGGTTGTTGAATGTATTGATGATATCATCATACACTCCGAGAATCTCAAGGATCATGTCATACATGTGAGAGACACATTATGCACCTTGTGCCACATGTCACACTAAAAGTTGCTCTCCTTTGGATTTCTCATTTCATCTTTGGCATTTGCAATGGATTCTTTGACACTTGAGGAAACCCATAATAGGCTAACGCCAACCATACTTTCCCAAGCTAGAGGTCTCCATAGCTTTGCCATTGCACATAACAAATTTGCCCCAAATTTTGCCGCCGATACTTGCCTTTTGATTGTTCCATTTGTGTGGGACAATACGACACATCACATTTTTGACACTTTACAAACCAAACTCTTACATGCACAAACTTTTGCCCCACTAAATTTGGGATACATCGACACTCTTTCGATTACCATTTTTGCCACATGCCTCTTGGAGAAACGACTTGATGCTTCGTTTTTGATTGAGAGCCTCTTGTTCACCGGTCACCAAGTTGGCATCCACAAGCTTTCCTTTTGCAAGTTGTTTTTCCCCTTGTTCTTCTTCGACCGAGACTTGGCCCCTCCACCACTACATGGGAGACCCGTTATGGACTACAACAAAGACGCCTGCACTACGACGAGCATCCCTAAGGACACAAGGGCACCTATACAAGTCCTTCCCGTCTACCTCATCGGTGAGGAGGAGCAAGAGTCGAGGACGACTCTTCCCCAAGGGGGGGGGGGATGATGCGGGGTGGCCTTTGGACACATACGCCTCAAGACCAACAAGTGAAGCCCCGACTATCATCGACGCTACACCATGGCCAAGGAGTCCCCCAAGTGGACCAACAACACAAACCCCCGCCATATATGTCAAGGTGAACTCCTTCCTCTCTATGGTCGATCTCAACACCAACTTGAATGGTATGCTACCTCATGCCTATCATCTTGATGTCTATAGGTGCCGACGTCGACAAGGACCAAGAGAGAAGGAACCCCCATGGTGCATGGAAGAAGGAAGAAGAAGAAGGGAAGAAGAGGAGGGAGGAACAGGCCGGCCAGCCCAGAGGCCGGTCAGACCGGGCCACAGACCGGACAGGCCGGCGCAGAGGCCGGTCAGACCGGGCCACATACCGGGCGCACCCAGGCATCGTACCGGAGACCAACCGGACGGAAATCTGCGAGGTTTCCGGTTTGCGACCGGTCGACCGGACCCATGACCGGACAACCCGGTCCACAGCCCGGTCTGACCGGCCCCAAACCGGATCCGTCGGGTTTAACCCACCAACTTGTACCTTTTCGACCCCTGTCGCCTTGTATGCCTATAAAAGACCCCAGCTCTGTCAACACCCGGATTTTTAAGTCCAGATGCCTATTATGCCATTCCTCGCAATCCCAGGAATATTGTTTTTGCGAGACATAATAGCTTGATATCACAACACATCATTTATTACACCACATAATCGTCTTACAACAACGGATCACATGATCCAGTCTTAATACAACATAGTGGATCGAGAGATCCTATTACAACACACATAGTGGAAGCGAAGTAACGGTCGTGGTCCATCTGTTCCACAGGCAACTGTTGACGTCAAGAGCGGTCCTAGTTGTCGTAGACGTTCTGCTGACCATCTTCTTCGTACAACTGTTCACCTTCATAATCTGGCCATTTGAATAGCCAGGGACAAAGCCATGATTACTTTTTAAAGTACTCGCAAACTAATACTAGTGTAAGCACTATCAATTGTGGTAAGGGGATAATAAGCTCTAGGTTTATTTGCATAAAGCCAATTTTATTTCATAATCATTTAGTAAAGATGCTTGAATCACTAGACTAACTCAAGTGGGAACCATAGTTTCATTCCCACAACTCTGTTGTGGTCCAACTCAAAGTCACCATTCACCGGTCAACTTCAAGTCACCAGTCATATGTCACATTTTTGAAAATGGTCTGATGATGGAACAGTATGGCCTTTCCAATCGTCCGTAACCGTGGACACGGCTATTCGAATAGTTCTACACTCTGCAGAGGTCGTACACTTGTTCCACAATATTTGCAATAATCCGTCAGGGTTAACTGGCCCTGATTTATCATACTCCGTATGCGGACTACCAAACATAACCTTTCACTTATATACTCTAGTACAGGCACCTCTCCCCATGAGCTTGGCCTCCCGGTGAGAACCAACCTGTTAAGCCGGGAACTGCACAGGGCTTGGGCCGGACAATTCACCTCAATCACGTTATTTCGCAATATCTCATATTGCTTCGGAGGCAGCCCTTGGCATAACCCCTATGACGCTTGTTTAGAGGGAACCCATACTAAAGCACATAAATTTCTAGTTAAGCCCGTACCCATTTTGGGTATTGTGGGGGTACTTTCAAAATTGGAATGGTATCGCATCCGAACCCAACCATCAGTTTTATATCAAAAATCACCATCTTCTCTTGGTCATATTCACCTTCAAAGTCATTCAATGGAATGAACCATCATTCCAAAGTTATCAACTTCATTTCAAAGTCACATGTTCCCATCTAAAGTAGTCAAGTTTTAATTGATTAGCACTAGCAACTATTTCATGAGGGGTGATAAGTATCTTGGAGCTTGCTAGGCTAGGTGTAATCCTTTGGTACTACTCTATAATTCAACCAAGTGAATCATAAACCAAAAAGTAACTTTGATAAATAAAATCAAGTAAAGCTTATAAAGTAAAAACTTTGGGATAGGTTCATAAAGTAAAATGTAATGATGCCTTGCTCTAGTAGAGCTTTGCACCCTGATGGTTAGCAAGTTTATTAGCTTGCATTAGTCTAGCTTGCAAGAATGTTAGCTTGCCTTGATTGGTGAGGTGATCAAAGTATTCTTCTTCTTCTTCTTGGTAGAATACCTCCTCCTCTTGATAGTCTCCGGTACTAGCGTCTATAAACGAATACGAGGATACAATCACCAAACAATACTTAAGTACTCTTAATTAGCCTTAGTGGCCCACACAATGATCTAGCATCACTACTTAACATTTATTACAAGATTATGCTAGGGTTTCCTTATTTAATAATAGGAAAATAATTTCTTCTCATTGAAAAATGGAGTTAGGGTTTCTCTTTGGTTTGGTGAGAAATAATTTCCTCTCATTGAATGTTTTTAATATTTCATTTCCCTTATGAATAATCTATGACCTAGGTTGACTACAGTCAACCTCTTCATACTTATCATTTGGGAAAATGAGTTAAATGAGGTTCCATACCTCATGCAATTTAATAATAACCTGGTAGTGATTTAATGCCACCAAATAATTCAATATGAGGTTACCTAGACTATGATTACTACCTCATATTGGATTACTTGAGAACAAGATTTAAATGAGAGGAGTATCTCTCATATGATTTAACACATATTTGTAACTAATTTAAAGGACTATTATTGAGGTGATTTAATATTCTCAGAATAACCAGGGCTGATCCGATGTTGACCAAGGTCAACACTTCACACTTAGTATTTGAGAAAGTGAGTTAAATGAGATTCATCATCTCATGTGATTTAATTAATCTTTGGAGAATTTAAATATTATTTAGATTTAAGATTTATAAGGGAGCAAGTATGAGCTTAGGAAATTAAAAGCCAATACATTACTTCCTATTATTTGAGAAAGATAATTTAAATGAGGTGGGCACCTCATATTATTTTAATAACACCCTGCAATGGTTTAATATTATTAATTAATTTAATGTGAGTTTTAAATTGACCATGGGATCTACTTTATATTAATATGGTGGAGGCAAGATTTAAATGAGACCTAAGTATCTCATATGATTTAATAGATAGGTTTGAAATATTTAAATACTACTTATTAGAATGATTAAATATTTTCAAATAGGAATCTATGGGTTAATAATATATGTGTTATTACTTCTTATTGAACTATTTAGATTAATGATTTTAGTGAGAGGCTATACCTCATATAAGTTAAACTATCATCTAAATGATTTCAAATCTATAAGTAACTAAGCATGAGACTTACTTGACCAGGGTCAGTACCTCTATTTGAGTTACTTAAGATCCTAAATTAAATGAGAGATAAGCCCTCATACTATTTAAATAATTCCATGAGTATGTATTAAATGAACTAGAAATATCTCCATAGCCCTTATTTAATTTTAGTCCATGATCATGCAAAACAACCATGCTATGTTTTCACATAAATAATTAGATTATGTCAAATGTGATTTATTAGAGTTGGAATCAACTTAAAATCATTTCTAGATAATTTCTAATATTTATTTGAAGTCAGAAAAGTCCCTGCCTTATTATTTTTATCATTTAAATTTTATTTCGAATTCAGACATGAGACCAGTGACATTGTTTAGATAATTTCATGAGCTTTCTAAATATATAAAATTTGCTAGATTTGGTTTGGTAGATTTCAAACTATTAAATTTTGAAGTTGGCACCAGTATTGAATTTGAACTGAATAGATTAAATCGAATTTGAATTACTGGGCCACGCGGGAAAACGACACGGGCTAACCAAATTAAGCTAACTGGGCCGGCCCAACTAACACTCACCACGCAGCGGGCCGCCTGACAGGGGGTCCCACGCGTCAGTGGCTTTTAAACCCCGAATAGGTACGCGCTAACCTGGCCCGTTGGATTAGATCGAAGATCTACGGTGGAGCTTCGTCGTCGTCGACGGGGGAGAAGGGCGTGCTGCGCCGGCGAGGTAGGGGGTCGGAGAGCGCAGGAGGTCGCCGGCGGTCGAGGGCGGTGGTCGAGGCGTCGTTGGCGAGGGCGAATAGGCCCCTGGTACCGTGGCGGAGCTCGGGGTGGCGTGGATCGTCGACGGTGAGGAGCTACTGTGGCGGCGGGTTCCGGTCAAATTCCGGCGAGAGGCAGGCTAATTGAGGAGGGGAAGTGTTCGAGGATGATCAGAGGGAAGAGGTGAAGCGAATGGTGTGAAGAAATCGTCCAGGAGCGGCCTCCTTTTATAGGGGGTCGAGGGTGCCGTGGTTGCTGTGAAGGGGCGGCCATGGCGCGGCGTCTACGGTGCGCGAAGGGGCAGGCTAGGATGCGCGCCGTGTAGGCGACGGCTAGGCGATGCTCTGAGTGTAGCCGTTGCGTCCAGGGCGCGATAGGATCGCTCGAGCGCATGCACTTTGTACCTCAGTACTCGCGGCATGATTCCGGCGAGGACGACGGTGACGAGGCAGCCGCAGTCACTCGAGCATGTCTAGTGGCTAGAGGGCGTGGAGGCGGTGCTCGACGCAGTGGTAGCCTTTGCAGGGGAGGAGTAGGGCGCTCGAGCGCATGGTGTACTGGCGGCGTCCAGGGCGTGGTCACCGCGCGTGCTGGCATGCTCTGGGCGCGCATGGGCGCGCCTGGCTCGGCCAATGTGGTGCGTGCCTTTGCATAGGGCTGGTACAGACGTGTTTAGGCGAGGACCTAGAAGCTCAATGACATGGTGAAATGGAGAGAGGAGGGCCAGAGAGGAAATGTGTGAGAGTGGCCGGCATGGTGCATAGTTTGAATATTTTAGGGTTTTCCCATGCTTAAAGCAGCAAGAGCAAGGACATGTAGAGGTGCAGGGGTATAGAGAGGTGATGATCATCACAAGTTAGAGGTGGTTTAGGCCAAAACCCACTGCATAAAAGCATGTGTGCACAAATATGAACCATGCCTGCAAGGTGTTCGACTAAATGGCCGCATGAAGAAAATATTGAGATTTTGGAATTCTTTTTGGTGGAGTTTATTTATATATTACATGTGATTGAATGGTGGTGGTGGTGGTCAATTTGGTCAAGGTTTGTGAGATTCCAAATTTGGTATGATCTTCACATTAATTCAAAGTCTCCACTTGTCCCTGTCTTTCTGGTCAACCTAGTCAACATTAGCAGAGATGGTCAACATGAAAGTTGTTGACCTTGACATGGTCTTGGATGACATGGTCATAGTTGACCAAGTTTGATTTAAGAAATGAGAATTACAGAGGGGTAAAGTGGGGAACATTTTATAAAGTGACAAAATGACCATTATCACATGTATGTTGAATTTGAGTTTTGCTTTGATTTGTTTTTGGTTTCTTTGATGCAATTGTGTTTATTTATCATATTGAAGTATTTTAGAAACAATGGGGCAAGCAATTTTGGCCTTGGTGGAGGATTTGCATTTTGGCATATGTGTATGTGAGTGAATTTTGGGAAATCTCTCCCTATTTGATTTCTCTCCATTTGATTTGACTTTGGTTGATTCTAATGTGGTTCTTATGAGTTTAGAAACATTTTAAGAGCATTGAAACTAAATCAAAGGGTCTTGTTCCAAGATTTGCAAATTTGGCCTTAACACATAAGGAATGAGGTGTCCAATTTTCATAACTTGTACTAAGGTTGTTCTTGCCTCACTTGGACATGGGTTAGGGTCCATTTAGTGTTATAATAGGTTTAGAGATGGTGTCACATCATTTGGTCAAGGTTTGAAGACATAGGTCAAGGTTTGATGAAATGCCTATGTGTCACATAGGCTCCTATGCATATGTGGTATTTTATTTTTAATTTGACTTGGTTTGACCCAATTGGTTTTGGTTGAACGTTGAAATGATATTTGGAGATGATCCAACCATTCACAACAAGTCCTAGGGTTAGTTTTCTTCAATTCACATATTTGCTATTTAGCTCTCATATGCCTCTATGGCATTTTTAATTTTCTTTTTATTTTATTGGAAAACAACTTGATTTGGGTTTGATAAGTACTAGGTAGGGTGTGTAAGGGTTTTACAAACCCCTAACCAAAATATAGGAGCTTAGGGTAAAGATTCATAATTATAGCCATAGGCACATATGCCTTTTTCTTATTTAATTTCCTTTTATTTTATTTAAACTAGGATGGTGAAAAGAAGGGTGAGGTTTTAGGGTTTAAGATTATTTCAAAGACTAATAACAAGATATCATGGCAAGAGCACAAGAATTATGCAAGATTATTATGTATCAATCTTAATTTAATAAAAGTTTTTGTTGGTTCCAAAATTTGGAACTAGGGAAATTGTTGTGTTTTGGTTTTGAAATTTTTGGGATGTTACAAACCCTTCCCCCTTAAACAAATCTCGTCCCGAGATTTTAAGCGGAGTTAGGTTCCTAAGAGAGATTGAGCATTTTGGTTTAGGAAGGCATACTTGTCGTGTGCAGGGTGCTTCCTGAGCTTCAGTGGCAGTCAGGTGGTAGAAACGGCCGTTGTTGTTGTTCTGGTTGCTTCTACCTGCGAAACGACGCTGTTGCTGGACAGGTGAAGCGGTGTTGGCGGCGATCTTGGCAAGCTTCTTGGGACATTCTTTGGAAAAGTGGCCTACAACTCCACATTCATAGCAGTTTACCGTTGGTTTGTCCTTCGGGGTGACGGGGATGGCATTACTTCCAGTTCTTGGGCCAGGGTTGGTGTTGGTGTAGTTCCCATTGTTGTGGTGGCTGTTGGGGTTGCGGTTGTTATTGTTGTTGCCTCCGGGCTTCGGGGGTCCTCCGTGGTTATTGCTGTAGTTGGGGCGATAAGTCTGAGCAAGTGGCCTGTTGTTTCTGGGGGTGAATCCTCCAGAGGAGTTATTGCGGTGCTTCTGGGTATGGTGGGGTCCACTCTGGTTCATCAATTTGCGCTTGCGGTTCTCATTGGCCTGATGCAGCTTTCCTTCCATCTGTATGGCTGAGTCTACGAGGGCTTCGAGGTCAGCGAACGGAATATTCACTAACACCGTTTGCATCTCGTCGTGCAGTCCGTTCAGAAATCTTTCCTTTCTTTTCTCATTGGTGTCGGTCTCATCCGGGGCGTACCTTGACAGAGTTAGAAACCTGTCGCGGTATTCCACCACGGACATTCTTCCTTGCTTGAGTTCACGGAACTCGTCTCTCATTTTCTTGATTAATCCTTGGGGCACATGGTACTTGCTGAACTTCAGCTTGAAGTCTTCCCATGTCATCATCTGTCCTGCATTCATTGCACGAGCACTAGTCCACCAGGCTCTTGCAGGTCCTGACAGGTAGTGGGTGGCGAACAGTACTTTTTCTGCGGCTTCAACTCCCGCAACTTCAAGGTTGTTTTCTATTGTCTGGAGCCAGTCATCAGCATCCAAGGGTTCTTCGGTTTTGCTGAATATTGGAGGGTTGGTGTTTTGGAAATTCTTCAGCTTTGACCCAGGGTGATCATGGTTTCCATGGCCTTGATTGTTCTGAGCTATCTGTTGTTGTGCAGCAAGGTTTGCTTGGCGTTCAGCTCTTTCGGCTTCCCGGTCTGCCATCATTGTCTGCAGTAGTTGCATCATGGCATCTTGGTTTGCGTTGCGGTTTGGTGGGGCCATCTGATTGTGTAGATATATCATGAGGTAAGAGGGAATTTTCTATGGCTTATTTTGAGTTAAGTTTAAACTTAAACTTAAGATATTTTCAGGATGAATATAACACATATTTTATTTATTCACAACAAACATCACGCATTACAAGCTAAAGCACTAAGGGTTTTAAGAACCCTTCTTCCACAATCTACGATACATGGTGCGGGGTACAACTCACACCTACGTAAGTGAAGCTAGTGCAACTATTCCTCATTGTCTTCATCCACATCGATGGGAATGATCCCATCCTCTGCAGCCGCAGCCTCCAGAAACTCGTAGTCCTCCTCGTCGGTGAACTCGTCATCCTCAAAGTCATTGTCGTCACTCAGGAAGTCATCTCCTCCTTGGATGTCTTCTCCATCCTCCTCCATCTCCTGAATCTGGTCCTGTTGTGTCCGGACAGTCACCTCTAAGGTGCGAATCTTCTCGCGAAGACGGGTGATAGTAGCGACATTCTTGGCGCGCTGCAGGCGAAGTGACCGGCGGTCCTTGGCGAGTAGCCTGATGGCGTCAGCATGATGAGCCAAAGCCATCTGGGCACGGTGGGAGTGAACACGTGTCAACTCCAGGTCCTTCCGGGTCTCATGAAGCATAAAGTCCAAATGCTGCACATGGATCTTGAGCACCGGGTGCGAAGAGAGTGCCATGGGTTTCCCCATGGTGTCGTGCCTCGCGAAGTGGGCGAAGCGGCTTCCCCGGAGTGCAGCGATGTTCTGTCCACACACCCGAGCAAGTCCCTCCTGAAGGGCGTGAGCAAGACCGTCCACCCAGCTGTATGCCTTGAAGGAGAAAAAGGATCCTCTCCGAGATGGGAGGTTCCGAGCTTCCCTTCAAGTCAGCGGTGATCATCCACTGCTGCTCCCCAGCGGGGGTGTTGTGGATCCGGACTCCGTGGAACTGGGGAGGTGGGCGTTCGAGCTTCTCGGACACTAGGTACAAGTCGCGCTCAAACACCAGACTTCCTCCGTTTTCCAGATCGTAGGTCTCCGTCTGGACGTAAGGCTCCATCTGGAAGTGAAATGGATGAGTAAGTTAGAGATGTGAACAAGTGTGGCAAAATTTTAAATAGATTTATAAGGAGGTGCATGGCTTATTTTTAAGAAGATCTGGTAGAGAAGAAAATGAATAAGTTTTTCACAAATACTTCTTTCATTGGTTTTAGAAACTAAAATTTTCCGAACGTCCATTCTAACTAGGGTCTCCTAAGGTCAAACAATGGCTCTGATACCAACTTGTCAACACCCGGATTTTTAAGTCCAGATGCCTATTATGCCATTCCTCGCAATCCCAGGAATATTGTTTTTGCGAGACATAATAGCTTGATATCACAACACATCATTTATTACACCACATAATCGTCTTACAACAACGGATCACATGATCCAGTCTTAATACAACATAGTGGATCGAGAGATCCTATTACAACACACATAGCGGAAGCGAAGTAACGGTCGTGGTCCATCTGTTCCACAGGCAACTGTTGACGTCAGGAGCGGTCCTAGTTGTCGTAGACGTTCTGCTGACCATCTTCTTTGTACAACTGTTCACCTTCATAATCTGGCCATTTGAATAGCCAGGGACAAAGCCATGAGTACTTTTTAAAGTACTCGCAAACTAATACTAGTGTAAGCACTATCAATTGTGGTAAGGGGATAATAAGCTCTAGGTTTATTTGCATAAAGCCAATTTTATTTCATAATCATTTAGTAAAGATGCTTGAATCACTAGACTAACTCAAGTGGGAACCATAGTTTCATTCCCACAACTCTGTTGTGGTCCAACTCAAAGTCACCATTCACCGGTCAACTTCAAGTCACCAGTCATATGTCACATTTTTGAAAATGGTCTGATGATGGAACAGTATGGCCTTTCCAATCGTCCGTAACCGTGGACACGGCTATTCGAATAGTTCTACACTCTGCAGAGGTCGTACACTTGTGCCACAATATTTGCAATAATCCGTCAGGGTTAACTGGCCCTGATTTATCATACTCCGTATGCGGACTACCAACCATAACCTTTCACTTATATACTCTAGTACAGGCACCTCTCCCCATGAGCTTGGCCTCCCGGTGAGAACCAACCTGTTAACCCGGGAACTGCACAGGGCTTGGGCCGGACAATTCACCTCAATCACGTTATTTCGCAATATCTCATATTGCTTCGGAGGCAGCCCTTGGCATAACCCCTATGACGCTTGTTTAGAGGGAACCCATACTAAAGCACATAAATTTCTAGTTAAGCCCGTACCCATTTTGGGTATTGTGGGGGTACTTTCAAAATTGGAATGGTATCGCATCCGAACCCAACCATCAGTTTTATATCAAAAATCACCATCTTCTCTTGGTCATATTCACCTTCAAAGTCATTCAATGGAATGAACCATCATTCCAAAGTTATCAACTTCATTTCAAAGTCACATGTTCCCATCTAAAGTAGTCAAGTTTTAATTGATTAGCACTAGCAACTATTTCATGAGGGGTGATAAGTATCTTGGAGCTTGCTAGGCTAGGTGTAATCCTTTGGTACTACTCTATAATTCAACCAAGTGAATCATAAACCAAAAAGTAACTTTGATAAAAAAAATCAAGTAAAGCTTATAAAGTAAAAACTTTGGGATCGGTTCATAAAGTAAAATGTAATGATGCCTTGCTCTAGTAGAGCTTTGCACCCTGATGGTTAGCAAGTTTATTAGCTTGCATTAACCTAGCTTGCAAGAATGTTAGCTTGCCTTGATTGGTGAGGTGATCAAAGTA
Organism: Lolium perenne; assembly: GCF_019359855.2. Taxonomy (NCBI): domain Eukaryota; kingdom Viridiplantae; phylum Streptophyta; class Magnoliopsida; order Poales; family Poaceae; genus Lolium; species Lolium perenne. The sequence goes on from NC_067248.2 coordinate 93,831,333, forward strand.
TTCTTCTTCTTCTTCTTGGTAGAATACCTCCTCCTCTTGATAGTCTCTGGTACTAGCGTCTATAAACGAATACGAGGATACAATCACCAAACAATACTTAAGTACTCTTAATTAGCCTTAGTGGCCCACACAATGATCTAGCATCACTACTTAACATTTATTACAAGATTATGCTAGGGTTTCCTTATTTAATAATAGGAAAATAATTTCTTCTCATTGAAAAATGGAGTTAGGGTTTCTCTTTGGTTTGGTGAGAAATAATTTCCTCTCATTGAATGTTTTTAATATTTCATTTCCCTTATGAATAATCTATGACCTAGGTTGACTACAGTCAACCTCTTCATACTTATCATTTGGGAAAATGAGTTAAATGAGGTTCCATACCTCATGCAATTTAATAATAACCTGGTAGTGATTTAATGCCACCAAATAATTCAATATGAGGTTACCTAGACTATGATTACTACCTCATATTGGATTACTTGAGAACAAGATTTAAATGAGAGGAGTATCTCTCATATGATTTAACACATATTTGTAACTAATTTAAAGGACTATTATTGAGGTGATTTAATATTCTCAGAATAACCAGGGCTGATCCGATGTTGACCAAGGTCAACACTTCACACTTAGTATTTGAGAAAGTGAGTTAAATGAGATTCATCATCTCATGTGATTTAATTAATCTTTGGAGAATTTAAATATTATTTAGATTTAAGATTTATAAGGGAGCAAGTATGAGCTTAGGAAATTAAAAGCCAATACATTACTTCCTATTATTTGAGAAAGATAATTTAAATGAGGTGGGCACCTCATATTATTTTAATAACACCCTGCAATGGTTTAATATTATTAATTAATTTAATGTGAGTTTTAAATTGACCATGGGATCTACTTTATATTAATATGGTGGAGGCAAGATTTAAATGAGACCTAAGTATCTCATATGATTTAATAGATAGGTTTGAAATATTTAAATACTACTTATTAGAATGATTAAATATTTTCAAATAGGAATCTATGGGTTAATAATATATGTGTTATTACTTCTTATTGAACTATTTAGATTAATGATTTTAGTGAGAGGCTATACCTCATATAAGTTAAACTATCATCTAAATGATTTCAAATCTATAAGTAACTAAGCATGAGACTTACTTGACCAGGGTCAGTACCTCTATTTGAGTTACTTAAGATCCTAAATTAAATGAGAGATAAGCCCTCATACTATTTAAATAATTCCATGAGTATGTATTAAATGAACTAGAAATATCTCCATAGCCCTTATTTAATTTTAGTCCATGATCATGCAAAACAACCATGCTATGTTTTTACATAAATAATTAGATTATGTCAAATGTGATTTATTAGAGTTGGAATCAACTTAAAATCATTTCTAGATAATTTCTAATATTTATTTGAAGTCAGAAAAGTCCCTGCCTTATTATTTTTATCATTTAAATTTTATTTCGAATTCAGACATGAGACCAGTGACATTGTTTAGATAATTTCATGAGCTTTCTAAATATATAAAATTTGCTAGATTTGGTTTGGTAGATTTCAAACTATTAAATTTTGAAGTTGGCACCAGTATTGAATTTGAACTGAATAGATTAAATCGAATTTGAATTACTGGGCCACGTGGGAAAACGACACGGGCTAACCAAATTAAGCTAACTGGGCCGGCCCAACTAACACTCACCACGCAGCGGGCCGCCTGACAGGGGGTCCCACGCGTCAGTGGCTTTTAAACCCCGAATAGGTACACGCTAACCTGGCCCGTTGGATTAGATCGAAGATCTACGGTGGAGCTTCGTCGTCGTCGACGGGGGAGAAGGGCGTGCTGCGCCGGCGAGGTAGGGGGTCGGAGAGCGCAGGAGGTCGCCGGCGGTCGAGGGCGGTGGTCGAGGCGTCGTTGGCGAGGGCGAATAGGCCCCTGGTACCGTGGCGGAGCTCGGGGTGGCGTGGATCGTCGACGGTGAGGAGCTACTGTGGCGGCGGGTTCCGGTCAAATTCCGGCGAGAGGCAGGCTAATTGAGGAGGGGAAGTGTTCGAGGATGATCAGAGGGAAGAGGTGAAGCGAATGGTGTGAAGAAATCGTCCAGGAGCGGCCTCCTTTTATAGGGGGTCGAGGGTGCCGTGGTTGCTGTGAAGGGGCGGCCATGGCGCGGCGTCTACGGTGAGCGAAGGGGCAGGCTAGGATGCGCGCCGTGTAGGCGACGGCTAGGCGATGCTCTGAGTGTAGCCGTTGCGTCCAGGGCGCGATAGGATCGCTCGAGCGCATGCACTTTGTACCTCAGTACTCGCGGCATGATTCCGGCGAGGACGACGGTGACGAGGCAGCCGCAGTCACTCGAGCATGTCTAGTGGCTAGAGGGCGTGGAGGCGGTGCTCGACGCAGTGGTAGCCTTTGCAGGGGAGGAGTAGGGCGCTCGAGCGCATGGTGTACTGGCGGCGTCCAGGGCGTGGTCACCGCGCGTGCTGGCATGCTCTGGGCGCGCATGGGCGCGCCTGGCTCGGCCAATGTGGTGCGTGCCTTTGCATAGGGCTGGTACAGACGTGTGATACGTCCAAAACGTATCTACTTTCCCGAACACTTTTGCTATTGTTTTGCCTCTAATTTGTGTATTTTGGATACAACTAACACGGACTAACGCTGTTTTCAGCAGAACTGCTCTGGTGTCTCGTTTTTGTGCAGAAATCCAACTTTCGGGAAAATCCTCGGAATTCTTGCAGAAGGCCCTATTTTACCAAAATATTGACGGAGCCAGAAGGGCAAAGGAGGTGGAGGCCCGAGGGCCCCACACCACATGGCGGCGCGGCCCAGGGGGGGCCCGCGCGGCCATGTGGTGTGGCCCCCTCGGCCGGCCTCCGACGCCCCCCTTCGGACTACTTATTGGTTTCGACCTGAAAACGCACGGGGAGAAGTCGAAGTCGCCAGAAACCCTCCAGAGAGCCGCCACATCGCGAAACTCCGTCGCGGGAGCCAGAAGTCTCCGTTACGGCACTCTCGAGACGGGGAATTGGAGGAGATCTTCACCGCCATCACCGCCAACGCCTCTCCATCAACCAGCAATGTTTCCCCCATCCATGTGTGAGTAATTCCCCCGCTGTAGGCTGAAGGGGATGGTAGGGATTGGATGAGATTGGTCATGTAATAGTCATAAGATTGTTAGGGCATAGTGCCTAGTATCCGTAGATGTCACTTTTATGATATTGTTGCAACTTGTTATACTTAATGCTTGTCACTAGGGCCCGAGTGCCATGATCTCAGATCTGAACATGTTATTGATTCATGAAGATATTCGTTGTTTATGATCTTACCTGCAAGTTGTATACACATGTCGCTGTCCGGAACCAATGGCCCCGAAGTGACAGAAATCGGGACAACCGGAGGGGATGGTAGTGATGTGAGGATCACATGTGTTCACGGAGTGTTAATGCTTTGCTCCGGTACTTTATTAAAAGGAGTACCTTAATATCCAGTAGTTTCCCTAGAGGCCCGGCTGCCACCGGCTGGTAGGACAAAAGATGTTGTGCAAGTTTCTCATTGCGAGCACGTACGACTAAATATGGAACACATGCCTATTGATTGATTAGTACTTGGATACCGTTTTATTATTATCTGCAAATTCCCATTGATGTGGTCTAAGACCCCGTGTGTGGCCCGATCTTGCGGATTGACTTCGAAACCAAGTGGGAGAGATGGGAAAACGCGAGGGGGACGAAGAACACGATGAACTCCGAGACTCACGCACGCACACCAACCCGATACACCCGATGCTTACCTCCGTGGCTCGATGGACCACGCCAATAGAATCTCCGTGGAAGAGGCACGAGGCAGAATTCCCGGAGAGAGATTGGGATTGGAGAGGATGAACTTGGGGAGGGAGAGAGAGTAACAAGTACTAGAATCTCACTCCACAAATTCAAAGTCAACAACCAAGGTGCCTTGATTACAGAGGGATGATACCCAAGGGAGACTAAGCTCAAAGTTAGGTTTGAGTTCTAAACAAGTCTAATCTCAGATCTGAGCCAACTAGGCTATTTATAGTCGGGTGGGCGAATAGGTAAGTTACACGCTGAAAAGTAGTGCTGTGCTGAAATCGCGGTGGCGGAAGTTCCGGCCGACTTGGGCGGAAGTTCCGGTCAGGGGCGGAAGTTCCGGCCCTGGAAGGCGGAAGTTCCGGCCCGGCCGGAAGTTCCGGCCAAGTTCCGGTCAAGTTCCGAAATTAGCCCATTTCCTTGCAGTAACATCCAGGGGCGTTTTGACGGACTTTCGGAACTTGGGCGGAACTTGAGCGGAAGTTCCGGGTGGGCGGAAGTTCCGGTCCCTCGGGGCGGAAGTTCCGGCTGGCTCCACTTCTCTGGGCGCTGAACGGTATCTGGGCAGCATCCGGCGGAAGTTCCGGTCCTGGAGGGCGGAAGTTCCGGTCAGGGGCGGAAGTTCCGGCCCTGGAGGGCGGAAGTTCCGGCCTGCGCGCTGGAGCTCCATCTTCATCATTTCCAGCTCTCTCTCCATTGGCTTGGACTCCATGGCTTGTGTCTTGACCGATGTACCTGATTGAACATAGTGTATTTGCATGAAGTAGCAATCCATCCAAGGGGGTGTCAAAGGTAGAGGTAGAGAGGAGCGAATTCACCTTATCATGTAGAGCTTTAACTCGAGCCCTTGTCATTGGTCCACTTGGGGGACTTGTCGGTCTTGGTGAGGAGGTGTCCGAAGGCCACCCCGCATCATCTCCCCCCCCTTGGGAGAGAGTCGTCCTCGACTCTTGTTCCTCCTCATCTCCATGATAGGGTGAGAGATCCGAGATGTTGAAAGTGTTGCTCACCAAGTACTTTGATGTTGGTATGTCGATGACGTAGGCGTTGTTGTTGATGCGCTTGAGGACCTTGAAGGGTCCATCTCCTCTTGGCTTGAGCTTGGAATTGCGTTCTTGCGGGAACCTTTCTTTTCTTAGGTGGATCCACACGAGGTCTCCTTCTTCAAACACGCGTTCCTTTTTCTTGGCGTTGAGGCGGTTAGCTTGGCGAAGTACATGCTCTTGTATGGTTGCTCTTGTCTCTTCATGTAGTTTCTTGATGGCGGTGGTGCGCTCGTCGAAGTCCATGTTCGTTCTTTCATGAAGAGGTAGTGGGAGGATGTCGAGTGCCGTTGGAGGTTCGAATCCGTAGACGACCATGAATGGACTCCTTGCGGTTGTGGAGTGCTTGGCTCGATTGTAGGCGAACTCCGCGTGGGGTAGGCAATCTTCCCATGACTTCAAATTTGTCTTCACAAGTGTGCGGAGGAGTGTGGAGAGGCTTCGATTGACTACTTCGGTTTGTCCATCGGTTTGAGGGTGCGAGGATGATGAGAACAAGAGCTTCACTCCAAACTTCGCCATGAGCGACTTCCATAGGTAACTCATGAACTTGACGTCTCGATCCGACACAATGCTTGCCGGTATCCCATGTAGGCGAACCACTTCCCTGAAAAAGAACGAAGCAATGTGTGAAGCATCATCGCTCTTATGACATGGTATGAAATGTGCCATTTTAGAGAACCTATCCACTACCACAAATATTGAGTCATGACCATGTTTGGTGCGTGGTAAGCCAAGTACAAAGTCCATGCTTATGTCCGACCAAGGTGCATATGGAATGGGCAAAGGCATGTAAAGACCATAGGGATTGGAAGTAGACTTAGCTTGTAAGCATGTTGTACACCGGCGGCAAAGGCGTTCCACGTCGCGGTACATTCTTGGCCAATAGTAGTGGGTTGATAGCATGGCATATGTCTTCTCTCGTCCAAAGTGACCCATGAGACCACCTCCATGTGACTCTTGCAAAAGCAACTTACGAAGAGAAGACTCGGGAATGCAAATCTTGTTAGCTTTAAACAAGTAGCCATCATGCAAATAGAAATCATCAAATCCATGGTCAACGGAACACTTGGCAAAGATTGGACCAAAGAAAGCGTCGGAAGGGTAAAGTTCCTTGATCTCCTCAAGACCCAAAATGTGAAACTCCAAGCGGGTGAGTAGAAGAGTAATCTTGCGGGAAAGTGCATCCGCAACCACATTTTCCTTGCCCTTTTTGTATTTGATTACATAAGGGAAGGACTCTATGAACTCAACCCACTTAGCATGTCGCTTGTTCAAATTGTGTTGACTTTTCAAATACTTCAAGGACTCATGATCCGAGTGGATGACAAACTCTTTTGGCCAAAGGTAATGTTGCCAAACTTCAAGAACACGAACTAAAGCATAAAGCTCCTTGTCATATATAGGATAGTTGAGGCGTGCGCCATCCAACTTCTCACTATAGTATGCCACGGGTTTTCCATTTTGCATGAGAACACCACCGATTCCAAGTCCACTCGCATCGCATTCGATTTCAAATGTTTTGGAAAAGTCGGGAAGAGCAAGCAATGGTGCCTCGGTGAGTCTCTTTTTCAATTCATCAAAAGCTTTTTGTTGTGCTTTGCCCCAAACGAACAGAACATTCTTTTTTGTAAGTTCGTTTAAAGGGCAAGCAATGGTGCTGAAATCTTTCACAAAACGGCGGTAAAATCCGGCAAGACCATGGAAGCTTCTCACTTGGCCAACATTTGTGGGAGTGGGCCAATTGTGGATGGCCTCAACTTTGGAAGAATAAACTTCTATCCCATTGGCGGAAACCACAAAACCAAGAAAAACCAACTTGTTTTGAGCGAAATGGCATTTTGGAAGGTTGGCAAAGAGCTTCTCGTGGCGCAAGATGCATAAGACTTCTCTCACATGTTGAACATGGTCCTCGAGATTTTTGCTATAGATGAGAATATCATCAAAGTAGACAACCACACTCTTGCCAATGAGAGGTCGCAAGATGTGATTCATAAGACGCATAAAAGTGGAAGGAGCATTGGAAAGACCAAACGGCATGACAAGCCATTCATAGAGACCAAGCTTGGTCTTGAATGCCGTCTTCCATTCATCACCAATTGCCATGCGGATTTGGTGGTAACCACTACGCAAATCAATCTTAGAGAAAATCGTGGCACCACTCAATTCATCCAACATATCATCTAAACGCGGAATGGGATGTCGATAACGGACGGTAATGGCATTGATAGGGCGGCAATCCATACACATCCGTTGCGTCTCATCCGGTTTAGGCACAAGAATGACGGGAACGGCACAAGGGCTAAGGCTTTCTCGGACATACCCTTTAGCGAGGAGGTCTTGAATTTGGCGTTGGATCTCCTTGGTGTCCTCGGGGTTGGTGCGGTAGGCGGCGCGGTTTGGTAGTGGAGCGCGGGTATGAGGTCGATGCGATGCTCGATGCCCCGAAGCGGTGGTAGTCCATGGGGTAGCTCGTCGGGGAAGACGTCTTGGAACTCCTTCAAAAGAGACAACAAAGACGAAGGAATGTTGGTTAAGTCATTAGTCTCCGCCGAGAGGCCCTTGCAAATGAGCACGTAGTGTATGGTGGTGGATGGGTTGTCTTTCACTTCTCTCCACTCGCTTTTGGTGGTTAGGAGGACACTCTTTCTCTCACTCATATGTGGGTGGTGGCGCTCACTCTCTTTTTGGTGGGTCGCTCCCTCTCCTCTCAACTCACTATGGTGGATGTGGTGTTGTGCCCTCGCTAAAGCCTTCGCATTGTCGGCGATGATTTGGCTAGGAGTCATTGGGCGAAGCTCGAACTTCTTGTCCTTGACCTTGAAGGTATATGCATTGGAGAAACCATCATGTATGGCCTTCTTGTCAAATTGCCATGGGCGGCCAAGCAACATGTGGCACACGGTCATAGGCACCACATCACACTCGACGGTGTCTTCATAGGGTCCTATCTTGAAGTTGACGGTGACGGTGTGTTGAATCTTGACATTGCCCTTGTCACTCAACCATTGGACATGGTATGGATGAGGATGCTTGCGAAGCGTGAGGTTGAGCTTCTCACATAGCTCGGTGCTTGCCAAGTTGTGGCAACTCCCACCGTCGATGATGACCTTGATTGACTTGCCACCAATGCCGGCACGCGTTTGGAAGATGTTGCATCTTTGGTCTTCCATAGCTTGGGGTTGAGTGGTGAGCACTCGAGTGACCACAAGAGAAGGGCTTGGATCATGTGTGCATAAAAGAGGGTCTTCTCCACTTTCTTCATCATAGTCTTCCTCATTAGCAACGGCGGCTTGCACTAGGGCTTCATATTCACCTTCACTTAGAGTCTCTATGTCACCATTCTCCATAGTGATCATGACCTTGGTGTTCTTGCACTCAAAGGATTTGTGGCCTTGGGTGCCACACTTGAACCAAGTGACATTGGAAGGTCCCGTAGAGGCCTTAGAGGAGGCGGTGGAGGATACCGTTTGCTTCATGCGACTTTGTATGGAAGGTTGCTTGGAAGGTGTAGAGGATGTGGTTGGCTTGACACTTGTTGTAGGAGTTGATGTAGCAAGCTTGGAGGCGAAGTATTGCTTGGACTTGGAGTACTTGATGTCCTCATTCACTTGACGCTCGGCCTTGGAAGCTTGGTGAACCAACTCAACCATGTTGGAGTATGGTTGGAACTCCACAATCTTCTTGATGGGGTAGTTGAGGCCATTGAAGAACCTAGCGATGGTTTGGTTCTCGGACTCTTGGATGTTTGCTCTCATCATGGTTAACTCCATCTCCTTGAAGAATTCCTCAACGGTCTTGGTGCCTTGCTTCAACTTTTGTAGCTTGTTGAAGAGATCGGTCTTGTAGTGTGTAGGGACAAAGCGGGCTTGCATCTCCTCCTTCATGTCTTCCCAAGTATCAATTGGAGGATCACCCTTTTCTTCCCTAAGAGTGACAACTTGTTCCCACCAAGTGTTGGCATAATCTTCAAACTCGAGGGAGGCCATGGCTACTTTCTTGGCACCGGAGTAGTTATGGATGCGGAAGATCTTGTCAACCTTGAGTGCCCATGAGAGGTATGCCTCGGCATCGTCTTCACCCTTGAACTTGGGCATATTGAACTTGAGCTTTCCATACATATTCTCTTCATCTTCCATGTTGCGGCGGCGAGGACGGATGCCTTCATCTCTTGTGACTTGAGGAGGTGGAGGAGGTCTTCCACGACCAACCATAGCATTGGGTTGGCGTTGGAGGTGAACACTAGCTTCACTTGGTTCATGGTGAGGATGTTGTTGCGGGTCTTGGCGAGGTTGTTGGCGTTGCCCAATTATGGCTCTCTCATCTTGATCATGTTGTGGTTGCCCTCGGCCCCTTTGGTCATGGCGAGGATGATTCCGAAGATCACGCCTTGGTTGCTCTTGACGACCTTGGGCGGGAGCATCACCATGTGGCGCCATGTTGTGGTGGACGTTGTCTTGGGGATGGTCGTCATACCCATGGTGGGCATGGCGAGCCGCTTGATGACGATCTTGGTGAGGAGCTTGTTCTTGTGGAGGTCGTTCATGAGGACGAGCATGGCGATGGAATTCACCTCTCCTTGAGTTAGAGCGTGAGTCTTCTTGACGAGCATGTGGTCGATGAGGACGAGGATGGTCTTCATGCCTTGAGGAGGAACTTGATGACGAACGGTGGCCATGAGAATAGTAATCTTGTGACGAGCTTGATGATGATGAAGTAGAGCGGTGTCGGCGATGACGACCCAAGTTGGTGATGGCGCGCTCGAGGTTATCCATGCGTCGCTCCATGTTCGCATCATTGGCCGCCATTTGGCCATTCAAGTTGTCCGTAGCTTCACGGAGGAGAGCCAAGTCTTGGTTCACCGTGGAGAAGTTGTGAGCCACTTCTTCATATTGTTCATCGATGCGAGTCTCGAAGAGTGATAGTTGCTCCTTGAACTCTTGGCGTTGAATCCATAGGTTGTGTTGAGTCGCCAACCTCTCGGTGTTCCGAAGGACTTCTCCATCCCTTGTTTCATCTCCACTCCTATCCATGATGGAAGAACAAGAACTATGTTGTATGTGTTAGTGGAAGGAGACTACCTCGCACTCTTACCAAGGTAAGATAGTATTGAGGCAATCAACCAAGCCGAAAGTAAGATCAAGTGTATCGGGGACACACGCAAAACCACACGCAAAAGCTAGCAAATATGGTGTTAGGCGAGTGTTGTGGAAAACCAAAAGACAAATCCAAGATCAAGTATGTTGTTAAAAGTGGGTAAGATTCAAAAGTCACAAGTCAAAAGCGATGATCACAAAAGGCATACACAATGTGGAACACACACGTGGGACAAAATGGGGTTAGCGCGACGGAAAATGAGCACGAACAAAATTGGACCTAACGACGACTACTAGCTCGGTGTCACGCTAACGCAAGAGAGACCGTGGCTTGGTTGCAAAATGAGAAGCAACAAGATTTGCGCAAGACGCCTCTCTTCTCTTTTCTCTCTTTTGCTTATAAGCTTTGGACTCTTTTGTGTATAGATGTCACTCACACTCTTTTTCTTTTCCTTTTTCTCCTTTTTTTTTTGTATGCTTAGAAGTTTTCTTTTCTCACTATCTATGTAAGTATGTCACACTTCTTTTGCTTATCTTTTCACAACGAGCTTGCTTCGTAGCTTTGCTCAACACACGCACACCCTCACGGTCGGGACGCTTGCGCAATGCTTCGCAACACTAGAAAGCCACTCTCGATAGGAAAGGTACGCAAAGGAAGCTAAGGCTACAAGTTAGGTGCAAGTTATACCACTTGATGACGGTGGCCGACGAACTTGAACTTGCTATGGTGGAGGTGTCAAATGAACCGCTTGGATCCTCGGGGTGCCGTCGTCGTAGATGATGTTGCGGAAGATATCTGAAATGGCACACACTACGAAGTCCAAACACAAGGGGTTAGTGCCAAAACGAAAAACGAAGTTAGCTGTGAAAAATTCGGCCAGGCGGAAGTTCCGGTCCTGATGGGCGGAACTTCCGGTCCGGGGCGGAACTTCCGGTCCTGCCGGCCGGAACTTCCGGTCGCAATCAGATCTGCGAGCTGTTCTTCGATTTGGGCGGAAATCCGGGCCGAAAATCTTCGAATTCGTGGAAAATTTGGCACTAGAAGCTGTGGGAAAGTGGGGGAATTGCAGATCAACACCAAAGACAAGTTTCTATTGGATCAAAACCACTCAAAACTCAACCAAATCACAGATCCGTCCAAAGGCAAATTAGGGCTATTTTTGGGGAATTTTTTGGAAAATTTTTTAGAGACGAAATTGGGTGGGTGGAGGGTCAAATCCGCGGAAACCAAAGGCTTCTGATACCATATGATGTGGTCTAAGACCCCGTGTGTGGCCCGATCTTGCGGATTGACTTCGAAACCAAGTGGGAGAGATGGGAAAACGCGAGGGGGACGAAGAACACGATGAACTCCGAGACTCACGCACGCACACCAACCCGATACACCCGATGCTTACCTCCGTGGCTCGATGGACCACGCCAATAGAATCTCCGTGGAAGAGGCACGAGGCAGAATTCCCGGAGAGAGATTGGGATTGGAGAGGATGAACTTGGGGAGGGAGAGAGAGTAACAAGTACTAGAATCTCACTCCACAAATTCAAAGTCAACAACCAAGGTGCCTTGATTACAGAGGGATGATACCCAAGGGAGACTAAGCTCAAAGTTAGGTTTGAGTTCTAAACAAGTCTAATCTCAGATCTGAGCCAACTAGGCTATTTATAGTCGGGTGGGCGAATAGGTAAGTTACACGCTGAAAAGTAGTGCTGTGCTGAAATCGCGGTGGCGGAAGTTCCGGCCGACTTGGGCGGAAGTTCCGGTCAGGGGCGGAAGTTCCGGCCCTGGAAGGCGGAAGTTCCGGCCCGGCCGGAAGTTCCGGCCAAGTTCCGGTCAAGTTCCGAAATTAGCCCATTTCCTTGCAGTAACATCCAGGGGCGTTTTGACGGACTTTCGGAACTTGGGCGGAACTTGAGCGGAAGTTCCGGGTGGGCGGAAGTTCCGGTCCCTCGGGGCGGAAGTTCCGGCTGGCTCCACTTCTCTGGGCGCTGAACGGTATCTGGGCAGCATCTGGGCGGAAGTTCCGGTCCTGGAGGGCGGAAGTTCCGGTCCTGGGGGGCGGAAGTTCCGGCCCTGGAGGGCGGAAGTTCCGGCCTGCGCGCTGGAGCTCCATCTTCATCATTTCCAGCTCTCTCTCCATTGGCTTGGACTCCATGGCTTGTGTCTTGACCGATGTACCTGATTGAACATAGTGTATTTGCATGAAGTAGCAATCCATCCAAGGGGGTGTCAAAGGTAGAGGTAGAGAGGAGCGAATTCACCTTATCATGTAGAGCTTTAACTCGAGCCCTTGTCATTGGTCCACTTGGGGGACTTGTCGGTCTTGGTGAGGAGGTGTCCGAAGGCCACCCCGCATCACCCATGCTTTGACTGTTACATGAGTTTCTCTCATCCATGCAACGCCCGTTAAATCCGTCCCTGTGCCTACAGTATTTTAATCCTGCTGTTTACTATAATCACTACTGCTGTCTTTATTTCACCGCTGCTGTTATTTCACTATTTCCACTGCCATAAAACTGTTACTACTGATAAACTCTTGCGAGCAAGTCTGTTTCCAGGTGCAGCTGAATTGACAACTCCGCTGTTAAGGCTTACAAGTATTCTTTGTCTCCCCTTGTGTCGAATCAATAAATTGGGTAATACTTCCCTCGAAGACTGTTGCGATCCCCTATACTTGTGGGTCATCAACGTGTTTAGGCGAGGAACTAGAAGCTCAATGACATGGTGAAATGGAGAGAGGAGGGCCAGAGAGGAAATGTGTGAGAGTGGCCGGCATGGTGCATAGTTTGAATATTTTAGGGTTTTCCCATGCTTAAAGCAGCAAGAGCAAGGACATGTAGAGGTGCAGGGGTATAGAGAGGTGATGATCATCACAAGTTAGAGGTGGTTTAGGCCAAAACCCACTGGATAAAAGCATGTGTGCACAAATATGAACCATGCCTGCAAGGTGTTCGACTAAATGGCCGCATGAAGAAAATATTGAGATTTTGGAATTCTTTTTGGTGGAGTTTATTTATATATTACATGTGATTGAATGGTGGTGGTGGTGGTCAATTTGGTCAAGGTTTGTGAGAATCCAAATTTGGTATGATCTTCACATTAATTCAAAGTTTCCACTTGTCCCTGTCTTTCTGGTCAACCTAGTCAACATTAGCAGAGATGGTCAACATGAAAGTTGTTGACCTTGACATGGTCTTGGATGACATGGTCATAGTTGACCAAGTTTGATTTAAGAAATGAGAATTACAGAGGGGTAAAGTGGGGAACATTTTATAAAGTGACAAAATGACCATTATCACATGTATGTTGAATTTGAGTTTTGCTTTGATTTGTTTTTGGTTTCTTTGATGCAATTGTGTTTATTTATCATATTGAAGTATTTTAGAAACAATGGGGCAAGCAATTTTGGCCTTGGTGGAGGATTTTCATTTTGGCATATGTGTATGTGAGTGAATTTTGGGAAATCTCTCCCTATTTGATTTCTCTCCATTTGATTTGACTTTGGTTGATTCTAATGTGGTTCTTATGAGTTTAGAAACATTTTAAGAGCATTGAAACTAAATCAAAGGGTCTTGTTCCAAGATTTGCAAATTTGGCCTTAACACATAAGGAATGAGGTGTCCAATTTTCATAACTTGTACTAAGGTTGTTCTTGCCTCACTTGGACATGGGTTAGGGTCCATTTAGTGTTATAATAGGTTTAGAGATGGTGTCACATCATTTGGTCAAGGTTTGAAGACATAGGTCAAGGTTTGATGAAATGCCTATGTGTCACATAGGCTCCTATGCATATGTGGTATTTTATTTTTAATTTGACTTGGTTTGACCCAATTGGTTTTGGTTGAATGTTGAAATGATATTTGGAGATGATCCAACCATTCACAACAAGTCCTAGGGTTACTTTTCTTCAATTCACATATTTGCTATTTAGCTCTCATATGCCTCTATGGCATTTTTAATTTTCTTTTTATTTTATTGGAAAACAACTTGATTTGGGTTTGATAAGTACTAGGTAGGGTGTGTAAGGGTTTTACAAACCCCTAACCAAAATATAGGACCTTAGGGTAAAGATTCATAATTATAGCCATAGGCACATATGCCTTTTTCTTATTTAATTTCCTTTTATTTTATTTAAACTAGGATGGTGAAAAGAAGGGTGAGGTTTTAGGGTTTAAGATTATTTCAAAGACTAATAACAAGCTATCATGGCAAGAGCACAAGAATTATGCAAGATTATTATGTATCAATCTTAATTTAATAAAAGTTTTTGTTGGTTCCAAAATTTGGAACTAGGGAAATTGTTGTGTTTTGGTTTTGAAATTTTTGGGATGTTACAAGCTCGCCCCCAGAGCTGGTTAGACAAGATTTAGGCTTAAACATGACTTTGAGCTTTGTCTCCCTAGGGTTTCATCCCCTTTGTATCAAGGCACCCCATGTTGGATGATTGGATCTATGTGAGTGAGATTCTAGTGTAGCCCACTCTCTCTCCCTCACCGGTCTCCGTCCCCAACACCGATCTCTCACTCCGGGATTCTACCTCGAGTCTCTCCCGTGGTGATTCTATTGGCGTGGTCCATCGAGCCACGAGGGTAAGTATCAATTGTATCGGGTTGGTGTGCGTTGTGTTCTTCGCGTTCTTCGTGTTCTTCCGCCTCTCCCTCTCTTTCCCCTTTGTGTTAAGGTCTAAGACCCCGTGTGTGGCCCGATCTTGCGAATGACCCAAGAATCAAAGGGGGAAAGAGAGGGAGAGGCGGAAGAACACGAAGAACGCGAAGAACACAACGCACACCAACCCGATACAATCGATACTTACCCTCGTGGCTCGATGGACCACGCTAATAGAATCACCACGGGAGAGACTCGAGGTAGAATCCCGGAGTGAGAGATCGGTGTTGAGGATGGAGGTAGGTGAGGGAGAGAGAGTGGGCTACACTAGAATCTCACTCACATAGATCCAATCATCCAACATGGGGTGCCTTGATACAAAGGGGATGAAACCCTAGGGAGACAAAGCTCAAAGTCATGTTTAAGCCTAAATCTTGTCTAACCAGCTATGGGGGCGAGCTGGGGTCTTATGTAGGCATACAAGCCGACACGGGTCGAAAAGGTACAAGTTGGTGGGTCAAACCCGACGAATCCGGTCACAGGGCCGGTTGGACCGGGTCTGGGACCGGGCCATCCGGTTCCAAACCGGATTCTGGGCCGGACGTAACCGGGCGGGGCTTCGGGAGCCCCGGGACTACTTCCGGATGGCACCGGTCGTCGTTCCGGTCGAAAACCGGCCGGCTGGTCAGGAGCCCGGTTGACCGGGCCTGTGACCGGGCGGTCCGGTCAGGAGCCCGGTCGACCGGGTCTGTGACCGGCCAGCCTTCCTCCTCCCGCCTCTTCTTCCTCTTCCTTTCTTCTTCCTTCATTCTTCTTCTTCTCTCTTCCTTGCACCATGGGAGTTCCTTCTCTCCGGTTCCTCGATGACTCTTGTACCTAATGACATGTAACACACCGACATGAGGTAGCATTCCTCCAAGGTATTGACGAGGTCGAGTGTCGAGAGGAAGGAGTTCACCTTGACATATATGGCGGGGGTTGGTGTTGTTGGTCCACTTGGGGGACTCCTTGACCATGGTGTAGCGTCGACGATAGGCGGGGTTGCACTTGACGGTCTTAAGGCGGAGGGGTCCGAAAGCCACCGCGCATCATCTCCCCCCCCTTGGGGAAGAGTCGTCCTCGACTCTTGCTCCTCCTCACCGATGAGGTAGACGGGAAGGACTTGTATAGGTGCCCTTGTGTCCTTAGGGATGCTCGTCGTAGTGCAGGCGTCTTTGTTGTAGTCCATAACGGGTCTCCCATGTAGTGGTGGAGGGGCCAAGTCTCGGTCGAAGAAGAACAAGGGGAAAAACAACTTGCAAAAGGAAAGCTTGTGGATGCCAATTTGGTGACCGGCGAACAATAGGCTCTCAATCAAATACGAAGCATCAAGTCGTTTCTCCAAAAGGCATTGGGCAAAATTGGTGATCAATAGAGTGTCGATGTTTCCAAAATGTGGTAGGACAAAAATTTGTGCAAGTAAAAGCTTGCTTTGGAAGGTGTCAAAAATGTTGTGTGCAGTATTGTCCCACACAAATGGAACAATCAAAAGGCAAGTATCGGCGGCAAAATTTGGGGCAAAATTGTTATGTGCAATGGCAAAGCTATGGAGACTTCTAGCTTGGGAAAGTATGGTTGGCGTGAGCCGAGTATGGGTATCCTCAAGTGTCAAAGAATCCATTGCAATTGCCAAAGATGGAATGAGAAATCCAAAGGAGAGCAACTTTTGGTATGACATGTGCCACAAGGTGCATAATGTGTCTCTCACATGTATGACATGATCCTTGAGATTCTCGGAGTGTATGATGATATCATCAATACATACAACAACCATTGTGCCAACAAGATGTTTCAAGATATGTTGCGTAAGAAGCAAAAGAGGAGACGAGGAATTGGACCAAACCGGAAGCTCGTCAAGAAGCGTCGGCAACACATGAGGGTGAAGGCTTGTGGGAACATACCCTTTGGTGTGAGTCCCGCGGGTTAGGTCCTTGATGGGGTAGCTCTCAATTGCGCGTTTCGTGAGCTCATGCTCCGTAGCGGTGGAAGTGGTCGTCCGTGTACCTACACATGGAAGAAACAAGACAAAAAGCGTGTGTGCATGGTAGATGAATACATCATCCATCATGATGTTCCATTTCTTGTGCACATCACCATTAGTGTCAATAAATATAGTATGAAATGCATGGCGATGGTGCATATGGCAAGAAGGTGCATTCATGGCATGTGGTAACTCATGATCATCAAAAATAGAGAAGGCTATGGGGGCCATCTCATGGACAATGAAATAAGCATTCTTGCATACCAAGCATAAGAAAGAGCAATTGTTCGCAATCTTGGATGCAAGGATCATGGAATAGTGCAAACATGTGGGGCAAAGCATGCGGAAGTTAATGTCATTGTTTTCAACATCATTGCAAGCAAGCGGAGCAAATATAAAACTCTCATAGCATGGCATGTTCATGTTATCACAATCAATCAATTTCACATGATCAACAATGTTATCAAGCAAAGTATCACATGGGAATATGAATGAAGCATGTGACGTAGCAAGTGTATCATCAAGATCATGCATGCACTCATAAGTCATCATGTCCACTAGTGGGATCATGGCATCATCAACACCTATGTTGTTACCTTTGAAGGCCGACTCATGTGATGTAGGTGTTGTGGAGGTAGGAGGATCCATGTGGTCGACATGTCCATCTTGGAGCAAGCATGGTGAGATATCATCGTCTTCATGCACCATGTACATCGTCTCCATGAGCGGGAACTCATCCTCCGTGGAACCTAGTGCAACATAAGAAGACACAAGCGAGGGAGAGGTTAATGTGTTACCAAATGCGATATCCTCCATGGACCTATCATCTACCTCTCTCAACTCACTTTGTGTATCACTCATGTCCTCCAAATGGAAGCACTCAAACTCACATATGGGGTGGAAGTCACTCAACTCACTATCACTCTCGCTCAAGTGGGCTAAGTGGCTCTCATGCTCACATGGGGTTGGTACCAACTCATCAATCAAGCATGTAGGAGTAGGTTCGACTTGCTCATCTCCATGCGCCTCCTTGGTTGAAGGGAACTTCCCATGCTCAACCATCTCAACTCCATGCGCCTCCGTGGGTGAAGGGAGAATCCCATGCTCACCATGCTCAACTCCATCGCCTCCTAAGTCGTCCTCAAGTGGTGGCATCTTGGAGACTTGTGCATTGAGCTCGTCGAAGTAGAGCTTCTTGGCGCTTGGCGTTGTGCATTGCCATGCCACGTGACCCTTGGCCTTGCACACCTCACATAGGAGATTAGGACATTCCCGTGGAAGGTGGCCTTTTTGCTTGCACTTGTAGCATCGGAGTCCATAGGCATATGACGAGGTAGGGGCCATTGTGGTGGTGGCGCAAGAGGTAGAAGTCGCCTTATGAGGAAGGTCTTCATGTCGAGGCTCTCGTCTTCTTGCCTCATCACCATGTCTTGAGTGGTGTCGTCGAAGATCATGTGTGGAAGGATGTCGATGTAGACCATGAGGTGGTGGTGGTCGACGACGATCATGAGATGGTGTGAGTCGATGACGGTCCTTGCCTTGCCTAGGTGATGGCTCATGTTGGGGGCGCTCTTGATGCTCCATATGATGTCCATGATGTCGATGATCTTGTGCATAGGCACTCTCATGAGGGCGCCTTGTGGAGCTTGGAGAAGTGTGTCGATGCCGAATATGTTGGGGACGCTCTTGATGATCCACATGATGATGCCATCGTGGAGGTCCTCGATCTTCATATGTAGCTCCATTGGCCAAGTAGGGGTATGTGGGAGCATCGGCGGTATGCATGGTGGGGTCGATGTCGTCCTCGTCGTGGTGCTCCACCATGTCGTCCATGCTTGTTGAGCAAGTGTCGATGTAGAGCTCGTCGATGTCGTCCATGTTGGCGATGCTCGCGGAGCCATAGTCGGTGTAGAGCTCCTCGATGTCGGTCATGTTGGCGATGCTTGCGGAGCCATAGTCGGTGTAGAGCTCCACATGTTCCTCCACATCCGCGGTGCTTGAAGAGGTATCCTCCTCGAAGTGCTCCGTATACTCCTCCGTATCTTCTTCTTCACTATCCATGTTAGCATGACAATATGTATATGGTGTATGTTAGTGGAAGAACACTACCTCGCAATCTTACCGTGGTATGACAAGATTGGGGTGATCCAACAAACCGAGAGTTAGAACAATTGTATCGGGCACTCACACAAAGACACACGCAAAAGCTAGCAAATATGGTGTTAGGTGAGTGTGGTGGAAAGCCAAAAGATGAAATCCGAAATCAAGTTTGTTGTTAAGGGTGGGTGAAATCGAAAAAATTCAAATGTCAAAGCGATGATCACTATAAACACGGAAAAGATATGGAACTCACACACGGGATAAGCGGGGTTAGTGCGACCAAGGAATGAGCGGAAAAGTGTATGAAGCCCGAAAGCAAGGTTGCTCGGTGTCACACTAACACAAGGAGAGGCAAAGCTTTGGTTGCAAACGAAGAGACAACAAGATTCACACGCGGCCTCTCTTCTCTTTTCTCTCTTTTGCTTAAAAGCTTTTTCCTCTTTTTGTATTTGGTGGCACTTACACTCTTTGTGTATATGTATGTATGATGGCACTCGCACACTTTTGCTCTATGGTGCACTTGCACTCTTTTTGTATTTTGGCGGCTTTTTCTCGCACTATGTTAGCGTTAGCTCGCTTTTGCTATCTTGCCACACGAGTTTTGCTTAGAAGCTTGACTCCACACTACACACACACCTCACAATCGGGGCCACGTGCAATGTCTCGCAACACTAGATAAGCAATGCTCGATAGGATAGATCGCAAAAGAAGAGGGGTTACAAGGGTTACTGCAAGTTATACCTGCGATGGTGGAGACGATGGTGGTGGTGGTGGTCGGCGGTGGTGTTAGTCGATGTCGAAGACGGGAGCCCGGTCGGTGGTCCGGTCGGACCGGGTTTGGCGCCGGCTGCTCCGGTCTGTGGTCCGGTTGACCGGCTTCTGGGCCGGCTGGTCCGGTTGGCGGCCGGTTGACCGGGTTCTGCGCCGGACGGTCCGGTCTGGGGGCCGGTTGACCGGTTTCGCAACCGGATTTCTCGATTTGGAGCTTTCTCTCTCCTGTTCTTCCCCAAACCAAAACCAAATCGACCAAATCGAAGGAAAACGATGGAATTGGGGGCTAGAAAGTGGGGGAAATAGTAGATCAAGCACCTCAACACCAAATCCATGGACCAAAACCACTCAAAACGCAACCAAATCGCAGATCCATCCAAAGGCAAATTAGGGCTATTTTTTTGGGGATTTTTGGGGAAAATTTTCAGAGGGGAAATTGGGTGGGTGGGGGGTCAAATTCGCGGAAACCAAAGGCTGCTGATACCATATGTTAAGGTCTAAGACCCCGTGTGTGGCCCGATCTTGCGAATGACCCAAGAATCAAAGGGGGAAAGAGAGGGAGAGGCGGAAGAACACGAAGAACGCGAAGAACACAACGCACACCAACCCGATACAATCGATACTTACCCTCGTGGCTCGATGGACCACGCCAATAGAATCACCACGGGAGAGACTCGAGGTAGAATCCCGGAGTGAGAGATCGGTGTTGAGGATGGAGGTAGGTGAGGGAGAGAGAGTGGGCTACACTAGAATCTCACTCACATAGATCCAATCATCCAACATGGGGTGCCTTGATACAAAGGGGATGAAACCCTAGGGAGACAAAGCTCAAAGTCATGTTTAAGCCTAAATCTTGTCTAACCAGCTATGGGGGCGAGCTGGGGTCTTATATAGGCATACAAGCCGACACGGGTCGAAAAGGTACAAGTTGGTGGGTCAAACCCGACGAATCCGGTCACAGGGCCGGTTGGACCGGAGTGCAGGACCGGGCCATCCGGTTCCAAACCGGATTCTGGGCCGGACGTAACCGGGCGGGGCTTCGGGAGCCCCGGGACTGCTTCCGGATGGCACCGGTCGTCGTTCCGGTCGAAAACCGGCCGGCTGGTCAGGAGCCCGGTTGACCGGGCCTGTGACCGGGCGGTCCGGTCAGGAGCCCGGTCGACCGGGTCTGTGACCGGCCGGCCTTCCTCCTCCCGCCTCTTCTTCCTCTTCCTTTCTTCTTCCTTCATTCTTCTTCTTCTCTCTTCCTTGCACCATGGGAGTTCCTTCTCTCCGGTTCCTCGATGACTCTTGTACCTAATGACATGTAACACACCGACATGAGGTAGCATTCCTCCAAGGTATTGACGAGGTCGAGTGTCGAGAGGAAGGAGTTCACCTTGACATATATGGCGGGGGTTGGTGTTGTTGGTCCACTTGGGGGACTCCTTGACCATGGTGTAGCGTCGACGATAGGCGGGGTTGCACTTGACGGTCTTAAGGCGGAGGGGTCCGAAAGCCACCCCGCATCACTTTGGATCTTGGGTCATTCGCGAGATCGGGCCACACACGGGGTCTTAGACCTTAACAAACTGCGTAGCCATCAAATTCAGAGGAAGCAAGTTTGATCTTCCTATCTTCAGTATAATCAGGATGTAACCGCCATAATCTCTCAATCTTCAGCTCCCATGTAAGATATTCTTCAACATCAGTAGTACCTTCAAATCTGGGAATTGAGAACTTGGGCTTACCCAAACCATCGTCTTGTTGTTGAGGAACATGACGGGCTCCAATTTCAACAAAACCGCGATTGACTCCACGTGGAAGACCACGACCAACACCAGTCCCATGCCTTGAGCAGCAGCATCATCCGCATTGTCACCATTGACACTGCCATCTTCATCAAGTGGTTGTTGTGGTTGTTGTTGTACCATAGTACGGATATCCTGAACAGCTTGCGTCAAAGTATTCATAGATGCTTGAAGAGTCGTCATCGATGTTTGAACGGTGTTAATAGCCGTAGTAGCCTCATCGACCTTCAAGTTGACACCCTGAATTTCAGTATCAAATGTCTCCGTAGTAACACGAAGTTCACGTGTGAGGTGATCACGAAGAGCCTCATATTCCATCCAAGTAACCGGCGTGGACGGATCCTTTGTCTGCATCACATTGAACTCAGAAGAAGACATGATTAGTAGGTTAGTGCACTAAACAAAAATCTTTGGTGGTACTCTCACAACTCACTCAAAGCTGATAAGAAAGGTAAATCTTACCGCTCCAAAGTGAATTAGTATTGCTTACCAACTTGGATTGACGGACTAAAGCACGGATGTAGCGAAGCAAATATCAAGGGTATAAGAACAATCACACGACTAAGCAGGATATATGTGGGGCTGTAGGTAGGCTACCTATTTGCACCAATAACAAGCTCTAGCGCTGACCGTAGACAACCAATGATACTCACACAAGGCGATAAATGTGGCAATGCAACTATATGGATGAAAAGTTGCAATGCACTCGAGAGACGCTAGCAAAGCTCAACGAGACAGGCACAAGATTGCTCAACTACATGTGCAGTAAAGAAAACTTAGGCCTTCACTTGAATTCAACTAGCACACACTTTTCTTTTTGTATTTATCTTTTTGTAACACACGCAGCTATGTAGCTCTTTTTGCTTCTTTTCTATTTTCTCTTTTTTTTTGATTTTATGACACAACTCCTTGATAACACGGCCAACAAGATATGCAAAGCACCAAAACCATAATGAGCAGCCTGTCGAGCGGTAAAACTAGTCTCTTCTGGGGAAGTTCCTAGTCACGTATATCGAAAGGCTGTGTCTATGGTTGGGAACAAGCACACTGTACGCTATGTGGACTCAGAGTAACAAAAACTGACACTAGACGACAAAATAACACAAGATGATAGAGTAAACTCAAACTCTAAAATACTAGATGAAAGATAAAGTGACGCAAAAACAACTACGGAAAGCAACTAAAACTCGAAATTAGTGCAAGCTATGGCGATGGAAAACCCTAACCCTAATAGGAAAACACTCACAACTCAACTATGGGGTGGATTGTGGATGACTTACCGAGGAAAACTGGAAATCTGATACCAAGATGATAAGGGGTGGCCCGATCTTCTCAGTAAGCGACGCTGGTGATGAACACGATAGATGAATGCAGCGGAGGGAATCGATGATATGGTGTAGATAACTTGTATGACGCCGACGAAGTCTCTCGATTGATTCCTGTAGCCAATGCAATAGATCTCAACCCTGCAAGATATTCGCAATTCCACACACTTGCGCACGTAGCCGCCGACCACGAAGCGGTAAATTGCAATCTTCTAATCCCCAATGGAACAGCAGATCACACAAACTTTCAGTAGCATAAAACTCCAGATCGCAACGAATTGGAGAGTTGGGGAACAATAGTTTTGCTTAGCAAACAACTATGAACTAGGGTTTATCTTAAACGTGGTCTAAAGCAACTTCGGGGGCGTCCTATGGACTTATATAGGTGTCCAAGACGACCTCAGGTCGAAAAAGTACGAAAATAACCGACCCAGAACAGATCTGGTCGAGATAGACTCGGACTCGGCCGGTGGGAAATCCGGTCGACCGGGTCTGGGACCGGGCGGTCCGGTCAGCAACCGGATCTGGCACCGGGCTGATCCGGACGAAGCGTCTAAGGCCCCGGGATTGGCCCGGATGGCACCGGCGTAGAATCCGGTTTGTGACCGGCCGGTCCGGCGCCACGGCCGGTCTGACCGGGCCTGGGACCGGCCTGAAGAACTCCTCCGCTCGCGCATTCCTCCCGCTCCTCCCTCGCGCGTCCATGGGATGTCTTCACGTCCAGCTCCATGTCCAGCTTCACGTCCAGCTTCTTGTCCAGCTGCTCCTCTCCTCCTCGTGCGATGCTTGGTTCCTCCTCATACCTGATCATACATAAGTAATACGACTTAGGTAGTATAAAATTCTCATTGATCAAAGTATCATTTAGGAACAAGTTCACCTGTTGTTTAAGTAGCTTCGCACGAGCTCGTGTCATTGGTCCAATCCTAACTTCATTGGACATGAGCTTCACAGCTTCATCTTCATCTTGCAATGACGGAGGTAGTAGTGAGGTAGGGATGTCCTCATCAATTTCTTCCTCTTCTCTTTCTCTCTCGAGTCTCTCCCACTCCCCCGGCTCCTCTCCCCCTTCTCTCCGGCGGCCTCGCCGGCCAGAGACGAGGCCGACTTCTCTCCGTATATTGTACACCCTCCGAACTAAATTAATTGATTCAACTTTCCTTAGACGTGTATGTATCTAGAGTAAAAACATGTGTGGATACATCCATATTTAGATAAGCAAAGTTGAGTCAGCTAATTTGGATCCGAGGGAGTTAGTGTTGTTGTAAGCTTAGATCCAGTGTTTTCCATGAGCAGAATGGCGCAATGGAGTCGGGGATCTCGTCATCGGCTTCAGATCTGGCCTATGGTGAATCTGGCGGATCTTGCCGGCCAAACCCCGATCTGGTGCCATCAATGTGATGGCGCTAACGGTGAGGCTTGCTTTGGTCAGTGCTTCAGATCTGGCCAATGGGGAAGTGAAGCTGCTAAAGTTCACAAGCTCGGGGCATATGACGGCGTCATCCGTCTTGCCCGTGCACATCTTGGCCTTTCAGCGGCCCTTCTCAGAGCCAATATGCCGTTGCTGAGGCCCTTCTTGATGCGGGGTGGCCTTCGGACACCTCCTCACGAAGACAAACAAGTCCCCCAAGCGGACCAATGACACGGGCTCGAGCTAAAGCGATACATGACAAGGTGAACTCGCTCCTCACCACCCTTGACCTTGGTACCCCTTTGGATGGATTGCTACCTCATGCCGACGTGCTATGTGTCATTAGGTACAAGGCGCACCAAGACCCCGGAGAGGAGGAGACACCATGGTCAAGGGAAGGAGAGGAGCAGCGGAACCTGGAGATGAACATGATGCCGAAGCCGACGTCGGCCGAAGAGCGCCAAGGAAGAAAAGGACGCTGGCCGGTCCAGGACCCGGTCGGACCGAACCCACGATCGGACGCTCCGGCCACAGGCCCGGTCAACCGGGCGCAAACCGGGCCAGCTCCCTCGTACCGGACGACGACCGGACCCAGGACCGGATTCTTCGCAGAATCCCGGTTGGCGACCGGTCGACCGGACCCAGGACCGGACAGCCCGGTCACAGGCCCGGTCAGACCGGACCCATGACCGGATAGCCCGGTCCCAGGCCCGGTCTGACCGGACCCCAAACCGGATCCGACGGAAATACCCCACCAAACTGCCTTGACTTATCCATTCGCGTACCTGTTCGCCCTTGCTGGCTGTGCTTGCCTATTTAAGTAGCTGGACCCCCTCCTTTACTTTCAGACTTGTTTAGAACTCAAACCTAACTTTGAGCTTAGTCTCCCTTGGGTATCATCCCTCTGTAATCAAGGCAACACTTGTGGATGTATGGATTTGGTAGTGAGAGATTCTAGTGTTTACACTCTCTCTCCCACTCCTTGATTCGTCCTCCCCACCGGTCTCTCCTCTCGGAATTCTACCTCGAGTCTCTTCCGGGCGGATTCTATTGGCACGGTCCATCGAGCCGTGAGGGTAAGCATCGATTGTATCGGGTTGGTGTGCGTGGTTCCTCGTGTGTTCTTCGCGTTCTTCGTGTTCTTCCGCCTCTCCCCCTCTTTCCCCCTTGATTCCTTGGGTCATTCGCGAGATCGGGCCACAATCGGGGTCTTAGACCACATCATATGGTATCAGCAGCCTTTGGTTTCCGCGAATTTGACCCTCCACCCACCCAATTTCGTTTCTAGAAAATTTTCCAAAAAATATCCCTAAATTGCCTTTGGACGGATCTGTGATTTGGTTGAGTTTTGAGTGGTTTTGCTCCGTGGATCTGGTGTTGTTGTGCTTGATCTACTATTTCCCCAACTTTTAGCCTCCAATTCCATCGTTTCTCTTCGATTTGGTCGATTTGGTTTTGGTTTGGGGAAGAACAGGAGAGAGAAAACTCCAAATCGTGAAATCCGGTTTCGAACCCGGTCAACCGGCCCCCAGACCGGACCATCCGGTGCAGCACCCGGCCAACCGGCCGCCCGACCGGACATCCGGCCCAAAGACCGGTCCGACCGGCCGCCAGACCGGACACGCCGGCGACAGCTCCGGTCCAACCGGACCAGTGACCGGGCTCCCGTCTTCGACGTCGACTAACACCACCGCCGACCACCACCACCACCATCATCTCCACCATCGCAGGTATAACTTGCAGTAACCCTTGTAGCCCTCTTCTTTTTGCGATCTATCCCACGAGCGAAGCTTTTCGAGTGTTGCGAAACATCGCACGAGGTCCCGACCGTGAGGGTGTGCGTTGTGTGAGTAAAGCTCATAAGTGGAGCTCGTGAGTGGCCAGCAAAAGAGTAAGAGCATAGTGTGCTAGTGAAAAAAAAAAGCAAAGTGCAAAGTGCCACCGATACAAAAAGAGTGAAAAGCTTTTAAGCAAGCAAGAGAGATAGAGAAGAGAGACCTCGTGCGAATCTTGGTGTTTCTCCTCTATGCAACCTAGCTTCGATCTCTTCTTGCGTTAGTGTGACATTGAGCACCCTTGCTTTGGGGTTTTTCATTTTTCCGCTCGTTCCTTGGTTGCACTAACCCCGTTCATCTCGTGTGTGAGTTCCACATTTTTCCGTGTTTATAGTGATCTCCACTTTGACACTTGATTTTTGGACCTTACCCACTCTTAACAACATACTTGATTTTGGATTTCGTCTTTTGGCTTTCCACCATCCACTCCTAACACCATATTTGCTAGCTTTTGCGTGTGCCTTTGTGTGTGTCCCGATACAATTGGTCTTACTTTCGGCTTGGTTGATTGCCTCAATACTATCTTACCACGGTAAGAGTGAGAGGTAGTCTCCTTCCACTAACATCCACAACATAGTTCTTGTCTTGTGATCATGGATAGGCACGGAGACCAAGCAAAGGAGGATGAGGTCCTACACCCCTCCGAGAGGTTGGCCACCCAACACAACCTATGGGTGCAACGCCAAGAGTTCAAGGACCAACTCAACTTGTTCGAGACACGCATCGACCAACAATACGAAGAAGTGGCTCACAACTTCGGCCAAGTGAACCAAGATATGAATCTTCTTCGTGAAGCTACGGACAACTTGCATGACCAAGTGACGGCCAATGATGCAAACATGGAGGGGCGCATGGATAGCCTCGAGCGCGCCATCAACAACTTGGGACGCCGACATCGACATCGCTCTACTTCCTCATCGTCATCGACCTCGTCACATGATGACTACTCCCATGATCACCAATCGTCCTCAAGCTCCGACTCAAGGCATGCAGATCATCATCGCTCTCGTCGACCGCACGCTCGTCATGATGATTCTCGCTCCAACTCAAGGCGCGGAGAGTTCCATCGCCATGCTCGTCCTCATGAACGTCCGCAACAAGAACAAGCTCTTCACCAAGATCGTCATCAAGCGGCTCGCCATGCCCACCATGGGCATGATGACCAACCCCAAGACAACGTCCTCCACAACATGGACCCGGCACCTCATCGTCAAGCCCATGTGGGTGCTCAAGACCAAGGTCATCAAGATCCACCAAGGCGTGATCTCCGGAATCATTCTCGCCATGACCAAAGGGGCCGAGGGCAACCACAACATGATCAAGATGAGAGGGCCATAATGGGGCAACGCCAACAACCTCGACAAGACCCGCAACAACATCCTCAACATGAGCCAAGTGAAGCTAGTGTTCACCTCAACCACCAACCCAATGCTATGGTTGGTCGTGGAAGACCTCCTCTACCACCTCAAGTCGCAAGAGATGAAGGCATCCGTCCTCGCCGCCGCAACTTGGAAGATGAAGAGAACATGTATGGGAAACTCAAGTTCAACATGCCCAAGTTCAAGGGTGAAGACGACGCCGAGGCCTACCTCTCATGGGCACTCAAGGTTGACAAGATCTTCCGCATACATAACTACTCCGGTGCCAAGAAAGTAGCCATGGCCTCCCTCGAGTTTGAAGATTATGCCAACACTTGGTGGGAACAAGTTGTCACTCTTAGGGAAGAAAAGGGTGATCCTCCAATTGATACTTGGGAAGACATGAAGGAGGAAATGCAAGCTCGCTTTGTCCCTACACACTACAAGACCGATCTCTTCAACAAGCTCCAAAAGTTGAAGCAAGGCACCAAGACCGTTGAGGAATTCTTCAAGGAGATGGAGTTAACCATGATGCGAGCAAACATCCAAGAGTCCGAGAACCAAACCATCGCTAGGTTCTTCAATGGCCTCAACTATCCCATCAAGAGGATTGTGGAGTTCCAACAATACTCCAACATGGTTGAGTTGGTTCACCAAGCTTCCAAGGCCGAGCGTCAAGTGAATGAGGACATCAAATACTCGAAGTCCAAGCAATACTTCGCCTCCAAGCTTGCTACATCAACTCCTACAACAAGTGTCAAGCCAACCGCATCCTCTACACCTTCCAAGCAACCTTCTATCCAAAGTCGCATGAAGCAAACGGTATCCTCCACCGCCTCCTCCAAGGCATCCACGGGACCCTCCAATGTCACTTGCTTCAAGTGTGGTACTCAAGGCCACAAGTCCTTTGAGTGCAAGAACACCAAGGTTATGATCACTATGGAGAATGGTGACATAGAGACGCTAAGTGAGGGCGAATATGAAGCCCTAGTGCAAGCCGCCGTTGCTAATGAGGAAGACTATGATGAAGAAAGTGGAGAAGACCCTCTCTTATGCACACATGACCCAAGCCCTTCACTTGTGGTCACTCGAGTGCTCACCACTCAACCCCAAGCTATGGAAGACCAAAGATGCAACATCTTCCAAACTCGCGCCGGAATTGGTGGCAAGTCAATCAAGGTCATCATCGACGGTGGGAGTTGCCACAACTTGGCAAGCACCGAGTTATGTGAGAAGCTCAACCTCACGCTTCGCAAACATCCTCATCCATACCATGTCCAATGGTTGAGTGACAAGGGCAATGTCAAGATTCAACACACCGTCACCGTCAACTTCAAGATAGGACCCTATGAAGACACCGTCGAGTGTGACGTGGTACCTATGACCGTGTGCCACATGTTGCTTGGCCGCCCATGGCAATTTGACAAGAAGGCCATACATGATGGTTACTCCAATGCATACACCTTCAAGTCAAGGACAAGAAGTTCGAGCTTCGCCCAATGACTCCTAGCCAAATCATCGCCGACAATGCGAAGTCTTTAGCGAGGGCACAACACCACACCCACCATAGTGAGTTGAGAGGAGAGGGAGCTACCCACCAAAAAGAGAGTGAGCGCCACCACCCACATATGAGTGAGAGAAAGAGTGTCCTCCTAGCCACCAAAAGCGAGTGGAGAGAAGTGAAAGACTACCCATCCACCACCATACACTACGTGCTCATTTGCAAGGGCCTATCGTCGGAGACTAATGACTTAACCAACATTCCTTCGTCTTTGTTGTCTCTTTTGAAGGAGTTCCAAGACGTCTTCCCCGACGAGCTACCTCATGGACTACCACCGCTTCGGGGCATCGAGCATCGCATCGACCTCATACCCGGCGCTCCCCTACCAAACCGCGCCGCCTACCGCACCAACCCCGAAGATACCAAGGAGATACAACGACAAATACAAGACCTCCTCGCTAAAGGGTATGTCCGAGAAAGCCTTAGCCCTTGTGCCGTTCCCGTCATTCTTGTGCCTAAACCGGATGAGACGCAACGGATGTGTATGGATTGCCGACCTATCAATGCCATTACCGTCCGTTATCGCCATCCCATTCCGCGTTTAGATGACATGCTTGATGAATTGAGTGGTGCCACCATTTTCTCTAAGATTGATTTGCGTAGTGGCTACCACCAAATTCGCATGGCAATTGGTGATGAATGGAAGACGGCATTCAAGACCAAGCTTGGTCTATATGAATGGCTTGTCATGCCATTTGGTCTTTCAAATGCTCCTTCGACTTTCATGCGTCTTATGAATCACATTTTGCGACCTCTCATTGGCAAGAGCGTGGTTGTTTACTTTGATGATATCCTCATCTATAGCAAAAATCTCGAGGACCATGTTCAACATGTGAGAGAAGTCTTATGCATCTTGCGCCACGAGAAGCTTTTTGCCAACCTACCAAAATGCCATTTCGCTCAAAACAAATTGGTTTTTCTTGGTTTTGTGGTTTCCGCCAACGGGATTGAAGTTGATTCCTCCAAAGTTGAGGCCATCCACAATTGGCCCACTCCCACAAATGTTGGTCATGTTCGAAGCTTCCATGGACTTGCCGGATTTTACCGCCGCTTTGTGAAAGATTTCAGCACCATTGCTTGCCCTTTAAACGAGCTTACAAAAAAGAATGTTCCGTTTGTTTGGGGCAAAGCACAACAAAAAGCTTTTGATGAATTGAAAAAGAGACTCACCGAGGCACCACTACTTGCTCTTCCCGATTTTGCCAAAACATTTGAGATAGAATGCGATGCGAGTGGCCTTGGAATCGGTGGTGTTCTCATGCAAAATGGAAAACCCGTGGCATACTATAGCGAGAAGTTGGATGGCGCACGCCTCAACTATCCTATATATGACAAGGAGCTTTATGCTTTGGTTCGTGTTCTTGAAGTTTGGCAACACTACCTTTGGCCAAAAGAGTTTGTTATCCATTCGGATCATGAGTCCTTGAAGTATTTGAAAAGTCAACACAATTTGAACAAGAGACATGCTAAGTGGGTTGAGTTCATAGAGTCCTTCCCTTATGTAATCAAATACAAAAAGGGCAAGGAAAACGTGGTTGCGGATGCACTTTCCCGCAAGATTACTCTTCTACTTACCCGCTTGGAGTTTCACATTTTGGGTCTTGAGGAGATCAAAGAACTTTACCCTTCCGACGCTTTCTTTGGTCCAATCTTTGCCAAGTGTTCCGTTGACCGCGGATTTGATGATTTCTATTTGCATGATGGCTACTTGTTTAAAGCTAACAAGATTTGCATTCCCGAGTCTTCTCTTCGTAAGTTGCTTTTGCAAGAGTCACATGGAGGTGGTCTCATGGGTCACTTTGGACGAGAGAAGACATATGCCATGCTCTCAACCCACTACTATTGGCCAAGAATGTACCGCGACGTGGAACGCCTTTGCCGCCGGTGTACAACATGCTTACAAGCTAAGTCTACTTCCAATCCCTATGGTCTTTACATGCCTTTACCCATTCCATATGCACCTTGGTCGGACATAAGCATGGACTTTGTACTTGGCTTACCACGCACAAAACATGGTCATGACTCAATATTTGTAGTAGTGGATAGGTTCTCTAAAATGGCTCATTTCATACCATGTCATAAGAGCGATGATGCTTCACACATTGCTTCATTGTTTTTCAGGGAAGTGGTTCGCCTACATGGAATACCGGCAAGCATTGTGTCGGATCGAGACGTCAAGTTTATGAGTTACCTATGGAAGTCGCTCATGGCGAAGTTTGGAGTGAAGCTCTTGTTCTCATCGTCCTCGCACCCTCAAACCGATGGACAAACCGAAGTGGTCAATCGAAGCCTCTCCACCCTTCTCCGCACACTTGTGAAGACAAATTTGAAGTCATGGGAAGATTGCCTACCCCATGCGGAGTTCGCCTACAATCGAGCCAAGCACTCCACAACCTCAAGGAGTCCCTTCATGATCGTCTATGGATTCGAACCTCCAAAGGCACACGACATCCTCCCACTACCTCTTCATGAAAGGACGAACATGGACTTCGACGAGCGCACCACCGCCATGAAGAAACTACATGAAGAGACAAGAGCAACCATACAAGAGCATGTACTTCGCCAAGCTAACCGCCTCAACGCCAAGAAAAAGGAACGCGTGTTTGAAGAAGGAGACCTCGTTTGGATCCACCTAAGGAAA
The DNA here is from genome assembly GCF_019359855.2 of Lolium perenne. Taxonomy (NCBI): domain Eukaryota; kingdom Viridiplantae; phylum Streptophyta; class Magnoliopsida; order Poales; family Poaceae; genus Lolium; species Lolium perenne. Next base: position 93,862,709 of record NC_067248.2, read on the forward strand.
GAAAGGTTTCCGCAAGAACGCAACTCCAAGCTCAAGCCAAGAGGAGATGGTCCTTTCAAGGTCCTCAAGCGCATCAACAACAACGCCTACGTCATCGACATACCAACATCCAAGTACTTGGTGAGCAACACTTTCAACATCTTGGATCTCTCACCCTATCATGGAGATGAGGAGGAACAAGAGTCGAGGACGACTCTCTCCCAAGGGGGGGGAGATGATGCGGGGTGGCCTTCGGACACCTCCTCACCAAGACCAACAAGTCCCCCAAGCGGACCAATGACACGGGCTCGAGCTAAAGCGATACATGACAAGGTGAACTCGCTCCTCACCACCCTTGACCTTGGTACCCCTTTGGATGGATTGCTACCTCATGCCGACGTGCTATGTGTCATTAGGTACAAGGCGCACCAACACCCCGGAGAGGAGGAGACACCATGGTCAAGGGAAGGAGAGGAGCAGCGGAACCTGGAGATGAACATGATGCCGAAGCCGACGTCGGCCGAAGAGCGCCAAGGAAGAAAAGGACGCTGGCCGGTCCAGGACCCGGTCAGACCGGACCCACGACCGGACGCTCCGGCCACAGGCCCGGTCAACCGGGCGCAAACCGGGCCAGCTCCCTCGTACCGGACGACGACCGGACCCAGGACCGGATTCTTCGCAGAATCCCGGTTGGCGACCGGTCGACCGGACCCAGGACCGGATTCTTCGCAGAATCCCGGTTGGCGACCGGTCGACCGGACCCAGGACCGGACAGCCCGGTCACAGGCCCGGTCAGACCGGACCCATGACCGGACAGCCCGGTCCCAGGCCCGGTCTGACCGGACCCCAAACCGGATCCGACGGAAATACCCCACCAAACTGCCTTGACTTATCCATTCGCGTACCTGTTCGCCCTTGCTGGCTGTGCTTGCCTATTTAAGTAGCTGGACCCCCTCCTTTACTTTCAGACTTGTTTAGAACTCAAACCTAACTTTGAGCTTAGTCTCCCTTGGGTATCATCCCTCTGTAATGAAGGCAACCCTTGTGGATGTATGGATTTGGTAGTGAGAGATTCTAGTGTTTACACTCTCTCTCCCACTCCTTGATTCGTCCTCCCCACCGGTCTCTCCTCTCGGAATTCTACCTCGAGTCTCTTCCGGGTGGATTCTATTGGCACGGTCCATCGAGCCGTGAGGGTAAGCATCGATTGTATCGGGTTGGTGTGCGTGGTTCCTCGTGTGTTCTTCGCGTTCTTCGTGTTCTTCCGCCTCTCCCCCTCTTTCCCCCTTGATTCCTTGGGTCATTCGCGAGATCGGGCCACAATCGGGGTCTTAGACCACATCACTTCTTCTCCTTCGTCCTGGCGACTACCGGCGACACCGTCCCAAGTGGTGCGTCCCCGGCGACGGAGTTGCTGGAAAGGATGCGGAGCAAAGATCTGATGTGCGGTCCAGAAGGACTCGATTGATTTTCTTCTATATGTTTTGGGGTCCTTTTTGTAAAGTTGCAGGTTCTATTAGTTATTGTCTAGTACTTTTGGTCCTCTATGTAATTTTTTGGACTAGTTTCCATTGGCACTGATAAACTTGAATTTTGACAAGTTCACAGGGAAAAAAATTCCTTTGCACATATGGCCTATCATGATGCGGGGTGGCTTTCGGACCCCTCCGCCTCAAGACCGTCAAGTGCAACCCCGCCTATCGTCGACGCTACACCATGGTCAAGGAGTCCCCCAAGTGGACCAACAACACCAACCCCCGCCATATATGTCAAGGTGAACTCCTTCCTCTCGACACTCGACCTCGTCAATACCTTGGATGGAATGCTACCTCATGTCGGTGTGTTACATGTCATTAGGTACAAGAGTCATCGAGGAACCGGAGAGAAGGAACTCCCATGGTGCAAGGAAGAGAGAAGAAGAAGAATGAAGGAAGAAGAAAGGAAGAGGAAGAAGAGGCGGGAGGAGTAAGGCCGGCCGGTCACAGGCCCGGTCGACCGGGCTCTGACCGGACCGCCGATCACGAGCCCGGTCAACCGGGCTCCTGACCAGCCGGCCGGTTTTCGACCGGAACGTCGACCGGTGCCATCCGGAAGCAATCCCGGGAAGCCCCGCCCGGTTACGTCCGGCCCAGAATCCGGTTTGGAACCGGATGGCCCGGTCCCAGACCCGGTCCAACCGGCCCTGTGACCGGATTCGTCGGGTTTGACCCACCAACTTGTACCTTTTCGACCCATGTCGCCTTGTATGCCTATATAAGACCCCAGCTCGCCCCCATAGCTGGTTAGACAAGATTTAGGCTTAAACATGACTTTGAGCTTTGTCTCCCTAGGGTTTCATCCCCTTTGTATCAAGGCACCCCATGTTGGATGATTGGATCTATGTGAGTGAGATTCTAGTGTAGCCCACTCTCTCTCCCTCACCTACCTCCGTCCCCAACACCGATCTCTCACTCCGGGATTCTACCTCGAGTCTCTCCCGTGGTGATTCTATTGGCGTGGTCCATCGAGCCACGAGGGTAAGTATCGATTGTATCGGGTTGGTGTGCGTTGTGTTCTTCGCGTTCTTCGTGTTCTTCCGCCTCTCCCTCTCTTTCCCCCTTTGATTCTTGGGTTAATCGCGAGATCGGGCCACACACGGGGTCTTAGACCTCATCATATGGTATCAGCAGCCTTTGGTTTCCGCGAATTTGACCCCCCACCCAGCCAATTTCGTCTCTAAAAAAAAAATTTCCCCAAAAATCCCCAAAAAATAGCCCTAATTTGCCTTTGGATGGATCTGCGATTTGGTTGCGTTTTGAGTGGTTTTGGTCCATGGATTTGGTGTTGAGGTGCTTGATCTACTATTTTCCCCACTTTCTAGCCCCCAATTCCATCGTTTTCCTTCGATTTGGGTCGATTTGGACGATTTGGCTCAAGAACACGTGCAGCCGGTTGAGAAATCCGGCCAACCGGGCTGCAGACCGGGCCGGCCGGCGCCAGAGCCGGTCAACCGGTCGCCAACCGGACCAGCCGGTCCACAGTCCGGTCCAACCGGATCCCAGACCGGGCGCCACCACTTCCTCCACCACCGCCGACCACCACCGCCCCGCTCATCCGCCGGCAAGCTCCGTCACCCCCGCGGACCACCGGTAAACACCACCGCGGCCCCATAAACACCACCGCATCCGCAAGAGCATCGCAACCACCCACCACCGGCATACCACCGCCACCACCGCCAAGCTACTTTGACCCATCTTATCCGCTAACTTGTGTTTGCTTGTTCCGGTTTGAGTGCCTTGTTTGTGAAACTAACCCGCAGCTCTGACACAAGCGGCGACATCCTCGGCACCCCGGACTTGCAACCGTACTCTTGACATGACCGCCATCATCGCAAGTTGTGTGTCCATCACCGCCTAACATCTTAGGTATAACTTGCATTCCCTTGTAACCCCTCTTCTTTTGCGATCTATCCTATCGAGCATTGCTTATCTAGTGTTGCGAGACATTGCACGTGGCCCCGATTGTGAGGTGTGTGTGTAGTGTGGAGTCAAGCTTCTAAGCAAAACTCGTGTGGCAAGATAGCAAAACCGAGCTAACGCTAACATAGTGCGAGAAAAAGCCGCCAAAACACAAAAAGAGTGCAAGTGCACCATAGAGCAAAAGTGTGCAAGGGCCATCATACATACAAATACACAAAGAGTGTAAGTACCACCAAATACAAAAAGAGGAAAAAGCTTTTAAGCAAAAGAGAGAAAAGAGAAGAAAGGCCGCGTGTGAATCTTGTTGTCTCTCATGTTGCAACCAAAGCTTTGCCTCTCCTTGTGTTAGTGTGACACCGAGCAACCTTGCTTTCGGGCTTCATACACTTTTCCGCTCATTCCTTGGTCGCACTAACCCCGCTTATCCCGTGTGTGAGTTCCATATCTTTTCCGTGTTTATAGTGATCATCGCTTTGACATTTGAGTTTTTGGATTTCACCCACCCTTAACAACAAACTTGATTTCGGATTTCATCTTTTGGCTTTCCACCATACTCACCTAACACCATATTTGCTAGCTTTTGCGTGTGTCTTTGTGTGAGTGCCCGATACAATTGTTCTAACTCTCGGTTTGTTGGATCACCCCAATCTTGTCATACCACGGTAAGATTGCGAGGTAGTGTTCTTCCACTAACATACAGCATATAGATACCGTCTTGCTAACATGTATAGCGAAGAAGAAGATACAGAGGAGTACACGGAGCACTTTGAGGAGGATGCCTCTTCAAGCACCGCGGATGTGGAGGAACATGTGGAGCTTTACACCGACTATGGCTCCGCGAGCATCCCCAACATGACCGACATCGAGGAGCTCTACACCGACTATGGCTCCGAGAGCATCGCCAACATGGACGACATCGACGAGCTCTACATCGACACTTGCTCAGCAAGCATGGACGACATGGTGGAGCACCACCACGAGGACGACATCGACCCCACCATGCATACCGCCGATGCTCCCACATACCCCTACTTGGCCAATGGAGCTACATATGAAGATCGAGGACCTCCACGATGGCATCATCATGTGGATCATCAAGAGCGCCCCCAACATATTCGGCATCGACACACTTCTCCGAGCTCCACAAGGCGCCATCATGAGAGTGCTTATGCACACGATCATCGACATCACGGACATCACATGGAGCATCAAGAGCGCCCCCAACATGAGCCATCACCTAGGCAAGGCAAGGACCGTCATCGACTAACACCATCTCATGATCGTCATCGACCACCACCACCTCATGGTCTACATCGACATCCTTCCACACATGATCTTCGACGACACCACTCAAGACATGGTGATGAGGCAAGAAGACGAGAGCCTCGACATGAAGACCTTCCTCATAAGGCGACTTCTACCTCTTGCGCCACCACCAAAATGGCCCCTACCTCGTCATATGCCTATGGACTCCGATGCTACAAGTGCAAGCAACAAGGCCACCCTCCACGGGAATGTCCCAATCTCCTATGTGAGGTGTGCAAGGGCAAGGGTCACATGGCATGGCAATGCACAACGCCAAGCGCCAAGAAGCTCTACTTCGACGAGCTCAACGCACAAGTCTCCAAGATGCCACCACTTGAGGACGACTTAGGAGGCGATGGAGTTGAGCATGGTGAGCATGGGATTCTCCCTTCACCCACGGAGGCGCATGGAGTTGAGATGGTTGAGCATGGGAAGTTCCATTCAACCACGGAGGCGCATGGAGATGAGCAAGTCGAACCTACTCCTACATGCTTGATTGATGAGTTGGTACCAACCCCATGTGAGCATGAGAGCCACTTAGCCCACTTGAGCGAGAGTGATAGTGAGTTGAGTGACTTCCACCCCATATGTGAGTTTGAGTGCTTCCATTTGGAGGACATGAGTGATACACAAAGTGAGTTGAGAGAGGTAGATGATAGGTCCATGGAGGACATCGCATTTGCTAACACATTAACCTCTCCCTCGTTTGTGTCTTCCTATGTTGCACTAGGTTCCACGGAGGACGAGTTCCCGCTCATGGAGAAGATGTACATGGTGCATGAAGATGATGATATCTCACCATGCTTGCTCCAAGATAGACATGTCGACCACATGAATCCTCCTACTTCCACAACACCTACATCACATGAGTCGGCCTTCAAAGGTAACAACATAGGTGTTGATGATGCCATGATCCCACTAGTGGACATGATGACTTATGAGTGCACGCATGACCTTGATGATATATTTGCTACGTCACATGCTACTTTCATTTTCCCATGCGATACTTTGCTTGATAACATTGTTGATCATGTGGAAGTGAATGCTTGTGATACCATGATCATGCCATGCTATGAGAGCTTCAATTTTTCTACCATTGCTTGCAACATGTCGACCACTTGCTCCTTACCATCTATTGCTTGCAATGATAATGACAAGGATGACATTAGCTTCCAAATGCTTTGTCCCAAATGTTTACACTCTACCATGATCCTTGCATCCAAGATTGCGAACAATTTCTCTTTCTTATGCTTGGTATGCAAGAATGCTTATTTCATTGTCCGCGAGACGGCCCCCATAGCCTTCTCACTTTTTGATGATCATGAGTTACCACATGCCATGAATGCACCTTCTTGCCATATGCACCATCGCCATGCATTTCATAATATCTTGCTTGACACTAATGGTGATGTGCACAAGACATGGAACATCATGATGGATGATGTATTCATCTACCATGCACACACGCTTTTTGTCTTGTTTCTTCCATGTGTAGGTACACGGACGACCACTTCCACCGCTACGGAGCATGAGCTCACAAAACGCGCAATTGAGAGCTACCCCATCAAGGACCTAACCCGCGGGATTCAAACCAAATGGTATGTTTCCCAACGCCTTCGCCATCGTGTGTTTCCGACATTTCTTGTCGAGCTTCCGGCTTGGTCCAATTCCTCGTCACCTCTTTTGCTTCTTATGCAACATATCTTGAAACATCTTGTTGGCACAATGGTTGTTGTATGTATTGATGATATCATCATACACTCCGAGAATCTCAAGGACCATGTCATACACTCCTATGTAGTTGCCCTCCTTTGGATTTCTCATTTCATCTTTGGCAATTGCAATGGATTCTTTGACACTTGAGGATACCCATACTCGGCTCACGCCAACCGTACTTTCCCAAGCTAGAAGTCTCCATAGCTTTGCCATTGCACATAACAATTTTGCCCCAAATTTTACCGCCGATACTTGACTTTTGATTGTTCCATTTGTGTGGGACAATGCTACACACAACATTTTTGACACCTTCCAAAGCAAACTTTTACTTGCACAAATTTTTGTCCTACCACATTTTGGATACATCGACACTCTTTTGATCACCATTTTTGCCCAATGCCTTTTGGAGAAACGACTTGATGCTTCGTATTTGATTGAGATCCTCTTGTTCGCCGGTAACCAAATTGGCATCCACAAGCTTTCCTTTTGCAAGTTTTTTTTCCCAGTGTTCTTCTTCGACCGAGACTTGGCCCCTCCACCACTACATAGGAGACCCGTTATGGACTACAACAAAGACGCCTGCACTACGACGAGCATCCCTAAGGACACAAGGGCACCTATACAAGTCCTTCCCGTCTACCTCATCGGTGAGGAGGAGCAAGAGTCGAGGACGACTCTTCCCCAAAGGGGGGGAGATGATGCGGGGTGGCTTTCGGACCCCTCCGCCTCAAGACCGTCAAGTGCAACCCCGCCTATCATCGACGCTACACCATGGTCAAGGAGTCCCCCAAGTGGACCAACAACACCAACCCCCGCCATATATGTCAAGGTGAACTCCTTCCCCTCGACACTCGACCTCGTCAATACCTTGGATGGAATGCTACCTCATGTCGGTGTGTTACATGTCATTAGGTACAAGAGTCATCGAGGAACCGGAGAGAAGGAACTCCCATGGTGCAAGGAAGAGAGAAGAAGAAGAATGAAGGAAGAAGAAAGGAAGAGGAAGAAGAGGCGGGAGGAGGAAGGCCGGCCGGTCACAGGCCCGATCGACCGGGCTCCTGACCGGACCGCCCGGTCACAGGCCCGGTCAACCGGGCTCCTGACCAGCCGGCCGGTTTTCGACCGGAACGTCGACCGGTGCCATCCGGAAGCAATCCCGGGGCTCCCGAAGCCCCGCCCGGTTACGTCCGGCCCAGAATCCGGTTTGGAACCGGATGGCCCGGTCCCAGACCCGGTCCAACCGGCCCTGTGATCGGATTCGTCGGGTTTGACCCACCAACTTGTACCTTTTCGACCCATGTCGCCTTGTATGCCTATATAAGACCCCAGCTCGCCCCCATAGCTGGTTAGACAAGATTTAGGCTTAAACATGACTTTGAGCTTTGTCTCCCTAGGGTTTCATCCCCTTTGTATCAAGGCACCCCATGTTGGATGATTGGATCTATGTGAGTGAGATTCTAGTGTAGCCCACTCTCTCTCCCTCACCTACCTCCGTCCCCAACACCGATCTCTCACTCCGGGATTCTACCTCGAGTCTCTCCCGTGGTGATTCTATTGGCGTGGTCCATCGAGCCACGAGGGTAAGTATCGATTGTATCGGGTTGGTGTGCGTTGTGTTCTTCGCGTTCTTCGTGTTCTTCCGCCTCTCCCTCTCTTTCCCCCTTTGATTCTTGGGTCAATCGCGAGATCGGGCCACACACGGGGTCTTAGACCTCATCATAGCATGTATAAACATTCTTGAGATTTAAACTATATGTAATGTGCCATGCATTAACCCTAAACCATATATATGTAACTAACCCTAGCTGATCAAACCCTACTTAATTAAAACAAATAACCCTAAACTATACGCATGCACTTTATGCGCAAAGGCGCGGGTGCCTCTAATAATGTGTGTGCGCACTCGATCGATGATCCCTAAACCTTATACAACCCTGAAACCCTAATCCCTAATCCCTAAACCCTAAACACCCTAAACACTAAACCCTATACCCTAAACCCTAACCCTAACCCTAAACCCTAATTAAACCCTATATATAGGCCAACGACACTTAATTGTGCATCAAGCAGGCCAGGGGTGCCTCGCGGTCCTCTAATTAAATTAAATGTGCCATGCATTAACCCTAAATCATATATATGTAACTAACCATAGCTAATCAACCCTACTTAATGAAAACACATAACCCTAAACTATACTAGCTATAACCCGATCTAATAAAAACATGCTCTATATATAGCAGCTAGCTAGCAAACCGTAGATTAACACCAATTAATATATACATGGCCTATATCGATCATGTTGTATAACATATCCCTGAGATTCATTAATTAATTATATAATTATCGTGATAAATTAATTAACTTTAATTTTGACAAGTTCTCTCGAATGAAAACACATTTGATTAAGTTGCCTCATAATATATATATAATTAGTGTGCATGCATGGCCTACCATGCATTCGTGCATATATTTTAATGTATATTTGAACATATTCTTGGGGATTTCAATCTCTCTCTCTCTGGATCATCTATATATCGTTGGTGGCCAAAAAACACACATATCTATGCATGCAATTTATGCGTAAAGGCGCGGGTGCCTCTAATAATGTGTGTGCGCACTCGATCGATGATCCCTAAACCTTAAACAACCCTAAAACCTTAAATCCCTAATCGCTAATCCCTAATCCCTAAACCTAAACACCCTAAAAACTAAACCCTAAACCCTAGACCCTAAACCCTAACCCTAACCCTAACCCTAAACCCTAGCTAACCCTAAACCCTAATTAAACCCTATGTATAGGCCAACGACACTTAATTGTGCATCGAGCAGGCCAGGGGTGCCTCGCGGTCCTCTAATTAAATTAAATGTGCCATGCATTAACCCTAAACCATATATATGTAACTAACCCTAGCTAATCAACCCTACTTAATTAAAACACATAACCCTAAACTATACTAGCTAGCTATAACCCGATCTAATAAAAACATGCTCTATATATATAGCAGCTAGCTAGCAAACTGTAGATTAACACCAATTAAAATATACATGGCCTATATCGATCATGTTGTATAACATATCCCTGAGATTTATTAATTAATTATATAATTATAGTGATAAATTAATTAACTTGAATTTTGACAAGTTCTCTCGAATGAAAACACATTTGATTAAGTTGCCTCATAATATATATATAATTAGTGTGCATGCATGGCCTACAATGCATTCGTGCATATATTTTAATCTATATTTGAACATATTCTTGGGGATTTCAATCTCTCTCTCGATCATCTATATATCGTTGGTGGCCCAAAAAACACACATATATACGCATGCACTTTATGCATAAAGGCGCGGGTGCCTCTAATAATGTGTGTGCGCACTCGATCGATGATCCCTAAACCTTAAACAACCATAAAACCCTAAATCCCTAATCCCTAATCCCTAAACCCTAAACACACCCTAAACACTAAACCCTAAACCCTAGACCCTAAACCCTAACCCTAACCCTAACCCTAACCCTCTACCCTAGATAACCCTAAACCCTAATTAAACCCTATGTATAGGCCAACGACACTTAATTGTGCATCGAGCAGCCCAGGGGTGCCTCGCGGTCCTCAAATTAAATCAAATGCGCCATGCATTAACCCTAAACCATATATATGTAACTAACCCTAGCTAATCAACCCTACTTAATTAAAACACATAACCCTAAACTATACTAGATATAACCCAATCTAATAAAAACATGATATATAGCAGCTAGCTAGCAAACCGTAGATTAACACCAATTAAAATATACATGGCCTATATCGATCATGTTGTATAACATATCCCTGAGATTCATTAATTAATTATATAATTATCGTGATAAATTAATTAACTTGAATTTTGACAAGTTCTCTCGAATGAAAACACATTGGATTAAGTTGCCTCATAATATATATATAATTAATGTGCATGCATGGCCTACAATCCATTCGTGCATATATTTTAATGTATATTTGAACATATTCTTGGGGATTTCAATCTCTCTCTCTCTCGTTCATCTATATATCGTTGGTGGCCCCAAAAAACACATATATACGCATGCACTTTATGCGTAAAGGCGCGGGTGCCTCTAATAATGTGTGTGCGCACTCGATCGATGATCCCTAATCCTTAAACAACCCCTAAAACCTTAAATCCCTAATCCCTAATCCCTAAACCCTAAACACCCTAAACACTAAACCCTAAACCCTAGACCCTAAACCATAACCCTAACCCTAACCCTAACCCTAAACCCTAGCTAACCCTAAACCCTAATTAAACCCTATGTATAGGCCAACGACACTTAATTGTGCATCGAGCAGGCCAGGGGGTGCCTCGCGGTCCTCTAATTAAATTAAATGTGCCATGCATTAACCCTAAACCATATATATGTAACTAACCCTAGCTAATCAACCCTACTTAATTAAAACACATAACCCTAAACTATACTAGCTAGCTATAACCTGATCTAATAAAAACATGCTCTATATATAGCAGCTAGCTAGCAAACCGTAGATTAACACCAATTAAAATATGCATGGCCTATATCGATCATGTTGTATAACATATCCCTGAGATTTATTAATTAATTATATAATTATCGTGAAAATTAATTAACTTGAATTTTGACAAGTTCTCTCGAATGAAAACACATTTTGATTAAGTTGCCTCATAATATATGATAAGGGCTAAGCCCGGGGATGTGCCCGATCTTCACGGATTTGAATGGATACGTGGGGGTAGGTGGATGAACGCGATGAACACGTGGGGGAATCGCGGGGATACAACACACACACGCACACAATTCGAGTTTTCCCTCGTTGGCTCGAAACACCAACTCGATAGAGATTGCAGGAAAAGACCTTCCGGTAGAAGTCCCGCAAATAGATCGACAAATCAAAGCTCGGGAGATCTAGAAGGGCGAAAAGACCGGAAGGCTTGATAGAAGTGCAAGCAAAAGACCAAATAAGGTAGAAGTGCAAGCAAAAGATCAAACAATCGGTAGAAGTCGCCAAAGAGATCTTCACGAGTTGATAAGGAGCCCGGGTGGGGATACAAGATCATAGATCTAGGTAGGGTTCCCACAAGGGTGAGCTAAGCTCAGGTTTTCTTTCAAATCAAGTCTAATCTCAGATCTGAGCCAACTAGGCTATTTATAGGTAGGGGGCGAAGAGTTAAGTTACACGCTGAAAAGTAGTGCTGTGCTGAAGTTCGCGGTGGCGGAAGTTCCGGCCGACTTGGGCGGAAGTTCCGGTCAGGGGCGGAAGTTTCGGCCCGGCCGGAAGTTCCGGCCAAGTTTCGAAATTAGCCCGTTTCCTTGCAGTAACATCCAGGGGCGTTTTGACGGACTTTCGGAACTTGGGCGGAACTTGGGCGGAAGTTCCGACCTGGCGGAAGTTCCGGTCCCTCGGGGCGGAAGTTCCGGTCCGATGCTTTTTCCTGCGCGCTGGAGGGCATCTTGGGGGCATCTTTGGGGAATCTGGCCGGAAGTTTCGGTCCTGGGGGGCGGAAGTTCCGGCCTGGGCGCTGTAGCTCCATCTTCATCGTTTCCAGCTCTCTCTCCAACGTCTTGGTCTCCATGGCTTGTGTCTTGGTCGATGTACCTGGTTGAACATAGGGTATTTGCATGAAGTAGCAAGCCATCCAAGGGGGTGTCAAAGTCATAGGTGGAGAGGAGCGAAGTCACCTCTTGGCGTAGTGCTTGGGCTCGAGCTCGTGTCATTGGACCACGAGGAGGGCTTGTCGGTCTTGATGTAGTGTCGACCTTGGGTGGGGCTACATCATCTCCCCCCCCCTTGGGAAAGAGTCGTCCTCGACTCGATGTTCTCCTCATCTCCATGGTATGGTGAGAGGTGGGACACATTGAACGTGTTGCTCACCAAGTACTTTGATGTTGGTATGTCGATGACGTAGGTGTTGTCGTTGATGCGCTTGAGGACCTTGAAGGGACCATCACCTCGGGGCTTGAGCTTGGAGTTTCTTTCTTGAGGGAAGCGGTCCTTGCGAAGGTGTATCCACACTAGGTCGCCTTCATTGAAGATCCGTGCTTTTTTCTTCAAGTTTAGTCTTGTGGCTTGACGGAGAACTTGATGCGGGGTGGCCTTCGGACACCTCCTCACCAAGACCGACAAGTCCCCCAAGTGGACCAATGACAAGGGCTCGAGTTAAAGCTCTACATGATAAGGTGAATTCGCTCCTCTCTACCTATGCCTTTGACACCCCCTTGGATGGCTTGCTACTTCATGCAAATACACTATGTTCGATCAGGTACATCGGTCAAGACACAAGCCATGGAGTCCAAGTCAATGGAGAGAGAGCTGGAAATGATGAAGATGGAGCTCCAGCGCACAGGCCGGAACTTCCGCCCTCCAGGACCGGAACTTCCGGCCAGATTCCTCCCAGATGCTGCCAAGATGCCGTCCAGCGCCCAGAGAAGTGGAGCCGGCCGGAACTTCCGCCCCGAGGGACCGGAACTTCCGCCCACCCGGAACTTCCGCCCAAGTTCCGAAAGTCCGTCAAAACGCCCCTGGATGTTACTGCAAGGAAATGGGCTAATTTCGGAACTTGACCGGAACTTGGCCGGAACTTCCGGCAGGGCCGGAACTTCCGCCATCCAGGACCGGAACTTCCGCCCCTGACCGGAACTTCCGACCAAGTCGGCCGGAACTTCCGCCACCGCGAACTTCAGCACAGCACTACTTTTCAGCGTGTAACTTACCCATTCGCCCACCCGACTATAAATAGCCTAGTTGGCTCAGATCTGAGATTAGACTTGTTTAGAACTCAAACCTACCTTTGAGCTTAGTCTCCCTTGGGTATCATCCCTCTGTAATCAAGGCACTCTTGTTGTTGATTTGTGAATTGCTAAGTGAGATTCTAGTGCAAGGCACTCTCTCTCCCTTACCAATCCTCTTCTCTCCAACACCAATCTCTCTCCGGGAATTCTGCCGCGTGCCTCTTCCTTGGAGATTCTATTGGCGTGATCTACCGAGTCACGGGGGTAAGTATCGGGTGTATCGGGTTGGTGTGCGTGCGTGAGTACCGTGTTCCTCGTGTTCTTCGTGTTCCTCACGTCCTCCCACCTTTTCCCCTTGGTTCTTGGGTTGAATCGCGAGATCGGGCCACATCCGGGATCTCAGATCACATCATATGGTATCAGCAGCCTTTGGTTACCGCGATTTTGACCCTCCACCCACCCGATTTCGTTTCTAGAAAATTTTCCAAAAAATAGCCCAAATTGCCTTTGGACCGATCTGTGATTTGGATGAGTTTTGAGTGGTTTTGGTCCAATAGAAACTTGTCTTTGGTGTTCATCTACAATTCCCCACCTTCCCACAGCTTCTAGTGCCAATTTTTCCCACGAATTCGAAGATTTTCGGCCCGGATTTCCGCCCAAATCGAAGAACAGCCCGCAGATTTGATTGCGACCGGAAGTTCCGCCCCGGAGGACCGGAAGTTCCGCCCCCGGACCGGAAGTTCCGCCTCTCAGGACCGGAACTTCCGCCTGGCCGAAATTTTCACAGCTAACTTCGTTTTTTGTTTTGGCACTAACCCCTTGTGTTTGGACTGCGTAGTGTGTGCCATTTCAGCTACCGTAAAGCTTCCGCAACATCAACTACGACGACGGCACCCCGAGGATCCAAGCGGTTCATTTGACACCTTCCACCATAGCAAGTTCAAGCTCGTCGGCCACCGTCATCACGTGGTATAACTTGCACCTAACTTGTAGCCTAAGCTTCCTTTGCGTACCTTTCCTATCGAGAGTGGCTTTCTAGTGTTGCGAAGCATTGCGCAAGCGTCCCGACCGTGAGGGTGTGCGTGTGTTGAGCAAAGCTACGAAGCAAGCTCGTTGTGAAAAGATAAGCAAAAGAAGTGTGACATACTCATAGATAGTAGTAGCTTTCCATAGTGAGAAAAAGAAAAAGAAAAAGAAAAAGAAAAGAAAAAGAAAAAGAGTGTGAGTGACACCTATACACAAAAGAGTCCAAAGCTTCTAAGCAAAAGAGAGAAAAGAGAAGAGAGGCGTCTTGCGCAAATCTTGTTGCTTCTCAATTTTGCAACCAAGTCACGGTCTCTCTTGCGTTAGCGTGACACCGAGCTAGTAGTCTTCGTTAGGACCTTTTTGTTCGTGCTCATTTTCCGTCGCGCTAACCCCATTTTGTCCCACGTGTGTGTTCCACATTGTGTATGCCTTTTGTGATCACCGCTTTTGACTTGTGACTTTTGAATCTTACCCACTCTTAACAACATACTCGATTTTGGATTTCGTCTTTTGGCTTTCCACCATCCACACCTAACACCATATTTGCTAGCTTTTGCGTGTGCCTTTGTGTGTGTCTCGATACACTTGGTCTTACTTTGGTCTTGGTTGATTGCCTCAATACTATCCTACCAAGGTAAGAGTGCGAGGTAGTCTCCTTCCACTAACATCCACAACATAGTTCTTGTCTTTCCATCATGGATAGGAACGGAGATGAGCCAAGGGATGGAGAAGTCCTCCGCAACACCGAGAGGTTGGCCACCCAACACAATCTATGGGTGCAACGCCAAGAGTTCAAGGAGCAACTTACCTTGTTCGAGACTCGCATCGATGAACAATATGAAGAAGTGGCTCACAATTTCACTCAAGTGAACCAAGATATGAATCTTCTTCGTGAAGCTACGGACAACTTGCATGACCAAGTGACGGCCAATGATGCCAACATGGAGCGGCGCATGGATAGCCTCGAGCGCGCCATCACCAACTTGGGACGTCGACATCGCCACCGCTCTACTTCTTCATCGTCATCGACCTCCTCACATGATGACTACTCCCATGATCACCATTCGTCCTCAAGCTCCGACTCAAGGCATGGAGATCATCATCGCTCTCGTCGACCGCACGCTCGTCATGATGATTCCCGCTCAAACTCAAGGCGCGGAGAGTTCCACCGCCATGCTCGTCCTCATGAGCGTCCTCAACAAGACCAAGCTATTCACCAAGATCGTCATCAAGCGGCTCGCCATGCCCACCATGGGCATGACGACCAACCCCAAGACAACGTCCTCCACAACATGGACCCGGCACCTCATCGTCAAGCCCATGTGGATGCTCAAGACCAAGGTCATCAAGATCCACCAAGGCGTGACCTCCGGAACCATCCTCGCCATGACCAAAGGGGCCGAGGACAACCACAACTTGATCAAGATGAGAGGGCCAACATTGGACAACGTCAACAACCTCGTCAAGATCCGCAACAACTTCATCAACGTGAGCCAAGTGAAGCTAGTGTTCACCTCAACCGCCAACCCAATGCTATGGTTGGTCGTGGAAGACCTCCTCTACCACCTCAAGCCGAAAGAGATGAAGGCATCCGTCCTCGCCGCCGAAACTTGGAAGATGAAGAGAACATGTATGGGAAACTCAAGTTCAACATGCCCAAGTTCAAGGGTGAAGACGACGCCGAGGCCTACCTCTCATGGGCACTCAAGGTTGACAAGATCTTCCGCATCCACAACTACTCCGGTGCCAAGAAAGTAGCCATGGCCTCCCTCGAGTTTGAAGAATATGCCAACACTTGGTGGGAACAAGTTGTTACTCAAAGGGAAGAAAAGGGTGAACCTCCAATTGACACATGGGAAGATATGAAGGAGGAGATGCAAGCTCGCTTTGTCCCTACACACTACAAGACCGATCTCTTCAACAAGCTCCAAAAGTTGAAGCAAGGCACCAAGACCGTTGAGGAGTTCTTCAAGGAAATGGAGTTAACCATGATGCGAGCAAACATCCAAGAGTCCGAGAACCAAACCATTGCTAGGTTCTTCAATGGCCTCAACTACCCCATCAAGAGGATTGTGGAGTTCCAACAATACTCCAACATGGTTGAGTTGGTTCACCAAGCTTCCAAGGCCGAGCGTCAAGTGAATGAGGACATCAAGTACTCGAAGTCCAAGCAATACTTCGCCTCCAAGCTTGCTACATCAACGCCCACAACAAGTGTCAAGCCAACCGCATCCTCCACACCTTCCAAGCAACCTTCTATACAAAGTCGCATGAAGCAAACGGTGTCCTCCACCGCCTCCTCCAAGGCCTCTACGGGACCCTCCAATGTCACTTGCTTCAAGTGTGGCACTCAAGGCCACAAATCCTTTGAGTGCAAGAACACCAAGGTTATGATCACTATGGAGAATGGTGACATAGAGACGCTAAGTGAGGGAAAATATGAAGCCCTAGTGCAAGCCGCCGTTGCTAATGAGGAAGAGTATGATGAAGAAAGTGGAGAAGACCCTCTCTTATGCACCCACGACCCAAGCCCTTCACTTGTGGTCACTCGAGTGCTCACCACTCAACCCCAAGCTATGGAAGACCAAAGATGCAACATCTTCCAAACTCGCGCCGGCATTGGTGGCAAGTCAATCAAGGTCATCATCGATGGTGGGAGTTGCCACAACTTGGCAAGCACCGAGCTATGTGAGAAGCTCAACCTCACGCTTCGCAAACATCCTCATCCATACCATGTCCAATGGTTGAGCGACAAGGGCAATGTCAAGATTCAACACACCGTCACCGTCAACTTCAAGATAGGACCCTATGAAGACACCGTTGAGTGTGACGTGGTGCCTATGACCGTGTGCCACATGTTGCTTGGCCGCCCATGGAAATTTGACAAGAAGGCCATACATGATGGTTACTCCAATGCATACACCTTCAAGGTCAAGGACAAGAAGTTCGAGCTTCGCCCAATCACTCCTAGCCAAATCATCGCCGACAATGCGAAGGCTTTAGCGAGGGCACAACAGCACACCCACCATAGTGAGTTGAGAGGAGAGGGAGCTACCCACCAAAAAGAGAGTGAGCGCCACCACCCACATATGAGTGAGCGAAGGAGTGTCCTCCTAGCCACCAAAAGCGAGTGGAGAGAAGTGAAAGACAACCCATCCACCACCATACACTACGTGCTCATTTGCAAGGGCCTCTCGTCGGAGACTAACGACTTAACCAACATTCCTTCGTCTTTGTTGTCTCTTTTGAAGGAGTTCCAAGACGTCTTCCCCGACGAGCTACCTCATGGACTACCACCGCTTCGGGGCATCGAGCATCGCATCGACCTCATACCCGGCGCTCCCCTACCAAACCGCGCCGCCTACCGCACCAACCCCGAAGATACCAAGGAGATCCAACGCCAAATACAAGACCTCCTCGCTAAAGGGTACGTCCGAGAAAGCCTTAGCCCTTGTGCCGTTCCCGTCATTCTTGTGCCTAAACCGGATGAGACGCAACGGATGTGTATGGATTGTCGACCCATCAATGCCATTACCGTCCGTTATCGCCATCCCATTCCGCGTTTAGACGACATGCTTGATGAATTGAGTGGTGCCACCATTTTCTCTAAGATTGATTTGCGTAGTGGCTACCACCAAATTCGCATGGCAATTGGTGATGAATGGAAGACGGCATTCAAGACCAAGCTTGGTCTATATGAATGGCTCGTCGCCATTTGGTCTTTCAAATGCTCCTTCAACTTTCATGCGTCTTATGAATCACATTTTGCGACCTCTCATTGGCAAGAGCGTGGTTGTTTACTTTGATGATATCCTCATCTATAGCAAAAATCTCGAGGACCATGTTCAACATGTGAGAGAAGTCTTATGCATCTTGCGCCACGAGAAGCTCTTTGCCAACCTACCAAAATGCCATTTCGCTCAAAACAAATTGGTTTTTCTTGGTTTTGTGGTTTCCGCCAACGGGATTGAAGTTGATTCTTCCAAGGTTGAGGCCATCCACAATTGGCCCACTCCCACAAATGTTGGTCAAGTTCGAAGCTTCCATGGACTTGCCGGATTTTACCGCCGCTTTGTGAAAGATTTCAGCACCATTGCTTGCCCTTTAAACGAGCTTACAAAAAAGAATGTTCCGTTTGTTTGGGGCAAAGCACAACAAAAAGCTTTTGATGAATTGAAAAAGAGACTCACCGAGGCACCACTACTTGCTCTTCCTGATAAGGGCTAAGCCCGGGGATGTGCCCGATCTTCACGGATTTGAAGGGATTCGTGGGGGAGGTGGAGGAACGCGAAGAACACGGTGGTAGGTGGGGTGGATCGGAGATACAAACGCAACGCACACACACAAACCGGTTGTTCTTCGTTGGCCCGATACACCAACCCAATAGAATTGCGAGGTAAAAGACTCACGAGGAGTAGAAGCCCTCACAAAAGATTGGCAATAGAAATCGATAGAGTTCCAAAGAGGAAAAGAGCGCAAAGATAGAATTGCAAATAGCAAATGATCCAAACACTAGAATTCCTAGAATGGAAGAGATCGACTTCCTAGAAGAGTTGATAACTTCGTAGATGGTAAATCTAGAAGGGTTCCCACAAGGGTCATGAGCAAAGCTCGTGTTTTAATTTCACATCAAGCCTAATCTCAGATCTGAGCCAACTAGGCTATTTATAGGTAGGGGGCGAAGAGTTAAGTTACACGCTGAAAAGTAGTCTTTGTCTTTGAAGTTCGCGGTGGCGGAAGTTCCGGTCATCTTGGGCGGAAGTTCCGGTCGAAGCGGAAGTTCCGGTCTGGGGCCGGAAGTTCCGGCCAGGCCGGAAGTTCCGGCCAAGTTCCGGCCAAGTTCCGAAATTAGCCCGTTTCCTTGCAGTAACATCCAGGGGCGTTTTGACGGACTTTCAGAACTTGGGCGGAACTTGGGCGGAAGTTCCGACCGGGCGGAAGTTCCGGTCCCTCGGGGCGGAAGTTCCGGTCCGATGCTTTTTCCTGCGCGCTGGAGGGCATCTTGGGGGCATCTTGGAGGAATCTGGCCGGAAGTTCCGGTCCTGGGGGGCGGAAGTTCCGGCCTGTGCGCTGTAGCTCCATCTTCATCGTTTCTAGCTCTCTCTCCAACGTCTTGGTCTCCATGGCTTGTGTCTTGGTCGATGTACCTGATTGAACATAGTGTATTTGCATGAAGCAGCAAGCCATCCAAGGGGGTGTCAAAGTCATAGGTGGAGAGGAGCGAATTCACCTCTTGGCGTAGTGCTTGGGCTCGAGCTCGTGTCATTGGACCACGAGGAGGGCTTGTCGGTCTTGATGTAGTGTCGACCTTGGGTGGGGCTGCATCATCTCCCCCCCCCCCTTGGGAAAGAGTCGTCCTCGACTCGATGTTCTCCTCATCTCCATGGTATGGTGAGAGATCGGACACATTGAACGTGTTGCTCACCAAGTACTTTGATGTTGGTATGTCGATGACGTAGGCGTTGTCGTTGATGCGCTTGAGGACCTTGAAGGGACCATCACCTCGGGGCTTGAGCTTGGAGTTTCTTTCTTGAGGGAAACGGTCCTTGCGAAGGTGTATCCACACTAGATCGCCTTCATTGAAGATCCGTGCTTTTTTCTTCAAGTTTAGTCTTGTGGCTTGACGGAGAACTTGTTGCTCGATCGTTGCCCTTGTGTCTTCATGGAGCTTCTTCATGTATTGTGCTCGCTTGTCGATGTCCATTTTCACTTGCTCATGTAGCGGAAGAGGAAGGAGGTCGATTGCCGTAGGTGGTTCAAACCCGTAGACGACCATGAATGGGCTTCTCGATGTTGTAGAGTGCTTGGCGCGGTTGTAGGCAAACTCCGCATGTGGGATGCAATCTTCCCATGCTTTCAAATTCTTCTTGACGAGGACTCGTAGTAGCGTGGAGAGGCTTCGGTTCACCACTTCGGTTTGCCCATCGGTTTGGGGGTGCGAGGATGATGAGAACAAAAGCTTGACGTTGAACTTGGCCATTAGTGTCTTCCAAAGGTAGCTCATGAACTTGACATCTCGGTCGGAGACAATGCTTCTTGGTACACCGTGGAGTCTCACAATTTCCCTAAAAAACAAGCAGGCAATGTGTGAAGCATCATCCGTTCGGGAGCATGGTATAAAGTGAGCCATTTTTGAGAATCTATCAACTACCACAAAGATTGAATCATGACCATATTTAGTTCGAGGTAATCCTAGTACAAAGTCCATGCTTATATCGGACCAAGGAGCATAAGGAATAGGCAACGGTGTATAAAGACCATAAGAGTTGGAGGTGGACTTAGCTTGTAAACATGTCGTGCAACGGTTGCATAGGCGCTCCACATCGCGCTTCATTCGTGGCCAATAGTAATGGGTAGAGAGCATAGAGAGTGTCTTGTCACGTCCAAAGTGACCCATGAGACCACCACCATGCGATTCTTGTAAGAGCAAAAGGCGAAGCGAGGACATTGGAACACAAAGTTTGTTGCCCTTAAACAAGAATCCTTGGTGCAAATAGAAATCATCGATGCCATTTTCAATGGAACACTTTGCAAAAATTTGGCCAAAGAAGGTATCGGAGGCATATTGTTCTTTGATTTCATCAAGACCCAACACATGGAAATCCAAACGAGTGAGTAAAAGGGTGAGTTTGCGGGAAAGGGCATCCGCAACTACATTGTCCTTGCCCTTCTTGTATTTGATTACATATGGAAAGGACTCAATGAACTCAACCCATTTTGCATGTATTTTGTTCAAATTGTGTTGACTTTTTAAATACTTCAAAGATTCATGGTCGGAGTGAATAATGAACTCTTTTGGCCAAAGATAATGTTGCCAAACTTCAAGAACACGAACCAAAGCATAAAGTTCCTTGTCATATATAGGATAGTTGAGGCGTGCGCCATCCAACTTCTCGCTATAGTATGCCACGGGTTTTCCATTTTGCATGAGGACACCACCGATTCCAAGGCCACTCGCGTCACATTCTATCTCAAATGTTTTAGCAAAATCGGGAAGAACAAGTAGTGGTGCCTCGGTGAGTCTCTTTTTCAATTCATCAAAAGCTTTTTGTTGTGCTTTGCCCCAAACAAACGGAACATTCTTTTTTGTAAGCTCGTTTAAAGGGCAAGCGATGGTGCTAAAATCTTTCACAAAGCGGCGGTAAAATCCGGCGAGTCCATGGAAGCTTCGAACTTGACCAACATTTGTGGGAGTGGGCCAATTGTGGATGGCCTCAACTTTGGAAGAATCAACTTCAATCCCGTTGGCGGAAACCACAAAACCAAGAAAAACCAATTTGTTTTGAGCAAAGGTGCATTTTGGGAGGTTGGCATAGAGCTTCTCGTGGCGCAATATGCATAAGACTTCTCTCACATGTTGAACATGGTCCTCGAGATTTTTGCTATAGACGAGAATGTCATCAAAGTAAACAACCACGCTCCTGCCAATGAGTGGTCTCAAAATGTGATTCATAAGACGCATGAAAGTCGAAGGAGCATTAGAAAGACCAAATGGCATGACAAGCCATTCATATAGACCAAGCTTGGTCTTGAATGCCGTCTTCCATTCATCACCAATTGCCATGCGAATTTGGTGGTAGCCACTATGCAAATTAATCTTAGAGAAAATGGTGGCACCACTCAATTCATCAAGCATGTCGTCTAAACGCGGAATGGGATGGCGATAACGGACGGTAATGGCATTGATGGGTCGACAATCCATACACATCCGTTGCGTCTCATCCGGTTTAGGCACAAGAATCACGGGAACGGCGCAAGGGCTAAGGCTTTCTCGAACGTACCCTTTGGCGAGGAGGTCTTGTATTTGTCGTTGAATCTCCTTTGTGTCTTCGGGGTTGGTGCGGTAGGCGGCTCGGTTTGGAAGGGGAGCGCCGGGTATGAGGTCGATGTGGTGCTCGATGCCCCGAAGCGGTGGTAGTCCATGAGGTAGCTCGTCGGGGAAGACGTCTTGGAATTCCTTCAAAAGAGACAACAAAGACGAAGGAATGTTGGTTAAGTCGGTAGTCTCCGCCGAGGGGCCCTTGCAAATGAGCACGTAGTGTAGGGTGGTGGATGGGTTGTGGTGCACTTCTCTCATCTCACTCTTGGTAGCTATGAGGACACTCTTCATCTCACTCACATATGGTTTGTGGCGCTCACTCTCTTTTTGGTGGATCACTCTCTCACCTCTCAACTCACTAGTGATAGTGGCTTCCTTAGCCCTCGCTAAAGCCTTTGCATTGTCCGCAATTACTTGGCTAGGAGTCATTGGGCGTAGGATGTAGGTCTTGTCGTTGACCTTGAAGCTATAGGCATTTGTGTAGCCATCATGGTTGGCTTTCTTGTCATATTGCCAAGGGCGACCAAGTAACATGTGGCACACCGTCATAGGCACGACGTCACAATCAATGGTGTCTTCATAAGCGCCAATCTTGAAGGATATCGTGACGGTGTGTTGGATCTTCACATTTCCATTGTCGCTTAGCCATTGCACATGGTAGGGATGGGGGTGTTTCCGGAGCGGGAGGTTGAGCTTGGTGCATAGTTCGGTGCTTGCAAGATTGTGGCAACTCCCTCCATCGATGATAACCTTTATTGACTTGCCATTGATTCCGGCTCTTGTTTGGAAGATATTGCACCTTTGGTCTTCATTTGGAAGTGCATGGGTTGTCAACACTTTGGTCACCACAAGAGAAGGGCTTGCATCATGCACGCATAGGACTTGCTCTTGGTCTTCCAAGTCATCTTCTTCATGAGAGGTTGCGGCTTGTACCAAGGCTTCATATTCACCTTCACTCAAGTACTCCACATCTCCATCATCTCGAGTGATCATAACTCTTGTGTTCTTGCATTCAAATGATTTATGTCCTTGAGCACCACACTTGAAGCAAGTGATGTTACTAGATCCGGTGGAAGCTTTGGAGGACATGGTAGATTGCTCCGGCTTGAAGCTTGTTGTCTTGATGGCACTTCTTGCTTGCTTTGGAGGATCCTTGGAGGCAAGTGCACTTGTGTTCTTGATGCTTGAGGAGGCATTCATGGCATTTCTTGCGGCGAAGAAGGTCTTTGTCTTTGCACTTGCTAGGTCTTCTCGCACTTGGCGTTCGGCCCTTGTTGCTTGGTGGAGTAGCTCAACCATGTTTTTGTAAGGCAAGAATTCCACTATCCTCTTGACGGGGATGTTTAGTCCATTCAAGAATCTTGCCATAGTTTGCTCTTCTCGCTCATCCACATTTGCACTCATCATTGTCATGTGCATCTCCTTGTAATATTCCTCAACGGACTTGTAGCTTTGCTTGAGTTGAGTGAGCTTGTTGAAGAGGTCACGCTTGTGGTGAGTTGGTACAAAGCGGGTGTGCATGACTTCTTGCATCTCTTCCCATGTATCAATGGGTGCTAAGTCTTCCTTCTCACGCTTCTTGTTTACCTCTTCCCACCAAACATTTGCATATCCTTCAAACTCAAGTGATGCCATGGCAACTTTCTTTGCTTCGGAGAAGTTGTGGATGCAGAATATCTTATCAACCTTGAGGACCCAAGACAAGTATGCGTCGGGATCTTCCTCTCCTTGGAACTTAGGCATGGTGAATTTGAGCTTCCCAAAGATTTCTTCCTCATTGCGGTCATTGCGTCGAGGAGGTGGTCTTTCTTCCTCGTCATCCTCATTATGGTTGTGAGGTTGTTGATGAAGATCCTCATCATCATTGCGGTGGTTTGGAGGAGGAGGACGCCTTCCAAGTGGTGGCCGAGGGTGTTGCCTTACACTAGCTTCACTTGGTGCGTCATCTTCATTATGGTGCCTTGCTTCATCTTGAGGTGCATGAGGTTGTTGACGAGCTCGATGATTGAAGGAATTGTGTCTTCTATTGTCATTGTTGTTCCTTCTTGCGCCATTATCTTGAGGAGCATCAACATTGATAATTTGGCGTTCTTGGTTCACTTGAGATGGGCGAGGTTGCCCTTGGTGTTGAAGTTCCTCTTGTTCATGGCGACGACGTTCTTGTTCACGTGCATGAAGGAGATCTTGATCATGCTGAAGACGTTGTTGTTCCTCTTGGAATTGAGCTTCACGATTTGCTTGTTGTAGCCTTTCTTGTTCAAGTTGAGCTCTTGCTTGCTCCATTTCTTGAGCTTGTCGTTGAAGCACTTGAGCATCCACATTATGGTGGTGTGGGTCATCATTAGAGGCATGATGAGATGGTGACGGAGTTCGATGCCTTGAACTATGAGAGCGCGAAGACCTTGAGTGTTGGCTTCGGTTGTTGGCGATGGTGGCAATAGTCCCCTCTCCACTAGACATGGTCACAAACTAAAACAAGAACTATGTTGTGGGGGGTTAGAGGAAAACTCACAAGTAAGTCAGAGACTCACAACAAAATTGGAAAAGGTGTGTCAAGGTGAAGAACAACCGGTTACACACACAAAACAAAACTCTATATGGTGTTAGGTGTGGGTGTGGAAAGCCAAATGGAAGAACCAAACGAAAAGTCTATTGTCAAAAGTGGGTAAGATCCAAAAGTCACAAGTCAACGGCGGTGATCACAAAAGGCATGCACAAGGTGGAACACACGCGTGGGACAAAATGGGGTTAGCGCGACGGAAAATGAGCACGAACAAAATTGGTCCTAACAAAGACTACTAGCTCGGTGTCACGCTAACGCAAGAGAGACCTTGGCTTGGTTGCAAAATTGAGAAGCAACAAGATTTGCGCAAGACGCCTCTCTTCTCTTTTCTCTCTTTTGCTTATAAGCTTTGGACTCTTTTGTGTATAGGTGTCACTCACACTCTTTTTCTTTTTCTTTTCCTTTTTTTTTGTATGCTTAGAAGCTTTCTTTTTCTCACTATCTATGTAAGTATGTCACACTTCTTTTGCCTATCTTTTCACACGAGCTTGCTTCGTAGCTTTTCTCAACACACGCACACCCTCACGGTCGGGACGCTTGCGCAATGCTTCGCAACACTAGAAAGCCACTCTCGATAGGAAAGGTACGCAAAGGAAGCTAAGGCTACAAGTTAGGGGGCAAGTTATACCACTTGATGACGGTGGCCGACGATGTTGAACTTGCTATGGTGGAAGGTGTCAAATGAACCGCTTGGATCCTCGGGGTGCCGTCGTCGTAGTTGATGTTGCGGAAGCTTGTGGTAGCTGAAATGGCACACACAACGAAGTCCAAACACAAGGGGTTAGTGCCAAAACGAAAAACGAAGAATGCTGTCAAAAATTCGGCCAGGCGGAACTTCCGGTCCTGAGGGGCGGAACTTCCGGTCCTCCGGGGCGGAACTTCCGGTCGCAATCAGATCTGCGGGCTGTTCTTCGATTTGGGCGGAAATCCGGGCCGAAAATCTTCGAATTCGTGGAAAATTTGGCACTAAGAGCGGTGGGAAGGTGGGGGAATTGCAGATCAACACCAAAGACAAGTTTCTATTGGACCAAAACCACCAAAAACTCAACAAATCACGAGATCCAACCAAGGCCAATTTGGGGCTATTTTTTTTGGGAAATTTTTTTGGAAATGTTTTTGGGCGAAATTGGTGGAATTGATGGGTGTGGGGGTCAAATCCGTGGCAACCAAGGAGCTCTTGATACCATATGATAAGGGCTAAGCCCGGGGATGTGCCCGATCTTCACGGATTTGAAGGGATTCGTGGGGGAGGTGGAGGAACGCGAAGAACACGGTGGTAGGTGGGGTGGATCGGAGATACAAACGCAACGCACACACACAAACCGGTTGTTCTTCGTTGGCCCGATACACCAACCCAATAGAATTGCGAGGTAAAAGACTCACGAGGAGTAGAAGCCCTCACAAAAGATTGGCAATAGAAATCGATAGAGTTCCAAAGAGGAAAAGAGCGCAAAGATAGAATTGCAAATAGCAAAAGATCCAAATACTAGAATTCCTAGAATGGAAGAGATCGACTTCCTAGAAGAGTTGATAACTTCGTAGATGGTAAATCTAGAAGGGTTCCCACAAGGGTCATGAGCAAAGCTCGTGTTTTAATTTCACATCAATTCTAATCTCAGATCTGAGCCAACTAGGCTATTTATAGGTAGGGGGCGAAGAGTTAAGTTACACGCTGAAAAGTAGTGCTGTGCTGAAGTTCGCGGTGGCGGAAGTTCCGGTCATCTTGGGCGGAAGTTCCGGTCAGGGGCGGAAGTTCCGGTCCTGGGGGCCGGAAGTTCCGGCCAGGCCGGAAGTTCCGGCCAAGTTCCGAAATTAGCCCGTTTCCTTGCAGTAACATCCAGGGGCGTTTTGACGGACTTTCGAAACTTGGGCGGAACTTGGGCGGAAGTTCCGACCGGGCGGAAGTTCCGGTCCCTCGGGGCGGAAGTTCCGGTCCGATGCTTTCTGCTTGTGCTGGAGGGCATCTTAGGGGCATCTTGGAGGAATCTGGCCGGAAGTTCCGGTCCTGGGGGGCGGAAGTTCCGGCCTGTGCGCTGTAGCTCCATCTTCATCGTTTCCAGCTCTCTCTCTCCAACGTCTTGGTCTCCATGGCTTGTGTCTTGGTCGATGTACCTGATTGAACATAGTGTATTTGCATGAAGCAGCAAGCCATCCAAGGGGGTGTCAAAGTCATAGGTGGAGAGGAGCGAATTCACCTCTTGGCGTAGTGCTTGGGCTCGAGCTCATGTCATTGGACCACGAGGAGGGCTTGTCGGTCTTGATGTAGTGTCGACCTTGGGTGGGGCTGCATCACTTCCCGATTTTGCAACAACATTTGAGATAGAATGCGACGCGAGTGGCCTTGGAATCGGTGGTGTTCTCATGCAAAATGGAAAACCCGTGGCATACTATAGCGAGAAGTTGGATGGCGCACGCCTCAACTATCCTATATATGACAAGGAGCTTTATGCTTTGGTTCGTGTTCTTGAAGTTTGGCAACATTACCTTTGGCCAAAAGAGTTTGTTATCCACTCGGATCATGAGTCCTTGAAGTATTTGAAAAGTCAACACAATTTGAACAAAAGACATGCTAAGTGGGTTGAGTTCATAGAGTCTTTCCCTTATGTAATCAAATACAAAAAGGGCAAGGAAAATGTGGTTGCGGATGCACTTTCCCGCAAGATTACTCTTCTACTCACCCGCTTGGAGTTTCACATTTTGGGTCTTGAGGAGATCAAAGAACTTTACCCTTCCGACGCTTTCTTTGGTCCAATCTTTGCCAAGTGTTCCGTTGACCACGGATTTGATGATTTCTATTTGCATGATGGCTACTTGTTTAAAGCTAACAAGATTTGCATTCCCGAGTCTTCTCTTCGTAAGTTGCTTTTGCAAGAGTCACATGGAGGTGCTCTCATGGGTCACTTTGGACGAGAGAAGACATATGCCATGCTCTCAACCCACTACTATTGGCCAAGAATGCACCGCGACGTGGAACGTCTTTGCCGACGGTGTACAACATGCTTACAAGCTAAGTCTACTTCCAATCCTTATGGTCTTTACATGCCTTTACCCATTCCATATGCACCTTGGTCGGACATAAGCATGGACTTTGTACTTGGCTTACCACGCACAAAACATGGTCATGACTCAATATGATGTAGCCCCGCTCACCGACGACGCTACACCAAGACCAACAAGTCCCCCAAGTGGACCGATGACACGGGCTCGAGTCAAAGCGCTACATGATAAGGTGAACTCACTCCTCACTACCCTTGATCTCGATACCCCATTGGATGGGCTGCTACCTCAGGCCGATATGCTTTGTGTTATCAGATATGAACCTCGAGAGAAGGACATCACAGCAGACCCGAAGATGGACAAGGAAGAAGGAGAAGAAGAGTCCCAGCTAAAGGACGCACCTGCTCACCCCGGCACTGCCGGCCTCAAGACCCCGGCACTGCCGGCCTGCTCACCCCGGCACTGCCGGCCCTTCCAGCTGAAGACGCAACCAGCGGCACTGTCGGCCTGGACCCAGCGGCACTGCCGGCCCTTCCTCACCGGCACTGCCGGCCCCACCCCTGTTGACTTCATCTCAACCGTCGATTTCCCATCCATGGACCAGGATAATTTATGTAATTCCGACTTTACCCCTGTACGAATCTGGGTCTATAAATACCTCACCCCTTCCTCCAGATTAGGGTTAGAGATGAACTAAGAAGAAACTTGAGCTTTGCTCCTACCCATGAGGGAAACCCTAGATCTATGATCTTGTATCCACCCGGGCTCCTTATCGAATCCTATTGTATCTCTTTGGTGACTTCTACCAATCTTAGTCTTTTGCTTGCACTTCTACCTATTTGGTCTTTTGCTTGCACTTCTATTGAGTTTGGTCTTTTCACCCTTCTAGATTCATAGGATCTTCGATTTGTCGATCTCTTTGCGAGACTTCTACCGGAAGGTCTTTTCTCGCAACCTCCATCGAGTAGGTGTATCGGGCCTACGAGAGAAAACCGGTTTGTGTGTGTGTGTGAGTTGTATCCCCACGAGTTCTTCCCCGCGTTCATCGTGTTCATCGTGTTCATCCCCCTCCCCCACGAAATCCACCCAAATCCGTGAAGATCGGGCACATCCCCGGGCTTAGCCTCATCATATGGTATCAGCAGCTCTTGGGTTGCCACGGATTTGACCCCCACATCACCATTTTCGCCCAAAAATTTTCCAAAATTTTTTCCCAAAAAATAGCCCCAAATTGGCCTTGGATCGATCTCTCGATTTGTTGAGTTATTTGTGGTTTTGTTCCAATAGAAACTTGTCTTTGGTGTTGATCTACTATTCCCCCAACTTTTCCCACCAGATTGTGCCAATTTCCCCACGAAATCGAAGATTTTCGGGTCAGTTTTCCGCCAAATCGACGAACAACAGCTGAGGCCGGCACTGCCGCCCCAAAATCGCCGGCACTGTCGGTCAGGCCGGAACTGCCGCCGCCCAAACGCCGGCACTGCCGCTGGCCCCGAATTTTTTTCACACTTTCTTCATTTTCGTTTTGGCACTTCCCATTTGTGTTTGGTCTTCGGTTTTGAGTGCCATTGCAGCTACCACAAGCTTCCGCAACATCAACAACGACGACGGCACCTCGAAGATCCAAGCGGTTCAATTGACACCTCCAACATAGCAAGTTCAAGGTCGTCGGCCACCGTCATCAAGTGGTATAACTTGCCCCCTAACTTGTAGCCCTAGCTTCCTTTGCGTACCTTTCCTATCGAGAGTGGCTTTCTAGTGTTGCGAAGCATTGCGCAAGCGTCCCGACCGTGAGGGTGTGCGTGTGTTGAGCAAAGCTACGCAGCAAGCTCGTGTGAAAAGATAGGCAAAAGAAGTGTGACATACTTACATAGATAGTGAGAAAAAGAAAGCTTCTAAGCATACAAAAAAAAAAGAGAAAAAGAAAAAGAAAAAGAGTGTGAGTGACACCTATACACAAAAGAGTCCAAAGCTTATAAGCAAAAGAGAGAAAAGAGAAGAGAGGCGTCTTGCGCAAATCTTGTTGCTTCTCAATTTTGCAACCAAGCCACGGTCTCTCTTGCGTTAGCGTGACACCGAGCTAGTAGTCTTCGTTAGGACCAATTTTGTTCGTGCTCATTTTCCGTCGCGCTAACCCCATTTTGTCCCACGCGTGTGTTCCACCTTGTGTATGCCTTTTGTGATCACCGCTTTTGAATTGTGACTTTTGGATCTTACCCACTTTTGACAATAGACTTTTCGTTTGGTTCTTCCATTTGGCTTTCCACATCCATACCTAACACCATATAGAGTTTGTTTTTGTGTGTGTAACCGGTTGTTCCTCACCTAGATACACCTTTTCGATTTTGGTTTGCAAGTTTTGACATTCTTGGTAGTCTTTCCTAACCACCCACCACATAGTTCTTGTTTTAGTTGTAACCATGTCTAGTGGAGAAGGGAACCAACTACCGATGACGCGGCACCAACATTGGATAGCTACTCAAGCCGTCCACGCCAAGCTCAATCAATTTGAAGCCATGCTCAAGGATACCAACGTCCGCTATGAAGAAAGAGCTCAAGTGCAAAGGATTGACCTCAACAATCAAGTTCAAGAACTCAATGAGAAGATTGAAACTCAAGGCAATGAGTTGAAGGCAACACTCGCCATGCAAGGTCAAGAAACAAGAGAAATGAAGACGGCGTTGGACAACATCCTCCATACACTCAACCGACAAGAAGATAGAAGACACCATTCAAGGTCTTCACGCTCTCATAGCTCAAGGTCACGAGCTCCTACATCGTCGCATCATGATTCCAATCAAGACCCACGCCACCATAATGTGGATGCTCAAGTGCTTCAACAACAAGCTCAAGAAGCGGAGCAAGCACGACTTCGACTTGTCCAAGAACGTCTACGCCTTGAAGAAGAACGCCTTCAACAAGAACATCTCCATGCTCAATTCCAAGAGGAACAACAACGCCTTCGTCATGATCAAGATCTCCTTCATGCACGTGAGCAAGAAAGGCTCCGCCAAGAGCAAGAGGCACGTCATCATCAAGGGCAACCTCGCCCATCTCAAGTGGCCAATGCTCAAAGGCACCACCATAATGCCGAACAAGAAGTGAACTAAGACCGCCGCATCATCAATGTTGATCAACCTCCTCGTGATAGGGCACCACGCCGTCAAGGTCAAGACAACCGTCGTCATCATGATGATCGCCCTCATGGTAGAAGACCACCTCATCAAGCACGAGATGTTGAGATGGAGGAAGACTCAAATCATCACCAAGCATCAAGTGAAGAAAGTGTGAGGCCTCATCAACGCCACAACAATGATGATCAAGATGAAGGTCATGGAAGACCACCTCCTCCTCAACAACAAAGAAACAACAATGAAGATGCTCAAGGTCCACAACCTCAACCTCAACAACGTCAAGATCATGGTGAAGCAAGACCACCTCCTCGACGCAATGACCGCAATGAGGAAGAAATCTTTGGGAAGCTCAAATTCACCATGCCCAAGTTCCAAGGAGAGGAAGATCCCGACGCATACTTGTCTTGGGTCCTCAAGGTTGATAAGATATTCCGCATCCACAACTTCTCCGAAGCAAAGAAAGTTGCCATGGCATCACTTGAGTTTGAAGGATATGCAAATGTTTGGTGGGAAGAGGTCAACAAGAAGCGTGAGAAGGAAGACCTAGCACCCATTGACACATGGGAAGAAATGCAAGAAGTCATGCACACCCGCTTTGTACCAACTCACCACAAGCGTGACCTCTTCAACAAGCTCACTCAACTCAAGCAAAGCTACAAGTCCGTTGAGGAATACTACAAGGAGATGCACATGACCATGATGAGTGCAAATGTGGATGAGCGAGAAGAGCAAACTATGGCAAGATTCTTGAATGGCTTGAACATCCCCGTCAAGAGGATAGTGGAATTCTTACCTTACAAAAACATGGTTGAGCTACTCCACCAAGCAACAAGGGCCGAGCGCCAAGTGCGAGAAGACCTAGCAAGTGCAAAGACAAAGACCTTCTTCGCCGCAAGAAATGCCATGAATGCCTCCTCAAGCATCAAGAACACAAGTGCACTTGCCTCCAAGGATCCTCCAAAGCAAGCAAGAAGCGCCATCAAGACAACAAGCTTCAAGCCGGAGCAATCAACCATGTCCTCCAAAGCTTCCACCGGATCTAGTAACATCACTTGCTTCAAGTGTGGTGCTCAAGGACATAAATCCTTTGAATGCAAGAACACAAGAGTTATGATCACTCGAGATGATGGAGATGTGGAGTACTTGAGTGAAGGTGAATATGAAGCCTTGGTACAAGCCACAACCTCTCATGAAGAAGATGAGTTGGAAGACCATGGGAATGTATTATGCGAGCACGATGCAAGCCCATCACTTGTGGTGACCAAAGTCTTGACAACCCATGCAATCCCCAATGAACACCAAAGATGCAACATCTTCCAAACAAGAGCCGGAATCAATGGCAAGTCCATCAAAGTCATCATAGACGGAGGTAGTTGCCACAACCTTGCAAGCACCGAACTATGCTCCAAGCTCAACCTTCCACTACGGAAGCACAACAATCCTTACCATATACAATGGCTTAGTGACAACGGAAATGTGAAGATCCAACACACCGTCACAATATCCTTCAAGATCGGCGCCTATGAAGACACCGTTGATTGTGATGTCGTGCCTATGACGGTGTGCCATATGTTACTTGGTCGCCCTTGGCAATATGACAAGAAAGCCAACCATGATGGTCACACAAATGACTATAGCTTCAAGGTCGACGACAAGTACTTCATCCTACGCCCAATGACTCATAGCCAAGTAATTGCGGACAATGCAAGGGCTTTAGCGAGGGCTAAGGAAGCTACCATACATAGTGAGATGAGAGGTGAGAGAGTGATCCACCAAAAAGAGAGTGAGCGCCACAAACCATATGTGAGCGAGATGAAGAGTGTCCTCCTAGCCACCAAGAGTGAGATGAGAGAAGTGAACCACACCCCATCCACCAAAGTGCCCTCCGTGCTCACTTACAAGGGACCATTTTCGGAGACTAACAACTTAACAACACTTCCTTCGTCTTTGTTGTCTCTTTTGAAGGAGCCTCAAGATGTCTTCCTCAACAATATTTCTCTAGGACTACCACCGCTCCAAGGCATAGAACCCCACATCGACCGCATGCAAGGCGCCACACTACCAACATGTACCGCTTACCGCACCAAACCCGACGACCAAGAAGAAGGGCAACGTCAAACTCATGATCGTCAAGCACACGGGTATGTTCATGAAAACCTTAGCCCAAGTGTGGTTTCGACGATTCTTGTCATGCCTTTGGGTAGTTCCATATCCTTGTCACTCTTTTTGCGTCTTATGCAACTTGTTTTGAAACATCGTGTTGACAAGAGTGAGGATACCCTCATGTGTCCCATGAATCTCAAGGATCATATTATATATGTGAGAGAAGCATTATGCATCTTATGGCCATTTACACACAAAAAGTTGATTTCCTTTGGATATGCGGTTCCCTCCATTGGCATTGAAGTGAATTATTTGAACTTTGAGGATATACATAAGTGGCCCACGCCAACCACAAGTGCGCAAGCTCGAAGCTTCCATGCCATTGCCATTTTCCATACTCGCCATACGCACAACATTAGCACCATTGTTTGCCTTTTGGATGTTCCGTTTGTTTGGGACAACGCTACACAACATGCTTTTCATGACTTCAAAATGAAACTTCACTATACACCACTCTGTGTCCTACCAAAGGTTGACTACACCGATACAAAATTTGTTCCCATTTTTGCCAAGTGTTCCATTGAAAAAGAATTGGTTGATTTCCTTCCACATGATGATTTTTTATCCAAAGAATACAAAATTGGCATACTCGATTCTTCTTTGCGAAAGTGGCTTTTCTCCAAGTTCTTGTTCGGATGCAACACCCCACCTCCAATTCTTCATGAGAGCAACAACATGGACTTCAACAAGCACACCATCACCATGAAGAAAATACATGAAGGCACAAGAGCAATCATACAAGCTACCCGCCTCAACGCCAAGAAGAAGGGACGAGACAAGACGCTTACCATGCTACCCACACACCACCATGACAACAAGATGATGAGAGACATCAAGCTTCAAGGCATACAACGCCCCATGTGTTTTCAAGCTAAGTCCATTGCCAATCCCTATACCAATGCTCAAACTTTTGATGTGGTAGTTAGAGTCCATCCTTTCGATCAATGCAAGCCATGCTCTCGAACGGTTAATGCTTCACACATGCATACATTGTTGCTTAGGGAGAACATTCGACAACATGGACGACCAACAACAATCGCCACGGACCATGACACGTGCTTCATGAACTTCAAGGGTACGACCCTCAAGACCAAGTACGCCATCAACATCAAGGATAGGATACCACGTCAAGGACATGAAGACACTCTAGAGTCGAGGACGACTCTTTCCCAAGGGGGGGAGATGATGTAGCCCCGCTCACCGACGACGCTACACCAAGACCAACAAGTCCCCCAAGTGGACCGATGACACGGGCTCGAGTCAAAGCGCTACATGATAAGGTGAACTCACTCCTCACTACCCTTGATCTCGATACCCCATTGGATGGGCTGCTACCTCAGGCCGATATGCTTTGTGTTATCAGATATGAACCTCGAGAGAAGGACATCACAGCAGACCCGAAGATGGACAAGGAAGAAGGAGAAGAAGAGTCCCAGCTGAAGGACGCACCTGCTCACCCCGGCACTGCCGGCCTCAAGACCCGACCTGCCGGCCTGCTCACCCGGCAGATCGCCGGCCTCCGGTTACACGGCAGCCGGCCCTTCCAGTGAAGACGCAACCAGCGGGCTGCCGGCCTGGACCCAGCGGCACTGCCGGCCCCTCTGCACTGCCGGCCCCTTCCTCACCGGCACTTGCCCCACCCCCCGTTGACTTCATCTCAACCGTCGATTTCGCATCCATGGACCAGGATAATTTATGTAATTCCGACTTTACCCCTGTACGAATCTGGGTCTATAAATACCTCACCCCTTCCTCCAGATTAGGGTTAGAGATGAACTAAGAAGAAACTTGAGCTTTGCTCCTACCCATGAGGGAAACCCTAGATCTATGATCTTGTATCCACCGGGCTCCTTATCGAATCCTATTGTATCTCTTTGGTGACTTCTACCAATCTTAGTCTTTTGCTTGCACTTCTACCTATTTGGTCTTTTGCTTGCACTTCTATTGAGTTTGGTCTTTTCACCCTTCTAGATTCATAGGATCTTCGATTTGTCGATCTCTTTGCGAGACTTCTACCGGAAGGTCTTTTCTCGCAACCTCCATCGAGTAGGTGTATCGGGCCTATGAGAGAAAACCGGTTTGTGTGTGTGTGTGAGTTGTATCCCCACGAGTTCTTCCCCGCGTTCATCGTGTTCATCGTGTTCATCCCCCTCCCCCACGAAATCCACCCAAATCCGTGAAGATCGGGCACATCCCCGGGCTTAGCCTCATCATAATATTTGTGGTAGTGGATAGGTTCTCTAAAATGGCTCATTTCATACCATGTCATAAGAGCGATGATGCTTCACACATTGCTTCATTGTTTTTCAGGGAAGTGGTTCGCCTACATGGAATACCGGCAAGCATTGTGTCGGATCGAGACGTCAAGTTTATGAGTTACATATGGAAGTCACTCATGGCGAAGTTTGGAGTGAAGCTCTTGTTCTCATCGTCCTTGCACCCTCAAACCGATGGACAAACCGAAGTGGTCAATCGAAGCCTCTCCACACTCCTCCGCACACTTGTGAAGACAAATTTGAAGTCATGGGAAGATTGCCTACCCCATGCGGAGTTCGCCTACAATCGAGCCAAGCACTCCACAACCTCAAGGAGTCCCTTCATGATCGTCTATGGATTCGAACCTCCAACGGCACTCGACATCCTCCCACTACCTCTTCATGAAAGGACGAACATGGACTTCGATGAGCGCACCACCGCCATGAAGAAACTACATGAAGAGACAAGAGCAACCATACAAGAGCATGTACTTCGCCAAGCTAACAGCCTCAACGCTAAGAAAAAGGAACGCGTGTTTGAAGAAGGAGACCTCGTTTGGATCCACCTAAGGAAAGAAATGTTCCCGCAAGAACGCAACTCCAAGCTCAAGCCAAGAGGAGATGGACCTTTCAAGGTCCTCAAGCGCATCAACAACAACGCCTACGTCATCGACATACCAACATCAAAGTACTTGGTGAGCAACACTTTCAACATCTCGGATCTCTCACCCTATCATGGAGATGAGGAGGAACAAGTGATGCGGGGTGGCCTTTGGACACCTACGCCTCAAGACCAACAAGTGAAGCCCCGCCTATCGTCGACGCTACACCATGGCCAAGGAGTCCCCCAAGTGGACCAACAACACAAAACCCCGCCATATACGTCAAGGTGAACTCCTTCCTCTCTATGGTCGATCTCAACACTAACTTGAATGGCATGCTACCTCATGCCTATCATGATGTCTATAGGTGCCGACGTCGACAAGGACCAAGAGAGAAGGAACCCCCATGGTGCATGGAAGAAGGAAGAAGAAGAAGGAAAGAAGAGGAGAAGGAAGAGGAAGAAGAGGAGGGAGGAACAGGCCGGCCAGCCCAGAGGCCGGTCAGACCGGGCCACAGACCGGACAAGCCGGTGCAGAGGCCGGTCAGACCGGGCCACAGACCGGGCGCACCCAGGCATCGTACCGGAGGCCAACCGGACGGAAATCTGCGAGGTTTCCGGTTTGCGACCGGTCGACCGGACCCGTGACCGGACCATCCGGTCCACAGCCTGGTCAGACCGGCCCCAAACCGGATCCGTCGGGTTTGACCCACCCACTTGTACCTTTTCGACCCAGGTCGCCTTGTATGCCTATAAAAGACCCCAGCTCGCCCCCATAGCTGGTTAGACAAGATTTAGGCTTAAACATGACTTTGAGCTTTGTCTCCCTAGGGTTTCATCCCCTTTGTATCAAGGCACCCCATGTTGGATGATTGGATCTATGTGAGTGAGATTCTAGTGTAGCCCACTCTCTCTCCCTCACCTACCTCCATCCTCAACACCGATCTCTCACTCCGGGATTCTACCTCGAGTCTCTCCCGTGGTGATTCTATTGGCGTGGTCCATCGAGCCACGAGGGTAAGTATCGATTGTATCGGGTTGGTGTGCGTTGTGTTCTTCGCGTTCTTCGTGTTCTTCCGCCTCTCCCTCTCTTTCCCCCTTTGATTCTTGGGTCATTCGCAAGATCGGGCCACACACGGGGTCTTAGACCTCATCATATGGTATCAGCAGCCTTTGGTTTCCGCGAATTCGACCCCCCACCCACCCAATTTCGTCTCTAAAAATTTTCCCCAAAAATCCCCAAAAAATAGCCCTAATTTGCCTTTGGATGGATCTGCGATTTGGTTGCGTTTTGAGTGGTTTTGGTCCATGGATTTGGTGTGGAGGTGCTTGATCTACTATTTCCCCCACTTTCTAGCCCCCAATTCCATTGTTTTCCTTCGATTTGGTCGATTTGGCTTGGTTTGCCTCAAGAACAGGAGAGAGAAAAACTGTGCCCCGCGAAATCCGGTCGACCGGGCGCCAACCGGGCCAGTGACCGGACAGCCTGGCGCCAGGGCCGGTCAACCGGGCGCCAACCGGGCCAGAGCCCGGTCAACCGGGCTGTAGACTGGGCAGGCCGGTCCAGGGCCTGGTCAACCGGGCGCCAACCGGGCGCCACCTCCACCACCACCTCCGCCAACCACCGCCACCCTCTCCGCCGCCGGCAAGCACCGCCACCCTCCCCAAACCACCAGGGAACATCACCGCGGCCCCATAACCTCCGCCGCAACCGCAAGGGCATCGACACCACCCACCACCGGCTTACCACCGCCACCACCGCCAAGCTACTTTGACCCTTTTCTTCCGCTAACTTGTGTTTGCTTGTTCCGGTTTGAGTGCCTTGTTTGTACAACTAATCCGCAGCTACGAAGCAAGCGACGACATCCTCGGCACCCCGGACTTGCAAACGTACTCTTGACACCACCGCCGTCATCGCAAGTTGCGTGTTCATCACCGCCTAACATCTTAGGTATAACTTGCATTACCCTTGTAACCCCTCTTCTTTTGTGATCTATCCTATCGAGCATTGCTTATCTAGTGTTGCGAGACATTGCACGTGGCCCCGATTGTGAGGTGTGTGTGTAGTGTGGAGTCAAGCTTCTAAGCAAAACTCGAGTGGCAAAATAGCAAAAGCAAGGCTAACGCTAACATAGTGCGAGAAAAAGGCCGCCAAAACACAAAAAGAGTGCAAGTGCACCATAGAGCAAAAGTGTGCGAGTGCCATCATACATACAAATACACAAAGAGTGTAAGTGCCACCAAACACAAAAGAGAAAAAGCTTTTAAGCAAAAGAGAGAAAAGAGAAGAGAGGCCGCGTGTGAATCTTGTTGTCTCTTCGTTTGCAA
Source organism: Lolium perenne (assembly GCF_019359855.2). NCBI lineage: Eukaryota > Viridiplantae > Streptophyta > Magnoliopsida > Poales > Poaceae > Lolium > Lolium perenne. Next base: position 93,900,816 of record NC_067248.2, read on the forward strand.
CCAAAGCTTTGCCTCTCCTTGTGTTAGTGTGACACCGAGCAACCTTGCTTTCGGGCTTCATACACTTTTCCGCTCATTCCTTGGTCGCACTAACCCCGCTTATCCCGTGTGTGAGTTCCATACCTTTTCCGTGTTTATAGTGATCATCGCTTTGACATTTGAGTTTTTGGATTTCACCCACCCTTAACAACAAACTTGATTTCGGATTTCATCTTTTGGCTTTCCACCATACTCACCTAACACCATATTTGCTAGCTTTTGCGTGTGTCTTTGTGTGAGTGCCCGATACAATTGTTCTAACTTTCGGCTTTGTTGGATCACCCCAATCTTGTCATACCACGGTAAGATTGCGAGGTAGTGTTCTTCCACTAACATACACCATATACATATTGTCGTGCTAACATGGATAGTGAAGAAGAAGATACGGAGGAGTACACGAAGCACTTCGAGGAGGATACCTCTTCAAGCACCGCGGATGTGGAGGAACATGTGGAGCTCTACACCGACTATGGCTCCGCAAGCAACGCCAACATGACCGACATCGAGGAGCTCTACACCGACTATGGCTCCGCGAGCATCGCCAACATGGACGACATCGACGAGCTCTACATCGACACTTGCTCAACAAGCATGGACGACATGGTGGAGCACCATCACGAGGACGACATCGACCCCACCATGTCTACCGCCGATGCTCCCACATACCCCTACTTAGCCAATGGAGCTACATATGAAGACCGAGGACCTCCACGATGGCATCATCATCATGTGGATCATCAAGAGCGTCACCAACATATTCGGCATCGACACACTTCTCCAAGCTCCACAAGGCGCCATCATGAGAGTGCCTATGCACAAGATCATCGACATCACGGACATCATATGGAGCATCAAGAGCGCAACCAACATGAGCCATCACCTAGGCAAGGCAAGGACCATCATCGACTCACACCATCTCATGATCGTCGTCGACCACCACCACCTCATGGTCTACATCGACATCCTTCCACACATGATCTTCGACGACACCACTCAAGACATGGTGATGAGGCAAGAAGACGAGAGCCTCGACATGAAGACCTTCCTCATAAGGCGACTTCTACCTCTTGCGCCACCACCACAATGGCCCCTACCTCGTCATATGCCTATGGACTCCGATGCTACAAGTGCAAGCAACAAGGCCACCTTCCACGGGAATGTCCCAATCTCCTATGTGAGGTGTGCAAAGCCAAGGGTCACGTGGCATGGCAATGCACAACGCCAAGCGCCAAGAAGCTCTACTTCGACGAGCTCAATGCACAAGTCTCCAAGATGACACTACTTGAGGATGACTTAGGAGGCGATGGAGTTGAGCATGGTGAGCATGGGATTCTCCCTTCACCCACGGAGGCGCATGGAGTTGAGATGGTTGAGCATGGGAAGTTCCCTTCAACCACGGAGGCGCATGGAGATGAGCAAGTCGAGCCTACTCCTATATGCTTTATTGATGAGTTGGTACCAATCCCATGTGAGCATGAGAGCCACTTAGCCCACTTGAGCGAGAGTGATAGTGAGTTGAGTGACTTCCACCCCATATGTGAGTTTGAGTGCTTCCATTTGGAGGACATGAGTGATACACAAAGTGAGTTGAGAGAGGTAGATGATAGGTCCATAGAGGACATCCCATTTACTAACACATTAACCTCTCCCTCGTTTGTGTCTTCTTATGTTGCACTAGGTTCCACGGAGGACGAGTTCCCGCTCATGGAGAAGATGTACATGGTGCATGAAGATGATGATATCTCACCATGCTTGCTCCGCGATGGACATGTCGACCACATGAATCCTCCTACTTCCACAACACCTACATCACATGAGTCGGCCTTCAAAGGTAACAACATAGGTGTTGATGATGCCATGATCCTACTAGTGGACATGATGACTTATGAGTGCATGCATGATCTTGATGATACATTTGCTACGTCACATGCTTCTTTCATGTTCCCATGTGATGCTTTGCTTGATCATGTGGAATTGATTGATTGTGATGCCATGACCATGCCATGCTATGAGAGCTTCATATTTGCTCCGCTTGCTTGCAATGATAATGGTTATGCTCATGCTTGTGTTACAACTCCATTGATGACTACTCGCTCTTTGACATGTCTTGTTGACAATGATGACATTAGTTTCCACATGCTTTGCCCAAAATGTTTACACCATTCCATGATCCTTGCATCCAAGATTGTGAACAATTGCTCTTTCTTATGCTTGGTATGCAAGAGTGCTTATTTCATTGTCCACGAGATGGCCCCCATAGCCTTCTCCCTTTTTGATGATCATGAGTTACCACATGCCATGAATGCACCTTCTTGCCATATGCACCATCGCCATGCATTTCATACTATCTTGATTGACACTAATGGTGATGTGCACAAGACATGGAACATCATGATGGATGATGTTTTCATCTACCATGCACACACACTTTTTGTCTTGTTTCTTCCATGTGTAGCCACAAGGACGACAACTTCCACCGCCACGGAGCATGAGCTCACGAAACGCGCAATTGAGAGCTACCCCATCAAGGACCTAACCCGCGGGAATCACACCAAAGGGTATGTTCCCACAAGCCTTCGCCCTCATGTGTTTCCGACTTGGTTTGTTGAGCTTTCGGTTTGGTCCAATTCCTCGTCACCTCTTTTGCTTCTTATGCAACATATCTTGAAACATCTTGTTGGCACAATGGTTGTTGTATGTATTGATGCTTTCATCATACACTCCGAGATTCTCAAGGACCATGTCATACATGTGAGAGACACCATATGCATCTTGTGCCACAAGTTACACAAAAAGTTGCCCTTCTTTGGATTTCTCATTTTATCTATGGCAATTGAAATGGATTCTTTGACACTTGCGAATACCCATACTTGGCTCACGCCAACCATACTTTCCCAAGCTAGAAGTCTCCATGGCTTTGCCATTGCACATAACAATTTTGCCCCAAATTTTGCCGCCGATACTCGCCTTTTTATTGTTCCATTTGAGTGGGACAATACGACATATAACATTTTTGCCACTTTACATGCACAAACTTTTGCCCTACCAAATTTTGGATACATCGACACTCTTTCGATTACCATTTTTGCCACATGCCTCTTGGAGAAACGACTTGATGCTTCGTATTTGATTGAGAGCCTCTTGTTCGCCGGTCACCAAATTGGCATCCACAAGCTTTCCTTTTGCAAGTTGCTTTTCCCCTTGTTCTTCTTCGACCGAGACTTTGCCCCTCCACCACTACATGGGAGACCCGTGATGGACTACAACAAAGACGCCTGCACTACGACGAGCATCCCTAAGGACACAAGGGCACCTATACAAGTCCTTCCCGTCTACCTCATCGGTGAGGAGGAGCAAGAGTCGAGGACGACTCTTCCCCAAGGGGGGGGAGATGATGCGGGGTGGCCTTTGGACACCTACGCCTCAAGACCAACAAGTGAAGCCCCGCCTATCATCGACGCTACACCATGGCCAAGGAGTCCCCCAAGTGGACCAACAACACAAAACCCCGCCATATACGTCAAGGTGAACTCCTTCCTCTCTATGGTCGATCTCAACACCAACTTGAATGGCATGCTACCTCATGCCTATCATGATGTCTATAGGTGCCGACGTCGACAAGGACCAAGAGAGAAGGAACCCCCATGGTGCATGGAAGAAGGAAGAAGAAGAAGGAAAGAAGAGAAGGAAGAGGAAGAAGAGGAGGGAGGAACAGGCCGGCCAGCCCAGAGGCCGGTCAGACCGGGCCACAGACCGGGCGCACCCAGGCATCGTACCGGAGGCCAACCGGACGGAAATCTGCGAGGTTTCCGGTTTGCGACCGGTCGACCGGACCCGTGACCGGACCATCCGGTCCACAGCCCGGTCAGACCGGCCCCAAACCGGATCCGTCGGGTTTGACCCACCCACTTGTACCTTTTCGACCCAGGTCGCCTGATGTCTACGGGTGCTTCTATTCTTGTAGACAGTGTTGGGCCTCCAAGAGCAGAGGTTTGTAGAACAGCAGCAAGTTTCCCTTAAGTGGATTACCCAAGGTTTATCGAACTCAGGGAGGAAGAGGTCAAAGATATCCCTCTCATGCAACCCTGCAACCACAAAGCAAGAAGTCTCTTGTGTCCCCAACACACCTAATAGGTGTACTAGTTCGGCGAAGAGATAGTGAAATACAAGTGGTATGAATGAATATGAGAAGTAGTACGGCGCCAGAAAAGTGCTTGCTGGCATGCAGTTGATGGTAGTAATATTGCGGGAAGTAAACATGCAGTAGTAACGCAGCAGTAGTAACGCAGTAAAACAGTAACAAGCAGCGATAGCAGTATTTAGGAACAAGGCCTAGGGATTAGACTTTCACTAGTGGACACTCTCAACTTTGATCACATAACAGAATAGATAAATGCATACTCTACACTTTTGTTGGATGATGAACACATTGCGTAGGATTACACGAACCCTCAATGCCGGAGTTAACAAGCTCCACAATAATGCTCATATTTTAGTAACCTTTAGTGTAAGATAGATCAAAAGACTAAACCAAGTACTAGCATAGCATGCACACTGTCACCTTCATGCATATGTAGGAGGAATAGATCACATCAATATTATCATAGCAATAGTTAACATGGCAATCTACAAGAGATCATGATCATAGCATAAACCAAGTACTAACACGGTGCACACACTGTCACCTTTACACACGTGCAGGAGGAATAGAACTACTTTAATAACTTTGCTAGAGTAGCACATAGATAGTAGTGATACAAAACTCATATGAATCTCAATCATGTAAAGCAGCTCATGAGATCATTGTATTGAGGTACATAGGAGAGAGATTAACCACATAGCTACCGGTACAGCCCCGAGCCTCGATGGAGAACTACTCCCTCCTCATGGGAGCAGCAGCGGTGATGAAGATGGCGGTGGAGATGGCAGCGGTGTCGATGGAGAAGCCTTCCGGGGGCACTTCCCCGTCCGGCAGGGTGCCGGAACAGAGACTCCTGTCCCCCAGATCTTGGCTTCGCGATGGCGGCGGCTCTGGAAGGTTTCGCGTACCGTGGCTTCCTCTGTAAGGGTTTTCGATGCAGGGGCTTTATATAGGCGAAAGGGCAGCCTCGGAGGGTCGAAGAGGCGGCGACACCATAGGGGGGCGCGGCCCAGGCCCTGGCCGCGCCACCCTATCATCCTAGCCCACAGGCCCCCTCTGCGACTCTCGGGTGTTACGGATGCTTCCGGGCAAAATAGGAACACAGGCGTTGATTTCGTCCAATTCCGAGAATATTTCGTTACTAGGATTTCTGAAACCAAAAACAGCAGAAAACAGGAACTGGCACTTCGGCATCTTGTTAATAGGTTAGTTCCAGAAAATGCGTAAATACGACATATAATGTGCATAAAACATGTAGATATCATCAATAAAGTAGCATGGAACATAAGAAATTATCGATACGTTGGAGACGTATCAGCATCCCCAAGCTTAGTTCTGCTCGTCCCGAGCAGGTAAAACGATAACAAAGATAATTTCTGAAGTGACATGCCATCATAAACTTGATCATATTGTAAACATATGTAATGAATGCAGCGATCAAAACAATGGTAATGACATGAGTAAACAACTGAATCATAAAGCAAAGACTTTTCATGAATAGTACTTTCAAGACAAGCATCAATAAGTCTTGCATAAGAGTTAACTCATAAAGCAATAAATCAAAGTAAAGGTATTGAAGCAACACAAAGGAAGATTAAGTTTTAGCGGTTGCTTTCAACTTATAACATGTATATCTCATGGATATTGTCAACATAAAGTAATATAACAAGTGCAATATGCAAGTATGTAGGAATCAATGCACAGTTCACAAGTGTTTGCTTCTTAAGGTGGAGAGAGATAGGTGAACTGACTCAACAAAAAGGTAAAAGAATGGTCCTTCAAAGAGGAAAGCATCGATTGCTATATTTGTGCTAGAGCTTTGGTTTTGAAAACATAAAGAGAGCATAAAAGTAAAATTTTGAGAGGTGTTTGTTGTTGTCAACGAATGGTAGTGGGCACTCTAACTACCTCATCAACCAGACTTTCAAGAGCGGCTCCCATGAAGGATGTTATCTCTACCAGCAAGGTAGATCATCCCTCTTCTCTTTTGTTTACACATGTACTTTAGTTTAGTTTTTCTTTATTTATGGATGACACTCCTCCCAACCTTTTCTTTCACAAGCCATGGCTAACCGAATCCTCGGGTGCCTTCCAACATTCACATACCATGGAGGAGTGTCTATTTGCAAAATTAAGTTGCTTACTGATGAATCAGAGCAAAACATGTGAAGAGAATTATTAATGCAAGTTAATTAATTGAGGCTGGGAACCTCATTGCCAGCTCTTTTTGCAAAATTATTGGATAAGCGGATGAAGCCACTAGTCCATTGTGAAAGTCTGTCAAAAGTAAATGACAAGATCGAAAGATAAAACACCACATACTTCCTCATGAGCTATAAAACATTGACACAAATAAGAGGTAATAACTTTTTGAATTGTTTAAAGGTAGCACTCAAGCAATTTACTTTGGAATGGCGGAGAAATACCATGTAGTAGGTAGGTATGGTGGACACAAATGGCATAGTGGTTGGCTCAAGGATTTTGGATGCATGAGAAGTATTCCCTCTCGATACAAGGTTTAGGCTAGCAAGGTTATTTGAAGCAAACTCAAGGATGAACCGGTGCAGCAAAACTCACATAAAAGACATATTGTAAACATTATAAAACTCTACACCGTCTTCCTTGTTGTTCAAAACTCAATACTAGAAATTATCTAGACCTTAGAGAGACCAATTATGCAAACCAAATTTTAGCAAGCTCTATGTATTTCTTCATTAATGGGTGCAAAGTATATGATGCAAGAGCTTAAACATGAGCACAACAATTACCAAGTATCACATTATCCAAGACATTTTAGAATTACTACATGTAGCATTTTCCAATTCCAACCATATAACAATTTAACGAAGAGGAAACTTCGCCATGAATATTATGAGCTAAGAACACATGTGTTCATACGAACCAGCGGAGCGTGTCTCTCTCCCACACAAGGATGAACTTATTCAGAGAACTAAGATAACAAAACAAAAATAAAAGCACACACAGACGCTCCAAGTAAAATACATAAGATGTGACCGAATAAAAATATAGTTTCAAGAGAAGGAACCTGATACTTTGTCGATGAAGAAGGGGATGCCTTGGGCATCCCCAAGCTTAGATGCTTGAGTCTTCTTGAAATATGCAGGGGTGAACCACGGGGGCATCCCCAAGCTTAGAGCTTTCACTCCTCTTGATCATAGTATATCATACTCCTCTCTTGACCCTTGAAAACTTCCTTCACACCAAACTTCAAGCAAACTCATTAGAGGGTTAGTGCATAATCAAAAATTCACATGTTCAGAGGTGACACAAACATTCTTTTCACTTCTGGACATTGAATAAAGCTACTGGACATTAATGGATCAAAGAAATGAATCCAACATAGCAAAAGAGGCAATGCAAAATAAAAGGCAGAATCTGTCAAAAACAGAACAGTCCGTAAAGACGAATTTAAAGCTGGCACCAGACTTGCTCAAATGGAAAAACTCAAAACTAATGAAAGTTGCGTACATATCTGAGGATCACGCTCGTAAATTGGCAGATTTTTTCGAATTTTCTACAGAAAACTGTGCCCAGATTCGTGACAGACAGCAATGCTGTTTCTGCGCAGCGATCCCAAATATAACATCAACTTTGACATAGAAACTTTACTTGGCACAACAATGCAACAAAACTAAGATAAGGAGAGGTTCCTACAGTAGTAAACAACTTCCAAGACACAAATATAAAACAAAGTACTGTAGTAAAAAAAACACATGGGTTATCTCCCAAGAAGTTCTTTCTTTATAGCCATTAAGATGGGCTCAGCAGTTTTAATGATGCACTCGCAAGAAATAGAAGTTGAAGCAAAAGAGAGCATCAAGAGGCAAATTCAAAACACATTTAAGTCTAACATTCTTCCTATGCATAGGAGTCTTGTAAATAAACAAGTTCATGAAGAGCAAAGTAACAAGCATAGGAAGATAAAACAAGTGTAGCTTCAAAAATTTCAGCACATAGAGAGGTGTTTTAGTAACATGAAAATTTCTACAACCATATTTTCCTCTCTCATAATAACTTTCAGTAGCATCATGAGCAAACTCAACAATATAACTATCACATAAAGCATTCTTATCATGAGTCTCATGCATAAAATAATTACTACTCCCAACATAAGCATAGTCATTCTTATTAATTGTAGTGGGAGCAAATTCAACAAAGTAGCTATCAAATATAGGAGGTATATTGTAATCATAATCAAATTTATCCTCCATAACAGGTGGTAACAAAAGACTACTATCATTATAATCATCATAAATAGGAGGCAAAGTATCATCAAAGTAAATTTTCTCCTCAATGCTTGGGGGACTAAAAATATCATGCTCATCAAAGCCAGCTTCCCCAAGCTTAGAATTTTCCATAGCATTAGCAACAATAGTATTCAAAGCATTCATATTAATATGTTCCATGGGTTTTTTAATTTTTGCATCAAACCATCCATGTCTTAAATCAGGAAATAGAATAAGAAGGTCATTGTTGTCCATTATGCCTAACTAGTGTAAACAAGAAACCAAATGTCGCAATTGCAGAGTCTAAAGGAAATAGCTTCGAGCACACACACAATGGCGCCAGAAAAGTACTGTTACCTGGAACCGAAGTATGAGAGCCTTTTACCTTTCCTCCCCGGCAACGGCGCCAGAAAAGTGCTTGGCGCGTAGTTGACGAGGGAGGAAAAGTGCTTAGTTGCCGGGCTTGCCAATGTGTGAGTGCCGTTTACCTTCCCTCCCCGGCAACGGCGCCAGAAAAGTGCTTGATGTCTACGGGTGCTTCTATTCTTGTAGACAGTGTTGGGCCTCCAAGAGCAGAGGTTTGTAGAACAGCAGCAAGTTTCCCTTAAGTGGATTACCCAAGGTTTATCGAACTCAGGGAGGAAGAGGTCAAAGATATCCCTCTCATGCAACCCTGCAACCACAAAGCAAGAAGTCTCTTGTGTCCCCAACACACCTAATAGGTGTACTAGTTCGGCGAAGAGATAGTGAAATACAAGTGGTATGAATGAATATGAGCAGTAGTACGGCGCCAGAAAAGTGCTTGCTGGCATGCAGTTGATGGTAGTAATATTGCGGGAAGTAAACATGCAGTAGTAACGCAGCAGTAGTAACGCAGTAAAACAGTAACAAGCAGCGATAGCAGTATTTAGGAACAAGGCCTAGGGATTAGACTTTCACTAGTGGACACTCTCAACTTTGATCACATAACAGAATAGATAAATGCATACTCTACACTTTTGTTGGATGATGAACACATTGCGTAGGATTACACGAACCCTCAATGCCGGAGTTAACAAGCTCCACAATAATGCTCATATTTTAGTAACCTTTAGTGTAAGATAGATCAAAAGACTAAACCAAGTACTAGCATAGCATGCACACTGTCACCTTCATGCATATGTAGGAGGAATAGATCACATCAATATTATCATAGCAATAGTTAACTTCGCAATCTACAAGAGATCATGATCATAGCATAAACCAAGTACTAACACGGTGCACACACTGTCACCTTTACACACGTGCAGGAGGAATAGAACTACTTTAATAACTTTGCTAGAGTAGCACATAGATAGTAGTGATACAAAACTCATATGAATCTCAATCATGTAAAGCAGCTCATGAGATCATTGTATTGAGGTACATAGGAGAGAGATTAACCACATAGCTACCGGTACAGCCCCGAGCCTCGATGGAGAACTACTCCCTCCTCATGGGAGCAGCAGCGGTGATGAAGATGGCGGTGGAGATGGCAGCGGTGTCGATGGAGAAGCCTTCCGGGGGCACTTCCCCGTCCGGCAGGGTGCCGGAACAGAGACTCCTGTCCCCCAGATCTTGGCTTCGCGATGGCGGCGGCTCTGGAAGGTTTCGCGTACCGTGGCTTCCTCTGTAAGGGTTTTCGATGCAGGGGCTTTATATAGGCGAAAGGGCAGCCTCGGAGGGTCGAAGAGGCGGCGACACCATAGGGGGGCGCGGCCCAGGCCCTGGCCGCGCCACCCTATCATCTGGGGCCCACAGGGCCCCCCTCTGGCGGCTCTCGGGTGTTCTGGATGCTTCCGGGCAAAATAGGAACCTGGGCGTTGATTTCGTCCAATTCCGAGAATATTTCGTTACTAGGATTTCTGAAACCAAAAACAGCAGAAAACAGGAACTGGCACTTCGGCATCTTGTTAATAGGTTAGTTCCAGAAAATGCGTAAATACGACATATAATGTGCATAAAACATGTAGATATCATCAATAAAGTAGCATGGAACATAAGAAATTATCGATACGTTGGAGACGTATCATCGCCTTGTATGCCTATAAAAGACCCCAGCTCGCCCCCATAGCTGGTTAGACAAGATTTAGGCTTAAACATGACTTTGAGCTTTGTCTCCCTAGGGTTTCATCCCCTTTGTATCAAGGCACCCCATGTTGGATGATTGGATCTATGTGAGTGAGATTCTAGTGTAGCCCACTCTCTCTCCCTCACCTACCTCCATCCTCAACACCGATCTCTCACTCCGGGATTCTACCTCGAGTCTCTCCCGTGGTGATTCTATTGGCGTGGTCCATCGAGCCACGAGGGTAAGTATCGATTGTATCGGGTTGGTGTGCGTTGTGTTCTTCGCGTTCTTCGTGTTATTCCGCCTCTCCCTCTCTTTCCCCCTTTGATTCTTGGGTCATTCGCGAGATCGGGCCACACACGGGGTCTTAGACCTCATCAACAAGAGTCGAGGACGACTCTCTCCCAAGGGGGGGGGAGATGATGCGGGGTGGCCTTCGGACACCTCCTCACCAAGACCGACAAGTCCCCCAAGTGGACCAATGACAAGGGCTCGAGTTAAAGCTCTACATGATAAGGTGAATTCGCTCCTCTCTACCTATGCCTTTGACACCCCCTTGGATGGCTTGCTACTTCATGCAAATACACTATGTTCGATCAGGTACATCGGTCAAGACACAAGCCATGGAGTCCAAGTCAATGGAGAGAGAACTGGAAATGATGAAGATGGAGCTCCAGCGCACAGGCTAGAACTTCCGCCCTCCAGGACCGGAACTTCCGGCCAGATTCCTCCCAGATGCTGCCAAGATGCTGTCCAGCGCCCAGAGAAGTGGAGCCGGCCGGAACTTCCGCCCCGAGGGACCGGAACTTCCGCCCACCCGGAACTTCCGCCCAAGTTCCGCCCAAGTTCCGAAAGTCCGTCAAAACGCCCCTGGATGTTACTGCAAGGAAATGGGCTAATTTCGGAACTTGACCGGAACTTGGCCGGAACTTCCGGCAGGGCCGGAACTTCCGCCATCCAGGACCGGAAATTCCGCCATCCAGGACCGGAACTTCCGCCCCTGACCGGAACTTCCGCCCAAGTCGGCCGGAACTTCCGCCACCGCGAACTTCAGCACAGCACTACTTTTCAGCGTGTAACTTACCCATTCGCCCACCCGACTATAAATAGCCTAGTTGGCTCAGATCTGAGATTAGACTTGTTTAGAACTCAAACCTACCTTTGAGCTTAGTCTCCCTTGGGTATCATCCCTCTGTAATTGATGCGGGGTGGCCTTCGGACACCTCCTCACCAAGACCGACAAGTCCCCCAAGTGGACCAATGACAAGGGCTCGAGTTAAAGCTCTACATGATAAGGTGAATTCGCTCCTCTCTACCTCTACCTTTGACACCCCTTTGGATGGCTTGCTACTTCATGCAAATACACTATGTTCAATCAGGTACATCGGTCAAGACACAAGCCATGGAGTCCAAGCCAATGGAGAGAGAGCTGGAAATGATGAAGATGGAGCTCCAGCACACAGGCCGGAACTTCCGCCCTCCAGGACCGGAACTTCCGGCCAGATTCCTAGCCGATGAAGCCAAGATGCCGTCCAGCGCCCAGAGAAGTGGAACCAGCCGGAACTTCCGCCCCCAGGGACCGGAACTTCCGCCCACCCGGAACTTCCGCCCAAGTTCCGCCCAAGCTCCGAAAGTCCGTCAAAAAGCCCCTGGATGTTACTGCAAGGAAATGGGCTAATTTCGGAACTTGACCGGAACTTGGCCGGAACTTCCGGCCGGGCCGGAACTTCCGCCTTCCAGGACCGGAACTTCCGCCCCTGACCGGAACTTCCGCCCAAGTCGGCCGGAACTTCCGCCACCGCGAACTTCAAAGACAAAGACTATTTTTCAGCGTGTAACTTACCCATTCGCCTACCCGACTATAAATAGCCTAGTTGGCTCAGATCTGAGATTAGACTTGTTTAGAACTCAAACCTACCTTTGAGCTTAGTCTCCCTTGGGTATCATCCCTCTGTAATCAAGGCACTCTTGTTGTTGATTTGTGAATTGCTAAGTGAGATTCTAGTGCAAGGCACTCTCTCTCCCTTATCAATCCCCTTCTCTCCAACACCAATCTCTCTCCGGGAATTCTGCCGCGTGCCTCTTCCTTGGAGATTCTATTGGCGTGATCTACCGAGTCACGGGGGTAAGTATCGGGTGTATCGGGTTGGTGTGCGTGCGTGAGTACCGTGTTCCTCGTGTTCTTCGTGTTCCTCACGTCCTCCCACCTTTTCCCCTTGGTTCTTGGGTTGAATCGCGAGATCGGGCCACATCCGGGATCTCAGATCTCATCATATGGTATCAGCAGCCTTTGGTTACCGCGATTTTGACCCTCCACCCACCCGATTTCGTTTCTAGAAAATTTTCCAAAAAATAGCCCAAATTGCCTTTGGACCGATCTGTGATTTGGTTGAGTTTTGAGTGGTTTTGATCCAATAGAAACTTGTCTTGGGTGTTGATCTGCAATTCCCCACCTTCCCACAGCTTCTAGTGCCAATTTTCCCACGAATTCGAAGATTTTCGGCCCGGATTTCCGCCCAAATCGAAGAACAGCCCGCAGATCTGATTGCGACCGGAAGTTCCGCCCCGGAGGACCGGAAGTTCCGCCCCCGGACCGGAAGTTCCGCCTCTCAGGACCGGAACTTCCGCCTGGCCGAAATTTTCACAGCTAACTTCGTTTTTCGTTTTGGCACTAACCCCTTGTGTTTGGACTTCGTAGTGTGTGCCTTTTCAGCTCCCATAAAGCTTCCGCAACATCAACTACGACGACGGCACCCCGAGGATCCAAGCGGTTCATTTGACACCTTCCACCATAGCAAGTTCAAGCTCGTCGGCCACCGTCATCACGTGGTATAACTTGCACCTAACTTGTAGCCTAAGCTTCCTTTGCGTACCTTTCCTATCGAGAGTGGCTTTCTAGTGTTGCGAAGCATTGCGCAAGCGTCCCGACCGTGAGGGTGTGCGTGTGTTGAGCAAAGCTACGAAGCAAGCTCGTTGTGAAAAGATAAGCAAAAGAAGTGTGACATACTTACATAGATAGTAGTAGTCTTCCATAGTGAGAAAAAAGAAAGCTTCTAAGCATACAAAAAAAAAAGTGAGAAAAAGAAAAAGAAAAAGAGTGTGAGTGACACCTATACACAAAAGAGTCCAAAGCTTATAAGCAAAAGAGAGAAAAGAGAAGAGAGGCGTCTTGCGCAAATCTTGTTGCTTCTCATTTTTGCAACCAAGCCACGGTCTCTCTTGCGTTAGCGTGACACCGAGCTAGTAGTCTTCGTTAGGACCTTTTTGTTCGTGCTCATTTTCCGTCGCGCTAACCCCATTTTGTCCCACGTGTGTGTTCCACATTGTGTATGCCTTTTGTGATCACCGCTTTTGACTTGTGACTTTTGCATCTTACCCACTCTTAACAACATACTCGATTTTGGATTTCGTCTTTTGGCTTTCCACCATCCACACCTAACACCATATTTGCTAGCTTTTGCGTGTGCCTTTGTGTGTGTCCCGATACACTTGGTCTTACTTTGGTCTTGGTTGATTGCCTCAATACTATCTTACCAAGGTAAGAGTACGAGGTAGTCTCCTTCCACTAACATCCACAACATAGTTCTTGTCTTTCCATCATGGATAGGAACGGAGATGAGCCAAGGGATGGAGAAGTCCTCCGCAACACCGAGAGGTTGGCCACCCAACACAATCTATGGGTGCAACGCCAAGAGTTCAAGGAGCAACTTACCTTGTTCGAGACTCGCATCGACGAACAATATGAAGAAGTGGCTCACAATTTCACTCAAGTGAACCAAGATATGAATCTTCTTCGTGAAGCTACGGACAACTTGCATGACCAAGTGGCGGCCAATGATGCAAACATGGAGCGGCGCATGGATAGCCTCGAGCGCGCCATCACCAACTTGGGACGCCGACATCGACATCGCTCTACTTCCTCATCATCATCGACCTCCTCACATGATGACTATTCCCATGATCACCATTCGTCCTCAAGCTCCGACTCAAGGCATGGAGATCATCACCGCTCTCGTCGACCGCACGCTCGTCATGATGATTCTCGCTCAAACTCAAGGCGCGGAGAGTTCCACCGCCATGCTCGTCCTCATGAGCGTCCTCAACAAGACCAAGCTCTTCACCAAGATCGTCATCAAGCGGCTCGCCATGCCCACCACGGGCATGACGACCAACCCCAAGACAACGTCCTCCACAACATGGACCCGGCACTTCATCGTCAAGCCCATGTGGATGCTCAATACCAAGGTCATCAAGATCCACCAAGGCGTGACCTCCGGAACCATCCTCGCCATGACCAAAGGGGCCGAGGACAACCTCAACATGATCAAGATGAGAGAGCCAACATTGGACAACGTCAACAACCTCGTCAAGATCCGCAACAACATCCCCAACATGAGCCAAGTGAAGCTAGTGTTCACCTCCAACGCCAACCCAATGCTATGGTTGGTCGTGGAAGACCTCCTCTACCACCTCAAGTCGCAAGAGATGAAGGCATCCATCCTCGCCGAAGGAACATGGAAGATGAAGAGAATATGTATGGAAAGCTCAAGTTCAACATGCCCAAGTTCAAGGGTGAAGACGATGCCGAGGCCTACCTCTCATGGGCACTCAAGGTTGACAAGATCTTCCGCATACACAACTACTCCGGTGCCAAGAAAGTAGCCATGGCCTCCCTCGAGTTTGAAGATTATGCCAACACTTGGTGGGAACAAGTTGTCACTCTTAGGGAAGAAAAGGGTGATCCTCCAATTGATACTTGGGAAGACATGAAGGAGGAGATGGAAGCTCTCTTTGTCCCTAAACACTACAAGACCGATCTCTTCAACAAGCTCCAAAAGTTGAAACAAGGCACCAAGACCGTGGAGGAATTCTTCAAGGAGATGGAGTTAACCATGATGCGAGCAAACATCCAAGAGTCCGAGAACCAAACCATCGCTAGGTTCTTCAATGGCCTCAACTACCCCATCAAGAGGATTGTGGAGTTCCAAAAATACTCCAACATGGTTGAGTTGGTTCACCAAGCTTCTAAGGCCGAGCGTCAAGTGAATGAGGACATCAAGTACTCGAAGTCCAAGCAATACTTCGCCTCCAAGCTTGCCACATCAACTCCTACAACAAGTGTCAAGCCAACCGCATCCTCTACACCTTCCAAGCAACCTTCCATACAAAGTCGCATGAAGCAAACGGTATCCTCCACCGCCTCCTCTAAGGCCTCTACGGGACCCTCCAATGTCACTTGCTTCAAGTGTGGCACCCAAGGCCACAAGTCCTTTGAGTGCAAGAACACCAAGGTCATGATCACTATGGAGAATGGTGACATAGAGACTCTAAGTGAAGGTGAATATGAAGCCCTAGTGCAAGCCGCCGTTGCTAATGAGGAAGAGTATGATGAAGAAAGTGGAGAAGACCCTCTCTTATGCACACATGATCCAAGCCCTTCTCTTGTGGTCACTCGAGTGCTCACCATTCAACCCCAAGCTATGGAAGACCAAAGATGCAACATCTTCCAAACGCGTGCCGGCATTGGTGGCAAGTCAATCAAGGTCATCATCGATGGTGGGAGTTGCCACAACTTGGCAAGCACCGAGCTATGTGAGAAGCTCAACCTCACGCTTCGCAAACATCCTCATCCATACCATGTACAATGGTTGAGTGACAAGGGCAATGTCAAGATTCAACACACCGTCACCGTCAACTTCAAGATAGGACCCTATGAAGACACCGTCGAGTGTGACGTGGTGCCTATGACCGTGTGCCACATGTTGCTTGTCCGCCCATGGCAATTTGACAAGAAGGCAATACATGATGGTTTCTCCAATGCATACACCTTCAAGGTCAAGGACAAGAAGTTCGAGCTTCTCCCAATGACTCCTAGCCAAATCATCGCCGACAATGCGAAGGCTTTAGCGAGGGCACAACACCACAACCACCATAGTGAGTTGAGAGGAGAGGGAGCTACCCACCAAAAAGAGAGTGAGCGCCACCACCCACATATGAGTGAGAGAAAGAGTGTCCTCCTAGCCACCAAAAGCGAGTGGAGAGAAGTGAAAGACAACCCATCCACCACCATACACTACGTGCTCATTTGCAAGGGCCTCTCGTCGGAGACTAACGACTTAACCAACATTCCTTCGTCTTTGTTGTCTCTTTTGAAGGAGTTCCAAGACGTCTTCCCCGACGAGCTACCTCATGGACTACCACCGCTTCGGGGCATCGAGCATCGCATAGACCTCATACCCGGCGCTCCGCTACCAAACCGCGCCGCCTACCGCACCAACCCCGAAGATACCAAGGAGATCCAACGCCAAATACAAGACCTCCTCGCTAAAGGGTACGTCCGAGAAAGCCTTAGCCCTTGTGCCGTTCCCGTCATTCTTGTGCCTAAACCGGATGAGACGCAACGGATGTGTATGGATTGCCGCCCTATCAATGCCATTACCGTCCGTTATCGACATCCCATTCCACGTTTAGATGACATGCTTGATGAATTGAGTGGTGCCACCACTTTCTCGAAGATTGATTTGCGTAGTGGCTACCACCAAATTCGCATGGCAATTGGTGATGAATGGAAGACGGCATTCAAGACCAAGCTTGGTCTCTATGAATGGCTCGTCATGCCATTTGGTCTTTCCAATGCTCCTTCCACTTTCATGCGTCTTATGAATCACATTTTGCGACCTCTCATTGGCAAGAGCGTGGTTGTCTATTTTGATGATATCCTCATCTATAGCAAAAATCTCGAGGACCATGTTCAACATGTGAGAGAAGTCTTATGCATCTTGCGCCACGAGAAGCTCTTTGCCAACCTACCAAAATGCCATTTCGCTCAAAACAAATTGGTTTTTCTTGGTTTTGTGGTTTCCGCCAACGGGATTGAAGTTGATTCTTCCAAGGTTGAGGCCATCCACAATTGGCCCACTCCCACAAATGTTGGTCAAGTTAGAAGCTTCCATGGACTTGCCGGATTTTACCGCCGCTTTGTGAAAGATTTCAGCACTATTGCTTGCCCTTTAAACGAGCTTACAATAAAGAATGTTCCGTTTGTTTGGGGCAAAGCACAACAAAAAGCTTTTGATGAATTGAAAAAGAGACTTACCGAGGCACCACTACTCGCTCTTCCCGATTTTACTAAAACATTTGAGATAGAATGTGACGCGAGTGGCCTTGGAATCGGTGGTGTTCTCATGCAAAATGGAAAACCCGTGGCATACTATAGCGAGAAGTTGGACGGCGCACGCCTCAACTATCCTATATATGAGAAGGAGCTTTATGCTTTGGTTCGTGTTCTTGAAGTTTGGCAACATTACCTTTGGCCAAAAGAGTTTGTTATCCATTCGGATCATGAGTCCTTGAAGTATTTGAAAAGTCAACACAATTTGAACAAGAGACATGCTAAGTGGGTTGAGTTCATCGAGTCCTTTCCTTATGTAATCAAATACAAAAAGGGCAAGGAAAATGTGGTTGCGGATGCACTTTCCCGCAAGATTACTCTTCTACTCACCCGCTTGGAGTTTCACATTTTGGGTCTTGAGGAGATCAAAGAACTTTACCCTTCCGACGCTTTCTTTGGTCCAATCTTTGCCAAGTGTTCCGTTGACCGCGGATTTGATGATTTCTATTTGCATGATGGCTACTTGTTTAAAGCTAACAAGATTTGCATTCCCGAGTCTTCTCTTCGTAAGTTGCTTTTGCAAGAGTCACATGAAGGTGGTCTCATGGGTCACTTTGGACGAGAGAAGACATATGCCATGCTCTCAACCCACTACTATTGGCCAAGAATGTACCGCGACGTGGAACGTCTTTGCCGACGGTGTACAACATGCTTACAAGCTAAGTCTACTTCCAATCCTTATGGTCTTTACATGCCTTTACCCATTCCATATGCACCTTGGTCGGACATAAGCATGGACTTTGTACTTGGCTTACCACGCACAAAACATGGTCATGACTCAATATTTGTGGTAGTGGATAGGTTCTCTAAAATGGCTCATTTCATACCATGTCATAAGAGCGATGATGCTTCACACATTGCTTCATTGTTATTCCCGGAAGTGGTTCGCCTACATGGAATACCGGCAAGCATTGTGTCGGATCGAGACGTCAAGTTTATGAGTTACCTATGGAAGTCACTCATGGCGAAGTTTGGAGTGAAGCTCTTGTTCTCATCGTCCTCGCACCCTCAAACCGATGGACAAACCGAAGTGGTCAATCGAAGCCTCTCCACATTCCTCCGCACACTTGTGAAGACAAATTTGAAGTCATGGGAAGATTGCCTACCCCATGCGGAGTTCGCCTACAATCGAGCCAAGCACTCCACAACCTCAAGGAGTCCCTTCATGATCGTCTATGGATTCGAACCTCCAACGGCACTCGACATCCTCCCACTACCTCTTCATCAAAGGACGAACATGGACTTCGATGAGCGCACCACCGCCATGAAGAAACTACATGAAGAGACAAGAGCAACCATACAAGAGCATGTACTTCGCCAAGCTAACCGCCGCAACGCCAAGAAAAAGGAACGCGTGTTTGAAGAAGGAGACCTCGTTTGGATCCACCTACGGAAAGAAAGGTTCCCGCAAGAACGCAATTCCAAGCTCAAGCCAAGAGGAGATGGACCTTTCAAGGTCCTCAAGCGCATCAACAACAACGCCTACGTCATCGACATACCAACATCAAAGTACTTGGTGAGCAACACTTTCAACATCTCGGATCTCTCACCCTATCATGGAGATGAGGAGGAACAAGAGTCGAGGACGACTCTCTCCCAAGGGGGGGGGGGAGATGATGCGGGGTGGCCTTCGGACACCTCCTCACCAAGACCGACAAGTCCCCCAAGTGGACCAATGACAAGGGCTCGAGTTAAAGCTCTACATGATAAGGTGAATTCGCTCCTCTCTACCTCTACCTTTGACACCCCTTTGGATGGCTTGCTACTTCATGCAAATACACTATGTTCAATCAGGTACATCGGTCAAGACACAAGCCATGGAGTCCAAGCCAATGGAGAGAGAGCTGGAAATGATGAAGATGGAGCTCCAGCGCACAGGCCGGAACTTCCGCCCTCCAGGACCGGAACTTCCGGCCAGATTCCTCCCAGATGCTGCCAAGATGCCGTCCAGCGCCCAGAGAAATGGAACCAGCCGGAACTTCCGCCCCCAGGGACCGGAACTTCCGCCCACCCGGAACTTCCGCCCAAGTTCCGCCCAAGCTCCGAAAGTCCGTCAAAACGCCCCTGGATGTTCTTTGCCAAGGAAATGGGCTAATTTCGAACTTGACCGGAACTTGGCCGGAACTTCCGGCCGGGCCGGAACTTCCGCCTTCCAGACCGGAACTTCCGCCGACCGGAACTTCCGCCCAAGACGGCCGGAACTTCCGCCACCGCGAACTTCAAGACAAAGACTATTTTTCAGCGTGTAACTTACCCATTCGCCTACCCGACTATAAATAGCCTAGTTGGCTCAGATCTGAGATTAGACTTGTTTAGAACTCAAACCTACCTTTGAGCTTAGTCTCCCTTGGGTATCATCCCTCTGTAATCAAGGCACTCTTGTTGTTGATTTGTGAATTGCTAAGTGAGATTCTAGTGCAAGGCACTCTCTCTCCCTTATCAATCCCCTTCTCTCCAACACCAATCTCTCTCCGGGAATTCTGCCGCGTGCCTCTTCCTTGGAGATTCTATTGGCGTGATCTACCGAGTCACGGGGGTAAGTATCGGGTGTATCGGGTTGGTGTGCGTGCGTGAGTACCGTGTTCCTCGTGTTCTTCGTGTTCCTCACGTCCTCCCACCTTTTCCCCTTGGTTCTTGGGTTGAATCGCGAGATCGGGCCACATCCGGGATCTCAGATCTCATCAGTAATCAAGGCACTCTTGTTGTTGATTTGTGAATTGCTAAGTGAGATTCTAGTGCAAGGCACTCTCTCTCCCTTACCAATCCCCTTCTCTCCAACACCAATCTCTCTCCGGGAATTCTGCCGCGTGCCTCTTCCTTGGAGATTCTATTGGCGTGATCTACCGAGTCACGGGGGTAAGTATCGGGTGTATCGGGTTGGTGTGCGTGCGTGAGTACCGTGTTCCTCGTGTTCTTCGTGTTCCTCACGTCCTCCCACCTTTTCCCCTTGGTTCTTGGGTTGAATCGCGAGATCGGGCCACATCCGGGATCTCAGATCACATCAGAACTTGTTGCTCGATCGTTGCCCTTGTGTCTTCATGGAGTTTCTTCATGTATTGTGCTCGCTTGTCGATGTCCATGTTCACTTGCTTATGTAGCGGAAGAGGAAGGAGGTCGATCGCCGTAGGTGGTTCAAACCCGTAGACGACCATGAATGGGCTTCTCGATGTTGTAGAGTGCTTGGCGCGGTTGTAGGCAAACTCCGCATGTGGGATGCAATCTTCCCATGCTTTCAAATTCTTCTTGACAAGGACTCGTAGTAGCGTGGAGAGGCTTCGGTTCACCACTTCGGTTTTCCCATCGGTTTGGGGGTGCGAGGATGATGAGAACAAAAGCTTGACGTTGAACTTGGCCATTAGTGTCTTCCAAAGATAGCTCATGAACTTGACATCTCGGTCGGAGACAATGCTTCTTGGTACACCGTGGAGTCTCACAATTTTCCTAAAAAACAAGGAGGCAATGTGTGAAGCATCATCCGTTCGGGAGCATGGTATAAAGTGAGCCATTTTTGAGAATCTATCAACTACCACAAAGATTGAATCATGACCATATTTAGTTCGAGGTAATCCTAGTACAAAGTCCATGCTTATATCGGACCAAGGAGCATAAGGAATAGGCAACGGTGTATAAAGACCATAAGAGTTGGAGGTGGACTTAGCTTGTAAACATGTCGTGCAACGGTTGCATAGGCGCTCCACATCGCGCTTCATTCGTGGCCAATAGTAATGGGTGGAGAGCATAGAGAGCGTCTTGTCACGTCCAAAGTGACCCATGAGACCACCACCATGCGATTCTTGTAAGAGCAAGAGGCGAAGCGAGGACATTGGAACACAAAGTTTGTTGCCCTTAAACAAGAATCCTTGGTGCAAATAGAAATCATCGATGCCCTTTTCAATGGAACACTTTGCAAAAATTGGGCCAAAGAAAGTATCGGAGGCATATTGTTCTTTGATTTCATCAAGACCCAACACATGGAAATCCAAACGAGTGAGTAAAAGGGTGAGCTTGCGGGAAAGGGCATCTGCAACGACATTGTCCTTGCCCTTCTTGTATTTGATTACATATGGAAAGGACTCAATGAACTCAACCCATTTTGCATGTCTTTTGTTCAAAGTGTGTTGACTTTTCAAATACTTCAACGATTCATGGTCGGAGTGAATAATGAATTCTCTTGGCCAAAGATAGTGTTGCCAAACTTCAAGAACACGAACCAAAGCGTAAAGTTCCTTGTCATAAATAGGATAGTTGAGGCGTGCGCCGTCCAACTTCTCACTATAATATGCCACGGGTTTTCCATTTTGCATGAGGACACCACCGATTCCAAGGCCACTCGCGTCACATTCTATCTCAAATGTTTTAGCAAAATCGGGAAGAACAAGTAGTGGTGCCTCGGTGAGTCTCTTTTTCAATTCATCAAAAGCTTTTTGTTGTGCTTTGCCCCAAACAAACGGAACATTCTTTTTAGTAAGCTCGTTTAAAGGGCAAGCGATGGTGCTAAAATCTTTCACAAAGCGGCGGTAAAATCCGGCGAGTCCATGGAAGCTTCGAACTTGACCAACATTTGTGGGAGTGGGCCAATTGTGGATGGCCTCAACCTTGGAAGAATCAACTTCAATCCCGTTGGCGGAAACCACAAAACCAAGAAAAACCAATTTGTTTTGAGCAAAGGTGCATTTTGGGAGGTTGGCATAGAGCTTCTCGTGGCGCAATATGCATAAGACTTCTCTCACATGTTGAACATGGTCCTCGAGATTTTTGCTATAGACGAGAATGTCATCAAAGTAAACAACCACGCTCTTGCCAATGAGTGGTCTCAAAATGTGATTCATAAGACGCATGAAAGTCGAAGGAGCATTAGAAAGACCAAATGGCATGACAAGCCATTCATATAGACCAAGCTTGGTCTTGAATGCCGTCTTCCATTCATCACCAATTGCCATGCGAATTTGGTGGTAGCCACTACGCAAATCAATCTTAGAGAAAATGGTGGCACCACTCAATTCATCAAGCATGTCGTCTAAACGCGGAATGGGATGGCGATAACGGACGGTAATGGCATTGATGGGGCGACAATCCATACACATCCGTTGCGTCTCATCCGGTTTAGGCACAAGAATCACGGGAACGGCACAAGGGCTAAGGCTTTCTCGAACGTACCCTTTGGCGAGGAGGTCTTGTATTTGGCGTTGAATCTCCTTTGTGTCTTCGGGGTTGGTGCGGTAGGCGGCTCGGTTTGGAAGGGGAGCGCCGGGTATGAGGTCGATGCGGTGCTCGATGCCCCGAAGCGGTGGTAGTCCATGAGGTAGCTCGTCGGGGAAGACGTCTTGGAATTCCTTCAAAATAGACCACAAAGACGAAGGAATGTTGGTTAAGTCGTTAGTCTCCGCCGAGGGTCCCTTGCAAATGAGCACGTAGTGTAGGGTGGTGGATGGGTTGTGGTGCACTTCTCTCATCTCACTCTTGGTAGCTAGGAGGACACTTTTCATCTCACTCACATATGGTTTGTGGTGCTCACTCTCTTTTTGGTGGATCACTCTCTCACCTCTCAACTCACTAGTGATAGTGGCTTCCTTAGCCCTCGCTAAAGCCTTTGCATTGTCCGCAATTACTTGGCTAGGAGTCATTGGGCGTAGGATGTAGGTCTTGTCGTTGACCTTGAAGCTATAGGCATTTGTGTAGCCATCATGGTTGGATTTCTTGTCGTATTGCCAAGGGCGACCAAGTAACATGTGGCACACCGTCATAGGCATGACGTCACAATCAACGGTGTCTTCATAAGCGCCAATCTTGAAGGATATCGTGACGGTGTGTTGGATCTTCACATTTCCATTGTCGCTTAGCCATTGCACATGGTAGGGATGGGGGTGTTTCCGGAGCGGGAGGTTGAGCTTGGTGCATAGTTCGGTGCTTGCAAGATTGTGGCAACTCCCTCCATCGATGATAACCTTTATTGACTTGCCATTGATTCCGGCTCTTGTTTGGAAGATATTGCACCTTTGGTCTTCATTGGGAAGTGCATGGGTTGTCAACACTTTGGTCACCACAAGAGAAGGGCTTGCATCATGCACACATAGGACTTGCTCTTGGTCTTCCAAGGCATCATCTTCATGAGAGGTTGCGGCTTGTACCAAGGCTTCATATTCACCTTCACTCAAGTACTCCACATCTCCATCATCTCGAGTGATCATAACTCCTGTGTTCTTGCATTCAAAGGATTTATGTCCTTGAGCACCACACTTGAAGCAAGTGACGTTACTAGATCCGGTGGAAGCTTTGGAGGACATGGTTGATTGCTCCGGCTTGAAGCTTGTTGTTTTGATGGCACTTCTTGCTTGCTTTGGAGGATCCTTGGACGCAAGTGGACTTGTGTTCTTGATGCTTGAGGAGGCATTCATAGCATTTCTTGCGGCGAAGAAGGTCTTTGTCTTTGCACTTGCTAGGTCTTCTCGCACTTGGCGTTCGGCCCTTGTTGCTTGGTGGAGTAACTCAACCATGTTTTTGTAAGGCAAGAATTCCACTATCCTTTTGACGGGGATGTTTAAGCCATTCAAGAATCTTGCCATAGTTTGCTCTTCTCGCTCATCCACATTTGCACTCATCATGGTCATGTGCATCTCCTTGTAATATTCCTCAACGGACTTGTAGCTTTGCTTGAGTTGAGTGAGCTTGTTGAAGAGGTCACGCTTGTGGTGAGTTGGTACAAAGCGGGTGTGCATGACTTCTTGCATCTCTTCCCATGTGTCAATGGGTGCTAAGTCTTCCTTCTCACGCTTCTTGTTGACCTCTTCCCACCAAACATTTGCATATCCTTCAAACTCAAGTGATGCCATGGCAACTTTCTTTGCTTCGGAGAAGTTGTGGATGCGGAATATCTTGTCAACCTTGAGTACCCAAGACAAGTATGCGTCGGGATCTTCCTCTCCTTGGAACTTGGGCATGGTGAATTTTAGCTTCCCAAAGATTTCTTCCTCATTGCGGTCATTGCGTCTAGGAGGTGGTCTTTCTTCTGATGTGGTCTAAGACCCCGATTGTGGCCCGATCTCGCGAATGACCCAGGAATCTAGGGGGAAAGAGGGGGAGAGGCAGAAGAACACGAAGAACGCGAAGAACACATGAAGAACCACGCACACCAACCCGATACAATCGATGCTTACCCTCACGGCTCGATGGACCGTGCCAATAGAATCCGCCCGGAAGAGACTCGAGGTAGAATTCCGAGAGGAGAGACCGGTGGGGAGGACGAATCAAGGAGTGGGAGAGAGAGTGTAAACACTAGAATCTCTCACTACCAAATCCATACATCCACAAGGGTTGCCTTGATTACAGAGGGATGATACCCAAGGGAGACTAAGCTCAAAGTTAGGTTTGAGTTCTAAACAAGTCTGAAAGTAAAGGAGGGGGGTCCAGCTACTTAAATAGGCAAGCACAGCCAGCAAGGGCGAACAGGTACGCGAATGGATAAGTCAAGGCAGTTTGGTGGGGTATTCCCGTCGGATCCGGTTTGGGGTCCGGTCAGACCGGGCCTGGGACCGGGCTGTCCGGTCATGGGTCCGGTCTGACCGGGCCTGTGACCGGGCCGTCCGGTCCTGGGTCCGGTCGACCGGTCGCCAACCGGGATTCTGCGAAGAATCCGGTCCTGGGTCCGGTCGTCGTCCGGTACGAGGGAGCTGGCCCGGTTTGCGCCCGGTTGACCGGGCCTGTGGCCGAGCGTCCGGTCGTGGGTCCGGTCCGACCGGGTCCTGGACCGGCCAGCGTCCTTTTCTTCCTTGGCGCTCTTCGGGCGACGTCGGCTTCGGCATCATGTTCATCTCCAGGTTCCGCTGCTCCTCTCCTTCCCTTGACCATGGTGTCTCCTCCTGGTATGGGCTAAGCCCAGGGATGTGCCCGATCTTCACGGATTTGAAGGGATTCGTGGGGGTAGGTGGATGAACGCGATGAACACGTGGGGGAAACGCGGGAATACACACACACACGGATACAATTCAAGTTTTTCCCTCGTTGGCTCGAAACACCAACTCGATAGAGATTGCAGGAAAAGACCTTCCGGTAGAAGTCCCGCAAAGAGATCGACTAATCGAAGCTCGGGAGATCTAGAAGGGTGAAAAGACCGGAAGGTTTGATGGAAGTGCAAGCAAAATACCAAATAGGTAGAAGTGCAAGCAAAAGATCAAACAAACGGTAGAAGTCACCAAAGAGATCTTCACGAGTCGATAGGAGCCCGGGTGGCGATACAAGATCATAGATCTAGGTAAGGTTCCCACAAGGGTGAGCTAAGCTCAGGTTTTCTTTCAAATCAAGTCTAATCTCAGATCTGAACCAACTAGCCTATTTATAGGTGGGGGCGAAGGGATAAGTTACACGCTGAAAAGTGCTGTTGTGCTGAAGTTCGATAGGGCGGAAGTTCCGGCCGTCTTGGGCGGAAGTTCCGGTCATGGGCGGAAGTTCCGGTCTTCGGGGCCGGAAGTTCCGGTCCGGCCGGAAGTTCCGGTCAAGTTCCGGCCAAGTTCCGAAAATGGCCCATTTCCTTGCAGTAACATCCAGGGGCATTTTGGTGGACTTTCGGAGCTTGGGCGGAACTTGGGCGGAAGTTCCGAGTGGGCGGAAGTTCCGGTCCCTCGGGGCGGAAGTTCCGGCTGGCGCCATTTCTCTGGGCGCTGGAAGGCATCTTGGCGGCATCTGGGCGGAAGTTCCGGTCCTTGGGGGCGGAAGTTCCGGTCCTTGGGGGCGGAAGTTCCGGCCGTCAGGGGCGGAAGTTCCGGCCTGGAGCGTCCAGCTCCTCTTTCTCCTTCTCTTCCATGCTTCCGTGACATCGGCCTTGCGTCCTCGGGTCTCCATGGCATCCTCTCTTGGCGATGAAGTGTATGATGCGGTGTAGACCGAAGGTCGGGCTGCATCATCTCCCCCCACTTGAAAAAGAGTCGTCCTCGACGATAACTCTTCATGAATGTGTAAAGGAGGTAGATGACACCAACGCTTGAATGTCCCTTCACTTGTCAAGAGCCCTATGAATAGCACAAGAAAAGCCAAGCAACACTCAAAGCGTAGCCAATGTTCAACGGATTTAGCAATATGTCCCAAGTATAAGGAGGTCACCTTAGTATAATGTCGGTGTGCTCTCATGGAGAGATCTTGTGTAGTCGAAGTGTGGGGTTGAACCCATTCGTTGACGCTCATCCACAAGTCACTTGTACCTTCACACAACAAAGACCAAGCAAAATATGTTTGTGTGTGATATTGGAGCACATCATCAATGACATGTCCTTTCATGTTCACAACACCGTTAGCACAACACAAATATATCAAGAATAATGCATGTGCAAGGTCAATGTGTAAAAACTCCTTATGAACATCTTCCAAATGTGGAAACACAAAAACTCCCAATTGTGAGACAACCGTGGTGTCCATCTCATGTAGAAACTCATTTTCATTCTTACTCTCAAGGCATCGGAAAGAGAAATTGTTCAACATCCTTGAAGCAACAAGTGGAGAATTTGGCAAAAACACATCCAAAAGAGTGTCCAAAATTTCATCAACGTGTGTGCACACAAACCATTGGAAAGAGAAATTGGTCCTCCTATTTGGTGCACCACACAACATATCGTCCAAAACGTTCATCAAAACAACATTTACACAACCGTGTGTGCCAACCAACCAAATGAAATAGGAATTGGTCAACTTGTTTGAGGCAACACCCACGGTAAGAATCACATCATCATGCTTGCCAAAGAACCATAAGAAAGAGAAATTGTTCGGTATGTTCAATGCAAAGCATGGGAAAGGTATTAGAGCCGGGTTCGATCTTGAACTAACTTGTATTATGCTCTCAATCAAATACGAAGCATCAAGTCGTTTCTCCAAGAGGCATTTTGCAAAAATGGTGATCAAAAGAGTTTCGATGTATCCAAAATGTGGTAGGACAAGAATTTGTGCAAGTAAAAGTTTGCTTTGGAAGGTGTGAAAAATGTTGTGTATAGCATTGTCCCACACAAATGGAACAATCAAAAGGCAACTATCGGCATCAAAATTTGGGGCAAAATTGTTATGTGCAATGGCAAAGCTATGGAGACTTCTATCTTGGGAACGTATGGTTGGCGTGAGCCGAGTATGGGTATCCTCAAGTGTCAAAGAATCCATTGCAATTGCCAAAGATGAAATGAGAAATCCAAAGGAGAGCAACTTTTGGTGTGACATGTGGCACAAGGTGCATAATGTGTCTCTCACATGTATGATATGATCCTTGAGATTCTCGTAGTGTATGATGATATCATCAATACATACAACAACCATTGTGCCAACAAGATCTTTGAAGACATGTTGCATAGGAAGCAAAAGAGGTGACGAGGAACTGGACCAAACCGGAAGCTCGACAAGGCGTTGGGAAACATACCCTTTGGTTTTAATCCCGCGGGTTTGGTGATGGAGGTTGTCCTTGGTGGGGTAGCTCTCGATGGCTCGTGTCGTCAACTCATGCTCCGTGGCGGTGGATGTTGTCGTTCGGGTACCTCTACACACAATGGAGAAAACAAAAAGCGTGTGTGCATGGTAGATGAATACATCATCCATCATGATGTTCCATGTCTTGTGCACATCACCATTAGTGTCAAGCAAGATAGTATGAAATGCATGGTGATGGTGCATATGGCAAGAAAGTGCATTCATGGCATGTGGTAACTTAGGATCATCAAAAATTGAGAAGGCTATGGGGGCCATCTCATGGACAATGAAATAAGCATTCTTGCATACCAAGCATAAGAAAGAGTCATTATTCACAATCTTGGATGCAAGGACCATGGAATAGTGCAAACATTTTGGGCAAAGCATGTTTAACATGTTATCATTGTTGTCGACAACCCTATGGAAAAAGCAAGTGTTCATCAAGGGTGTCACAACACAATCATTAGCATCATCATTTTCATTGCAAGCAATACATGGTAAAGAGCAATTGTTCGACATATTGCAAGCAATAGGAGAGAAAGTGAAACTCTCATAGCATGGCATGACCATATTGTCACAAGCAAGTATACCCACATTATCAACAATTTTATCAAGCAAAGCATCACATGGGGGAATGAACAAAGCATGTGGCATAGCAATTGTATCCTCAAGATCATGCATGCACTCATAAGTCATCATGTCCACTAGTGGGATCATGGCATCATCAACACCCATATAGGTACCTTTGTAGTCCGACTCATTTGAGGTAGGTGTTGTGGAAGTGGTAGGATCCATGTGGTCGACATCTTTGACTTCTTGTAAGCATGGTGTGATATCATCATCTTCATGCACCATGTACATCTTCTCCATGATCGGGAACTCGTCCTCCATGGAACCTATTGCAACATGAGAAAACACACTAGAGGTAGAGGTTAAGTTGTTAGAATGTGAAATGGCCTCCATAGACCTATCAACTACCTCTCTCAACTCACTTGGTGTATCACTCATGTCCTCCAAATGGAAGCACTCAAACTCACATATGGGGTGGAAGTCACTCAACTCACCATCACTCTCGCTCAAGTGGGCTAAGTGGCTCTCATGCTCAAATGTTGTTGGTACCAACTCATCATTCAAGCATATAGGAGTAGGTTCGACTTGCTCATCTCCATGCGCCTCCGTGGTTGAAGGGAACTTCCCATGCTCAACCATCTCAACTCCATGCGCCTCCGTGGGTGAAGGGAGAATCCCATGCTCACCATTCTCAACTCCATGCGCCTCCATAGGTGAAGGGAGAATCCCATGCTCACCATGCTCAACTACATTCGCCTCCATTGGTGAAGGGATCATCCCATGCTCACCATTCTCAACTCCATCGCCTCCCATGTGGACACCATTTGATGGCGCTATGGTGTTGTTGAGAGCTAGGCTCGAATCAACGTCACCCTTGACTTGGCCTTCTCGTGCTTCATCTTGAAGTGTGGGCTTCATAGTCGTCCTCTTGGCCATTTCCTTGCACCATTCTTTGAAGACAACGGTATCTTGAAGTGTCATGTTGGCGAATTGGGCATCCAATTGGGCGAAGTAGAGCTTGTGGGCTTGTGGTGTGTTGCACTCCCATGTCATGTGCTTGTTGGAGGTGCACACATCACAATGGAGATTGGGGCATTCCCAAAGATGATGACCGTCTTGTGTGCAACGAAAGCATTGGGAGCTACGTGGTCTTGGTGGACAAATCATTGTCATGTTGGCATAAAGATGGGTAGATCGTCCTTCATCTTGAAGTGTAGACTCCACGGTCTTCATCTTGGGGCTTGAGCTTCTTGTAGGTGCCATTGTGGTGGTGGCGGTATGAGGGGGAGGCACCATGATAGGTGGTTCCTCTTTATGTGCACTTGCCACCATCTTCCTTGTTGATGTAGCGTCTTGTCTCACACCATTGGAGATCTTCTCATGTGTAGGCGGTCTTGGAGATGCCATTTTGGTGGTGGCGCTAGGCTTTGTGGGCACCATATGGTTGGTGTTGTTGTTCTTTGTAGCCTTGGCCGCTTCATGTCGAGGCTCTCGTCTTCTTGCATCATCACCATGTCTTGGGTGGTGTCGTCGAAGATCCTTGGGAGGTGTTGGTCGATGGCGAACATGAGGTGACTTGTGTCGGCGATGATCATTTGGTGACGCATGTCGATGGCGAACATGAGGTGACTTGTGTCGGCGACGATCATGTGGTGACGCATGTCGATGGCGATCATGAGATGGTGATGGTCGACGACGATCTTGAGGTGACGAGTGTCGATGACGATCCTCAACATGCCTAGATGATGGTTCATGTAGCTTGGCACTTTGCTTGTGGCGCCTTCTTGAGCTCGGAGGAGAGTGTCGATGGCGATCATGGCGGGGAAGCTCTTGTTGTTCCAAAGGACGAGCTCGATGTAGATGATCATGTGCGTGAGCACTCTCATGGTGGCGCCGTCTTGAAGGTCCGCAACCGTCATAAGTAGTTCCATTGGCCAAGGTGGGGAACTTGTAGTTACCGGTCTTGTGCAAGGTGGTGTCGAAGCTCGGTTCCACCATGGTGTCAATGTCATAGTCGAGGTAGTGCTCGGTGCGGTGCTCCATCATGGTGTCGTAGTCGTAGTCGAGGTAGTGCTTGGTGCGGTGCTCCATCATGGTGTCGTAGTCGTAGTCGAGGTAGTGCTCGGTGCGGTGCTCCATCATGGTGTCGTAGTCGTAGTCGAGGTAGTGCTTCACCATGTCGTCGATGTTGTCGTCGAGCTCGGAGTGGTGGTCCACCATGTTGTCCATGCTTGGCGAGTCATGGTCGGTGTAGAGATGCTCGATGTCGGTCATGTCGCCAATGCTTGCGGAGCCATTGTCGGTGTCGAGCTCCACATGGTCCTCCATATCCGCGGTGCTTGCGGAGCTATCACCCTCATCGTACTCCATGTCGTCCTCCGTAGGTTCATCCTCACTATCCATGTTAGTCTCTATGATTGGTGTATATATATGGTGGAAGGAAAACTACCAAAAGTGTGAAAACTTGCAAACCAAAATCGAAAAAGTGTTTCAAGTCGAGGAACAACCGATATGTATGCACACACACAAAACAAAAACTCTATATGGTGTTAGGTATGGATGTGGAAAGCCAAATGGAAGAACCAAACGAAAAGTCTATTGTCAAAAGTGGGTAAGATCCAAAAGTCACAAGTCAAAGGCGGTGATCACAAAAGGCATACACAAGGTGGAACACACACGTGGGACAAAATGGGGTTAGCGCGACGGGAAAAATGAGCACGAACAAAATTGGTCCTAACGAAGACTATTAGCTCGGTGTCACGCCAACACAAGAGAGACCGTGGCTTGGTTGCATATGAGAGAAGCAACAAGATTTGCGCAAGACGCCTCTCTTCTCTTTTCTCTCTTTTGCTTATAAGCTTTGGACTCTTTTGTGTATAGGTGTCACTCACACACTTTTTCTTTTCTCCTTTTCTTTTTCACACTCTTTTTTTTTATGCTTAGAAGCTTTCTTTTTCTCACTATCTATGTAAGTATGTCACACTTCTTTTGCCTATCTTTTCACACGAGCTTGCTTCGTAGCTTTGCTCAACACACGCACACCCTCACGGTCGGGACGCTTGCGCAATGCTTCGCAACACTAGAAAGCCACTCTCGATAGGAAAGGTACGCAAAGGAAGCTTAGGCTACAAGTTAGGGGGCAAGTTATACCACTTGATGACGGTGGCCGACGATGTTGAACTTGCTATGGTGGAAGGTGTCAAATGAACCGCTTGGATCCTCGGGGTGCCGTCGTCGTTGTTGATGATGCGGAAGCTTTGTGGTAGCTGAAATGGCACACACAACGAAGTCCAAACACAAGGGGTTAGTGCCAAAACGAAAAACGAAAAATGCTGTCAAAATTTCGGCCAGGCGGAACTTCCGGTCCTGAGGGGCGGAACTTCCGGTCCGGGGGCGGAACTTCCGGTCCTCAGGGGCGGAACTTCCGGTCCCGGGCGGAACTTCCGGTCGCAATCAGATCTGCGGGCTGTTCTTCGATTTGGGCGGAAATCCGGGCCAAAAATCTTCGAATTCGTGGAAAATTTGGCACTAAGAGCGGTGGGAAGGTGGGGGAATTGCAGATCAACACCAAAGACAAGTTTCTATTGGACCAAAACCACCAAAAACTCAACAAATCGCGAGATCCAACCAAGGCCAATTTGGGGCTATTTTTTGGGAAAAATTTTTGGGCGAAATTGGTGGAATTGGTGGGTGTGGGGGTCAAATTGGTGGCAACCAAGGAGCTCTTGATACCATATGGTATGGGCTAAGCCCAGGGATGTGCCCGATCTTCACGGATTTGAAGGGATTCGTGGGGGTAGGTGGATGAACGCGATGAACACGTGGGGGAAACGCGGGAATACACACACACACGGATACAATTCGAGTTTTTCCCTCGTTGGCTCGAAACACCAACTCGATAGAGATTGCAGGAAAAGACCTTCCGGTAGAAGTCCCGCAAAGAGATCGACTAATCGAAGCTCGGGAGATCTAGAAGGGTGAAAAGACCGGAAGGTTTGATGGAAGTGCAAGCAAAAGACCAAATAGGTAGAAGTGCAAGCAAAAGATCAAACAAACGGTAGAAGTCACCAAAGAGATCTTCACGAGTCGATAGGAGCCCAGGTGGCGATACAAGATCATAGATCTAGGTAAGGTTCCCACAAGGGTGAGCTAAGCTCAGGTTTTCTTTCAAATCAAGTCTAATCTCAGATCTGAACCAACTAGCCTATTTATAGGTGGGGGCGAAGGGATAAGTTACACGCTGAAAAGTGCTGTTGTGCTGAAGTTCGATAGGGCGGAAGTTCCGGCCGTCTTGGGCGGAAGTTCCGGTCATGGGCGGAAGTTCCGGTCTTCGGGGCCGGAAGTTCCGGTCCGGCCGGAAGTTCCGGTCAAGTTCCGGCCAAGTTCCGAAAATGGCCCATTTCCTTGCAGTAACATCCAGGGGCATTTTGGTGGACTTTTGGAGCTTGGGCGGAACTTGGGCGGAAGTTCCGAGTGGGCGGAAGTTCCGGTCCCTCGGGGTGGAAGTTCCGGCTGGCGCCATTTCTCTGGGGGCTGGAAGGCATCTTGGCGGCATCTGGGCGGAAGTTCCGGTCCTTGGGGGCGGAAGTTCCGGTCCTTGGGGGCGGAAGTTCCGGCCGTCAGGGGCGGAAGTTCCGGCCTGGAGCGTCCAGCTCCTCTTTCTCCTTCTCTTCCATGCTTCCGTGACATCGGCCTTGCGTCCTCGGGTCTCCATGGCATCCTCTCTTGGCGATGAAGTGTATGATGCGGTGTAGACCGAAGGTCGGGCTGCATCACCTCCTCTCCGGGGTCTTGGTGCGCCTTGTACCTAATGACACATAGCACGTCGGCATGAGGTAGCAATCCATCCAAAGGGTTACCAAGGTCAAGGGTGGTGAGGAGCGAGTTCAGCTTGTCATGTATCGCTTTAGCTCAAGCCCGTGTCATTGGTCCACTTGGGGGACTTGTTGGCCTTGATGTAGTGTCGTTGGCGAGCGGGGATACATCATCTCCCCCCCCTTGGGAGAGAGTCGTCCTCGACTCTTGTCCTTCCTCATCTCCATGATGTGGGGATAGATCCGAGACGTTGAAAGTGTTGCTCACCAAGTACTTGGATGTTGGTATGTCGATGACGTAGGCGTTGTTGTTGATGCGCTTGAGTACCTTGAAAGGCCCATCTCCTCTTGGCTTGAGCTTGGAGTTGCGTTCTTGAGGGAACCTTTCTTTCCTTAGGTGAACCCAAACGAGGTCTCCTTCTTCAAACACTCGTTCTTTCTTCTTGGCGTTGAGGCGGGTAGCTTGGCGAAGGACATGGTCTTGTATGGTTGCTCTTGTTTCTTCATGTAGTTTCTTCATGGCGGTGGAGCGTTTGTCGAAGTCCATGTTCGTCCTTTGATGAAGAGGTAGTGGAAGGATGTCGAGTGCCGTTGGAGGTTCGAATCCATAGACGATCATGAAGGGACTCCGTAATGCTGTGGAGTGCTTGGCTCTATTGTAGGCGAACTCCGCGTGGGGGAGGCAATCTTCCCATGACTTCAAATTTTTCTTCACAAGTGTGCGGAGGAGTGTGGAGAGGCTTCGATTGACCACTTCGGTTTGTCCATCGGTTTGAGGGTGCGAGGACGATGAGAATAAGAGCTTGACTCCAAACTTTGCCATTAGCGACTTCCATAGATAACTCATGAACTTGACGTCTCGATCCGACACAATGCTTGCCGGTATTCCGTGTAGGCGAACCACTTCCCTGAAAAACAATGAAGCAATGTGTGAAGCATCATCGCTCTTATGACATGGTATGAAATGAGCCATTTTTGAGAACCTATCCACTACCACAAAGATTGAATCATGCCCATGCTTTGTTCTTGGTAAGCCTAACACAAAGTCCATGCTTATATCCGACCAAGGTGCATATGGAATGGGTAAAGGTATGTAAAGACCATGGGGGTTGGATGTTGACTTAGCTTGTAAGCACGTTGTGCAACGGTTGCAAAGGCGCTCCACGTCTCGCTTCATGCGTGGCCAATAATAGTGTGTGGATAGCATCGAAAGAGTCTTGTCGCGTCCAAAATGACCCATGAGGCCACCTCCATGTGACTCTTGCAAAAGCAACTTACGAAGAGAAGACTCAGGTATGCAAACTTTGTTAGCTTTAAACAAGTAGCCATCATGCAAATAGAAATCATCAAAACCTCGGTCAACGGAACACTTGGCAAAGATTGGTCCAAAGAAAGAGTCGGATGGGTAAAGCTCTTTGATCTCCTCAAGACCCAAAATGTGAAACTCCAAGCGGGTGAGTAGAAGAGTAATCTTGCGGGAAAGTGCATCCGCAACCACATTTTCCTTGCCCTTTTTGTATTTGATTACATAAGGGAAGGACTCTATGAACTCAACCCACTTAGCATGTCTCTTGTTCAAATTGTGTTGACTTTTCAAATACTTCAAGGACTCATGATCCGAATGGATAACAAACTCTTTTGGCCAAAGGTAGTGTTGCCAAACTTCAAGAACACGAACCAAAGCATAAAGCTCCTTGTCATATATAGGATAGTTGAGGCGTGCGCCATCCAACTTCTCGCTATAGTATGCCACGGGTTTTCCATTTTGCATGAGAACTCCACCGATTCCAAGGCCACTCGCATCGCATTCTATCTCAAATGTTTTGGCAAAATCGGGAAGAGCAAGTAGTGGTGCCTCGGTGAGTCTCTTTTTTAATTCATCAAAAGCTTTTTGTTGTTCTTTGCCCCAAACAAACGGAACATTCTTTTTTGTAAGCTCGTTTAAAGGGCAAGCAATGGTGCTGAAATCTTTCACAAAGCGGCGGTAAAATCCGGCAAGTCCATGGAAGCTTCGAACTTGACCAACATTTGTGGGAGTGGGCCAATTGTGGATGGCCTCAACTTTGGAAGAATCAACTTCAATCCCGTTGGCGGAAACCACAAAACCAAGAAAAACCAATTTGTTTTGAGCGAAATAGCATTTTGGTAGGTTGGCAAAGAGCTTCTCGTGGCGCAAGATGCATAAGACTTCTCTCACATGTTGAACATGGTCCTCGAGATTTTTGCTATAGATGAGGATATCATCAAAGTAAACAACCACGCTCTTGCCAATGAGAGGTCGCAAAATGTGATTCATAAGACGCATGAAAGTCGAAGGAGCATTTGACAGACCAAATGGCATGACAAGCCATTCATATAGACCAAGCTTGGTCTTGAATGCCGTCTTCCATTCATCACCAATTGCCATGCGAATTTGGTGGTAGCCACTACGCAAATCAATCTTAGAGAAAATGGTGGCACCACTCAATTCATCAAGCATGTCATCTAAACGCGGAATGGGATGGCGATAACGGACGGTAATGGCATTGATAGGTCGGCAATCCATACACATCCGTTGCGTCTCATCCGGTTTAGGCACAAGAATGACGGGAACGGCACAAGGGGTAAGGCTTTCTCGGACATACCCTTTAGCGAGGAGGTCTTGTATTTGTCGTTGTATCTCCTTGGTATCTTCGGGATTGGTGCGGTAGGCGGCGCGGTTTGGTAGGGGAGCGCCGGGTATGAGGTCGATGCGATGCTCGATACCCCGAAGCGGTGGTAGTCCATGAGGTAGCTCGTCGGGGAAGACGTCTTGGAACTCCTTCAAAAGAGACAACAAAGACGAAGGAATGTTGGTTAAGTCATTAGTCTCCGACGATAGGCCCTTGCAAATGAGCACGTAGTGTATGGTGGTGGATGGGTTGTCTTTCACTTCTCTCCACTCGCTTTTGGTGGCTAGGAGGACACTCTTTCTCTCACTCATATGTGGGTGGTGGCAATCACTCTCTTTTTGGTGGGTAGCTCCCTCTCCTCTCAACTCACTATGGTGGGTGTTGTGTTGTGCCCTCGCTAAAGCCATCGCATTGTCGGCGATGATTTGGCTAGGAGTCATTGGGCGAAGCTCGAACTTCTTGTCCTTGACCTTGAAGGTGTATGCATTGGAGTAACCATCATGTATGGCCTTCTTGTCAAATTGCCATGGGCGGCCAAGCAACATGTGGCACACGGTCATAGGTACCACGTCACACTCGACGGTGTCTTCATAGGGTCCTATCTTGAAGTTGACGGTGACGGTGTGTTGAATCTTGACATTGCCCTTGTCACTCAACCATTGGACATGGTATGGATGAGGATGTTTGCGAAGCGTGAGGTTGAGCTTCTCACATAGCTCGGTGCTTGCCAAGTTGTGGCAACTCCCACCGTCGATGATGACCTTGATTGACTTGCCACCAATGCCGGCACGCGTTTGGAAGATGTTGCATCTTTGGTCTTCCATAGCTTGGGGTTGAGTGGTGAGCACTCGAGTGACCACAAGAGAAGGGCTTGGATCATGTGTGCATAAGAGAGGGTCTTCTCCACTTTCTTCATCATAGTCTTCCTCATTAGCAACGGCGGCTTGCACTAGGGCTTCATATTCACCTTCACTTAGCGTCTCTATGTCACCATTCTCCATAGTGATCATGACCTTGGTGTTCTTGCACTCAAAGTGATATGGGCTAAGCCCG
This sequence comes from Lolium perenne, assembly GCF_019359855.2. Classification (NCBI taxonomy): domain Eukaryota; kingdom Viridiplantae; phylum Streptophyta; class Magnoliopsida; order Poales; family Poaceae; genus Lolium; species Lolium perenne. The sequence continues at coordinate 93,938,025 of NC_067248.2, forward strand.
GGTGATGCGGGGTGGCCTTCGGACACCTCCCCACCAAGACCAACAAGTCCCCCAAGCGGACCAATGACAAGGGCTCGAGTTAAAGCTCTACACGACAAGGTGAACTCGCTCCTCACTTCCCTCGACCTAGATACCCCATTGGATGGAATGCTACCTCATGCCGAAACCCTTTGTGTCATTAGGTACGTGGAGCATCAAGACCACGGAGAGGACAGTACGTCATGGTCAAGGGAAGGAGAGGAGCAGCTGATCGAGAAGATGAACATGGAGCTGGACCCGAAGTCGCCCCAAGAACGCAAGGAAGAGACGATGAGCGGCCGGTCCAGAATCCGGTCTGACCGGACGCCTGACCGGGCCACCCGGCTCAGAATCCGGTCGACCGGACGCCTGACCAGGCCACCCGGTCCCCAACCGGGCCACCAACCGGTGCCATCCGGACGACTTCCCGGGGCTTCAGGACCTCGCCTGGTTACTGCCCGGTCCAGGATCCGGTCACCGACCGGACGACCCGGTCCCAGGTCCGGTCCAACCGGACTCCTGACCGGCCTGCACGACTGAAGACTACTTTTCGGCCCGAAACGTTTTCCTTTGTGCCTTTTCGGCCCGTGTCGCCTTGTACCGCTATATAAGCACCTTGGACACCCCTTTTTCCCCTTAGACTTGTTTAGAACTCAAACCTAACTTTGAGCTTAATCTCCCTTGGGTATCATCCCTCTGTAATCAAGGTAACCCTTGTGGATGTATGGATTTGGTAGTGTGAGATTCTAGTGTTTTACACTCTCTCTCCCACTCCTTGATTCGTCCTTCCCACCGGTCTCTCCTCTCGGAATTCTACCTCGAGTCTCTTCCGGGCGGATTCTATTGGCACGGTCCATCGAGCCGTGAGGGTAAGCATCGATTGTATCGGGTTGGTGTGTGTGGATCTTCGTGTGTTCTTCGTATTCTTAGTGTTCTTCCGCCTCTCCCCCTCTTTCCCCCTTGATTCCTTGGGTCATTCGCGAGATCGGGCCACAATCGGGGTCTCAGACCACATCATATGGTATCAGCAGCCTTTGGTTTCCGCGGATTTGACCCTCCACCCACCCAATTTCGTTTCTAGAAATTTTTCCAAAAAATAGCCCTAAATTGCCTTTGGACAGATCTGTGATTTGGTTGAGTTTTGAGTGGTTTTGCTCCGTGGATCTGGTGTTGTTGTGCTTGATCTACTATTTCCCCAACTTTTAGCCTCCAATTCCATCGTTTCCCTTCGTTTTGGCCGATTTGGTTTTGGTTTGGGGAAGAACAGGAGAGAGAAAGCTCCAAATCGACGAACCCGGTTTCGAACCCGGTCAACCGGCCCCCAGACCGGACCATCCGGCGCAGAACCCGGCCAACCGGCCGCAAACCGGACAGCCGGCCCAGAGACCGGTCCGACCGGCCCCCAGACCGGACACGCCGGCGCCAACTCCGGTCCAACCGGACCACCGACCGGCTCCTCGTCTTCGACATCGACTAACACCACCGCCGACCACCACCACCACCATCATCTCCACCATCGCAGGTATAACTTGCAGTAACCCTTGTAGCCCTCTTCTTTTTGCGATCTATCCCACGAGCGAAGCTTTCGAGTGTTGCGAAACATCGCACGAGGTCCCGACCGTAAGGGTGTACGTTGTGTGAGTAAAGCTCATAAGTGGAGCTCGTGAGTGGCAAAGCAAAAGAGTAAGAGCATAGTGTGCTAGTGAAAAAAAAAAAACAAAGTGCAAAGTGCAAAGTGCCACCGATACAAAAAGAGTGAAAAGCTTTTAAGCAAGCAAGAGAGATAGAGAAGAGAGACCTCGTGCGAATCTTGGTGTTTCTACTCTATGCAACCTAGCTTCGATCTCTTCTTGCGTTAGTGTGACATTGAGCACCCTTGTTTTGGGTTTTTCCTTTTTCCGCTCGTTCCTTGGTTGCACTAACCCCGCTCATCCCGTGTGTGAGTTCCACATTTTTCCGTGTTTATAGTGATCGCCACTTTGACACTTGGATTTTTGGACCTTACCCACTCTTAACAACATACTCGATTTTGGATTTCGTCTTTTGGCTTTCCACCATCCATTCCTAACACCATATTTGCTAGCTTTTGCGTGTGACTTTGTGTGTGTCCCGATACAATTGGTCTTACTTTCGGCTTGGTTGATTGCCTCAATACTATCTTACCACGGTAAGAGTGAGAGGTAGTCTCCTTCCACTAACATCCACAACATAGTTCTTGTCTTGTGATCATGGATAGGCAAGGAGACCAAGCAAAGGAGGATGAGGTCCTACGCCCCTCCGAGAGGTTGGCCACCCAACACAACCTATGGGTGCAACGCCAAGAGTTCAAGGACCAACTCAACTTGTTCGAGACACGCATCGATGAACAATATGAAGAAGTGGCCCACAACTTCGGCCAAGTGAACCAAGATATGACCCTTCTTCGAGAAGCTACGGACAACTTGCATGACCAAGTGACGGCCAATGATGCAAACATGGAGCGGCGCATGGATAGCCTCGAGCGCGCCATCAACAACATGGGTCGTCGACATCGACATCGCTCTACTTCCTCATCGTCATCGACATCATCACATGATGACTACTCCCATGATCGCCATTCGTCCTCAAGCTCCGACTCAAGGCATGGAGATCATCATCGCTCTCGTCGACCGCACGCTCGTCATGATGATTCTCGCTCCAACTCAAGGCGCGGAGAGTTCCATCGCCATGCTCGTCCTCATGAACGTCCGCAACAAGAACAAGCTCTTCACCAAGATCGTCATCAAGCGGCTCGCCATGCCCACCATGGGCATGACGACCAACCCCAAGACAACGTCCTCCACAACATGGACCCGGCACCTCATCGTCAAGCCCATGTGGATGCTCAAGACCAAGGTCATCAAGATCCACCAAGGCGTGACCTCCGGAACCATCCTCGCCATGACCAAAGGGGCCGAGGACAACCTCAACATGATCAAGATGAGAGAGCCAACATTGGGCAACGCCAACAACCTCGCCAAGACCCGCAACAACATCCTCAACATGAGCCAAGTGAAGCTAGTGTTCACCTCCAACGCCAACCCAATGCTATGGTTGGTCGTGGAAGACCTCCTCTACCGCCTCAAGCCGCAAGGGATGAAGGCATCCGTCCTCGCTGCCGCAACTTGGAAGATGAAGAGAACATGTATGGGAAACTCAAGTTCAACATGCCCAAGTTCAAGGGTGAAGACGACGCCGAGGCCTACCTCTCATGGGCACTCAAGGTTGACAAGATCTTCCGCATCCATAACTACTCCGGTGCCAAGAAAGTAGCCATGGCCTCCCTCGAGTTTGAAGATTATGCCAACACTTGGTGGGAACAAGTTGTCACTCTTAGGGAAGAAAAGGGTGATCCTCCGATTGATACTTGGGAAGACATGAAGGAGGAGATGGAAGCTCGCTTTGTCCCTAAACACTACAAGACCGATCTCTTCAACAAGCTCCAAAAGTTGAAGCAAGGCACCAAGACCGTTGAGGAATTCTTCAAGGAGATGGAGTTAACCATGATGCGAGCAAACATCCAAGAATCCGAGAACCAAACCATCGCTAGGTTCTTCAATGGCCTCAACTACCCAATCAAGAGGATTGTGGAGTTCCAACAATACTCCAACATGGTTGAGTTGGTTCACCAAGCTTCTAAGGCCGAGCGTCAAGTGAATGAGGACATCAAGTACTCGAAGTCCAAGCAATACTTCGCCTCCAAGCTTGCCACATCAACTCCTACAACAAGTGTCAAGCCAACCGCATCCTCTACACCTTCCAAGCAACCTTCCATACAAAGTCGCATGAAGCAAACGGTATCCTCCACCGCCTCCTCTAAGGCCTCTACGGGACCCTCCAATGTCACTTGCTTCAAGTGTGGTACCCAAGGCCACAAGTCCTTTGAGTGCAAGAACACCAAGGTCATGATCACTATGGAGAATGGTGACATAGAGACTCTAAGTGAAGGTGAATATGAAGCCCTAGTGCAAGCCGCCGTTGCTAATGAGGAAGACTATGATGAAGAAAGTGGAGAAGACCCTCTCTTATGCACACATGATCCAAGCCCTTCTCTTGTGGTCACTCGAGTGCTCACCACTCAACCCCAAGCTATGGAAGACCAAAGATGCAACATCTTCCAAACGCGTGCCGGCATTGGTGGCAAGTCAATCAAGGTCATCATCGATGGTGGGAGTTGCCACAACTTGGCAAGCACCGAGCTATGTGAGAAACTCAACCTCACGCTTCGCAAGCATCCTCATCCATACCATGTCCAATGGTTGAGTGACAAGGGCAATGTCAAGATTCAACACACCGTCACCGTCAACTTCAAGATAGGACCCTATGAAGACACCGTCGAGTGTGACGTGGTGCCTATGACCGTGTGCCACATGTTGCTTGGCCGCCCATGGCAATTTGACAAGAAGGCCATACATGATGGTTTCTCCAATGCATACACCTTCAAGGTCAAGGACAAGAAGTTCGAGCTTCGCCCAATGACTCCTAGCCAAATCATCGCCGACAATGCGAAGGTTTTAGCGAGGGCACAACACCACATCCACCATAGTGAGTTGAGAGGAGAGGGAGCTACCCACCAAAAAGAGAGTGAGCGCCACCACCCACATATGAGTGAGAGTAAGAGTGTCCTCCTAACCACCAAAAGCGAGTGGAGAGAAGTGAAAGACAACCCATCCACCACCATACACTACGTGCTCATTTGCAAGGGCCTCTCGTCGGAGACTAACGACTTAACCAACATTCCTTCGTCTTTGTTGTCTCTTTTGAAGGAGTTCCAAGACGTCTTCCCCGACGAGCTACCTCATGGACTACCACCGCTTCGGGGCATCGAGCATCGCATCGACCTCATACCCGGCACTCCCCTACCAAACCGCGCCGCCTACCGCACCAACCCCAAAGATACCAAGGAGATACAACGACAAATACAAGACCTCCTCGCTAAAGGGTATGTCCGAGAAAGCCTTAGCCCTTGTGCCGTTCCCGTCATTCTTGTGCCTAAACCGGATGAGACGCAACGGATGTGTATGGATTGCCGCCCTATCAATGCCATTACCGTCCGTTATCGACATCCCATTCCGCGTTTAGATGACATGATTGATGAATTTAGTGGTGCCACCATTTTCTCTAAGATTGATTTGCGTAGTGGCTACCACCAAATTCGCATGGCAATTGGTGATGAATGGAAGACGGCATTCAAGACCAAGCTTGGTCTCTATGAATGGCTCGTCATGCCATTTGGTCTTTCCAATGCTCCTTCCACTTTCATGCGTCTTATGAATCACATTTTGCGACCTCTCATTGGCAAGAGCGTGGTTGTTTACTTTGATGATATCCTCATCTATAGCAAAAATCTCGAGGACCATGTACAACATGTGAGAGAAGTCTTATGCATCTTGCGCCACGAGAAGCTCTTTGCCAACCTTCCAAAATGCCATTTCGCTCAAAACAAATTGGTTTTTCTTGGTTTTGTGGTTTCCGCCAACGGGATTGAAGTTGATTCTTCCAAAGTTGAGGCCATACACAATTGGCCCACTCCCACAAATGTTGGCCAAGTTCGAAGCTTCCATGGACTTGCCGGATTTTACCGCCGCTTTGTGAAAGATTTCAGCACCATTGCTTGCCCTTTAAACGAGCTTACAAAAAAGAATGTTCCGTTCGTTTGGGGCAAAGCACAACAAAAAGCGTTTGATGAATTGAAAAAGAGACTCACCGAGGCACCACTACTTGCTCTTCCCGATTTTGCCAAAACATTTGAGATAGAATGCGATGCGAGTGGCCTTGGAATCGGTGGTGTTCTCATGCAAAATGGAAAACCCGTGGCATACTATAGCGAGAAGTTGGATGGCGCACGCCTCAACTATCCTATATATGACAAGGAGCTTTATGCTTTGGTTCGTGTTCTTGAAGTTTGGCAACATTACCTTTGGCCAAAAGAGTTTGTCATCCACTCGGATCATGAGTCCTTGAAGTATTTGAAAAGTCAACACAATTTGAACAAGAGACATGCTAAGTGGGTTGAGTTCATAGAGTCCTTCCCTTATGTAATCAAATACAAAAAGGGCAAGGAAAATGTGGTTGCGGATGCACTTTCCCGCAAGATTACTCTTCTACTCACCCGCTTGGAGTTTCACATTTTGGGTCTTGAGGAGATCAAAGAACTTTACCCTTCCGACGCTTTCTTTGGTCCAATCTTTGCCAAGTGTTCCGTTGACCACGGATTTGATGATTTCTATTTGCATGATGGCTACTTGTTTAAAGCTAACAAGATTTGCATTCCCGAGTCTTCTCTTCGTAAGTTGCTTTTGCAAGAGTCACATGGAGGTGGTCTCATGGGTCACTTTGGACGAGAGAAGACATATGCCATGCTCTCAACCCACTACTATTGGCAAAGAATGTACCGCGACGTGGAACGCCTTTGCCGCCGGTGTACAACATGCTTACAAGCTAAGTCTACTTCCAATCCCCATGGTCTTTACATACCTTTACCCATTCCATATGCACCTTGGTCGGACATAAGCATGGACTTTGCACTTGGCTTACCACGCACAAAACATGGTCATGACTCAATATTTGTGGTAGTGGATAGGTTCTCTAAAATGGCTCATTTCATACCATGTCATAAGAGCGATGATGCTTCACACATTGCTTCGTTGTTTTTCAGGGAAGTGGTTCGCCTACACGGAATACCGGCAAGCATTGTGTCGGATCGAGACGTCAAGTTCATGAGTTACCTATGGAAGTCGCTCATGGCGAAGTTTGGAGTGAAGCTCTTGTTCTCATCGTCCTCGCACCCGCAAACCGATGGACAAACCGAAGTGGTCAATCGAAGCCTCTCCACACTCCTCCGCACACTTGTGAAGACAAATTTGAAGTCATGGGAAGATTGCCTACCCCACGCGGAGTTCGCCTACAATCGAGCCAAGCACTCCACAACCGCAAGGAGTCCCTTCATGGTCGTCTACGGATTCGAACCTCCAACGGCACTCGACATCCTCCCACTACCTCTTCATGAAAGAACGAACATGGACTTCGACGAGCGCACCACCGCCATGAAGAAACTACATGAAGAGACAAGAGCAACCATACAAGAGCATGTACTTCGCCAAGCTAACCGCCTAAACTCCAAGAAAAAGGAACGCGTGTTTGAAGAAGGAGACCTCGTTTGGATCCACCTAAGGAAAGAAAGGTTTCCGCAAGAACGCAACTCCAAGCTCAAGCCAAGAGGAGATGGTCCTTTCAAGGTCCTCAAGCGCATCAACAACAACGCCTACGTCATCGACATACCAACATCCAAGTACTTGGTGAGCAACACTTTCAACATCTCGGATCTCTCACCCTATCATGGAGATGAGGAGGAACAAGAGTCGAGGACGACTCTCTCCCAAGGGGGGGGAGATGATGCGGGGTGGCCTTCGGACACCTCCCCACCAAGACCAACAAGTCCCCCAAGCGGACCAATGACAAGGGCTCGAGTTAAAGCTCTACACGACAAGGTGAACTCGCTCCTCACTTCCCTCGACCTAGATACCCCATTGGATGGAATGCTACCTCATGCCGAAACCCTTTGTGTCATTAGGTACGTGGAGCATCAAGACCACGGAGAGGACAGTACGTCATGGTCAAGGGAAGGAGAGGAGCAGCTGATCGAGAAGATGAACATGGAGCTGGACCCGAAGTCGCCCCAAGAACGCAAGGAAGCGACGATGAGCGGCCGGTCCAGAATCCGGTCTGACCGGACGCCTGACCGGGCCACCCGGCTCAGAATCCGGTCGACCGGACGCCTGACCGGGCCACCCGGTCCCCAACCGGGCCACCAACCGGTGCCATCCGGACGACTTCCCGGGGCTTCAGGACCTCGCCCGGTTACTGCCCGGTCCAGGATCCGGTCACCGACCGGACGACCCGGTCCCAGGTCCGGTCCAACCGGACTCCTGACCGGCCTGCACGACTGAAGACTACTTTTCGGCCCGAAACGTTTTCCTTTGTGCCTTTTCGGCCCGTGTCGCCTTGTACCGCTATATAAGCACCTTGGACACCCCTTTTTCCCCTTAGACTTGTTTAGAACTCAAACCTAACTTTGAGCTTAGTCTCCCTTGGGTATCATCCCTCTGTAATCAAGGTAACCCTTGTGGATGTATGGATTTGGTAGTGTGAGATTCTAGTGTTTTGCACTCTCTCTCCCACTCCTTGATTCGTCCTTCCCACCGGTCTCTCCTCTCGGAATTCTACCTCGAGTCTCTTCCGGGCGGATTCTATTGGCACGGTCCATCGAGCCGTGAGGGTAAGCATCGATTGTATCGGGTTGGTGTGTGTGGATCTTCGTGTGTTCTTCGTGTTCTTAGTGTTCTTCTGCCTCTCCTCCTCTTTCCCCCTTGATTCCTTGGGTCATTCGCGAGATCGGGCCACAATCGGGGTCTCAGACCACATCACCGGGGATGTGCCCGATCTTCACGGATTTGAATGTGATGAGGACATCCCATCTATTGATACAACCGCTGTACCTACAGCCACACAAATTCAAGGACCAATCACTCGAGCTCGTGCTAAACAACTTAACTATCAGGTACTTTCGTTTCTTGGAACTATTCCTCACATAGATGAGAATATGATGCTGCCTAAATCAGATGTGTTTGTTACTCTTAGGAATGATGGATCTAGCATGGATGAGAGGGACAAGCATTGGAGCATGATCATACATGGAGGAGATGGCAGCAAACATGTGAGCATTGAAGAAGACGCTGCGAGTGGAGATTTCAGAACTTTGAAGCCACCATAATTGGAGATGAAGACATGGACGAAATATAGAGTTCTCCACTTCATAATTTCGTCCACATGAGTCCATGGTGCTGCGACACCATTAGTTTTGGGCCAGGCCCATGTAATTTTCGCAGGATTTAAGTCAGCCACTTTTTAGAGTCCGTATTGAAGGGGGAAAGGCCTTCTAGGGTTTGGTTCGGCCACCATATGCATGGCTGGCCGAAACCCCACCTTTTCCTCCTTTAAATACCCCCATAGCCGTCACGTTTAGACTCAGATTTTGATTAGACTAAAAGTTAGCCAATTGCTGCAACTACGTGTACTTCTTTTGAGGCCAACGCCCAGAACAAGACCGACTATTCGGAATCCCACCATTATCAATCAAGCTTTCATCTTTATCCGCAATATTCTGATTGCATCTTTAGTTCTTGCTTGTTCTCGATTTCAGGCAGGAATTAAGACCCTTGCTGGTCAGGCTGATCGTGCTCCCGCAAGATCAGTAACTCCCGGAGATTGTCCTAGCGATTGCATTGGCGCACGAGCTTTGCACGTGTAGTCGGATCGTCAAGCACGAACTCCACCAACAAATCGATCTATCTTCATCTCATCGAAAGATCGGACACCTTTGCCCTATCAAGTGGTATCAGATTTCAGGTTGCTCGGTGAGATTTTACAGTTTTCGTAGTGTAGATTGCATCTGCCATCATCCCTATAAACCAAGAAAAAGCCAAAAATACTGTTAGGGTTTTTAGATCATCGTCCCATAAACACCCTGCCACGCATTGCATTGTCGTTTCCGTTTTGCATAATTGAATTTGTGTTTGCATCTTCGTGTCGAGTTGCTGGTCTTAGCGTCTAGTTCCTTTAGAGTTTCGAGTTCTGGTCATAGTAGTTACGCCGTCGCCGCATACTCGCATCGCTCGCAGATCATCACCACCATATACTTCCGCCGCTGCCATATACACCCACCAGATCGTTTCCGCCACAATCATATACACCTACCATATACTTCCATCACTGCCATATACACCTGTCATATATTTCCGCCATAGTCGTGTCCAGATAATCGCCGCCTTCCGTTTGTGAGAAGAAGAGCAAAAAAAAAAAAAAGTCAAATCCGCATCCTAGTCGGGTTGACCACGATTTCCACTAGTCAGGACGTTTTTAGTCCGAATTAGGCTGTTTTGGACAGCAAACTTTGACCGGCCATAACTTTTGCATACGAACTCCGTTTTCAACGTTTGACCACTCAAAACGACCGGGAGAAAAAGTTCTATCCAGCCACAACTGCTTCGCCATTGTGCGCTTTTCCGAGCTCTCAGAATTGCCAAAAAACATCGGGAAGGTTGAGATTTTTGACCTTTAAGTTTACTACCCGAAAATTCCTGTGTTCTTCACTTATATCTTGCTTTTGAGCTATTCCTTTGTGCTTGTGGGAGCCAACCGCCACCATATATCACTTCATCGCTGCTCGTTGCTTGTGTGCCGCGCCGTGACCTCGTTTGTGTTCTAGGCTCGCGTCTCTAGTACGGTCTAGCCTAGGACCAGCACAGTACCGTGGTTGAGCATACTTTCAATATTGCATTGCTGTTTTGACATTTGCTGTTTGCTACCATATTAGCCTTCCTACAGCTCCACATATTGTCTCCACGTGCTTGGTGTCGACCCCAGGTAATCGCTTTGGCAATCCTTGGAGACGATGATTCCTTGCTGGTTGTTACATCGCCTTCCTCCTGTTTGGTAAGGACTTGTAAGAGCTTTGTATTTTGCTTGACGAATTGCGCGTGAACCACCATATTCCGTAGTTTGTAGGCATATACATTTGTGCTTTTTCTGTACTAACCATGACAGGCACAGAGTCGGCGAACGTTGACCCGGATACGATGACGAATGCAGAGATGCATGCTCACTGCCTCCACCTTTTGGGCGGGCATGCAACCGACGTGGATGGGCGCCTCGGTGATGTTGACGCCAAACTCACCGACGCGCTGGACAAGATCGATGGCCTCGAGGCAGCCTTCAACTCCAAGCTCGACGCCAAGTTCCAGGAGTTGTTGACTCGATTACCGCCGCCTCGCGCCAACGTGCAACGCCGCGCACGCCGCGTTCCTCGTGCGGACGTTCCGGCGGGTACCACTCCTGCTGCAGCAGCCGCACATGACGCGCCTTCTGATGAAGGATACGAGGACTATGGAGGGAACGAGGATGAGCAAGTAGATGATAACGTGCTGGATGACGAGTAGGTCCAACAACCTGCACCTGGTCGTCCACGACAACTGAACCGCAACGCTCGCCCACCTCCACGCCCGGTACGTAATGATGATGATCATGTTGCTAAACTTAAATTGAATATTCCGCCATTTGAGGGTAGATATAATCTTGATGCATATCTTACATGGGAATTGGAAGTAGAGCAACGCTTTGCATGTTTACGCTATCCTGATCATTTGCGCGTTAGTGCTGCTACTTATGAGTTCACAGATTTTGCATCTATTTGGTGGTCTGAGCATTGTAGAGTACACCATGCTAATATTCCTACTACTTGGGTTGGTTTAAAACTTGCTATGCGTACTCGTTTTGTTCCTCCACATTATCAACGTGATTTGCTAAAGAAATTGTCTCGCTTAGAACAAGGAAAAAATTCTGTAGAAGACTATTATCAAGAATTGCAAACTGGCATGATTCGCTGTGGTATTGTAGAGGATAATGAGGCTATGCTTGCACGTTTCTTCGGTGGTTTGAATAAAGAGATTCAGCATATTTTAGATTATAAGGAGTACAACACTATTACTCGCTTGTTTCATCTTGCTTGCAAAGCTGAACGTGAAGTGCAGGATCGTCAACCACCATGGAGAAAAGCTAATGTTTCTGCAGGTCGTACATCGTCATGGACTACGCGACAATCAGCACCACAATCTCGTGGGGCTACACCAGCATCTTCTACCTCCAAGTACACCGCGCCTGCATCCCGAGCACCACCGGCTGCTACTTCACCACCATCTGCTGGTCCTCCTCGGAGTTCATCTTCGATGGCCTCCACGGGGAAGACGCGCGACATACAATGTCGCAAATGCTTGGGTTTTGGACACATAGAGAGAGAATGCAGAACCAAGCATGTGATGTTGGTGCGTGAAGATGGCGAATATGATTCTGCAAGTGACTTTGATGAAGATACATTGGCCCTTATTGCTGCACGTGATGGTGCTAATTCTGATTCTGAGAGAGAGATGGAGGTAATGGAAGCTGACACTGCTGATCAGTATAGGAGCTTAGTTGCACAACGTGTGTTGAGCGTGCAATTGAGCAAAGCTGAGCATGATCAACGCCACAATCTGTTCCAAACAAGAGGCGTTGTCAAAGAGCGAGCTATAAGGATCATCATTGATGGAGGGAGCTGCAATAATCTGGCTAGCGTTGACATGGTGGAGAAGCTTTCTCTTCCTACAAGACAGCGCACACATCCATATTACATTCAATGGTTTGAGAGCTCTCGGAAGCTCAAGGTAACGAGAACTACACGTGTGCATTTTACGATTGGTACATATTCTGATTTTGTGGATTGTGATGTTGTAACTATGCAAGCTTGTTCTTTGTTACTTGGTAGACCTTGGCAATTTGATAGAGAATCTGTTCATAATGGTAAAACTAATCAGTATTCTCTTATGCATGATGGAAAGAAAATTGGTCTCAAACCTATGACTCCTGAACAAATACTAAAAGATGATCTTGCTAGAGCTAGTAGAGTAAAAAACGAGGAGACACTTAAGAGTGAGAATCAGATTGTTGCTGCAGATTTTGTGCCACATAAGATTAATACTAAATCTGATTCAAACCATGCTACTGAAATTCGTTTGAAAAATCCTTTTTTGCTTGCTAGCAAATCTGATATTGCTGAACTTGATGTGAACACTACTCAATGCTATGCTATTATTTGCAAAGAAGTTCTGTTTTCATTTGAGGATATGCCTCCTTCTTTGCCACCTGCGGTTGCTAACCTTTTGCAGGAGTTCATTGATGTGTTCCCACAAGATGTACCACCTGGACTACCACCTATCCGTGGGATAGAACACCAGATTGACTTGATTCCAGGTGCTTCGCTGCCCAACCGTGCGCCATATCGTACCAATCCTGAAGAGACCAAAGAGATTCAGCGACAAATTCAGGTTCTCCAAGATAAAGGTTACATTCGTGAGTCTCTTAGCCCATGTGCTGTTCCTATTATCTTGGTACCTAAGAAGGATGGTTCTTCACGCTTTGTGTACTGATTGTAGATCTATTAATAATATTACCATTCGTTACCGTCATCCTATACCTCGTTTAGATGATATGCTTGATGAATTGAGTGGTTCTATTATGTTCTCTAAAGTTGATTTGCGTAGTGGTTACCACCAGATTCGTATGCAATTAGGAGATGAATGGAAAACAACGTTTAAAACTAAGTTCGGTTTATATGAGTGGTTAGTAATGCCTTTTGGTTTAACTAATGCACCTAGTACTTTCATGAGACTGATGAACGAAGTTTTACGTGCTTTTATTGGACGTTTTGTGGTGGTATACTTTGATGATATTCTGATTTATAGCAAATCTTTGGAGGAACATTTGGATCATTTACGTGCTGTTTTCAATGCTTTACGTGATGCACGTTTGTATGGTAATCTTGAGAAGTGCACCTTTTGCACCAATCGAGTTGCGTTTCTTGGCTATGTTGTTACTGCGCAGGGAATTGAAGTTGATCCAGCCAAGATTGAGGCAATTGAGAATTGGCCGCAGCCAAAGACGGTCACACAAGTGAGGAGTTTTCTTGGCCTCGCTGGTTTCTATAGGCGCTTTGTGAAAGATTTTGGATCCATTGCTGCGCCGCTGAATGAGCTTACAAAGAAGGATGTGCCCTTTGTGTGGGGCGATGCACAACAAGACGCCTTCATGATACTGAAAGATAAGTTAACACATGCTCCATTACTCCAACTTCCTGATTTCAATAAGACTTTTGAGCTTGAATGTGATGCTAGTGAAATTGGTTTAGGAGGTGTGTTATTACAAGAGGGCAAACCTGTTGCATATTTTAGTGAGAAATTGAGTGGGCCTAGTCTGAATTATTCTACTTATGATAAAGAATTATATGCGCTGGTTCGGACATTAGAAAATTGGCAACATTATTTATGGCCTAAAGAATTTGTTATACATTCTGATCATGAATCTTTGAAGCATATTCGTAGTCAAGCTAAGTTGAATCGTCGCCATGCAAAGTGGGTAGAATTTATTGAGTCTTTTCCTTATGTTATCAAACACAAAAAGGGTAAAGATAATGTTATTGCTGATTCTTTGTCGCGCCGTTATACCATGCTATCTCAACTTGACTTCAAGATTTTTGGATTGGAAACTATAAAGGAACAATACTTGCATGATGCTGATTTTAAAGATGTGTTGCTGAATTGTAAAGATGGTAGAACATGGAACAAATTCGTCCTCAATGATGGATTTGTGTTCCGTGCTAACAAGCTATGCATCCCAGATAGTTCCGTTCGTCTTTTGTTGTTGCAGGAGGCGCATGGAGGAGGATTGATGGGTCACTTTGGTGTGAAGAAGACGGAGGATGTACTTGCTGCACACTTCTTTTGGCCACGTATGCGTCGAGATGTTGAGAGATTTGTGGCACGCTGCACTACATGTCAAAAAGCTAAGTCTCGACTTAATCCACATGGTTTATATATGCCTCTTCCTGTTCCTAGTGTACCTTGGGAGGATATTTCTATGGATTTCGTTTTGGGTTTGCCTCGTACACAGAAGGGGAGGGATAGTATTTTTGTTGTTGTGGATAGGTTTTCTAAGATGGCACACTTTATTCCATGTCACAAAACTGATGATGCTACACATGTCGCTGATTTGTTCTTTCGCGAAATTGTGCGTTTACATGGTGTGCCAAATACTATTGTTTCTGATCGTGATACTAAGTTTCTTAGCCACTTTTGGAGATGTTTATGGGCTAAGTTGGGGACTAAATTGCTGTTTAGTACTACATGTCATCCCCAAACTGATGGACAAACTGAAGTAGTAAATAGAACATTGTCTACTATGCTGCGGACTGTTTTGAAGAAGAACTTAAAATTGTGGGAAGAATGTTTACCTCATATTGAATTTGCTTACAATCGTTCGCTGCATTCTACTACTAAGATGTGCCCTTTTGAGATTGTGTATGGTTTTGTTCCACGTGCACCTATTGATTTATTGCCTTTACCATCTTCGGTGCAAAATGATTTGGATGCTACACAACGAGCTGAATTGATATTAAAATTGCATGAGACTACTAAAGACAACATCGAACGCATGAATGCTAAGTATAAAATTGCTGGGGATAGAGGAAGAAAGCATGTTGTGTTTGATGTTGGTGATCTTGTTTGGTTGCATTTGCGCAAAGATCGTTTTCCTGCATTGCGCAAGTCTAAGCTCATGCCACGTGCTGCTGGTCCATTTAAGGTGTTAGAGAAAATAAATGATAATGCATATAAACTTGAGCTTCCTGCAGAATTGGGTCCGGTTAGTCCTACATTTAACATTGCAGATTTGAAGCCTTACTTTGGTGAAGAAGATGAGATCGCGTCGAGGACGACTTCAATTCAAGAAGGGGAGCATGATGAGGACATCCCATCTATTGATACAACCGCTGTACCTACAGCCACACAAATTCAAGGACCAATCACTCGAGCTCGTGCTAAACAACTTAACTATCAGGTACTTTCGTTTCTTGGAACTATTCCTCACATACATGAGAATATGATGCTGCCTAAATCAGATGTGTTTGTTACTCTTAGGAATGATGGATCTAGCATGGATGAGAGGGACAAGCATTGGAGCATGATCATACATGGAGGAGATGGCAGCAAACATGTGAGCATTGAAGAAGACGCTGCGAGTGGAGATTTCAGAACTTTGAAGCCACCATAATTGGAGATGAAGACATGGACGAAATATAGAGTTCTCCACTTCATAATTTCGTCCACATGAGTCCATGGTGCTGCGACACCATTAGTTTTGGGCCAGGCCCATGTAATTTTCGCAGGATTTAAGTCAGCCACTTTTTAGAGTCCGTATTGAAGGGGGAAAGGCCTTCTAGGGTTTGGTTCGGCCACCATATGCATGGCTGGCCGAAACCCCACCTTTTCCTCCTTTAAATACCCCCATAGCCGTCACGTTTAGACTCGGATTTTGATTAGACTAAAAGTTAGCCAATTGCTGCAACTACGTGTACTTCTTTTGAGGCCAACGCCCAGAACAAGACCGACTATTCGGAATCCCACCATTATCAATCAAGCTTTCATCTTTATCCGCAATATTCTGATTGCATCTTTAGTTCTTGCTTGTTCTCGATTTCAGGCAGGAATTAAGACCCTTGCTGGTCAGGCTGATCGTGCTCCCGCAAGATCAGTAACTCCCGGAGATTGTCCTAGCGATTGCATTGGCGCACGAGCTTTGCACGTGTAGTCGGATCATCAAGCACGAACTCCACCAACAAATCGATCTATCTTCATCTCATCGACAGATCGGACACCTTTGCCCTATCAGAATGGGTACGTGGGAGTAGGTGGATGAACGCGATAAACACGTGGGGGAAACGCGGGGATACAACACACACACGCACACAATTCGAGTTTTCCCTCGTTGGCTTGAAACACCAACTCGATAGAGATTGCAGGAAAAGACCTTCCGGTAGAAGTCCCGCAAAGAGATCGACAAATCAAAGCTCGGGAGATCTAGAAGGGCGAAAAGACCGGAAGGCTTGATAGAAGTGCAAGCAAAAGACCAAATAAGGTAGAAGTGCAAGCAAAAGATCAAACAATCGGTAGAAGTCGCCAAAGAGATCATCACGAGTGGATAAGGAGCCCGGGTGGGGATACAAGATCATAGATCTAGGTAGGGTTCCCACAAGGGTGAGCTAAGCTCAGGTTTTCTTTCAAATCAAGTCTAATCTCAGATCTGAGCCAACTAGGCTATTTATAGGTGGGGGGCGAAGAGTTAAGTTACATGCTGAAAAGTGCTGTTGTGCTGAAGTTCGCGGTGGCGGAAGTTCCGGCCATCTTGGGCGGAAGTTCCGGTCAGTGGCGGAAGTTCCGGTCCTGGGGGCCGGAAGTTTCGGCCAGGCCGGAAGTTCCGGCCAAGTTCCGGCCAAGTTCCGAAAGTCGTCCATTTCCTCGCAGTAACATCCAGGGGCATTTTCGTGGACTTTCGGAGCTTGGGCGGAACTTGGGCGGAAGTTCCGACCGGGCGGAAGTTCCGGTCCCTCGGGGCGGAAGTTCCGGTCCGATGCTTTCTGTGTGCTGGAGGGCATCTTGGGGGCATCTTGGAGGAATCTGGCCGGAAGTTCCGGTCCTGGGGGGCGGAAGTTCCGGCCTGTGCGCTGTAGCTCCAACTTCATCGTTTCCAGCTCTCTCTCCAACGTCTTGGTCTCCATGGCTTGTGTCTTGGTCGATGTACCTGATTGAACATAGGGTATTTGCATGAAGTAGCAAGCCATCCAAGGGGGTGTCAAAGTCATAGGTAGAGAGGAGCGAATTCACCTCTTGGCGTAGTGCTTGGGCTCGAGCTCGTGTCATTGGACCACGAGGAGGGCTTGTCGGTCTTGAGGCGGCGGTGTCCATAGGCCACCCCGTATCATCTCCCCCCCCTTGGGAAAGAGTCGTCCTCGACTCTATGTTCTCCTCATCTCCATGATATGGTGAAAGGTCGGACACATTGAATGTGTTGCTCACCAAGTACTTGGATGTTGGTATGTCGACGACGTAGGCGTTGTCGTTGATGCGCTTGAGGACCTTGAAGGGACCATCACCTCGGGGCTTGAGCTTGGAGTTTCTTTCTTGAGGGAAGCGGTCCTTGCGAAGGTGTATCCACACTAGGTCGCCTTCATTGAAGATCCGTGCCTTTTTCTTCAAGTTTAGTCTTGTGGCTTGACGGAGAACTTGTTGCTCGATCGTTGCCCTTGTGTCTTCATGGAGTTTCTTCATGTATTGTGCTCGCTTGTCGATGTCCATGTTCACTTGCTCATGTAGCGGAAGAGGTAGGAGGTCAATCGCCGTGGGTGGTTCAAACCCGTAGACGACCATGAATGGGCTTCTCATTGTTGTGGAGTGCTTGGCGCGGTTGTAGGCAAACTCCGCATGTGGGATGCAATCTTCCCATGCTTTCAAATTCTTCTTGACAAGGACTCGTAGTAGTGTGGAGAGGCTTCGGTTCACCACTTCGGTTTGCCCATCGGTTTGGGGGTGCGAGGATGATGAGAACAAAAGCTTGACGTTGAACTTGGCCATTAGTGTCTTCCAAAGATAACTCATGAACTTGACATCTCGGTCGGAGACAATGTGATAAGGCCTGAGGGCTAGGGTTTGCCCAGATCCCACGAATTTGACCAATTGAGTGGATGAATGAGATGGGAAAGAGGAAGAACACACACAAGATCCAGATACAAACACACACAACCCAACACAAATCAATTTACTCCCTTGGTAGATTAGACCAAGCCAATAGAACCACTTCTTAGAGAGACCCTTGGGTAGAATCTAAGAAATGGGAGATTGGTGAGGAGATCCAACTAGAACTTGGATGAGAGAGGTATGAGCCTTGAATCATCCATGAAGAGTAGAAATCCACAAGAGAACCTTGATACAAAGGGGATGAAACCCTAGGGAGACAAAGCTCAAAGTAGTTTAAGCCTAAATCTTGTCTAACCCTAATCTGGAGGAAGGGAAGAGGTATTTATAGGTCCAGATTCATACAGGGGTAAAAGGGGCATTACAGAAAGTATCCTGGTCCATAGATGACAAATCAACGGTTGAGATGCAGTTGACTTTGGTGGGGCCGGCAGTGCCGGCATGCTCGGGGCGGCAGTGATGTAGTGTCGTCCGTGAGCGGGGCTGCATCATCTCCCCCCCCCCTTGGGGAAGAGTCGTCCTCGACTCTTGCTCCTCCTCACCGATGAGGTAGACGGGACGGACTTGTATAGGTGCCCTTGTGTCCTTAGGGATGCTCGTCGTAGTGTAGGCGTCTTTGTTGTAGTCCATAACGGGTCTCTCATGTAGTGGTGGAGGGGCCAAGTCTCGGTCGAAGAAGAACAAGGGGAAAAACAAATTGCAAAAGGAAAGCTTGTGGATGCCAATTTGGTGACCGGCGAACAAGAGGCTCTCAATCAAATACGAAGCATCAAGTCGTTTCTCCAAAAGGCATTGGGCAAAAATGGTGATCAAAAGAGTGTCGATGTATCCAAAATGTTGTAGGACAAAAATTTGTGCAAGTAAAAGTTTGCTTTGGAAGGTGTCAAAAATGTTGTTTGTAGCATTGTCCCACACAAATGGAACAATCAAAAGGCAAGTATCGGCGGCAAAATTTGGGGCAAAATTGTTATGTGCAATGGCAAAGCTATGGAGACTTCTAGCTTGGGAAAGTATGGTTGGCGTGAGCCTAGTATGAGTATCCACAAGTGTCAAAGAATCCATTGCAATTGCCATAGATGAAATGAGAAATCCAAATAAGAGCAACGTTTGGTGTAACTTGTGGCACAAGATGCATATGGTGTCTCTCACATGTATGACATGGTCCTTGAGATTCTCGGAGTGTATGATGATATCATCAATACATACAACAACCATTGTGCCAACAAGATGTTTCAACATATGTTGCAAAAGAGGCAATAGAGGTGACGAGGAGTTGGACCAAACCAGAGGCTCGACAAGAAGAATCGGAAACACACGAGGGCGAAGGCTTTTGGGAAAATACTCTTTGGTGTGAATCCCATGGGTTGGATCATGTATCTCGTCCTTGTTGGGGTAGCTCTCAATTGCGCGTTGATGCGATCTAAGATCGAGGATGTGGCCCGATCTCGCGATTCAACCCAAAGACCAAGGGGAAAAGGCGGGAGAACGTGAGGAACACGAAGAACACGAGGAACACGGTACTCACGCACGCACACCAACCCGATACACCCGATACTTACCCCCGTGACTCGGTAGATCACGCCAATAGAATCTCCAAGGAAGAGGCACGCGGCAGAATTCCCGGAGAGAGATTGGTGTTGGAGAGAAGGGGATTGATAAGGGAGAGAGAGTGCCTTGCACTAGAATCTCACTTAGCAATTCACAAATCAACAACAAGAGTGCCTTGATTACAGAGGGATGATACCCAAGTGAGACTAAGCTCAAAGTTAGGTTTGAGTTCTAAACAAGTCTGAAAAGTAAAGGAGGGGGTCCAGCTACTTAAATAGGCAAGCACAGCCAGCAAGGGCGAACAGGTACGCGAATGGATAAGTCAAGGCAGTTTGGTGGGGTATTCCCGTCGAATCCGGTTGGGCGTCCGGTCAGACCGGGCCTGTGACCGGGCTGTCCGGTCAGGGGTCCGGTCAGACCGGGCCTGTGACCGGGCTGTCCGGTCATGGTCCGGTCGACCGGCCGCCAACCGGGATTCTGCGAAGAGTCCGGTCCTGGGTCCGGTCGTCGTCCGGTACGAGGGAGTTGGCCCGGTTTGCGCCCGGTTGACCGGGCCTGTGGCCGGGGAGTCCGGTCGTGGGTCCGGTCTGACCGGGTCCTGGACCGGCCAGCGTCCTTCTCTTCCTTGGCGCTCTTCGGGCGACGTCGGCTTCATGTTCATCTCCAGGTTCTGCTGCTCCTCTCCTTCCCTTGGCCATGGCGTCTCATCCTCTCCGGGGTCTTGGTGCGCCTTGTACCTAATGACACATAGCACGTCGGCATGAGGTAGCAATCCATCCAAAGGGGTACGAAGGTCAAGGGTGGTGAGGAGCGAGTTCACCTTGTCATGTATCGCTTTAGCCCGAGCCCGTGTCATTGGTCCAATTGGGGCACTTGTTGGTCTTGTTGAGGAGGTGTCCGAAGGCCACCCCGCATCACGCGTTTCGTGAGCTCATGCTCCGTAGCGGTGGAAGTGGTCGTCCGTGTACCTACACATGGAAGACACAAGACAAAAAGCGTGTGTGCATGGTAGATGAATACATCATCCATCATGATGTTCCATGTCTTGTGCACATCACCATTAGTGTCAAGCAAGATAGTATGAAATGCATGGTGATAGTGGATATGGCAAGAAGGTGCATTCATGGCATGTGGTAACTTAGGATCATCAAAAATTGAGAAGGCTATGGGGGCCATCCCATGGACAATGAAATAAGCATTCTTGCATACCAAGCATAAGAAAGAGCAATTGTTCACAATCTTGGATGCAAGGAACATGGAATAGTTCAAACATTTTGGGCAAAGCATGTTCAACATGTTATCATTGTTGTCTACAACCCTATGGAAAGAGCAAGTGTTCATCAAGGGTGTCACAACACAAGCATGAGCATAATCATTATCATCGCAAGCAAGCGGAGTAAATATGAAACTTTCATAGCATGGCATGTTCATGGTATCACAATCAATCAACTCCACATGATCAACAATGTTAGCAAGCAAAGCATCACATGGGAATATGAAAGAATCAAGTGATGTAGCAAATGTATCATCAAGATCATGCATGCACTCATAAGTCATCATGTCCACTAGTGGGATCATGGCATCATCAACACCTATATTGTTACCTTTGTAGGCCGACTCATGTGAAGTAGGTGTTGTGGAATTAGGAGGATCCATGTGGTCGACATGTCCATCTTGGAGCAAGCATGGTGAGATATCATCATCTTCATGCACCATGTACATCTTCTCCATGAGCGGGAACTCGTCCTCCGTGGAACCGAGGGCAACATAAGAAGACACAAGCGAGGGAGATGTTAATGTGTTAGCAAATGCGATGTCCTCCATGGACCTATCATCTACCTCTCTCAACTCACTTTGTGTATCACTCATGTCCTCCAAATGGAAGCACTCAAACTTACATATGGGGTGGAAGTCACTCAACTCACTATCACTCTCGCTCAAGTGGGCTAAGTGGCTCTCATGCTCACATGGGATTGGTACCAACTCATCAATCAAGCATATAGGAGTAGGCTCGACTTGCTCATCTCCATGCGCCTCCTTGGTTGAAGGGAACTTCCCATGCTCAACCATCTCAACTCCATGCGCCTCCGTAGGTGAAGGGAGAATCCCATGCTCACCATGCTCAACTCCATCGCCTCCTAAGTCATCCTCAAGTGGTGGCATCTTGGAGACTTGTGCATTGAGCTCGTCGAAGTAGAGCTTCTTGGCGCTTGGCGTTGTGCATTGCCATGCCACGTGACCCTTGCCCTTGCACCCCTCACATAGGAGATTGGGACATTCCCGTGGAGGGTGGCCTTGTTGCTTGCACTTGTAGCATCGGAGTCCATAGGCATATGACGAGGTAGGGGCCATTGTGGTGGTGGCACAAGAGATAGAAGTCGCCTTCTGAGGAAGGTCTTCATGTCGAGGCTCTCGTCTTCTTGTCTCATCACCATGTCTTGAGTGGTGTCGTCGAAGATCATGTGTGGGCGGATGTCGATGTAGACCATGAGATGGTGGTGGACGACGACGATCATGAGATGGTGTGAGTCGATGACGGTCCTTGCCATGTCTAGATGATGGCTCATGCGACTTGGCATGTTGCTTGCGGCGCCTAGAGGAGCTTGGAGAAGCGTGTCGATGGCAATCATGTTGGGGACGCTCTTGATGCTCCATATGATGTCCTTGATCTTGTGCATAAGCACTCTCATGGTGGCGCCTTGTCGAGCTCGGAGAAGTGTGTAGATGCCGAACATGTTGGGGACGCTCTTGATGATCCATATGATGGTGCCATCGTGGAGGTCCTCGATCTTCATATGTAGCTCCATTGGCCAAGTAGGGGTATGTGGGAGCATCGGCGGTGTACATGGTGGGGTCGATGTCGTCCTCGTGGTGGTGCTCCACCATGTCGTCCATGCTTGTTGAGCAAGTGTCGATGTAGAGCTCGTCGATGTCGTCCATGTCCGCGATGCTTGCGGAGCCATAGTTGGTGTCGAGCTCCACATGCTCTTCCTCATCCGCGGTGCTTGCGGAGCCATAGTTGGTGTCGAGCTCTACATGCTCTTCCACATCCGCGGTGCTTGCGGAGGTATCCTCCTCGAAGTAGTCCATGTAGTCTTCCATATCCTCTTCTTCACTATCCATGTTAGCACGACAAAAGATATATGGTGGATGTTAGTGGAAGAAACTACCGTCAAGTCTCACCTTGAAGTGATAGAATTGGGTCAACTAACTAAACCAAGAGAATAATTCAATTTGTGTTGGGTACACACACAAAGACACACGCAAAAGCTAGCAAATATGGTGGTAGGTGTGGATGGTGGAAAGCCAAAAGTCAAAATCCGAAATCAAGTTTGTTGTTAAGAGTGGGTAAGCTCCAAAAATCAAATGTCCAAATGGTGATCACGGAAACACGAATGATGTGGAACGCACACACGAGATGATTGGGGTTAGTGCGACCAAGGAACGAGCGGAAAAACAAGAACCTATATGTAAGGTGGTGCTCAATGTCATACTAACACAAGAAGAGATCAAAGCTTTGGTTGCAACTTGAGAGACAACAAGATTCACACGCGGCCTCTCTTCTCTTCTCTCTCTTTTGCTTAAAAGCTTTTTACTCTTTTGTATACGGTGGCACTTGCACTCTTTTGTATCTATGGTGGCACTTGCACTCTTTTGTATTTATGGTGCTACTTGCACTCTTTTTGTGTTTTGCTCGCTTTTTCTCGCACTATGTTAGCGTTAGCCTCGCTTTTGCTATTTGCGACACGAGTCCTTGCTTATAAGCTTGACTCCACACTACACACACACCTCACAATCGGGGCCACGTGCAATGTCTCGCAACACTTGATAAGCAATGCTCGATAGGATAGATCGCAAAAGGAAGAGGGGCTACAAGGTTAGGGGAGGGGCAAGTTATACCTAGATGAAAATGTTAGGCGGTGTCGGAACACACAACTTGCGATGATGACGACGATGGTGTCGGAGTTGCGCCGGAATCCGGGGTGCCGAAGGTGTCGCCGCGGTGGCGATGTAGACGCGGAAGCTCGATAGACAATCCTTGCACTCCGAAACGGAAACCGGGCAAAACAAGTCAATGCCCGAAAATTTGGGTCACGACGAGCGATCGAAGATGTCAAAATTTTGGAGTCGGAAATTTTTGAAAATGGTGTCAAAATTAGAGTCAAAATGAAAAGAGGTAACTGTCAAAGTTTGGGGTCAAACGGGCACCGGAAAGTTGTCAAAATTTGGAGCAAAAATGTGAGCCAAAACTGGGCGAAATTTGAACAGCACAACGCACAAGCCGGCAGTGCCGGGCTGGGTGGAGCGGCAGTGCCGGACTGCGCTCGGCGGCAGTGCCGTTATGCTTGTGCCGGCAGTGCTGCTTGGCTCTGAAACTTGCACGGCAGGGGCAGTTATGTGGAGGCTTGCGCGTGTGGAGCTGCTGTTTGCTTGAGCTGAGCGAGGCGCTGATGCGTGGGCACTTGTGGTGGTTGGAAACGCGGAGGCATTCCTGGGCGGGACCTGCTGGTGCTGCGCGCCGGTGATGGATGGAGGCGAGCTGGTGGTAGGCGGCTTGGACTGCGGGAGCGTTGAGGCCGGGCGCGCGTGGTGGCCAGGAATCGAGCGCCAGGGGCGGGCGTGAGGTGGCTGTAGGTGGCGTGCGGGCGGGCTGCTGGTGGGGAAGTCGCGCGGGGAAATGAGTGGCCGGCGAGCTGCGTCGCGGGAGGCGTGGGCGTGGGATGCGCGGAGGGTAACCAGAGGCGGGAGCGCTGGTGGTGGTAGCCTGGGAGATGCGCTCGGGCGCGCGTGGTGCCAGACGATGGGTGGCGGCAGTGCCGGGCCGGTCCAACCGGCAGTGCCGGCCGAGCGGCAGTGCCGCTGTGCAAATGGGAGATTTTAGGGCTACCATAGGAACACGAAATCCATGGATCAAAACCACCCAAAACTCAACAAAATTGCAGATCTGACCAAAGGCAATTTTAGGGCTATTTTTTGGGAAATTTTTTGAAAATTTTTGGGGCGAAATTGGATGGGTGGGGGTCAAATCCGTGCTAACCAAGAGCTTCTGATACCATTTGATAAGGCTCTGATACCATTTGATAAGGCCTGAGGGCTAGGGTTTGCCCAGATCCCACGAATTTGACCAATTGAGTGGATGAATGAGATGGGAAAGAGGAAGAACACACACAAGATCCAGATACAAACACACACAACCCAACACAAATCAATTTACTCCCTTGGTAGATTAGACCAAGCCAATAGAACCACTTCTTAGAGAGACCCTTGGGTAGAATCTAAGAAATGGGAGATTGGTGAGGAGATCCAACTAGAACTTGGATGAGAGAGGTATGAGCCTTGAATCATCCATGAAGAGTAGAAATCCACAAGAGAACCTTGATACAAAGGGGATGAAACCCTAGGGAGACAAAGCTCAAAGTAGTTTAAGCCTAAATCTTGTCTAACCCTAATCTGGAGGAAGGGAAGAGGTATTTATAGGTCCAGATTCGTACAGGGGTAAAAGGGGCATTACAGAAAGTATCCTGGTCCATAGATGACAAATCAACGGTTGAGATGCAGTTGACTTTGGTGGGGCCGGCAGTGCCGGCATGCTCGGGGCGATAGTGCCGGTTGGGCAGCAGTGCGGCGTTAGCTTGGCGCGGTGCCGGCCATGGCGGCGATCTTGGCCTTTTAGAGCGGCAGTGCCGGCTTTGTCTTTGTGGCCGGCGGCTGGAGCACTTCTTCTCCCTCTCTTTGGTCTTTCCTTCTTCTTCCTTGAACCGTGTTGATCTCCCTCTCCTTGGTTCCTTGACGCTCCCTTCGGGTCCTTGACGAGATTGGTACCTAATGATACATAGGCATAGGTATGAGGTAGCAATCCGTCCAAGGTTGTGTCGAGTTCAAGTGTAGAAAGGAGTGAATTCACCTTATCATGTATGGCTTGCACTTGGGCTCGAGTCCTTGACTCACTTGGGGGAGACGTTGGCCATGATGTAGTGTCGTCCGTGAGCGGGGCTGCATCACAATGCTTCTTGGTACACCGTGGAGTCTCACAATTTCCCTAAAAAACAAGGAGGCAATGTGTGAAGCATCATCCGTTCGGGAACATGGTATAAAATGAGCCATTTTTGAGAATCTATCCACTACCACAAAGATTGAATCATGACCATATTTAGTTCGAGGTAATCCTAGTACAAAGTCCATGCTTATATCGGACCAAGGAGCATAAGGAATAGGCAACGGTGTATAAAGACCATATGGATTGGAAGAGGACTTAGCTTGTAAGCATGTTGTACACCGGCGGCAAAGGCGTTCCACGTCTCGGTACATTCGTGGCCAATAGTAGTGAGTGGATAGCATGGCATATGTCTTCTCTCGTCCAAAGTGACCCATGAGACCACCACCATGCGATTCTTGTAAGAGCAAGAGGCGAAGCGAGGACATTGGAACACAAAGTTTGTTGCCCTTAAACAAGAATCCTTGGTGCAAGTAGAAATCATCGATGCCCTTTTCAATGGAACACTTTGCAACAATTGGGCCAAAGAAAGTATCGGAGGCATATTGTTCTTTGATTTCCTCAAGACCCAACACATGGAAATCCAAACGAGTGAGTAAAAGGGTGAGCTTGCGGGAAAGGGCATCCGCAACGACATTGTCCTTGCCCTTCTTGTATTTGATTACATATGGAAAGGACTCAATGAACTCAACCCATTTTGCATGTCTTTTGTTCAAAGTGTGTTGACTTTTCAAATACTTCAAAGATTCATGGTCGGAGTGAATAATGAACTCTCTTGGCCAAAGATAATGTTGCCAAACTTCAAGAACACGAACCAAAGCGTAAAGTTCCTTGTCATAAATAGGATAGTTGAGGCGTGCGCCATCCAACTTCTCACTATAATATGCCACGGGTTTTCCATTTTGCATGAGGACACCACCGATTCCAAGGCCACTCGCGTCACATTCTATCTCAAATGTTTTAGCAAAATCGGGAAGAACAAGTAGTGGTGCCTCGGTGAGTCTCTTTTTCAATTCATCAAAAGCTTTTTGTTGTGCTTTGCCCCAAACAAACGGAACATTCTTTTTAGTAAGCTCGTTTAAAGGGCAAGCGATGGTGCTAAAATCTTTCACAAAGCGGCGGTAAAATCCGGCGAGTCCATGGAAGCTTCGAACTTGACCAACATTTGTGGGAGTGGGCCAATTGTGGATGGCCTCAACCTTGGAAGAATCAACTTCAATCCCGTTGGCGGAAACCACAAAACCAAGAAAAACCAACTTGTTTTGAGCAAAGGTGCATTTTGGGAGGTTGGCATAGAGCTTCTCGTGGCGTAGTATGCATAAGACTTCTCTCACATGGTGAACATGGTCCTCGAGATTTTTGCTATAGACGAGAATGTCATCAAAGTAAACAACCACGCTCTTGCCAATGAGTGGTCTCAAAATGTGATTCATAAGACGCATGAAAGTCGAAGGAGCATTAGAAAGACCAAATGGCATGACAAGCCATTCATAGAGACCAAGCTTGGTCTTGAATGCCGTCTTCCATTCATCACCAATTGCCATGCGAATTTGGTGGTAGCCACTACGCAAATCAATCTTAGAGAAAATGGTGGCACAACTCAATTCATCAAGCATGTCGTCTAAACGCGGAATGGGATGGCGATAACGGACGGTAATGGCATTGATGGGGCGACAATCCATACACATCCGTTGCGTCTCATCCGGTTTAGGCACAAGAATCACGGGAACGGCACAAGGGCTAAGGCTTTCTCGAACGTACCCTTTGGCGAGGAGGTCTTGTATTTGGCGTTGAATCTCCTTTGTGTCTTCGGGGTTGGTGCGGTAGGCGGCTCGGTTTGGAAGGGGAGCGCCGGGTATGAGGTCGATGCGGTGCTCGATGCCCCGAAGCGGTGGTAGTCCATGAGGTAGCTCATCGGGGAAGACGTCTTGGAATTCCTTCAAAAGAGACAACAAAGACGAAGGAATGTTGGTTAAGTCGTTAGTCTCCTCTGAGGGGCCCTTGCAAATGAGCACGTAGTGTAGAGTGGTGGATGGGTTGTGGTGCACTTCTCTCATCTCACTCTTGGTGGCTAGGAGGACACTCTTCATCTCACTCACATATGGTTTTTGGCGCTCACTCTCTTTTTGGTGGATCACTCTCTCACCTCTCAACTCACTAGTGATAGTGGCTTCCTTAGCCCTCGCTAGAGCCTTTGCATTGTCCGCAATTACTTGGCTAGGAGTCATTGGGCGTAGGATGTAGGTCTTGTCGTTGACCTTGAGGCTATAGGCATTTGTGTAGCCATCATGGTTGGCTTTCTTGTCATATTGCCAAGGGCGACCAAGTAACATGTGGCACACCGTCATAGGCACGACGTCACAATCAACGGTGTCTTCATAGGCGCTAATCTTGAAGGATATCGTGACGGTGTGTTGGATCTTCACATTTCCATTGTCACTTAGCCATTGCACATGGTAGGGATGGGGGTGTTTCCGGAGCGGGAGGTTGAGCTTGGTGCATAGTTCGGTGCTTGCAAGGTTGTGGCAACTCCCTCCATCGATGATAACCTTTATTGACTTGCCATTGATTTCGGCTCTTGTTTGGAAGATATTGCACCTTTGGTCTTCATTGGGAAGTGCATGGGTTGTCAACACTTTGGTCACCACAAGAGAAGGGCTTGCATCATGCACACATAGGACTTGCTCTTGGTCTTCCAAGTCATCATCTTCATGAGTGGTTGCGGCTTGTACCAAGGCTTCATATTCTCCTTCACTCAAGTACTCCACATCTCCATCATCTCGAGTGATCATAACTCTTGTATTCTTGCATTCAAAGGATTTATGTCCTTGAGCACCACACTTGAAGCAAGTGATGTTACTAGATCCGGTGGAAGCTTTGGAGGACATGGTTGATTGCTCCGGTTTGAAGCTTGTTGTCTTGATGGTACTTCTTGCTTGCTTTGGAGGATCCTTGGAGGCAAGTGCACTTGTGTTCTTGATGCTTGAGGAGGCATTCATTGCATTTATTGCGGCGAAGAAGGTCTTTGTCTTTGCACTTGCTAAGTCTTCCCGCACTTGGCGCTCGGCCCTTGTTGCTTGGTGGAGTAACTCAACCATGTTTTTGTAAGGCAAGAATTCCACTATCCTCTTGACGGGGATGTTCAAGCCATTCAAGAATCTTGCCATAGTTTGCTCTTCTCGCTCATCCACATTTGCACTCATCATGGTCATGTGCATCTCCTTGTAATATTCCTCAACGGACTTGTAGCTTTGCTTGAGTTGAGTGAGCTTGTTGAAGAGGTCACGCTTGTGGTGAGTTGGTACAAAGCGGGTGTGCATGACTTCTTGCATCTCTTCCCATGTGTCAATGGGTGCTAAGTCTTCCTTCTCACGCTTCTTGTTTACCTCTTCCCACCAAACATTTGCATATCCTTCAAACTCAAGTGATGCCATGGCAACTTTCTTTGCTTCGGAGAAGTTGTGGATGCGGAATATCTTATCAACCTTGAGGACCCAAGACAAGTATGCGTCGGGATCTTCCTCTCCTCGGAACTTGGGCATGGTGAATTTGAGCTTCCCAAAGATTTCTTCCTCATTGCGGTCATTGCGTCTAGGAGGTGGTCTTTCTTCACCATGAGCTTGACGTTGTTGAGGTTGAGGTTGTGGACCTTGAGCATCTTCATTGTTGTTTCTTCGTTGTTGAGGAAGAGGTGGTCTTCCATGACCTTCATCTTGATCATCATTGTTGTGGCGTTGATGAGGCCTCACACTTTCTTCACTTGATGCTTGGTGATGATTTGAGTCTTCTTCCATCTCAACATCTCGTGCTTGATGAGGTGGTCTTCTACCATGAGGGCGATCATCATGATGACGACGGTTGTCTTGACCTTGACGGCGTGGTCCCCTATCACGAGGATGTTGATCAATATTGATGATGCTGCGGTCTTGGTTCACTTCTTGTTCGGCATTATGGTGGTGCCTTTGAGCATTGGCCACTTGAGATGGGCGAGGTTGCCCTTGATGTTGACGTGCCTCTTGCTCTTGGCGGAGCCTTTCTTGCTCACGTGCATGAAGGAGATCTTGATCATGACGAAGACGTTGTTGTTCCTCTTGGAATTGAGCATGGAGATGCTCTTGTTGAAGGCGTTCTTCTTCAAGGCGTAGACGTTCTTGGACAAGTCGAAGTCGTGCTTGCTCCGCTTCTTGAGCTTGTTGTTGAAGCACTTGAGCATCCACATTATGGTGGCGTGGGTCTTGATTGGAATCATGATGCGACGATGTAGGAGCTCGTGACCTTGAGCTATGGGAGCGAGAAGACCTTGAATGTTGTATTCTATCTTCTTGACGGTTGAGTGTATGGAGGATGTTGTCCAACGCCGTCTTCATTTCTCTTGTTTCTTGACCTTGTATGGCAAGTGTTGCCTTCAACTCATTGCCTTGAGTTTCAATCTTCTCATTGAGTTCTTGAACTTGATTGTTGAGGTCAATCCTTTGCACTTGAGCTCTTTCTTCATACCGGACGTTGGTATCCTTGAGCATGGCTTCAAATTGATTGAGCTTGGCGTGTACGGCTTGAGTAGCTATCCAATGTTGGTGCCGCGTCATCGGTAGTTGGTTCCCTTCTCCACTAGACATGGTTACAACTAAAACAAGAACTATGTGGTGGGTGGTTAGGAAAGACTACCAAGAGTGTCAAAACTTGCAAACCAAAATCGAAAAGGTGTTTCAAGTCGAGGAACAACCGATATGTATGCACACACACAAAACAAAACTCTATATGGTGTTAGGTATGGATGTGGAAAGCCAAATGGAAGAACCAAACGAAAAGTCTATTGTCAAAAGTGGGTAAGATCCAAAAGTCACAAGTCAAAGGCGGTGATCACAAAAGGCATACACAAAGTGGAACACACACGTGGGACAAAATGGGGTTAGCGCGACGGAAAATGAGCACGAACAAAATTGGTCCTAACGAAGACTACTAGCTCGGTGTCACGCTAACGCAAGAGAGACCGTGGCTTGGTTGCAAAATTGAGAAGCAACAAGATTTGCGCAAGACGCCTCTCTTCTCTTTTCTCTCTTTTGCTTATAAGCTTTGGACTCTTTTGTGTATAGGTGTCACTCACACTCTTTTTCTTTTTCTTTTTCTCCTTTTTTTTGTATGCTTAGAAGCTTTCTTTTCTCACTATCTATGTAAGTATGTCACACTTCTTTTGCCTATCTTTTCACACGAGCTTGCTTCGTAGCTTTGCTCAACACACGCACACCCTCACGGTCGGGACGCTTGCGCAATGCTTCGCAACACTAGAAAGCCACTCTCGATCGGAAAGGTACGCAAAGGAAGCTAAGGCTACAAGTTAGGGGGCAAGTTATACCACTTGATGACGGTGGCCGACGATGTTGAACTTGCTATGGTGGAAGGTGTCAAATGAACCGCTTGGATCCTCGGGGTGCCGTCGTCGTAGTTGATGTTGCGGAAGCTTAGTGGTAGCTGAAATGGCACACACAACGAAGTCCAAACACAAGGGGTTAGTGCCAAAACGAAAAACGAAGAAAGCTGTCAAAATTTCGGCCAGGCGGAACTTCCGGTCCTGAGGGGCGGAACTTCCGGTCCTGCGGGGCGGAACTTCCGGTCGCAATCAGATCTGCGGGCTGTTCTTCGATTTGGGCGGAAATCCGGGCCGAAAATCTTCGAATTCGTGGAAAATTTGGCACTAAGAGCGGTGGGAATGATGCGGGGTGGCTTTTGGACACCTCCGCTTCAAGACCGACAAGTGCATCCCCGCCTATCGTCGACGCTACACCATGGCCAAGGAGTCCCCCAAGTGGACCAACAACACAAAACCCCGCCATATACGTTAAGGTGAACTACTTCCTCTCTATGGTCGATCTCAACACCAACTTGAATGGCATGCTACCTCATGCCTATCATCATGATGTCTATAGGTGCCGACGTCGACAAGGACCAAGAGAGAAGGAACCCCCATGGTGCATGGAAGAAGGAAGAAGAAGAAGGGAAGAAGAGGAGAAGGAAGAGGAAGAAGAGGAGGGAGGAACAGGCCGGCCAGCCCAGAGGCCGGTCAGACCGGGCCACAGACCGGACAGGCCGGCGCAGAGGCCGGTCAGACCGGGCCACAGACCGGGCGCACCCAGGCGTCGTACCGGAAGCCAACCGGACGGAATCTGCGAGGTTTCCGGTTTGCGACCGGTCGACCGGACCAGTGACCGGACCACCCGGTCCACAGCCCGGTCTGACCGGCCCCAAACCGGATTCGTCGGGTTTGACCCAACTACTTGTACCTTTTCGACCCGTGTCGCCTTGTATGCCTATATAAGACCCCAGCTCGCCCCCATAGCTGGTTAGACAAGATTTAGGCTTAAACATGACTTTGAGCTTTGTCTCCCTAGGGTTTCATCCCCTTTGTATCAAGGCACCCCATGTTGGATGATTGGATCTATGAGTGAGATTCTAGTGTGCTCCACTCTCTCTCCCTCACCGGTCTCCGTCCCCAACACCGATCTCTCACTCCGGGATTCTACCTCGAGTCTCTCCCGTGGTGATTCTATTGGCGTGGTCCATCGAGCCACGAGGGTAAGTATCGATTGTATCGGGTTGGTGTGCGTTGTGTTCTTCGCGTTCTTCGTGTTCTTCCGCCTCTCCCTCTCTTTCCCCCTTTGATTCTTGGGTCATTCGCAAGATCGGGCCACACACGGGGTCTTAGACCTTAACATATGGTATCAGAAGCCTTTGGTTTCCGCGGATTTGACCCCCCACCCACCCAATTTCGTCTCTAAAAATTTTCCAAAAAAATTCCCCAAAAAAATAGCCCTAAAGTGCCTTTGGATGGATCTGCGATTTGGTTGCGTTTTGAGTGGTTTTGGTCCATGGATTTGGTGTTGAGGTGCTTGATCTACTATTTCCCCCACTTTGTAGCCCCCAATTCCATCGTTTTCCTTCGATTTGGTCGATTTGGTTTTGGTTTGGGGAAGAACAGGAGAGAGAAAGCTCCAAATCGTGAAACCCGGTTTCGAACCCGGTCAACCGGGCCATAGACCGGACGAGCCAGCACAGAACCCGGTCGACCGGGCGGCAACCGGACAGGCCGGTCCAGGATCCGGTCCAACCGGGCCCCAGACCGGGCGCATCCTCGCGCCCTCCTTCGACCTCGACGTCCGGCGATCTCCACCACCACCACCACCACCACCACCACTATCGCAGGTATAACTTGCAGCTTCCACCTTGTAACCCCTCTTCCTTTTGCGATCTATCCCATCGAGCATTGCTTGTCTAGTGTTGCGAGACATTGCACGTGGCCCCGCATTGTGAGGTGTGTGTGTCGCGTTGAGTAAGGCATCCAAGAAAACACTCGTGTGGCAAGATAGCAAAAGCGAGCTAACGCTAACATAGTGCGAGAAAAAGCCGCCAAAACACAAAAAGAGTGCAAGTGCACCATAGAGCAAAAGTGTGCGAGAGCCATCATACATACATATACACAAAGAGTGTAAGTGCCACCAAATACAAAAAGAGGAAAAAGCTTTTAAGCAAAAGAGAGAAAAGAGAAGAGAGGCCGCGTGTGAATCTTGTTGTCTCTTCGTTTGCAACCAAAGCATTGCCTCTCCTTGTGTTAGTGTGACACCGAGCCACCCTTGCTTTCGGGCTTCATACATTTTTCCGCTCATTCCTTGGTCGCACTAACCCCGCTTATCCCGTGTGTGAGTTCCATATCTTTTCTGTGTTTATAGTGATCATCGCTTTGACATTTGAGTTTTTGGATCTTACCCACCCTTAACAACAAACTTGATTTCGGATTTCATCTTTTGGCTTTCCACCATACTCACCTAACACCATATTTGCTAGCTTTTGCGTGTGTCGTTGTGTGAGTGCCCGATACAATTGTTCTAACTCTCGGTTTGTTGGATTACCCCAATCTTGTCATACCACGGTAAGATTGCGAGGTAGTATTCTTCCACTAACATACACCATATAGATACCGTCTTGCTAACATGTATAGCGACGAAGAAGATACGGAGGAGTACACGGAGCACTTCGAGGAGGATGCCTCTTCAAGCACCGCGGATGTGGAGGAACATGTGGAGCTCTACAGCGACTATGGCTCCACGAGCATCGCCAACATGACCGACATCGAGGAGCTCTACACCGACTATGGCTCCGAGAGCATCGCCAACATGGACGACATCGACGAGCTCTACATCGACACTTGCTCAACAAGCATGGACGACATGGTGGAGCACCACGACGAGGACGACATCGACCCCACCATGCATACCGCCGATGCTCCCACATACCCCTACTTGGCCAATGGAGCTACATATGAAGATCGAGGACCTCCACGATGGCATCATCATGTGGATCATCAAGAGCGTCCACAACATATTCGGCATCGACACACTTCTCCGAGCTCCACAAGGCGCCATCATGAGAGTGCCTATGCACAAGATCATCGACATCACGGACATCATATGGAGCATCAAGAGCGCCCCCAACATGAGCCATCACCTAGGCATGGCAAGGACCGTCATCGACTCACACCATCGCATGATCGTCGTCGACCACCACCACCTCATGGTCTACATCGACATCCTTCCACACATGATCTTCGACGACACCACTCAAGACATGGTGATGAGGCAAGAAGACGAGAGCCTCGACATGAAGACCTTCCTCATAAGGTGACTTCTACCTCTTGCGCCACCACCACAATGGCCCCTACCTCGTCATATGCCTATGGACTCCGATGCTAGAAGTGCAAGCAACAAGGCCACCTTCCGCGGGAATGTCCCAATCTCCTATGTGAGGTGTGCAAGGCCAAGGGTCACGTGGCATGGCAATGCACAACGCCAAGCGCCAAGAAGCTCTACTTCGACGAGCTCAATGCACAAGTCTCCAAGATGCCACCACTTGAGGACGACTTAGGAGGCGATGGAGTTGAGCATGGTGAGCATGGGATTCTCCCTTCACCCACGGAGGCGCATGGAGTTGAGCATGGTGAGCATGGGATTCTCCCCTCACCTACGGAGGCGCATGGAGTTGAGATGGTTGAGCATGGGAAGTTCCCTTCAACCAAGGAGGCGCATAGAGATGAGAAAGTCGAGCCTACTCCTATATGCTTGATGGATGAGTTGGTACCAATCCCATGTGAGCATGAGAGCCACTTAGCCCACTTGAGTGAGAGTGATAGTGAGTTGAGTGACTTCCACCCCATATGTGAGTTTGAGTGCTTCCATTTGGAGGACATGAGTGATACACAAAGTGAGTTGAGAGAGGTAGATGATAGGTCCATGGAGGACATCGCATTTGCTAACACATTAACCTCTCCCTTGCTTGTGTCTTCTTATGTTGCTCTAGGTTCAACGGAGGACGAGTTCCCGCTCATGGAGAAGATGTACATGGTGCATGAAGATGACGATATTTCACCATGCTTGCTCCAAGATGGACATGTCGACCACATGGATCCTCCTACTTCCACAACACCTACTTCACATGAGTCGGCCTACAAAGGTAACAACATAGGTGTTGATGATGCCATGATCCCACTAGTGGACATGATGACTTATGAGTGCATGCATGATCTTGATGATACATTTGCTACGTCACTTGATTCTTTCATATTCCCATGTGATGCTTTGCTTGCTAACATTGTTGATCATGTGGAGTTGATTGATTGTGATACCATGAACATGCCATGCTATGAAAGTTTCATATTTGCTCCGCTTGCTTGCAATGATAATGATTATGCTCATGCTTGTGTTGTGACACCCTTGATGAACACTTGCTCTTTCCATAGGGTTGTCGACAACAATGATAACATGTTGAACATGCTTTGCCCAAAATGTTTGCACTATTCCATGTTCCTTGCATCCAAGATTGTGAACAATTGCTCTTTATTATGCTTGGTATGCAAGAATGCTTATTTCATTGTCCATGAGATGGCCCCCATAGCCTTCTCTATTTTTGATGATCATGAGTTACCACATGCCATGAATGCACCTTCTTGCAATATGCACCATCGCCATGCATTTCATACTATCTTGCTTGACACTAATGGTGATGTGAACAAGACATGGAACATCATGATGGATGATGTTTTCATCTACCATGCACACACGCTTTTTGTTCTCGCTATTGTGTGTATAGGTACCCGAATGACTACTTGCACCGCTACGGAGCATGAGCTCACGAAACGCGCAATTGAGAGCTACCCCATCAAGGACATAACCCGCGGGAATCACACCAAAGGGTATGTTCCCACAAGCCTTCGCCCTCATGTGTTTCCGACTTGGTTTGTCGAGCTTCCGGTTTGGTCCAATTCCTCGTCACCTCTTTTGCTTCTTATGCAACATATCTTGAAACATGTTGTTGGCACAATGGTTGTTGTATGTCTTGATGACATCATCATACACTCCGAGAATCTCAAGGACCATGTCATACATGTGAGAGACACCTTATGCACCTTGTGCCACATGTCACACCAAAAGTTGCTCTCCTTTGGATTTCTCATTTCATCTTTGGCAATTGCAATGGATTCTTTGACACTTGAGGATACCCATACTCGGCTCACGCCAACCATACTTTCCCAAGCTAGAAGTCTCCATAGCTTTGCCATTGCACATAACAATTTTGCCCCAAATTTTGCCGCCAATACTTGCCTTTTGATTGTTCCATTTGTGTGGGACAATGCTACAAACAACATTCTTGACACCCTCCAAAGCAAACTTTTACTTGCACAAATTTTTGTCCTACAACATTTTGGATACATCGACACTCTTTTGATCACCATTTTTGCCCAATGCCTTTTGGAGAAACGACTTGATGCTTCGTATTTGATTGAGAGCCTCTTGTTCGCCGGTCACCAAATTGGCATCCACAAGCCTTCCTTTTGCAAGTTGTTTTTCCCCTTGTTCTTCTTCGACCGAGACTTGGCCCCTCCACCACTACATGGGAGACCCGTTATGGACTACAACAAAGACGCCTGCACTACGACGAGCATCCCTAAGGACACAAGGGCACCTATACAAGTCCTTCCCGTCTACCTCATCGGTGAGGAGGAGCAAGAGTCGAGGACGACTCTTCCCCAAGGGGGGGGAGATGATGCGGGGTGGCTTTTGGACACCTCCGCTTCAAGACCGACAAGTGCATCCCCGCCTATCGTCGACGCTACACCATGGCCAAGGAGTCCCCCAAGTGGACCAACAACACAAAACCCCGCCATATACGTTAAGGTGAACTCCTTCCTCTCTATGGTCGATCTCAACACCAACTTGAATGGCATGCTACCTCATGCCTATCATCATGATGTCTGTAGGTGCCGACGTCGACAAGGACCAAGAGAGAAGGAACCCCCATGGTGCATGGAAGAAGGAAGAAGAAGAAGGGAAGAAGAGGAGAAGGAAGAGGAAGAAGAGGAGGGAGGAACAGGCCGGCCAGCCCAGAGGCCGGTCGACCGGGAACCTGAGCCGGACAGGCCGGCGCAGAGGCCGGTCAGACCGGGCCACAGACCGGGCGCACCCAGGCGTCGTACCTGAAGCCAACCGGACAGAATCTGCGAGGTTTCTGGTTTGCGACCGGTCGACCGGACCAGTGACCGGACCACCCGGTCCACAGCCCAGTCTGACCGGCCCCAAACCGGATTCGTCGGGTTTGACCCAACTACTTGTACCTTTTCGACCCGTGTCGCCTTGTATGCCTATATAAGACCCCAGCTCGCCCCCATAGCTGGTTAGACAAGATTTAGGCTTAAACATGACTTTGAGCTTTGTCTCCCTAGGGTTTCATCCCCTTTGTATCAAGGCACCCCATGTTGGATGATTGGATCTATGAGTGAGATTCTAGTGTGCTCCACTCTCTCTCCCTCACCGGTCTCCGTCCCCAACACCGATCTCTCACTCCGGGATTCTACCTCGAGTCTCTCCCGTGGTGATTCTATTGGCGTGGTCCATCGAGCCACGAGGGTAAGTATCGATTGTATCGGGTTGGTGTGCGTTGTGTTCTTCGCGTTCTTCGTGTTCTTCCGCCTCTCCCTCGCTTTCCCCCTTTGATTCTTGGGTCATTCGCAAGATCGGGCCACACACGGGGTCTTAGACCTTAACAGGGAAGGTGGGGGAATTGCAGATCAACACCAAAGACAAGTTTCTATTGGACCAAAACCACCAAAAACTCAACAAATCGCGAGATCCAACCAAGGCCAATTTGGGGCTATTTTTTGGGAAAACTTTTTGGAAATTTTTTTGGGCGAAATTGGTGGAATTGGTGGGTGTGGGGGTCAAATCCGTGGCAACCAAGGAGCTCTTGATACCATATGATATGGGCTAAGCCCGGGGATGTGCCCGATCTTCACGGATTTGAATGGGTACGTGGGAGTAGGTGGATGAACGCGATGAACACGTGGGGGAAACGCGGGGATACAACACACACACGCACACAATTCGAGTTGGCTCGAAACACCAACTCGATAGAGATTGCAGGAAAAGACCTTCCGGTAGAAGTCCCGCAAAGAGATCGACAAATCAAAGCTCGGGAGATCTAGAAGGGCGAAAAGACCGGAAGGCTTGATAGAAGTGCAAGCAAAAGACCAAATAAGGTAGAAGTGCAAGCAAAAGATCAAACAATCGGTAGAAGTCGCCAAAGAGATGTTCACGAGTTGATAAGGAGCCCGGGTGGGGATACAAGATCATAGATCTAGGTAGGGTTCCCACAAGGGTGAGCTAAGCTCAGGTTTTCTTTCAAATCAAGTCTAATCTCAGATCTGAGCCAACTAGGCTATTTATAGGTGGGGGGCGAAGAGTTAAGTTACATGCTGAAAAGTGCTGTTGTGCTGAAGTTCGCGGTGGCGGAAGTTCCGGCCATCTTGGGCGGAAGTTCTGGCCAGGCCGGAAGTTCCGGCCAAGTTCCGGCCAAGTTCCGAAAGTCGTCCATTTCCTCGCAGTAACATCCAGGGGCATTTTCGTGGACTTTCGGAGCTTGGGCGGAACTTGGGCGGAAGTTCCGACCGGGCGGAAGTTCCGGTCCCTCGGGGCGGAAGTTCCGGTCCGATGCTTTTTCCTGCGCGCTGGAGGGCATCTTGGGGGCATCTTGGAGGAATCTGGCCGGAAGTTCCGGTCCTGGGGGGCGGAAGTTCCGGCCTGTGCGCTGTAGCTCCAACTTCATCGTTTCCAGCTCTCTCTCCAACGTCTTGGTCTCCATGGCTTGTGTCTTGGTCGATGTACCTGATTGAACATAGGGTATTTGCATGAAGTAGCAAGCCATCCAAGGGGGTGTCAAAGTCATAGGTAGAGAGGAGCGAATTCACCTCTTGGCGTAGTGCTTGGGCTCGAGCTCGTGTCATTGGACCACGAGGAGGGTTTGTCGGTCTTGAGGCGGCGGTGTCCATAGGCCACCCCGTATCACAAAGGATTTGTGGCCTTGAGTACCACACTTGAAGCAAGTGACATTGGAGGGTCCCGTAGAAGCCTTGGAGGAGGCGGTGGAGGACACCGTTTGCTTCATGCGACTTTCTATAGACGGTTGCTTGGAAGGTGTTGAGGATGCGGTTGGCTTGACACTTGTTGTAGGAGTTGATGTAGCAAGCTTGGAGGCGAAGTATTGCTTGGACTTGGAGTACTTGATGTCCTCATTCACTTGACGCTCGGCCTTGGAAGCTTGGTGAACCAACTCAACCATGTTGGAGTATTGTTGAAACTCCACAATCCTCTTGATGGGGTAGTTGAGGCCATTGAAGAACCTAGCGATGGTTTGGTTCTCGGACTCTTGGACGTTTGCTCGCATCATGGTTAACTCCATCTCCTTGAAGAATTCCTCAACGGTCTTGGTGCCTTGCTTCAACTTTTGGAGCTTGTTGAAGAGATCGGTCTTGTAGTGTTTAGGGACAAAGCGAGCTTCCATCTCCTCCTTCATGTCTTCCCAAGTATCAATTGGAGGCTCACCCTTTTCTTCCCTTAGAGTGACAACTTGTTCCCACCAAGTGTTGGCATAATCTTCAAACTCGAGGGAGGCCATGGCTACTTTCTTGGCACCGGAGTAGTTGTGGATGTGGAAGATCTTGTCAACCTTGAGTGCCCATGAGAGGTAGGCCTCGGCATCGTCTTCACCCTTGAACTTGGGCATGTTGAACTTGAGTTTCCCATACATGTTCTCTTCATCTTCCAAGTTGCGGCGTCGAGGACGGATGCCTTCATCCCTTGCGGCTTGAGGCGGTAGAGGAGGTCTTCCACGACCAACCATAGCATTGGGTTGGCGTTGGAGGTGAACACTAGCTTCACTTGGCTCATGTTGAGGATGTTGTTGCGGATCTTGACGAGGTTGTTGACGTTGTCCAATGTTGGCTCTCTCATCTTGATCATGTTGAGGTTGTCCTCGGCCCCTTTGGTCATGGCGAGGATGGTTCCGGAGGTCACGCCTTGGTGGATCTTGATGACCTTGGTCTTGAGCATCCACATGGGCTTGACGATGAGGTGCCGGGTCCATGTTGTGGAGGACGTTGTCTTGGGGTTGGTCGTCATGCCCATGGTGGGCATGGCGAGCCGCTTGATGACGTTCTTGGTGAAGAGCTTGGTCTTGTTGAGGACGCTCATGAGGACGAGCATGGCGATGGAACTCGTCGCGCCTTGAGTTTGAGCGAGAATCATCATGACGAGCGTGCGGTCGACGAGAGCGATGATGATCTCCATGCCTTGAGTCGGAGCTTGAGGACGAATGGTGATCACGGGAGTAGTCATCATGTGATGATGTCGATGACGATGAGGAAGTAGAGCGATGTCGATGTCGACGACCCAAGTTGTTGATGGCGCGCTCGAGGCTATCCATGCGCCGCTCCATGTTTGCATCATTGGCCGTCACTTGGTCATGCAAGTTGTCCGTAGCTTCGCGAAGAAGAATCATATCTTGGTTCACTTGGCCGAAGTTGTGAGCCACTTCTTCATATTGTTCATCGATGCGTGTCTCGAACAAGTTGAGTTGGTCCTTGAACTCTTGGCGTTGCACCCATAGGTTGTGTTGGGTGGCCAACCTCTCGGAGGGGTGTAGGACCTCATCCTCCTTTGCTTGGTCTCCGTGCCTATCCATGATCACAAGACAAGAACTATGTTGTGGATGTTAGTGGAAGGAGACTACCTCTCACTCTTACCGTGGTAAGATAGTATTGAGGCAATCAACCAAGCCGAAAGTAAGACCAATTGTATCGGGACACACACAAAGGCACACGCAAAAGCTAGCAAATATGGTGTTAGGAGTGGATGGTGGAAAGCCAAAAGACGAAATCCAAAATCGAGTATGTTGTTAAGAGTGGGTAAGGTCCAAAAATCCAAGTGTCAAAGTGGCGATCACTATAAACACGGAAAAATGTGGAACTCACGCACGGGATGAACGGGGTTAGTGCAACCAAGGAACGAGCGGAAAAAAGAAAAACCCCTAAGTAAGGGTGCTCAATGTCACACTAACGCAAGAAGAGATCGAAGCTAGGTTGCATAGAGTAGAAACACCAAGATTCGCACGAGGTCTCTCTTCTCTATCTCTCTTGCTTGCTTAAAAGCTTTTCACTCTTTTTGTATCGGTGGCACTTTGCACTTTGGTTTTTTTTTTTCACTAGCACACTATGCTCTTACTCTTTTGCTGGCCACTCACGAGCTCCACTTATGAGCTTTACTCACACAACGCACACCCTCACGGTCGGGACCTCGTGCGATGTTTCGCAACACTCGAAAGCTTCGCTCGTGGGATAGATCGCAAAACGAAGAGGTGATGCGGTCTGAGACCCCGATTGTGGCCCGATCTCGCGAATGACCCAAGGAATCAAGGGGGAAAGAGGGGGAGAGGCGGAAGAACACGAAGAACACGAAGAACAAACGAAGATCCACGCACACCAACCCGATACAATCGATGTTTACCCTCACGGCTCGATGGACCGTGCCAATAGAATCCGCCCGGAAGAGACTCGAGGTAGAATTCCGAGAGGAGAGACCGGTGGGGAGGACGAATCAAGGAGTGGGAGAGAGAGTGTAAAACACTAGAATCTCACACTACCAAATCCATACATCCACAAGGGTTGCCTTGATTACAGAGGGATGATACCCAAGGGAGACTAAGCTCAAAGTTAGGTTTGAGTTCTAAACAAGTCTAAAGAGTAAAGGAGGGGGTCCAGCTACTTAAATAGGCACGCACAGCCAGCAAGGGCGAACAGGTACGCGAATGGATAAGTCAAGGCAGTTTGGTGGGGTATTCCCGTCGGATCCGGTTGGGCGTCCGGTCAGACCGGGCCTGTGACCGGGCGGTCCGGTCAGGGGTCCGGTCTGACCGGGCCTGTGACCGGGCTGTCCGGTCATGGATCCGGTCGACCGGTCGCCAACCGGGAATCTGCGAAGAATCCGGTCTTGGGTCCGGTCGTCGTCCGGTACGAGGGAGCTGGCCCGGTTTGCGCCCGGTTGACCGGGCCTGTGGCCGGGGCGTCCGGTCTTGGGTCCGGTCCGACCGGGTCCTGGACCGGCCAGCGTCCTTTTCTTCCTTGGCGATCTTCGGGCGACGGTGGCTTCGGCTTCATGTTCATCTCCAGGTTATGCTGCTCCTCTCCTTCCCTTGACCATGACGTCTCATCCTCTCCGGGGTCTTGGTGCTCCATGTACCTAATCACACAAAGTGTCTCGGCATGAGATAGCATTCCATCCAATGGGGTATCTAGGTCGAGGGTAGTGAGGAGCGAGTTCACCTTGTCATGTATTGCTTTGGCTCGAGCCCGTGTCATGGGTCCACTTGGGGGACTTGTTGGTCTTGGTGAGGAGGTGTCCGAAGGCCACCCCGCATCATCTCCCCCCCCCTTGGGAGAGAGTCGTCCTCGACTCTTGTTCCTCCTCATCTCCATGATAGGGTGAAAGATCCGAGACGTTGAAGGTGTTGCTCACCAAGTACTTTGATGTTGGTATGTCGATGACGTAGGCGTTGTTGTTGATGCGCTTGAGGACCTTGAAAGACCCATCTCCTCTTGGCTTGAGCTTGGAGTTGCGTTCTTGCGGGAACCTTTCTTTCCTTAGGTGGATCCAAACGAGGTCTCCTTCTTCAAACACGCGTTCCTTTTTCTTGG
Organism: Lolium perenne; assembly: GCF_019359855.2. Lineage (NCBI taxonomy): Eukaryota > Viridiplantae > Streptophyta > Magnoliopsida > Poales > Poaceae > Lolium > Lolium perenne. The sequence goes on from NC_067248.2 coordinate 93,980,842, forward strand.
CGTTGAGGTGGGTAGCTTGGCGAAGTACATGCTCTTGTATGGTTGCTCTTGTCTCTTCATGGTGTTTCATCATGGCGGTGGTGCGCTCGTCGAAGTCCATGTTCGTTCTTTCATGAAGAGGTAGTGGGAGGATGTCGAGTGCCGTTGGAGGTTCGAATCCGTAGATGACCATGAAGGGACTCCTTGCGGTTGTGGAGTGCTTGGCTCGATTGTAGGCGAACTCCGCGTGGGGTAGGCAATCTTCCCATGACTTCAAATGTGTCTTCACAAGTGTGCGGAGGAGTGTGGAGAGGCTTCGATTGACCACTTCGGTTTGTCCATCGGTTTGCGGGTGCGAGGACGATGAGAACAAGAGCTTCACTCCAAACTTCGCCATGAGCGACTTCCATAGGTAACTCATGAACTTGACGTCTCGATCCGACACAATGCTTGCCGGTATCCCATGTAGGCGAACCACTTCCCTGAAAAACAATGAAGCAATGTGTGAAGCAGCATCGCTCTTATGACATGGTATGAAATGAGCCATTTTAGAGAACCTATCCACTACCACAAATATAGAGTCATGACCATGCTTGGTGCGTGGTAAGCCAAGTACAAAGTCCATGCTTATGTCCGACCAAGGTGCATATGGAATGGGTAAAGGCATGTAAAGACCATAGGGATTGGAAGTAGACTTAGCTTGTAAGCATGTTGTACACCGGCGGCAAAGGCGTTCCACGTCGCGGTACATTCTTGGCCAATAGTAGTGGGTTGAGAGCATGGCATATGTCTTCTCTCGTCCAAAGTGACCCATGAGACCACCTCCATGTGACTCTTGCAAAAGCAACTTACGAAGAGAAGACTCGGGAATGCAAATCTTGTTAGCTTTAAACAAGTAGCCATCATGCAAATAGAAATCATCAAATCCGCGGTCAACGGAACACTTGGCAAAGATTGGACCGAAGAAAGCGTCGGAAGGGTAAAGTTCTTTGATCTCCTCAAGACCCAAAATGTGAAACTCCAAGCGGGTGAGTAGGAGAGTAATCTTGCGGGAAAGTGCATCTGCAACCACATTTTCCTTGCCCTTTTTGTATTTGATTACATAAGGGAAGGACTCTATGAACTCAACCCACTTAGCATGTCTCTTGTTTAAATTGTGTTGACTTTTCAAATACTTCAAAGACTCATGATCCGAGTGGATGACAAACTCTTTTGGCCAAAGGTAATGTTGCCAAACTTCAAGAACACGAACCAAAGCATAAAGCTCCTTGTCATATATAGGATAGTTGAGGCGTGCGCCATCCAACTTCTCACTATAGTATGCCACGGGTTTTCCATTTTGCATGAGAACACCACCGATGCCAAGGCCACTCGCGTCACATTCTATCTCAAATTCCCTCTGTTCTAGCTTGCTGGGTTTAACATGATCAAAGCTGCAGATCCCCTGATGGAACAGGAGCGGATGTCACAATGGGCAACCACACCACCACCGGTACCGGCTTCCCACTCTCCTGCATCAGCACCGGTTTCTGTACCAGCTCCGTTTACTGCATCTACCCAGCAGTCCCCTACATCAGCATTGGTTCCTGTAGAGGCCCCATATAATACACCTGCCCAGCAGGCTCCTGCATCAGCACTGGTTCCTCTAGCTGCACCATTTACTGCACCTGCCCAACAGTCTCCTGCATCAGCACCGGTTCCTCTAGAGGCACCGTTTCACCGCCAGAGTCTCTGCATCAGCACCAGCTCGTGTACCAGCCCAGGCTCCTGCACCTGCCCCAGCCAGATCACCGAGGTCTCAGCTCATTGCTGTGGCCACCTGTGTGGTGACCAGGACGCATCTGAAGGCTATGTTCGTGAGTATATGACAGCATAACTGCTCTTATCTTGATGTCTTCTCTGCTCAAAGTCTCACATGGTTCAGCGCATTGGTGCCATTGACTAATTTTTGGTGGTATCTCTTGCTTTGAATCAGAAATTGCCTAAAAGTATCTCCAAGGATCTCAATGCTGGCCGAAGGGGCAAGATATCCCTCGTCATGGAGAGTGAAGGTGATACGGGGTGGCCTATGGACACCGCCGCCTCAAGACCGACAAGCCCTCCTCGTGGTCCAATGACACGAGCTCGAGCCCAAGCACTACGCCAAGAGGTGAATTCGCTCCTCTCTACCTATGACTTTGACACCCCCTTGGATGGCTTGCTACTTCATGCAAATACCCTATGTTCAATCAGGTACATCGAACAAGACACAAGCCATGGAGACCAAGACGTTGGAGAGAGAGCTGGAAACGATGAGGATGGAGCTACAGCGCCCAGGCCGGAACTTCCGCCCCCCATGACCGGAACTTCCGGCCAGATTCCTCCAAGATGCCCACAAGATGCCCTCCAGCGCGCAGGAAAAAGCTGCGGACCGGAACTTCCGCCCGGTCGGAACTTCCGCCCAAGTTCCGCCTAAGTTCCGAAAGTCCGTCAAAACGCCCCTGGATGTTACTGCAAGGAAACGGGCTAATTTCGGAACTTGGCCGGAACTTGGCCGGAACTTCCGGCCCAGCCGGAACTTCCGGCCCGGCCGGAACTTCCGGCCCCCAGGACCGGAACTTCCGCCCCTGACCGGAACTTCCGCCCAAGATGACCGGAACTTCCGCCACCGCGAACTTCAGCACAAACAGCACTTTTCAGCATGTAACTTAACCCTTCGCCCCCTACCTATAAATAGCCTAGTTGGCTCAGATCTGAGATTAGACTTGATTTGAAAGAAAACCTGAGCTTAGCTCACCCTTGTGGGAACCTTACCTAGATCTACGATCTTGTATCGCCACCCGGGCTCCTATCGACTCGTGAAGATCTCTTTGGTGACTTCTACCGTTTGTTTGATCTTTTGCTTGCACTTCTACCTATTTGGTCTTTTGCTTGCACTTCCATCAAACCTTCCGGTCTTTTCACCCTTCTAGATCTCCCGAGCTTCGATTAGTCGATCTCTTTGCGGGACTTCTACCGGAAGGTCTTTTCCTGCAATCTCTATCGAGTTGGTGTTTCAAGCCAACGAGGGAAAACTCGAATTGTGTGCGTGTGTGTGTTGTATCCCCGCGTTTCCCCCACGTGTTCACCGCGTTCATCCACCTACCCCCACGAATCCCTTCAAATCCGTGAAGATCGGGCACATCCCTGGGCTTAGCCCTTATCATATGGTATCAAGAGCTCCTTGGTTGCCACGGATTTGACCCCCACACCCACCAATTCCACCAATTTCGCCCAAAAAATTTTCCAAAAATTTTTTTCCCAAAAAATAGCCCCAAATTGACCTTGGTTGGATCTCGCGATTTGTTGAGTTTTTGGTGGTTTTGCTCCAATTGAAACTTGTCTCTGGTGTTGATCTACAATTCCCCCACTTTCCCACAGCTTCTAGTGCCAAATTTTCCGCGAATTCGAAGATTTTCGGCCCGGATTTCCGCCCAAATCGAAGAACAGCCCGCAGATCTGATTGCGACCGGAAGTTCCGCCCCGGAGGACCGGAAGTTCCGCCCGGGACCGGAAGTTCCGCCCCTCAGGACCGGAAGTTCCGCCTGGCCGAATTTTTGACAGCATTCTTCGTTTTTCGTTTTGGCACTAACCCCTTGTGTTTGGACTTCGTTGTGTGTGCCATTTCAGCTACCACAAGCTTCCGCAACATCAACTACGACGACGGCACCCCGAGGATCCAAGCGGTTCATTTGACACCTTCCACCATAGCAAGTTCAACATCATCGGCCACCGTCATCAAGTGGTATAACTTGCCCCCTAACTTGTAGCCTTAGCTTCCTTTGCGTACCTTTCCTATCGAGAGTGGCTTTCTAGTGTTGCGAAGCATTGCGCAAGCGTCCCGACCGTGAGGGTGTGTGTGTGTTGAGCAAAGCTACGAAGCAAGCTCGTGTGAAAAGATAGGCAAAAGAAGTGTGACATACTTACATAGATAGTGAGAAAAAGAAAGCTTCTAAGCATACAAAAAAAAAGGGAGAAAAAGAAAAAGAAAAGAGTGTGAGTGACACCTATACACAAAAGAGTCCAAAGCTTATAAGCAAAAGAGAGAAAAGAGAAGAGAGGCGTCTTGCGCAAATCTTGTTGCTTCTCAATTTTGCAACCAAGCCACGGTCTCTCTTGCGTTAGCGTGACACCGAGCTAGTAGTCTTCGTTAGGACCAATTTTGTTCGTGCTCATTTTCCGTCACGCTAACCCCATTTTGTCCCACGTGTGTGTTCCACCTTGTGTATGCCTTTTGTGATCACCGCCTTTGACTTGTGACTTTTGGATCTTACCCACTTTTGACAATAGACTTTTCGTTTGGTTCTTCCATTTGGCTTTCCACATCCATACCTAACACCATATAGAGTTTTGTTTTGTGTGTGTGCATACATATCGGTTGTTCCTCGATTTGAAACACCTTTTCGATTTTGGTTTGCAAGTTTTGACACTCTTGGTAGTCTTTCCTAACCACCCACCACATAGTTCTTGTTTTAGTTGTAACCATGTCTAGTGGAGAAGGGAACCAACTACCGATGACGCGGCACCAACATTGGATAGCTACTCAAGCCGTCCACGCCAAGCTCAATCAATTTGAAGCTATGCTCAAGGATACCAACGTCCGCTATGAAGAAAGAGCTCAAGTGCAAAGGATTGACCTCAACAATCAAGTTCAAGAACTCAATGAGAAGATTGAAACTCAAGGCAATGAGTTGAAGGCAACACTCGCCATACAAGGTCAAGAAACAAGAGAAATGAAGACGGCGTTGGACAACATCCTCCATACACTCAATCGTCAAGAAGATAGAAGACACCATTCAAGGTCTTCGCGCTCTCATAGCTCAAGGTCACGAGCTCCTACATCGTCGCATCATGATTCCAATCAAGACCCACGCCACCATAATGTGGATGCTCAAGTGCTTCAACAACAAGCTCAAGAAGCGGAGCAAGCACGACTTCGACTTGTCCAAGAACGTCTACGCCTTGAAGAAGAACGCCTTCAACAAGAACATCTCCATGCTCAATTCCAAGAGGAACAACAACGTCTTCGTCATGATCAAGATCTCCTTCATGCACGTGAGCAAGAAAGGCTCCGCCAAGAGCAAGAGGCTCGTCATCATCAAGGGCAACCTCGCCCATCTCAAGTGGCCAATGCTCAAAGGCACCACCATAATGCCAAACAAGAAGTGAACCAAGACCGCCGCATCAGCAATATTGATCAACCTCCTCGTGATAGGGCACCACGCCGTCAAGGTCAAGACAACCGTCGTCATCATGATGATCGCCCTCATGGTAGAAGACCTCCTCATCAAGCACGAGATGTTGAGATGGAGGAAGACTCAAATCATCACCAAGCATCAAGTGAAGAAAGTGTGAGGCCTCATCAACGCCACAACAATGATGATCAAGATGAAGGTCATGGAAGACCACCTCCTCTTCAACAACAAAGAAACAACAATGAAGATGCTCAAGGTCCACAACCTCAACCTCAACAACGTCAAGCTCATGGTGAAGAAAGACCACCTCCTAGACGCAATGACCGCAATGAGGAAGAAATCTTTGGGAAGCTCAAATTCACCATGCCCAAGTTCCAAGGAGAGGAAGATCCCGACGCATACTTGTCTTGGGTCCTCAAGGTTGATAAGATATTCCGCATCCACAACTTCTCCGAAGCAAAGAAAGTTGCCATGGCATCACTTGAGTTTGAAGGATATGCAAATGTTTGGTGGGAAGAGGTAAACAAGAAGCGTGAGAAGGAAGACTTAGCACCCATTGACACATGGGAAGAGATGCAAGAAGTCATGCACACCCGCTTTGTACCAACTCACCACAAGCGTGACCTCTTCAACAAGCTCACTCAACTCAAGCAAAGCTACAAGTCCGTTGAGGAATATTACAAGGAGATGCACATGACCATGATGAGTGCAAATGTGGATGAGCGAGAAGAGCAAACTATGGCAAGATTCTTGAATGGCTTGAACATCCCCGTCAAGAGAATAGTGGAATTCTTGCCTTACAAAAACATGGTTGAGTTACTCCACCAAGCAACAAGGGCCGAGCGCCAAGTGCGAGAAGACCTAGCAAGTGCAAAGACAAAGACCTTCTTCGCCGCAAGAAATGCTATGAATGCCTCCTCAAGCATCAAGAACACAAGTACACTTGCCTCCAGGGATCCTCCAAAGCAAGCAAGAAGTGCCATCAAGACAACAAGCTTCAAGCCGGAACAATCAACCATGTCCTCCAAAGCTTCCACCGGATCTAGTAACATCACTTGCTTCAAGTGTGGTGCTCAAGGACACAAATCCTTTGAATGCAAGAACACAAGAGTTATGATCACTCGAGATGATGGAGATGTGGAGTACTTGAGTGAAGGTGAATATGAAGCCTTGGTACAAGCCGCAACCTCTCATGAAGAAGATGACTTGGAAGACCAAGAGCAAGTCCTATGTGTGCATGATGCAAGCCCTTCTCTTGTGGTGACCAAAGTGTTGACAACCCATGCACTTCCAAATGAAGACCAAAGGTGCAATATCTTCCAAACAAGAGCCGGAATCAATGGCAAGTCAATAAAGGTTATCATCGATGGAGGGAGTTGCCACAATCTTGCAAGCACCGAACTATGCACCAAGCTCAACCTCCCGCTCCGGAAACACCCCCATCCCTACCATGTGCAATAGCTAAGCGACAATGGAAATGTGAAGATCCAACACACCGTCACGATATCCTTCAAGATTGGCGCTTATGAAGACACCATTGATTGTGACGTCGTGCCTATGACGGTGTGCCACATGTTACTTGGTCGCCCTTGGCAATATGACAAGAAAGCCAACCATGATGGCTACACAAATGCCTATAGCTTCAAGGTCAACGACAAGACCTACATCCTACGCCCAATGACTCCTAGCCAAGTAATTGCGGACAATGCAAAGGCTTTAGCGAGGGCTAAGGAAGCCACTATCACTAGTGAGTTGAGAGGTGAGAGAGTGATCCACCAAAAAGAGAGTGAGCGCCACAAACCATATGTGAGTGAGATGAAGAGTGTCCTCCTAGCTACCAAGAGTGAGATGAGAGAAGTGCACCACAACCCATCCACCACCCTACACTACGTGCTCATTTGCAAGGGCCCCTCGGAGGAGACTAACGACTTAACCAACATTCCTTCGTCTTTGTTGTCTCTTTTGAAGGAATTCCAAGACGTCTTCCCCGACGAGCTACCTCATGGACTACCACCGCTTCGGGGCATCGAACACCGCATCGACCTCATACCCGGCGCTCCCCTTCCAAATCGAGCCGCCTACGGCACCAACCCCGAAGACACGAAGGAGATTCAACGAAAAATACACGACCTCCTCGCCAAAGGGTACGTTCGAGAAAGCCTTAGCCCTTGTGCCGTTCCCGTGATTCTTGTGCCTAAACCGGATGAGACGCAACGGATGTGTATGGATTGTCGCCCCATCAATGCCATTACCGTCCGTTATCGCCATCCCATTCCGCGTTTAGACGACATGCTTGATGAATTGAGTGGTGCCACCATTTTCTCTAAGATTGATTTGCGTAGTGGCTACCACCAAATTCGCATGGCAATTGGTGATGAATGGAAGACGGTATTCAAGACCAAGCTTGGTCTATATGAATGGCTTGTCATGCCATTTGGTCTTTCTAATGCTCCTTCAACTTTCATGCGTCTTATGAATCACATTTTGAGACCACTCATTGGCAAGAGCGTGGTTGTTTACTTTGATGACATTCTCGTCTATAGCAAAAATCTCGAGAACCATGTTCAACATGTGAGAGAAGTCTTATGCATATTGCGCCACGAGAAGCTCTATGCCAACCTCCCAAAATGCACCTTTGCTCAAAACAAATTGGTTTTTCTTGGTTTTGTGGTTTCCGCCAACGGGATTGAAGTTGATTCTTCCAAGGTTGAGGCCATCCACAATTGGCCCACTCCCACAAATGTTGGTCAAGTTCGAAGCTTCCATGGACTCGCCGGATTTTACCGCCGCTTTGTGAAAGATTTTAGCACCATCGCTTGCCCTTTAAACGAGCTTACAAAAAAGAATGTTCCGTTTGTTTGGGGCAAAGCACAACAAAAAGCTTTTGATGAATTGAAAAAGAGACTCACCGAGGCACCACTACTTGTTCTTCCCGATTTTGCTAAAACATTTGAGATAGAATGTGACGCGAGTGGCCTTGGAATCAGTGGTGTCCTCATGCAAAATGGAAAACCCGTGGCATATTATAGTGAGAAGTTGGACGGCGCACGCCTCAACTATCCTATTTATGACAAGGAACTTTACGCTTTGATTCGTGTTCTTGAAGTTTGGCAACACTATCTTTTGCCAAGAGAGTTTATTATTCACTCCGACCATGAATCTTTGAAGTATTTGAAAAGTCAACACACTTTGAACAAAAGACATGCAAAATGGGTTGAGTTCATTGAGTCCTTTCCATATGTAATCAAATACAAGAAGGGCAAGGACAATGTCGTTGCGGATGCCCTTTCCCGCAAGCTCACCCTTTTACTCACTCGTTTGGATTTCCATGTGTTGGGTCTTGATGAAATCAAAGACCAATATGCCTCCGATACCTTCTTTGGCCCAATTTTTGCAAAGTGTTCCATTGAAAAGGGCATCGATGATTTCTATTTGCACCAAGGATTCTTGTTTAAGGGCAACAAACTTTGTGTTCCAATGTCCTCGCTTCGCCTTTTGCTCTTACAAGAATCGCATGGTGGTGGTCTCATGGGTCACTTTGGACGAGAGAAGACATATGCCCTGCTATCCACTCACTACTATTGGCCAAGAATGTACCGAGACGTGGAACGCCTTTGCCGCCGGTGCACAACATGCTTACAAGCTAAGTCCTCTTCCAATCCATGTGGTCTTTATACACCATTGCCTATTCCTTATGCTCCTTGGTCCGATATAAGCATGGACTTTGTACTAGGATTACCTCGAACTAAATATGGTCATGATTCAATCTTTGTGGTAGTGGATAGATTCTCAAAAATGGCTCATTTTATACCATGTTCCCGAACGGATGATGCTTCACACATTGCCTCCTTGTTTTTTAGGGAAATTGTGAGACTCCACGGTGTACCAAGAAGCATTGTCTCCGACCGAGACGTCAAGTTCATGAGTTATCTTTGGAAGACACTAATGGCCAAGTTCAACGTCAAGCTTTTGTTCTCATCATCATCGCACCCCCAAACCGATGGGCAAACCGAAGTGGTGAACCGAAGCCTCTCCACACTACTACGAGTCCTTGTCAAGAAGAATTTGAAAGCATGGGAAGATTGCATCCCACATGCGGAGTTTGCCTACAACCGCGCCAAGCACTCTACAACAATGAGAATCCCCTTCATGGTCGTCTACGGGTTCGAACCACCTACGGCAATTGACCTTCTTCCTCTACCGCTACATGAGCAAGTGAACATGGACATCGACAAGCGAGCACAATACATGAAGAAACTCCATGAAGACACAAGGACAACGATCGAGCAACAAGTTCTCCGTCAAGCCACAAGACTAAACTTGAAGAAAAAGGCACGGATCTTCAATGAAGGCGACCTAGTGTGGATACACCTTCGCAAGGACCGCTTCCCTCAAGAAAGAAACTCCAAGCTCAAGCCCCGAGGTGATGGTCCCTTCAAGGTCCTCAAGCGCATCAACGACAACGCCTACGTCGTCGATATACCAACATCCAAGTACTTGGTGAGCAACACATTCAATGTGTCCGGCCTTTCACCATATCATGGAGATGAGGAGAACATAGAGTTGAGGACGACTCTTTCCCAAGGGGGGGAGATGATACGGGGTGGCCTATGGACACCGCCGCCTCAAGACCGACAAGCCCTCCTCGTGGTCCAATGACACGAGCTCGAGCCCAAGCACTACGCCAAGAGGTGAATTCGCTCCTCTCTACCTATGACTTTGACACCCCCTTGGATGGCTTGCTACTTCATGCAAATACCCTATGTTCAATCAGGTACATCGAACAAGACACAAGCCATGGAGACCAAGACGTTGGAGAGAGAGCTGGAAACGATGAGGATGGAGCTACAGCGCCCAGGCCGGAACTTCCGCCCCCAGGACCGGAACTTCCGGCCAGATTCCTCCAAGATGCCCCCAAGATGCCCTCCAGCGCGCAGGAAAAAGCAGCGGACCGGAACTTCCGCCCCGAGGGACCGGAACTTCCGCCCGGTCGGAACTTCCGCCCAAGTTCCGCCTAAGTTCCGAAAGTCCGTCAAAACGCCCCTGGATGTTACTGCAAGGAAACGGGCTAATTTCGGAACTTGGCCGGAACTTGGCCGGAACTTCCGGCCCGGCCGGAACTTCCGGCCCCCAGGACCGGAACTTCCACCCCTGACCGGAACTTCCGCCCAAGATGACCGGAACTTCCGCCACCGCGAACTTCAGCACAAACAGCACTTTTCAGCATGTAACTTAACCCTTCGCCCCCTACCTATAAATAGCCTAGTTGGCTCAGATCTGAGATTAGACTTGATTTGAAAGAAAACCTGAGCTTAGCTCACCCTTGTGGGAACCTTACCTAGATCTACGATCTTGTATCGCCACCCGGGCTCCTATCGACTCGTGAAGATCTCTTTGGTGACTTCTACCGTTTGTTTGATCTTTTGCTTGCACTTCTACCTATTTGGTCTTTTGCTTGCACTTCCATCAAACCTTCCGGTCTTTTCACCCTTCTAGATCTCCCGAGCTTCGATTAGTCGATCTCTTTGCGGGACTTCTACCGGAAGGTCTTTTCCTGCAATCTCTATCGAGTTGGTGTTTCGAGCCAACGAGGGAAAACTCGAATTGTGTGCGTGTGTGTGTTGTATCCCCGCGTTTCCCCCACGTGTTCACCGCGTTCATCCACCTACCCCCACGAATCCCTTCAAATCCGTGAAGATCGGGCACATCCCTGGGCTTAGCCCTTATCAGAAGGTCTCACCATGGAGGGACGGTACTCCGTCAGTCCCACAGATGGCCGCTTGGCTGTTACTTCCAGGTGGAAAAAGTTCATTGACGGTGCCAAACTTCGCATTGGATCAAAGTTGAAGGTCAAGATCTTTCGATGCTGCTGTGACATGCTGGTCATAAAGTTCGCGGTTGTCTAGTTCTGTTGTCCCATGAGCCCTTAGCAAATGCATTTGTAGTTATACTTATATAAGGTTATCTTATCTGAACTGCTAATTAATTGTATGGGTGGTAAAACTCTGGCAAGCTTTTGCTCTTAGCAAGTATGTATGTATGATCAGCTATTATGATAACTAATGTTTGTGTTCATCTTAATTTGCATTTCCGTTTTAGAAAAAAACTTAATTTCTATTTTGGCTGACCTGTTAGAGAACTATCAGATTGAACCCACAACATGATTCAAATAGATTCATTACACCGAGCCACATGTCTTGACCTTGCTATACACTACTTCCATTAATCAGTGCAAGAAGGCTTACCCTGAGCCGCTGAACCATGGCAGATTCGAATCCACCTTATCTATCTAGAAATACAACCTTTGCGTAAAGAGGATTTGCTGTATGGGGAGGATGACATTGGGGACCCATGAGCCAAAGAGCGTCGTCAACGTTTTAAAGGTGGCAGGAGATCGAAAGAAAAAATAAGCCAAAAATCAGTTGGTAAACAAATTCAAGAAAAGAAACATTTACCTTTCTGAGAGGATGACATGCGGGACCCATGAGGCAGCAGCATCCTCAACTATTTCAAGGCGGCAGGGGATCAAAAGAAAAAAGGAAATAGCCAGAAATTAATTAGGGTCAAAAATAAATCCATCAAAGGAAACTTTTATTGTTCATAGAGGATGACATGTGGGACCGACTTGCCAGCTGCGTCGTCATCGTTTCAAAGGGGGCAGGGGATCAAAAGAAAAAGGCAAATAGCCAAAAATTAGGGGAAAAAAATAAATCCAACAAAGGAAACTTTTATTGTTCATAGAGGATGACATGCCGGACCCATGAGCCAGCAGCTTCCTCAACGTTTCAAAGTCGGCATGAGATTGAAAGAAAAAGGCAAGTGACATAATATCAGGAGCCAAAAATAATCCAAGAAAAGAAACTTTGTTGTACATACAGGATGACATGCGGGTCCCATTTTGTAGCAGCGGTCTCAACGCTTCCAAGGCGGCACAGGACCGAAAGAAAAATGAAGTAGCCAGAAATCAGGGTGTGAAAAAAATCCAAGAAAAGAAAGATTTCAATTGGGCTGTATCTGGACATCTGGGCCTTCGAACTATCCTGCTGGGCCTTTTGACTCGTACAATTTCAGCCCACTCCAAAGCAGGAAAGGTCGGATTTTTCTCAAAAAAAAAACAGGAAAGTCCTATGCTTCGCAAAAACAAAAAAAACAAGGAGATTCAACATATAAGTTTTTTTATGTAGATATAAAGATTTAATTTATCCGTTTGCAATAGCTTAGAGCGAAATACAACGTTTATTGTCTGCAAAATAAAATATCACATGTTTCTTGTACGGGGAGGCTGACATCGGGGACCCATGAGCCAGCAGCGTCGTCAACGTTTCAAAGGCGGCAGGGGATCGAAAATAAAAAAAAGCCAAAAATCAGTTGGTAAAAAAATACAAGAAAAGAAAACATTTATCGTTCTGAGAGGATGACATGCGGGACCCATGAGGCGGCAGCATCCTCAACGTTTCAAAGTCAAGTGAGATCGAAAGAAAAAGCCAAGTGACATAATATCAGGAGCCAAAAATAATTCAAGAAAAGAAACTTTATTGTACATAGAGGATGACATGCGGGTCCCATTTTGTAGCAGCGGTCTCAACGTTTCCAAGGCGGCACAGGACCAAAATAAAAATGAGGCAGCAGCATTCTCAACAATTCCAAGGCGGCAGGGGATCAAAAGAAAAAAAAGGAAATAGCCAGAAATTAATTAGGGGTCAAAAATAAATCCACCAAAGGAAACTTTTATTGTTCATAGAGGATGACATGTGGGACCGACCTGCCAACAGCGTCCTCATCGTTTCAAAGGGGGCAGGGGATCAAAAGAAAAAGGCAAATAGCCAGAAATTAGGGGTCAGAAATAACTCCAAGAAAGGAAACTTTTATTGTTCGCAAAGGATGACATGCGGGACCCATGAGCCAGCAGCTTACTCAACGTTTCAAAGGCGGCATGAGATCGAAAGAAAAAGGCAAGTGACCAAATATCAGGAGCCAAAAATATCCAAGATTTATTGTACATAGAGGATGACATGTGGGTCCCATTTTGCAGCAGCGGTCTCAATGTTTGTAATGCGGCTTGAGATCAAAAGAAAAAGAAAGTAGCTAGTAATTAGGGGGTGAAAAAAAATCCAAGAAAAGAAAGTTGATGGACATAGAGGATGACATGCGGGGGCAGGGGATCAAAAGAAAAAGGCAAGCCAAAAATCAGAGGGTGAAAAAAAATCCAACAAAGGAAACTTTTATAGCACATAGAGGATGACATGCGGGTCCCATGAGCCAGCAGGTTCCTCAACGTTTCAAACGTGGCATGAGATCGAAAGAAAAAGGCAAGTGACCAAATATGAGGTGCCAAAAAAAACTCCAAAAAAAGAAAGTTGATTGCTCATAGAGGATGACATGCGGGTCCCATTTAGCTGAAGCGGTCTCACTGTTTGAGAGGCGGCAGGGGATCGAAAGAAAAAGGCAAGTGACCAAATATCAAGAGCCAAAAATAATTCAAGAAAAGAAAGTTTTATAGTCCATAGAGGATGACATGCGGGTCCCGTTTTAGCAGCAGCGGTATCACCGTTTGAGAGGCGGCAGGGGATCGAAAGAAAAAGGCAAGTAACGAAATATCAGGAGCCAAAAAAATCCAAGAAAAGAAAGTTTTATAGTACATAGAGGATGACATGCGGGTCCCATTTAGTAGCAGCGGTATCACCGTTTGAGAGGCGGCAGGGGATCGAAAGAAAAAGGCAAGTGACCGAATATGAGGTGCCAAAAAAATCCAAGAAAAGAAAGTTTTATAGTACATAGAGGATGACATGCGGGTCCCATTTAGCAGCAGCGGTATCACCATTTGAGAGGCGGCAGGGGATCGAAAAAAAAGGCAAGTGACCAAATATAAGGTGCCAAAAAATCCAAGAAAAGAAAGTTTTATAGTACATAGAGGATGACATGCGGGTCCCATTTAGCATCAGCGGTATCACCGTTTGAGAGGCGGCAGGGGATCAAAAGAAAAAGGAAGTAGCCAGAAATCAGGGGGTCAAAAAAATCCAAGAAAAGAAAGAAATTTGGTTCATAGAGGATGACAAGCGGGACCCATGATCCTGCATCGTAAACGGCTCGATCGGAGAGCGTTGAACGAGATGGCGCGATCGAGAAAAAAAAAACAATGCTAGAGAGGCTGCCATGTGGGCCCTACATCCCTGGGCGGTGCGGATTTGCGTTGACTCGGCCGGCGAACCCGAGAATTCGCGATGCACCACGTCCCGGGCCACCATACGCGACGTTTTGGCCACTTTCGTCGGGCTAGGTGGCCTCAAAAACGAGAGAAAAAAAGTTTTGACATGAACCACGGAGGGACCAAAAATCGTCGGCCATGGTGCACCAGCAACCACGGCGCGACTTCAACTTCGTCGGCCATGGCAACTTTTCTTGTAGTGAAAGTTCACCTTCGAGCAGATGCTCGACTCGCCGTGCAAGTACCACAGCGGCAAGAACCCCTCCAACCACACCACCCGCGACTGCCACTTCATGAAGCGGCTGACAAGCGGCGAACCGCTCCCAGCTCCACCCCTGCCTCCACCAGCCGGCCGGCCGGGTGGCCAAGCCGGCGTAGAAAACGCCAACCTCGAACACCACGAGGCTAATCAAGTGCACCACGGCCGGTACCTGCCTGAGGATGCCACCTACATCATCTTCACCAACGAGCCCGAGGACAAAACGAGCCAGCAGCACCGTTCCCTCGAAGTCAACGCGGTCATGCCGCCGGTCCCCCAGTACCTAAATAGGTCAGAGCAGGCCATCACTTTTGATCGCCGCGACACACCAGTTGTCCTGCCAAAGCCGGGCAGCTACGCCATGGTCCACGACCCCACCATCGGCACCAGCCGGCGCAGCACGCGTTTCTCGCGCGTCCTCATCGACGGCGGCAGCAGCATCAACATCCTCTACCGCGACACCTCCCGCAAGTTGGGCATCCAGGACGCCGAGCTGCGCCCCACCCCCACCGTCTTCCATGGCATCGTGCCAGGCCATTCGTGCCAGCCGATTGGCCGGATCACTCTGGAAGTCATGTTCGGCAAGCCGGACCACTTCCGCCCAGAAAACGCCGAGTTCGAGCTGGTGGACTTGGTCAGTCCCTACCACGCGCTCCTGGGCCGGCCGGCCCTGACCAAGTTCATGGCGGTGCCCCACTATGGATACCTGAAGATGAAGCTGCCGGGCCCAAAAGGAGTCATCACCGTAGCCGGCGACTATCGCCACTCCATGGAATGCGCCACCCAGATCTCCAAAATGGCCCAGACCCTGGTCATAGCTGCCGAGAAGCAGCTCATCCACGACGCCGTCGCCATTGCCAAAGCCGCGCAGTCGGACATGCCGGCTGTGGGCAACCCGGCTGTGGGCAACCCGGCTGGGACGACTCACTTCCAGCCGGCCAACGACACCAAGAAGATCCTGCTCGACCCGGTGCAACCGGACAAGTATGTCACCATCGGTGCTGGCTTGAGCAGCAAATAGGAAAGCGAGCTCACCAGCTTCCTCCGTGAGAATCGGGACATCTTCGCATGGTCTCCAAGGGACATGTCGGGTGTGCCGAGGGAGTTGGCTGAGCACCACCTCCACGTCAGGCCAGAGGCCAAGCCGGTGAAGCAACCTCTCCGCCGCTTCGTCGAAGAAAGAAGGAAGGCCATCGGTGAAGAAATCGCTCGGCTCCTAGCAGCCGGCTTCATCATGGAAGTGTTGCACCCGGACTGGTTAGCAAACCCAGTCCTGGTTTTGAAGAAGAACGGCTCCTGGCGCATGTGTATCGACTACACCAGCCTCAACAAGGCGTGCCCGAAGGACCCCTTCCCCCTGCCGCGCATAGATCAAGTCATAGATTCGACTGCCGGCTGTGAACTATTGTCTTTTCTAGATGCCTATTCAGGATACCACCAGATTCCTTTGAATCCGGATGATCAAATAAAGACTTCGTTCATTACCCCGTATGGGGCTTATTGCTACACGACTATGCCATTCGGCTTGAAAAATTGCAGGCGCCACTTGTCAACGGTACATGCAAAAATGCTTACAAGAGCAAATCGGCAGAAACGTTCACGCGTATGTGGATGATGTCGTTGTGAAAACCAAGGAGAGGAATACCCTCCTTGATGATCTGAGAGAAACCTTCACCAATCTGCGAAGATTCCGGATGAAGCTCAACCCGGCCAAGTGCACTTTCGGCGTGCCAGCCGGCCAACTCCTGGGCTACCTCGTCTCTCAGCGAGGAATCGAAGCCAACCCGGAGAAGATCAGTGCCATAGAGAAGATGGAACTGCCGCAGTGCCTCAAGGACGTCCAGAAGTTCACCAGATGTTTGGCCTCCTTGAGCCGCTTCGTCAGCCGGCTGGGGGAGAAGGCACTGCCCCTCTAACAGTTGCTCAAGAAAACAAACTCCTTCAGCTCGACGCCGCAGGCGGATGAAGCCTTCCGCAACTTAAAGCGCATGCTCTCAACTGCGCCCGTCCTGGCATCGCCGGCTTCAGTGGAGCCGATGCTTTTGTACATCGCAGCCACCAACCGAGTGGTTAGCGTTGTCCTGGTGGTGGAGCGCAAGGAAGCCGACAAGGAACAGCCGGTTCAGCGCCCAGTCTACTGCCTCAGTGAGGTGCTTTCCCAGTCGAAGCAAAATTACCCCCAGGCCTCAACCATTCCTGGGGCTCGTCAATTAGTAAACCTACCAGAAGGTCACCTACGGCGTGTACATGGCGGCCAAGAAGCTCAAGCACTATTTCCAAGAGCATCCCATCAAGGTGGAGGTGATACGCGTAGATGCACACGTCCGTTGGGAACCCCAAGTGGAAGGTATGATGCGTATAGAAGCAAGTTTCCCTCAGTATGAAACCAAGGTTATCGAACCAGTAGGAGCCAAGAAGCACGTGAAGGTTGTTGGTGGAGGAATGTAGTGCGGCGCAACACCAGTGAAACCGGCGCCAACGTGGAACCTGCACAACAAAATCAAAGTACTTTGCCCCAACGTAACAGTGAGGTTGTCAATCTCACCGGCTTGCTGAAAACAAAGGATTAAACGTATCGAGTGGAAGATGGTGTTTGTTTGCAAAGAACAGTAAGAACAGTAGAATGTATTCAGATGTAAAAGAATGGACCGGGGTCCACAGTTCACTAGTGGTGTCTCTCCAATAAGATAACTAGCATGCTGGGTGAACAAATTACAGGCGGGCAATTGACAAATAAAGATTCAATACATATCAATGATGATTACTATGCGATTTAATCAGGGCATTACGACAAAGTACATAGACCGCTATCCAGCATGCATCTATGCCTAAATAATCCACCTTCAGGTTATCATCCGAACCCCTTCCAGTATTAAGTTGTAAACAACAGATAATTGCATTAAGTATGGTGCGTAATGTAATCAACACAAATATCCTTAGACAAAGCATCGATGTTTTATCCCTAGTAGCACCAGCACATCCACAACCTTAGAACTTTTTGTCACTGTCCCAGATTCAGTGGAGGCATGAACCCACTATCGAGCATAATTACTCCCTCTTGGAGTTACAAGTATCAACTTGGCTAGAGCCTCTACTACCAACGGAGAGCATGCAAGAACATAAACAACACATATATGATAGATTGATAATCAACTTGACATAGTATTCTAGATTCATCGGATCCCGCCAAACACAACATGTAGCATTACAAATAGATGATCTTGATCATGTTAGGCAGCTCACAAGATCTAAACAATGATAGCACATGCGGAGAAGACAACCAACTAGCTACTGCTATGGACCCATAGTCCAAGGATGAACTACTCACGCATCAATCCGGAGGCGGGCATGATGATGTAGATCCCCTCTGGTGATGATTCCCCTCTCCGGCAGGGTGCCGGAGGCGATCTCCTGAATCCCCCGAGATGGGATTGACGGCGGCGGCGTCTCAGTAATGTTTTCCGTATCGTGGCTCTCGGTACAGGGGGTTTCGCGACGAAGGCTATTTGTAGGCGGAAGGGTAGGTCAGGGGGCGACGCAAGGGGCCCAGACCACAGGGCCGCGCAGCCAGGGCCTGGGCCGCGCCGCCCTGTTGTCTGGCCACCTCGTGGCCCCACTTCCTTTCCCCCTCGGTCTTCTGGAAGCTTCGTGTAAAAATAGTACCCTGGGCGTTGATTTCGTCCAATTCCGAGAATATTTCCTTACTAGGATTTCTGAAACCAAAAACAGCAGAAAACAGCAACTGGCACTTCGGCATCTTGTTAATAGGTTAGTGCCGGAAAATGTATAATAATGCTGTAAAGTATGTATAAAACATTCAAGTATTGTCATAAAAGTAGCATGGAACATAAGAAATTATAGATACGTTTGAGACGTATCAGGTGGCCACAACGCCCTTGGCAGAAATCATTGGCAGCAAAGACGCCAATGGCCTGGTTGCCAAGTGGGCCCTGGAACTGGCGGCCCATTCCATCCGCTATGAGCCAAGAACAGCCATCAAGTCGCAGATCCTAGCCGATTTCTTCGTCGACTGGGCCGAGATGCAGTACCTGCCACCTGTGCCGGACTCCACGCACTGGAAGCTGCACTTCGACGGCTCGAAGATGCGCACCGGCTTGGGAGCCGGAGTCATCATCACCTCTCCTAAGGGGGACAGGCTGGACTATGTCCTGCAGATCCACTTCGCCGCATCCAATAATGTGGCGGAATATGAAGCGCTCATCCATGGGCTCAAGCTGGCCAATGAAATTGGCGTCTGTTGCATCCTATGCTTCGGCGATTCCGACTTGGTCATGCAGCAGGCTTCTGGCGACTGGGACGCGAAGGATGCCAACATGGCGTCATACCGGTTCCACGTCCAGCAGCTAGCCGGCTTCTTCGAAGGGTGTGAATTTCACCATGTGCCACGGGCCAACAACGAGGCGGCTGACGCCCTATCCAAGATAGGCTCAACCCGGCAGGCTATTCCGCCGGGTGTGGCTCTATAGCATCTGCGCAAGCCGTCCATCACGCCGTCACCGGACTCGGATTCAATATTTGTGCCGGCTGACCCGGGGGTCCACAGCCGAACCCGGGGGCTTCTCAATCAAAGTCGGGGGCTTCTCAGCCGAACCCACCGGCTTCACAGCCGAACCCGGCGACTCTTCAGTCGAACCCGGGGGCTTCTCAGCCAAACTCGGGGGCTTATCAGCCGAACCAGCCGGCTCCACAGCCGAACCCGGCGACCACGTAGTCGAACCCGGAAGCTCCGAAGATGGAGGCCTTGATGGTCAGCGTGTTTGAAATAAAATGCAGACCATCATGGGCACAAGAATTCCTCTCCTACCTCACCGATGGTGTGCTGCCCAATGATAGGGTCCAAGCCAGGCAGATTGAGAGAAGGGCCAAGGCCTATACCATCATCAACCACCATCTGTACAAACGCAGCGTAAGTGAGGTGTTCCAGCGGTGCGTCGAGCTGGCTGAAGGGATTGAACTCCTGCGGGAAATCCACCAGGGAGAGTGCGGCCACCACGCCTCCTCTAGAGCCATAGTAGGCAAAGCCTTCCGGCACGGCTTCTACTGGCCGACTGCGCTAAAGGACGCAGAAGAATTGGTGAAGAAATGCAACGGCTGTCAACGCTTTGCTAAGAAAAGGCATTCGCCAGCTTCCGCCTTGAAGACCATCCCCATCACTTGGCCATTCGCCGTGTGGGGCTTGGATATGGTGGGCCCATTCAGAACCGCCCGAGGCGGCATGACACACCTCATGGTGATGATCGATAAATTCACTAAGTGGATTGAGGCCAAGCCGATCAAGAAGCTGGACGGCTCCACAACCGTCACATTTCTCAAGGAAATCATTGTGAGATACGGCTACCCCCATAGCATCGTCACTGATAACGGCAGCAACTTCGCCCAAGGCATCTTCTCTCGCTATTGCGAGGAAATGGGGATCCAGATGGACCTAGCATCCGTGGCACATCCGGAGTCCAACGGGCAAGTGGAGAAGGCGAACGGCTTGATCCTAGCCGGCATCCGGCCCCGGCTGGTAGAGCCGCTCGAGCGAGCAGCCGGCTACTGGATAGAAGAGTCGCCCTCCGTACTCTGGAGCCTACGCACCATGCCAAACCGCTCCGTCGGCTTCACGCCATTCTTCCTCGTATACGGGGCTGAAGCCGTCCTGCCGACTGACAACAAGCACGACGCGCCAAGGATCAAGCTATACACAGAAGCCGAAGCTAAAGAGGCTCGTGAAGATGGAGTCGACCTGGTCGAAGAAGCCCGGCTGCTGGCCCTATCCAGATCCGCCATATACCAGCAAAGTCTCCGACGCTATCACAGCCGGAAGGTGCAGCCCTTAGCATTCCGAGAAGGAGACCTAGTGCTCCGGCTGATCCAACGGACAGCCGGACAACATAAACTATCATCCCCATGGGAGGGTCCCTTCATCGTGAGCAAGGAGGTAGGCAATGATTCCTACTATCTCATAGATGCCCAAGAGGCTAAGAAAAACAAGTCGAACAAAACTGACGAGGAGACTAAACGTCCCTGGAATGTCAACTTGCTTCGCCCATTTTACACTTGAGAGAAGGAATGTATGTATCCCTTGTACTCCCTTTGTAACCTGTGCTAATGAAAAAGCATGCGCCAAGAGCGCCGGTTTCGACAAGTTTTTTCGCATACTCTACTGCTTTCGCCGATTGGCTTGCACCCTCTCACGCGGCCGGCTTAGTACCGTGAACCGGTTTCCCGACAGCCGACTCCCGATCCAGCGACAGACCGCAACCCGGCTGTCCGGCTGGCGGGGGTAGATGCTTAAGGAGCCGGCACGCGAAAAACGTCTAAGGGAAAGAGTGAAGGCGAATTGACCCTTGTCCAACCTTTTCATAAAAACGCCGGATTGTTCAACTTGGCTCGTTCGGCTGAAATACTATCGGCCTCACCCAGCGGCATGCTCTTGATCCGGGGACGGATCGCAAGTCGGACGTATGACCGGTAAGGGCAAAGCCAAAGAGTGGGGCGGATGGGAAAAAGCGAATGAGCAGAGGGAAAACAAGTCGGCGTACACACTAAACTGTGACTTCATTAAAAGGCTAATAATATTGTCTTACATATGCACCCGGCATTCCGGGGATTTAACATACTTGTCTGGCAAAAGAAAAATGTAAAACAGGTAAATCTAAGCACCGGCTGGAGGAGGACCAGCCGGAGAAGCATCTGACGAGCCGGCCGCCGGGTCCGCTTCGGGCGCATTCGGCGCGTCCTCCATCTCTTCGTCTTCGGACTCCTCCTCGTCCTCTTCAGGCGGATTCGGATCCTCGACGAAGATGCCCTTGTTGACGAAGTCGGCGATGGCGCAGGCAAGGGCAAGCCGGGCGGTCTTGTTCTCGACGCTGAGCTTGTCCTCCATGTCGGCCCGCCGGTTCTCCAGCTAGTCAAGGCTGACCTCGTCGTACCAGGAGAGCACGAAGGACAGCGCCATGTCGCCCCCGGCACGCGCTGCTGACTCCTTCCAGTCGAGGAAGCGGTCGGGTGCCTTCTCGAGCCACTTGATAAGGTTGGCAAGCTCGCCCGGCAGCGTCTGCGTGGGCCAAAGCAGCCGGTACAGCTCCTCCGCCACCTTCCTGAGCTCCCAGCCCAGCAGGGTGATCGGCTCGACGCGGGCAGCCATGGACGCCAGATAGTCATCCATGGAGAAGCAATCAGAGCTCTCCTCGCCGGTGGTGATGCGGGGTGGCATTTGGACACCTACGCCTCAAGACCAACAAGTGAAGCCCCGACTATCATCGACGCTACACCATGGCCAAGGAGTCCCCCAAGTGGACCAACAACACAAACCCCCGCCATATATGTCAAGGTGAACTCCTTCCTCTCTATGGTCGATCTCAACACCAACTTGAATGGCATGCTACCTCATGCCTATCATCATTGTGTCTATAGGTGCCGCCATCGACAAGGACCAAGAGAGAAGGAACTCCCATGGTGCAAGGAAGAAGGAGAAGAAGAAGGAGTAAGGAAGAGGAAGAAGAGGCGGGAGGAGGAGGACCAGCCGGTCCAGGACCCGGTCAACCGGGCCACAGACCGGACCAGCCGGTTCCAGGTCCGGTTGGACCGGGCCACAGACCGGACCCGCCCCAGCATCGTACCGGACGCCAACCGGACGGAAACTGCGAAGCTTCCGGTTTGGCGGCCGGTCGACCGGACCCGTGACCGGACCACCCGGTCCACAGCCCGGTCTGACCGGCCCCAAACCGGATCCGTCGGGTTTGGCCCACCTACTTGTACCTTTTCGACCCAGGTTGCCTTGTATGCCTATATAAGACCCCAGCTCGCCCCCATAGCTGGTTAGACAAGATTTAGGCTTAAACATGACTTTGAGCTTTGTCTCCCTAGGGTTTCATCCCCTTTGTATCAAGGCACCCCATGTTGGATGATTGGATCTATGTGAGTGAGATTCTAGTGTAGCCCACTCTCTCTCCCTCACCTACCTCCATCCTCAACACCGATCTCTCACTCCGGGATTCTACCTCGAGTCTCCCGTGGTGATTCTATTGGCGTGGTCCATCGAGCCACGAGGGTAAGTATCGATTGTATCGGGTTGGTGTGCGTTGTGTTCTTCGCGTTCTTCGTGTTCTTCCGCCTCTCCCTCTCTTTCCCCCTTTGATTCTTGGGTCATTCGCAAGATCGGGCCACAATCGGGGTCTTAGACCTTAACATATGGTATCAGCAGCCTTTGGTTTCCGCGAATTTGACCCCCCACCCATCCAATTTCGTCTCTAAAAATTTTCCCCAAAAATCCCCAAAAAATAGCCCTAATTTGCCTTTGGATGGATCTGCGATTTGGTTGCGTTTTGAGTGGTTTTGGTCCATGGATTTGGTGTTGAGGTGCTTGATCTACTATTTCCCCCACTTTCTAGCCCCCAATTCCATCGTTTTCCTTCGATTTGGTCGATTTGGTCTTGGTTTGGGGAAGAACAGGAGAGAGAAAGCTCCAAATCGAGAAATCCGGTTTCGAACCCGGTCAACCGGCCCCCAGACCGGACCGTCCGGCGCAGAACCCGGTCAACCGGCCGCCAACTGGACGTGCCGGCCCAGAAGCCGGTCAACCGGACCCCAGACCGGAGCAGCCGGCGCCAGACCCGGTCCGACCGGACCACCGACCGGGCACACGTCTTCGACATCGACTAACACCACCGCCGACCACCACCACCACCATCATCTCCACCATCGCAGGTATAACTTGCAGTACCCTTGTAGCCCTCTTCGTTTTGCGATCTATCCTATCGAGCATTGCTTATCTAGTGTTGCGAGACATTGCACGTGGCCCCGATTGTGAGGTGTGTGTGTAGTGTGGAGTCAAGCTTCTAAGCAAAACTCGTGTGGCAAGATAGCAAAAGCGAGCTAACGCTAACATAGTGCGAGAAAAAGACGCCAAAACACAAAAAGAGTGCAAGTGCACCATAGAGCAAAAGTGTGCGAGTGCCGTCATACATACATATACACAAAGAGTGTAAGTGCCACCAAATACAAAAAGAGGGAAAAGCTTTTAAGCAAAAGAGAGAAAAGAGAAGAGAGGCCACGTGTGAATCTTGTTGTCTCATCGTTTGCAACCAAAGCTTTGCCTCTCCTTGTGTTAGTGTGACACCGAGCCACCCTTGCTTTCGGGCTTCATACACTTTTCCGCTCGTTCCTTGGTCGCACTAACCCCGCTTATCCCGTGTGTGAGTTCCATACCTTTTCCGTGTTTATAGTGATCATCGCTTTGACATTTGAGTTTTTGGATTTCACCCACCCTTAACAACAAACTTGATTTCGGATTTCATCTTTTGGCTTTCCACCATACTCACCTAACACCATATTTGCTAGCTTTTGCGTGTGTCTTTGTGTGAGTGCCCGATACAATTGTTCTAACTCTTGGTTTGTTGGATCACCCCAATCTTGTCATACCACGGTAAGATTGCGAGGTAGTGTTCTTCCACTAACATACACCATATAGATACCGTCTTGCTAACATGTATAGTGATGAAGAAGATACGGAGGAGTACACGGAGCACTTCGAGGAGGATACCTCTTCAAGCACCGCGGATGTGGAGGAACATGTGGAGCTCTACACCGACTATGGCTCCGCGAGCATCGCCAACATGACCGACATCGAGGAGCTCTACACCGACTATGACTCCGCGAGTATCGCCAACATGGACGACATCGACGAGCTCTACATCGACACTTGCTCAACAAGCATGGACGACATGGTGGAGCACCACCACGAGGACGACATCGACCCCACCATGTCCACCGCCGATGCTCCCACATACCCCTACTTGGCCAATGGAGCTACATATGAAGATCGAGGACCTCCACGATGGCATCATCATGTGGATCATCAAGAGCGTCCCCAACATATTCGGCATCGACACACTTCTCCAAGCTCCACAAGGCGCCATCATGAGAGTGCCTATGCACAAGATCATCGACATCACGGACATCATATGGAGCATCAAGAGCGCCCCCAACATGAGCCATCACCTAGGCAAGGCAAGGACCGTCATCGACTCACACCATCTCATGATCGTCGTCGACCACCACCACCTCATGGTCTACATCGACATCCTTCCACACATGATCTTCGACGACACCACTCAAGACATGGTGATGAGGCAAGAAGACGAGAGCCTAGACATGAAGACCTTCCTCATAAGGCGACTTCTACCTCTTGCGCCACCACCACAATGGCCCCTACCTCGTCATATGCCTATGGACTCCGATGCTACAAGTGCAAGCAACAAGGCCACCTTCCACGGGAATGTCCCAATCTCCTATGTGAGGTGTGCAAGGCCAAGGGTCACGTGGCATGGCAATGCACAACGCCAAGCGCCAAGAAGCTCTACTTCGACGAGCTCAATGCACAAGTCTCCAAGATGCCACCACTTGAGGACGACTTAGGAGGCGATGGAGTTGAGCATGGTGAGCATGGGATTCTCCCTTCACCTATGGAGGCGCATGGAGTTGAGATGGTTGAGCATGGGATGTTCCCTTCAACCAAGGAGGCGCATGGAGATGAGCAAGTCGAGCCTACTCCTACATGCTTGATTGATGAGTTGGTACCAACCCCATGTGAGCATGAGAGCCACTTAGCCCACTTGAGCGAGAGTGATAGTGAGTTGAGTGACTTCCACCCCATATGTGAGTTTGAGTGCTTCCATTTGGAGGACATGAGTGATACACAAAGTGAGTTGAGAGAGGTAGATGATAGGTCCATGGAGGACATCGCATTTTCTAACACATTAACCTCTCCCTCGTTTGTGTCTTCTTATGTTGCACTAGGTTCCACGGAGGACGAGTTCCCGCTCATGGAGAAGATGTACATGGTGCATGAAGACGATGATATCCCACCATGCTTGCTCCAAGATGGACATGTCGACCACATGGATCCTCCTACTTCCACAACACCTACATCACATGAGTCGGCCTTCAAAGGTAACAACATAGGTGTTGATGATGCCATGATCCCACTAGTGGACATGATGACTTATGAGTGCATGCATGATCTTGATGATACATTTGCTACGTCACTTGATTCTTTCATATTCCCATGTGATACTTTGCTTGATAACATTGTTGATCATGTGAAATTGATTGATTGTGATAATATGAACATGCCATGCTATGAGAGTTTCATATTTGCTCCGCTTGCTTGCAATGATGTTGAAAATGATGACATTAACTTCCGCATGCTTTGCCCCACATGTTTGCACTATTCCATGTTCTTTGCATCCAAGATTTTGAACAATTGCTCTTTCTTATGCTTGGTATGCAAGAATGCTTATTTCATTGTCCATGAGATGGCCCCCATAGCCTTCTTAATTTTTGATGATCATGAGTTACCACATGCCATGAATGCACCTTCTTACCATATGCACCATCGCCATGCATTTCATACTATCTTGCTTGACACTAATGGCGATGTGCACAAGACATGGAACATCATGATGGATGATGTATTCATCTACCATGCACACACGCTTTTTGTCTTGTTGCTTCCATGTGTAGGTACACGGAGGACCACTTCCACTGCTACGGAGCATGATCTCACGAAACGCGCAATTGAGAACTACCCCATCAAGGACCTAACCCGCGGGACTCACACCAAAGGGTATGTTTCCCAACGCCTTCGCCATCGTGTGTTTCCGACATTTCTTGTCGAGCTTCCGGTTTGGTCCAATTCCTCGTCACCTCTTTTGCTTCTTATGCAACATATCTTGACATATCTTGTTGGCACAATGGTTGTTGCATGTCTTGATGAGATCATCATACACTCCAAGAATCTCAAGGACCATGTCATACATGTGAGAGACACCTTATGCACCTTGTGCCACAAGTTACACAAAAAGTTGCTCTTCTTAGGATTTCTCATTTCATCTTTGGCATTTGCAATGGATTCTTTGACACTTGAGGATACCCATACTCGGCTCACGCCAACCATAATTTCCCAAGCTAGAAGTCTCCATAGCTTTGCCATTGCACATAACAATTTTGCCCCAAATTTTGCCGCCGATAATTGCCTTTTGATTGTTCCATTTGTGTGGGACAATGCTACACACAACATTTTTGACACCTTACAAAGCAAACTTTTACTTGCACAAATTTTTGTCCTACCACATTTTGGATACATCAACACTCGTTTGATCACCATTTTTGCCCAATGCCTTTTGGAGAAACGACTTGATGCTTCGTATTTGATTGAGAGCCTCTTGTTCGCCGGTCACCAAATTGGCATCCACAAGCTTTCCTTTTGCAAGTTGTTTTTCCCCTTGTTCTTCTTCGACCGAGACTTGGCCCCTCCACCACTACATGGGAGACCCGTTATGGACTACAACAAAGACGCCTGCACTACGACGAGCATCCCTAAGGACACAAGGGCAACTATACAAGTCCTTCCGTCTACCTCATCGGTGAGGAGGAGCAAGAGTCGAGGACGACTCTTCCCCAAGGGGGGGGAGATGATGCGGGGTGGCCTTTGGACACCTACGCCTCAAGACCAACAAGTGAAGCCCCGACTATCATCGACGCTACACCATGGCCAAGGAGTCCCCCAAGTGGACCAACAACACAAACCCCCGCCATATATGTCAAGGTGAACTCCTTCCTCTCTATGGTCGATCTCAACACCAACTTGAATGGCATGCTACCTCATGCCTATCATCATTGTGTCTATAGGTGCCGCCATCGACAAGGACCAAGAGAGAAGGAACTCCCATGGTGCAAGGAAGAAGGAGAAGAAGAAGGAGGAAGGAAGAGGAAGAAGAGGCGGGAGGAGGAGGACCAGCCGGTCCAGGACCCGGTCAACCGGGCCACAGACCGGACCAGCCGGTTCCAGGTCCGGTTGGACCGGGCCACAGACCGGACCCGCCCCAGCATCGTACCGGACGCCAACCGGACGGAAACTGCGAAGCTTCCGGTTTGGCGGCCGGTCGACCGGACCCGTGACCGGACCACCCGGTCCACAGCCCGGTCTGACCGGCCCCAAACCGGATCCGTCGGGTTTGGCCCACCTACTTGTACCTTTTCGACCCAGGTTGCCTTGTATGCCTATATAAGACCCCAGCTCGCCCCCATAGCTGGTTAGACAAGATTTAGGCTTAAACATGACTTTGAGCTTTGTCTCCCTAGGGTTTCATCCCCTTTGTATCAAGGCACCCCATGTTGGATGATTGGATCTATGTGAGTGAGATTCTAGTGTAGCCCACTCTCTCTCCCTCACCTACCTCCATCCTCAACACCGATCTCTCACTCCGGGATTCTACCTCGAGTCTCTCCCGTGGTGATTCTATTGGCGTGGTCCATCGAGCCACGAGGGTAAGTATCGATTGTATCGGGTTGGTGTGCGTTGTGTTCTTCGCGTTCTTCGTGTTCTTCCGCCTCTCCCTCTCTTTCCCCCTTTGATTCTTGGGTCATTCGCAAGATCGGGCCACAATCGGGGTCTTAGACCTTAACAGGTGGCCTGCCGACGGGCCTCTCGCGCCTTGCCGGCTGCGTCTAGCGCTACCGCCTGCACCTCCGGGAAAGCCGCTGCAAAGGTAAAAAGCATGTCAAAAATCTGAAGATCCGGCTGACAGCAGCCGGCAGATCCCTGCCGACCGTATCAGCCGCAAGCCGGGGAAAGAACAGAAAAATGCAAATTTTTGAAGTCAAAAGCAAAGACTGGCGGCAGCCAGCTAAGAAAAGCCGCCTGCCCCCAGCCTGAAGATGGAGATATCGACGTTTCCAGTAAAGCAAAGACTGGCGGCAGCCGGCTAAGAATAGCCGCCTGCCCCCAGCCTGAAGATGGAGATATCGACGTTTCCAGTGAAGCAAAGACTAGCGGCAGCCGGCTAAGAAAAGCCGCCTACCCCCAGCCTGAAGATGGAGATATCGACGTTTCCAGTAAAGCAAAGACTGGCGGCAGCCGGCTAAGAAAAGCCGCCAGCCCCCAGCCCGAAGATGGAGATATCAACGCAAAAAAAGAGACCGGCGGCAGCCGGCTAAGAAAAGCCGCCTGCCCCCAGCCTGAAGATGGAGATAGCGAATGTTCAAAACGTTTCGGCCGCCGGCTACTCGCTTAGGCCGGCAGTCGACAGCCGAAAGCCGGCAGGAAGAAGGAAAAGACTTACCCGCCAAGCCGCGGTCAAGGGCACTAATCTCCGACACCCAACGCTTGGCGGTTTTCGTCGGCTCGTTGGACTTGGAGGTCACTGATGCGCGTAGATGTACACGTCACTGTTGGGAACCCCAAGAGGAAGGTATGATGCGCACAACAGCAAGTTTTCCCTCAGAAAGAAACCAAGGTTATCGAACCAGTAGGAGCCAAGAAGCACGTGAAGGTTGTTGGTGGAGGAATGTAGTGCGGCGCAACACCAGTGAAACCGGCGCCAACGTGGAACCTGCACAACACAATCAAAGTACTTTGCACCAACGTAACAGTGAGGTTTTCAATCTCACCGGCTTGCTGAAAACAAAGGATTAAGCGTATCGAGTGGAAGATGGTGTTTGTTTGCAAAGAACAGTAAAAGCAGTAGAATGTATTCAGATGTAAAAGAATGGACCGGGGTCCACAGTTCACTAGTGGTGTCTCTCCAATAAGATAACTAGCATGCTGGGTGAACAAATTACAGGCGAGCAATTGACAAATAAAGATTCAATACATATCAACAATGATTACTATGTGATTTACTCAGGGCATTACGACAAAGTACATAGACCGCTATCCAGCATGCATCTATGCCTAAATAATCCACCTTCAGGTTATCATCCGAACCCCTTCCAGTATTAAGTTGTAAACAACAGATAATTGCATTAAGTATGGTGCGTAATGTAATCAACACAAATATCCTTAGACAAAGCATCGATGTTTTATCCCTAGTAGCAACAGCACATCCACAACCTTAGAACTTTCTGTCATTGTCCCAGATTTAATGGAGGCATGAACCCACTATCGAGCATAATTACTCCCTCTTGGAGTTACAAGTATCAACTTGGCCAGAGCCTCTACTAGCAACGGAGAGCATGCAAGAACATAAACAACACATATATGATAGATTGATAAACAACTTCACATAGTATTCTATATTCACCGGATCTCGCCAAACACAACATGTAGCATTACAAATAGATGATCTTGATCATGTTAGGCAGCTCACAAGATCTATAACAATGAAAGCACAAGCGAAGAAGACAACCATCTAGCTACTGCTATGGACCCATAGTCCAAGGATGAACTACTCACGCATCAATCCGGAGGCGGGCATGATGATGTAGAGCCCCTCCGGTGATGATTCCCCTCTCCGGCAGGGTGCCGGAGGTGATCTCCTGAATCCCCCGAGATGGGATTCGCGACGGCGGCGTCTCTGGAAGGTTTTCCGTATCGTGGCTCTCGGTACAGGGGGTTTCGCGACGGAGGCTTTAAGTAGGCGGAAGGGTAGGTCAGGGGGCGACGCGAGGCGCCGACACAACAGGGCCGCGCGGCCAGGGCCTGGGCCGCGCCGCCCTGGTGTCTTGCCGCCTCGTGGCCCCACTTCATTTCCTCTTCGGACTTCTGGAAGCTTCGTGCAAAAATAGGCCCCTGGGCGTTGATTTCGTCCAATTCCGAGAATATTTCCTTACTAGGATTTCTTAAACCAAAAACAGCAGAAAAACAGCAACTGGCACTTCGGCATCTTGTTAATAGGTTAGTGCCGGAAAATATAAAATAATGCTGTAAAGTATGTATAAAACATTCAAGTATTGTAATAAAAGTAGCATGGAACATAAGAAATTATAGATACGTTTGCGACGTATCAAGCATCCCCAAGCTTAGTTCCTACTCGTCCTCGAGTAGGTAAACGATAACACAAATAATTTCTGAAGTGACATGCTACCAACATAATCTTGATCAACATTATTGTAAAGCATATGAGATGAATGGAGTGATCTGAACAAAAGATTGCTAACAAAGATAATGACTAAGCAAATGAATCATATAGCAAAACTTTTCATGAATAGTACTTTCAAGACAAGTATCAATAAGACTTGCATAAGAGCTAACTCATAAGCAATAAATTCATAGTAGAATGCATTGAAGCAACACAAAGGATGATTAAGTTTCAGCAATTGCTTTCAACTTGTAACATGTATATCTCATGGATATTTGTCAACATAGAGTAATATAACAGGTGCAATAAGTAAACATGTAAGAATCAATGCACACAGTTAACACAAGTGTTTGCTTCTAAGATAGAAGGGAATGGGTAAACTGACTCAACATAAAGTAAAAGAATGGCCCTTCGCAGAGGGAAGCATTGATTACTATTTTTGTGCTAGAGCTTTTGTTTTGAAAACATAGAAACAATTTTGTCAACGGTAGTAATAATTCATATGTGCTATGCATAATACTTCCTACAAGTTGCATGTCTCATGCATAGAGTACTAATACTGCTCGCACCTTGTCCTACTATCTCGGGAACACGGATTCTCATCGCATAACATATGCTTCAACCAAGTGTCACAAAGGGGTACCTCTATGCCGCCTGTACAAGTGTCTAAGGAGAAAGCACGCATTGGATTTCTCGCTTTTGATTATTCTCAACTTAGACATCCATATCGGGACAACATAGACAACAGATAATGGACTCCTCTTTTTAATGCTTAAGCATTCAACAATAGTTAATATTCTCATAAGAGATTGAGGTTGTATGTCCAAACTGAAACTTCCACCATGATACATGGCTTTAGTTAGCGGCCCAATGTTCTTCTCTAACATATGCATACTCAAACCATTTGATCGTGAAGTCCACTACTTCAGACAAGACGAACATGCATAGCATCTCACATGATATCCAACAAAGATAAAGTTGATGGCGTCCCCAGAAAACATGGTTACCGCTCAACAAGCAACTTATAAGAATTAAGACACATAACTACATATTCATCACCACAATAGTTTTTAAGCTATTTGTCCCATGAGCTATATATTGTAAAGGTAGAGGAATGAAATTTAAAGGTAGCACTCAAGTAATTTACTTTGGAATGGCATGGATTTTGGCCCAAGGTGTTTGGATGCACGAGAAGCATTTCCTCTCAGTACAAGGTTTGGGCTAGCAGGGTTGTTTGAAGCAAACACAAGTATGAACAGGTACAACAAAACTCACACAAGAACATATTGCAAGCATTATAAGGCTCTACACTGTCTTTCTTGTTGTTCAAACACTTTACCCAAAAATATCTAGACTTAAAGAGACCAATCATGCAAACCAAATTAAACAAGCTCTACAGTAGTTCTTCATTAATGGATTAAACTACATGATGCAAGAGCTTAAACATGATCTATGAGAGCTCAAACAATTGCCAAATTGCCAAACCATATGCAGCATTTTCCAATTCCAACCAAATAGCAATTTAACGAAGCAATTAGCTTTCGCCATGAACATTAAAGCACAATTAAGAACACAAGTGTTCCATATGAAAAAGCGGAGCGTAATATCTCCAATATAAGAATGGCGGGATCCAACTTTATTCAAAACAAAATAAAAACAAAAATAAAAACAAACCGATGCTCCAAGTAAAGAACATAAGAATGTGACGGAATAAAAATATAGTTTCACTAGAAGTGACCATGATAATGTTGTCGATGAAGAAGGGGATGCCTTGGGCATCCCCAAGCTTAGATGCTTGAGTCTTCTTAAAATATGCAGGGATGAACCACCGGGGCATCCCCAAGCTTAGACCTTTCACTCTTCTTGATCATAGTATATCATCCTCTTCTCTTGACCCTTGAAAACTTCCTTCACACAAACTTCAAGCAAACTCATGAGAGGGTTAGTGCATAACCACAAATTCACATATTCAGAGGTGACACAATCATTCTTAACACTTCTGGACATTGCACAAAGCTTCTGAAAGTTAATGGAACAAAGAAACTCATTCAACATAGCAAAAGCGGCAATGCGAAATAAAAGACAGAATCTGTCAAAAACAGAACAGTGCGTAAAGATGCATCTGGACTGGGAACTTAACTTGCTCAAATGGAAAAACTCAAAACTAGTTGCGTACATATCTGAGGATCACGCTCGTAAATTTGCAGATTTTTTCGAATTTTTTACAGAGACTTATGCCAGAATTCGTGACAGACAGCAATGCTGTTTCTGCGCAGCGATCCCAAATATAACATCAACTTTAGCATAGAAACTTTACTTGGCACAAAAACATGATAAGGAGAGGTTGCTACAGTAGTAAACAACTTCCAAGACTCAACAAAACAAAAATTGCTGTAGTAAAATAAACACATGGGTTATCTCCCAAGAAGTGCTTTTCTTTAACTCCTTTCAGCTAGGCGCAGAAAGTGCAAATCAAGTAACATCAAGAGATGAAGCATCAACATCATTATTTTTCTTGCAAACACAACTTGTTGCAGAGGGTACTTTAGGTGCTCCATTATCTAAATTTTCTATGGTGGTGCTAGGGGTTGATACGTCTCCAACGTATCGATAATTTCTTATGTTCCATGCTACTTTATTGATGATACCTACATGTTTTATGCACATTATATGTCGTATTGACGCATTTTCTGGAACTAACCTGATGCGGGGTGGCTTTTGGACACCTCCGCTTCAAGACCGACAAGTGCATCCCCGCCTATCGTCGACGCTACACCATTGCCAAGGAGTCCCCCAAGTGGACCAACAACACAAAACCCCTCCATATATGTCAAGGTGAACTCCTTCCTCTCTATGGTCGATCTCAACACCCATGTGAACGGTATGCTACCTCATGCCTATCATCATGATATATATAGGTACCGACATCGACAAGAACCAAGAGAGAAGGAACCCCCATGGTGCAAGGAAGAAGGAAGAAGAAGAAGGAAAGAAGAGGAGAAGGAAGAGGAAGAAGAAGAGGGAGGAAGAGTGATGCGGGGTGGCTTTCGGACACCTCCACCTCAAGACCGTCAAGTGCAGCCCCGCCTAACGACGACGCTACACCATGGCCACGGAATTCCCCAAGTGGACCGACAACCCGAACCTACGCGATACATGACAAGGTGAACTCAATCCTCTCTACCCTCGATCTCGAGACAATACATTGGATGGTATACTACCTCATGGATATGTGTTATGTGTCATTAGGTACAAGTTTCATCAAGGACATGAGGAGGAGGACGCACCATTGTTCAAGGAAGAAGAAGCTAAGGTCAATGGAGAAGAAGAGAGGAAGAGAGATGGAGAAGAGAGGAAGAGAGAGGGAGGCTGGAGCCTCCACCCAAGGGGAGGCCGGAGCCTCCACCCAAGGGGGGGCCGGAGCCTCCAGGCATCCCTGGCCGGAGCCTCCACCATGGCCGGCCACAACAATCAGCTTCCCAAGCCTCCACGTCGCCATGCGGGAGAAGGCAGGACCGGTACCACGGGTGGAGCCTCCACCCAGGGGCTGGCTGGAGCCTCTACCCTTGGTACCGGCCAAGGTACCGCTCGTGTTCCAGGACCCCTGGACATGGGCTCATCTTTTAAGTGTTATAAGCGGTACCTCCACCGGTACCTCCACCCGAGGTACCGCTCAGCCGAAAACAGCTCAGATCTGAACCGTTCGATCTAATCTGGACGTCCCTCGTTTATGCCTTGTAATACCCAAACTGCCCCTGCTGAATTATGCCTATATGTATCTCCCGTACTCCTCTTTGCTAAGGTTAGACAAGATTTAGCTTAGAATAGATTTTGAGCTTTGTCTCCCTAGGGTATCATCCCTCTGTAATCAAGGCCACCCTTGTTGTTGATTGGATTTGTGAGTGAGATTCTAGTGTGTGCACTCTCTCTCCCTCACCGATCTTCGTCTCCAACACCGGTCTCTCACCTCGGAATTCTACCGCGGTCTCTTCCGTGGGTGATTCTATTGGCGTGGTCCATCGAGCCACGGGGGTAAGTATCGATTGTATCGGGTTGGTGTGCGTGCGTGTGTCCTCGTGTTCTTCGCGTTCGTCGTGTTCATCGTGTTCTTCGTTTCCCCTCTTTTCCCCTTTTGATTTTGGGTTGAATTCGCAAGATTGGGCCACAATCTAGGTCTTAGACCACATCATATGGTAATCAGAGCCAGAGATACCTCATCATATGGTATCAGCAGCTCAAGGTTACCGCGAATTTGACCCCCCACCCACCCAATTTCGTCTCTAAAAAATTTCCCAAAAAATTCCCCAAAAATAGCCCAAATTTGCCTTTTGATGGATCTGCGATTTTGTTGCGTTTTGAGTGGTTTTGGTCCATGGATTCGGTGTCTCTAGTGTTGATCTACTAATTCCCCCACTTTCTATCCACAAATTCCTTCGATTTTCGAGTTTTGGGTCAATTGGATTTGGATTTGGGGAAGAACAGGAGAGAGAAAAGGTTGCCTCGTGTGAGCTCCCAGGGAAGAGGAAGGCTGAGCGGTACCTACGGGTGGAGGCTCCACCCGTGCACGAGCGGTACCTCCGGGTGGAGGCTCCACCCTCCACTACCGCTCCTCCTCCACAAGGCCGGCCACCACCACCAATTCCACCCCACCACCGCCGACCACCACCACTCCTCTCCGCAGCCGGCAAGCACCGCCACCCCCCTTCATCACCGGCAAGCACCGCAACCCCCCTAAATCACCGGCAAGCATCGCCACCCTCCCAAACCATCGGGAAACACCGCCGCGGCACCACCACCACCACCGCCGCCACCGCAAGCTCACCGATACCGCCATCGGCATACCACCGGCAAACACCGCCGCTGCCCCACCACCACCACCGCCGCCGCTAGCTCACCGATATCACCGCCGGCATACCACCGCCACCGCCGCCAAGCTATTTTGACCCATCTTATCCGCTAACTTGTGTTTGCTTGTTCCGGTTTGAGTGCCTTGTTTGTGAAACTAACCCGCAGCTCCGAAGCAAGCGACGACATCCTCGGCACCCCGAACATGCAAACGTACTCTTGACACCACCGCCATCATCGCAAGTTGTGTGTTCCGACACCGCCTAACATTTTCATCTAGGTATAACTTGCTCCCCACCTTGTAACCCCTCTTCTTTTGCGATCTATCCTATCGAGCATTGCTTATTGAGTGTTGCGAGACATTGCACGTGGCCCCGAGGTGTGTGTGTAGTGTGGAGTCAAGCTTCTAAGCAAAACTCGTGTGGCAAGATAGCAAAAGCGAGCTAACGCTAACATAGTGCGAGAAAAAGCCGCCAAAACAAAAAAAAAGAGTGCAAGTGCACCATAGAGCAAAAGTGTGCGAGTGCCATCATACATACAAATACACAAAAGAGTGTAAGTGCCACCAAATACAAAAAGAGGAAAAAGCTTTTAAGCAAAAGAGAGAAAAGAGAAGAGAGGCCGCGTGTGAATCTTGTTGTCTCTCATGTTGCAACCAAAGCTTTGCCTCTCCTTGTGTTAGTGTGACACCGAGCAACCTTGCTTTCGGGCTTCATACACTTTTCCGCTCATTCCTTGGTTGCACTAACCCCGCTTATCTCGTGTGTGAGTTCCATATCTTTTCCGTGTTTATAGTGATCATCGCTTTGACATTTGAGTTTTTGGATCTTACCCACCCTTAACAACAAACTTGATTTCGGATTTCATCTTTTGGCTTTCCACCATACTCACCTAACACCATATTTGCTAGCTTTTGCGTGTGTCTTTGTGTGAGTGCCCGATACAATTGTTCTAACTCTCGGTTTGTGGATCACCCCAATCTTGTCATACCACGGTAAGATTGCGAGGTAGTGTTCTTCCACTAACATACACCATATAGATCTTGTCGTGCTAACATGGATAGCGAAGACGAAGATACGGAGGAGTACACGGAGCACTTCGAGGAGGATGCCTCTTCAAGCACCGCGGATGTGGAGGAACATGTGGAGCTCTACACCGACTATGGCTCCGCGAGCATCGCCAACATGACCGACATCGAGGAGCTCTACACCGACTATGGCTCCGAGAGCATCGCCAACATGGACGACATCGACGAGCTCTATATCGACACTTGCTCAACAAGCATGGACGACATGGTGGAGCACCACCACGAGGACGACATCGACCCCACCATGGACACCGCCGATGCTCCCACATACCCCTACTTGGCCAATGGAGCTACATATGAAGATCGAGGACCTCCCCGATGGCACCATCATATGGATCATCAAGAGCGTCCCCAACATTTTCGGCATCGACACACTTCTCCGAGCTCCACAAGGCGCCATCATGAGAGTGCCTATGCACAAGATCATCGACATCACGGACATCATATGGAGCATCAAGAGCGCCCCCAACATGAGCCATCACCTAGGCAAGGCAAGGACCGTCATCGACTCACACCATCTCATGATCGTCGTCGACCACCACCACCTCATGGTCTACATCGACATCCTTCCACACATGATCTTCGACGACACCACTCAAGACATGGTGATGAGGCAAGAACACGAGAGCCTCGACATGAAGACCTTCCTCATAAGGCGACTTCTACCTCTTGCGCCACCACCACAATGGCCCCTACCTCGTCATATGCCTATGGACTCCGATGCTACAAGTGCAAGCAACAAGGCCACCTTCCACGGGAATGTCCCAATCTCCTATGTGAGGTGTGCAAGGCCAAGGGTCATGTGGCATGGCAATGCACAACGCCAAGCGCCAAGAAGCTCTACTTCGACGAGCTCAATGCACAAGTCTCCAAGATGCCACCACTTGAGGATGACTTAGGAGGCGATGGAGTTGGGCATGGTGAGCATGGGATTCTCCCTTCACCTACGGAGGCGCATGGAGTTGAGATGGTTGAGCATGGGAAGTTCCCTTCAACAAAGGAGGCGCATGGAGATGAGCAAGTCGAGCCTACTCCTATATGCTTGATTGATGAGTCGGTACCAATCCCATGTGAGCATGAGAGCCACTTAGCCCACTTGAGCGAGAGTGATAGTGAGTTGAGTGACTTCCACCCCATATGTGAGTTTGAGTGCTTCCATTTCGAGGACATGAGTGATACACAAAGTTCCACGGAGGACGAGTTCCCGCTCATGGAGAAGATGTACATGGTGCATGAAGACGATGATATCTCACCATGCTTGCTCCAAGATGGACATGTCGACCACATGGATCCTCCTACTTCCACAACACCTACTTCACATGAGTCGGCCTTCAAAGGTAACAACATAGGTGTTGATGATGCCATGATCCCACTAGTGGACATGATGACTTATGAGCGCATGCATGATCTTGATGATACATTCGCTACGTCACTTGATTCTTTCATATTCCCATGTGATGCTTTGTTTCCTAACATTGTTGATCATGTGGAGCTGATTGATTGTGATACCATGAACATGCCATGCTATGAAAGTTTCATATTTGCTCCGCTTGCTTGCAATGATAATGATTATGCTCATGCTTGTGATGTGACACCCTTGATGAACACTTGCTCTTTCCATAGGGTTGTCGACAACAATGATGACATTAGCTTTCACATGTTTTGCCCCAAATGTTTACACCACTCCACGATCCTTGCATCCAAGATTGTGAACAATTGCTCTTTCTTATGCTTGGAATGCAAGAATGCTTATTTCATTGTTCACGAGATGGCCCCCATAGCCTTCTCAATTTTTGATGATCCTAAGTTACCACATGCCATGAATGCACCTTCTTGCCATATGCACCATCGCCAAGCATTTCATACTATCTTGCTTGACACTAATGGTGATGTGCACAAGACATGGAACATCATGATGGATGATGTATTCATCTACCATGCACACACGTTTTTTGTCTTGTTTCTTCCATGTGTAGGTACACGGACGACCACTTCCACCGCTAAGGAGCATGAGCTCACGAAACGCGCAATTGAGAGCTACCCCAACACGGACGAGATACATGATCCAACCCATGGGATTCAAACAAAAGGGTATGTTTCCCAATGCCTTCGCCATCGTGTGTTTCCGACATTTCTTGTCGAGCTTCCGGTTTGGACAAACTCCTCGTCACCTCTTTTGCTTCTTATGCAACATATCTTGAAACATCTTGTTGGCACAATGGTTGTTGTATGTCTTGATGATATCATCATACACTACGAGAATCTCAAGGACCATGTCATACATGTGAGAGATACCTTATGCACCTTGTGCCACATGTTACACCAAAAGTTGCTCTTCTTTGGATTTCTCATTAAATCTTTGGCAATTGCAATGGATTCTTTGACACTTGGGGATACCCATACTCGGCTCACGCCACCCATACTTTCCCAAGCTAGAAGTCTCCATAGCTTTGTCATTGCACATAACAATTTTGCCCCAAATTTTGCCGCCGATACTTGCCTTTTGATTGTTCCATTTGTGTGGGACAATGCTACACATCACATTTTTGACACTTTACAAAGGACACTTTTACATACACAAATTTTTGCCCCACCAAATTTTGGATACACCGACACTCTTTCGGTAACCATTTTTGCCACATGCCTCTTGGAGAAACGACTTGATGCTTCGTATTTGATTGAGAGCCTCTTGTTCGCCGGTCACCAAATTGGCATCCACAAGCTTTCCTTTCGCAAGTTGTTTTTCCCCACGTTCTTCTTCGACCGAGACTTTGTCCCTCCACCACTACATGGGCGACCCATTATGGACTTCAACAAAGACGCCCGCACTACGACGAGCATCCATAAGGATACAAGGGCACCTATACAAGTCCTTAACCAAGCTACAAGGATCAACGTCTACTTCATCGGTGAGGAGGAACAAGAGTCGAGGACGACTCTTCCCCAAGGGGGGGGGAGATGATGCGGGGTGGCTTTCGGACACCTCCACCTCAAGACCGTCAAGTGCAGCCCCGCCTAACGACGACGCTACACCATGGCCACGGAATTCCCCAAGTGGACCGACAACCCGAACCTACGCGATACATGACAAGGTGAACTCAATCCTCTCTACCCTCGATCTCGAGACAATACATTGGATGGTATACTACCTCATGGATATGTGTTATGTGTCATTAGGTACAAGTTTCATCAAGGACATGAGGAGGAGGACGCACCATTGTTCAAGGAAGAAGAAGCTAAGGTCAATGGAGAAGAAGAGAGGAAGAGAGATGGAGAAGAGAGGAAGAGAGAGGGAGGCTGGAGCCTCCACCCAAGGGGAGGCCGGAGCCTCCACCCAAGGGGGGGCCGGAGCCTCCAGGCATCCCTGGCCGGAGCCTCCACCATGGCCGGCCACAACAATCAGCTTCCCAAGCCTCCACGTCGCCATGCGGGAGAAGGCAGGACCGGTACCACGGGTGGAGCCTCCACCCAGGGGCTGGCTGGAGCCTCTACCCTTGGTACCGGCCAAGGTACCGCTCGTGTTCCAGGACCCCTGGACATGGGCTCATCTTTTAAGTGTTATAAGTGGTACCTCCACCGGTACCTCCACCCGAGGTACCGCTCAGCCGAAAACAGCTCAGATCTGAACCGTTCGATCTAATCTGGACGTCCCTCGTTTATGCCTTGTAATACCCAAACTGCCCCTGCTGAATTATGCCTATATGTATCTCCCGTACTCCTCTTTGCTAAGGTTAGACAAGATTTAGCTTAGAATAGATTTTGAGCTTTGTCTCCCTAGGGTATCATCCCTCTGTAATCAAGGCCACCCTTGTTGTTGATTGGATTTGTGAGTGAGATTCTAGTGTGTGCACTCTCTCTCCCTCACCGATCTTCGTCTCCAACACCGGTCTCTCACCTCGGAATTCTACCGCGGTCTCTTCCGTGGGTGATTCTATTGGCGTGGTCCATCGAGCCACGGGGGTAAGTATCGATTGTATCGGGTTGGTGTGCGTGCGTGTGTCCTCGTGTTCTTCGCGTTCGTCGTGTTCATCGTGTTCTTCGTTTCCCCTCTTTTCCCCTTTTGATTTTGGGTTGAATTCGCAAGATTGGGCCACAATCTAGGTCTTAGACCACATCAAAGAGGCCCTGCCGGCCCAAAGGCCGGTCAGACCGGGCCACAGACCAGGCAGCCTGGCGCAGAGGCCGGTCAGATCGGGCCACAGACCGGGCAGGCTGGCACAAAGGCCGGTCAGACCGGGCCACAGACCGGACGGAGATTTCGACATTTCCGGTTACAGCACCCGGTCAACCGGCCCCACGACCGGACCGGCCGGCCCCAGGCCCGGTCAGACCGGCCCCTTGACCGGATTTCACGGGTTTGGCCCACCAACTTGTACCTTTTCGACCCATGTTGCCTTGTATGCCTATATAAGACCCCAGCTCGCCCCCATAGCTGGTTAGACAAGATTTAGGCTTAAACATGACTTTGAGCTTTGTCTCCCTAGGGCTTCATCCCCTTTGTATCAAGGCACCCCATGTTGGATGATTGGATCTATGTGAGTGAGATTCTAGTGTAGCCCACTCTCTCTCCCTCACCTACCTCCATCCTCAACACCGATCTCTCACTCCGGGATTCTACCTCGAGTCTCTCCCGTGGTGATTCTATTGGCGTGGTCCATCGAGCCACGAGGGTAAGTATCTGATGCGGGGTGGCCTTCGGACACCTCCTCACCAAGACCAACAAGTTCCCCAAGCGGACCAATGACAAGGGCTCGAGCCAAAGCGATACATGACAAGGTGAACTCGCTCCTCACCACCCTTGACCTTAATACCCCTTTGGATGGATTGCTACCTCATGCCGACGTGCTATGTGTCATTAGGTACAAGGCGCACCAAGACCCCGGAGAGGACGAGACATCATGGTCAAGGGAAGGAGAGGAGCAGAGGAACCTGGAGACGAACATGAAGCCGAAGCCGACGTCGCCCGAAGAGCGCCAAGGAAGAGAAGGACGCTGGCCGGTCCAGAGCCCGGTCAGACCGGACCCACGACCGGACGCCCCGGCCATAGGCCCGGTCAACCGGGCGCAAACTGGGCCAACTCCCTCGTACCGGATGACGACCGGACCCAGGACCGGACTCTTCGCAGAATCCCGGTTGGCGGCCGGTCAACCGGACCCATGACCGGACAGCCCGGTCACAGGCCCGGTCAGACCGGACCCCTGACCGAACAGCCCGGTCCCAGGCCCGGTCTGACCGGACGCCCAACCGGATCCGACGGGAATACCCCACCAAACTGCCTTGACTTATCCATTCGCGTACCTGTTCGCCCTTGCTGGCTGTGCTTGCCTATTTAAGTAGCTGGGACCCCTCCTTTACTTTTCAGACTTGTTTAGAACTCAAACCTAACTTTGAGCTTAGTCTCCCTTGGGTATCATCCCTCTGTAATCAAGGCAACCCTTGTGGATGTATGGATTTGGTAGTGTGAGATTCTAGTGTTTTACACTCTCTCTCCCACTCCTTGATTCGTCCTTCCCACCGGTCTCTCCTCTCGGAATTCTACCTCGAGTCTCTTCCGGGCGGATTCTATTGGCACGGTCCATCGAGCCGTGAGGGTAAGCATCGATTGTATCGGGTTGGTGTGCGTGGATCTTCGTGTGTTCTTCGTGTTCTTCGTGTTCTTCCGCCTCTCCCCCTCTTTCCCCCTTGATTCCTTGGGTCATTCGCGAGATCGGGCCACAATCGGGGTCTCAGACCACATCATATGGTATCAGCAGCCTTTGGTTTCCGCGGATTTGACCCTCCACCCACCCAATTTCGTTTCTAGAAAATTTTCCAAAAAATTGCCCTAAATTGCCTTTGGACGGATCTGTGATTTGGTTGAGTTTTGAGTGGTTTTGCTCCGTGGATCTGGTGTTGTTGTGCTTGATCTACTATTTCCCCAACTTTTAGCCTCCAATTCCATCGTTTCCCTTCGTTTTGGCCGATTTGGTTTTGGTTTGGGGAAGAACAGGAGAGAGAAAGCTCCAAATCGACGAACCCGGTTTCGAACCCGGTCAACCGGCCCCCAGACCGGACCGTCCGGCGCAGAACCCGGTCAACCGGCCGCAAACCGGAGCAGCCGGTCCCGAAGCCGGTCAACCGACCCTCAGACCGGAGCAGCCGGCGCCACACCCGGTCCGACCGGACCACCGACCGGGCACACGTCATCGACATCGACTAACACCACCGCCGACCACCACCACCACCATCATCTCCACCATCGCAGGTATAACTTGCAGTAACCCTTGTAGCCCTCTTCTTTTTGCGATCTATCCCACGAGCGAAGCTTTCGAGTGTTGCGAAACATCGCACGAGGTCCCGACCGTGAGGGTGTGCGTTGTGTGAGTAAAGCTCGTAAGTAGAGCTCGTGAGTGGCCAGCAAAAGAG
Source organism: Lolium perenne (assembly GCF_019359855.2). NCBI lineage: Eukaryota > Viridiplantae > Streptophyta > Magnoliopsida > Poales > Poaceae > Lolium > Lolium perenne. Next base: position 94,023,704 of record NC_067248.2, read on the forward strand.
TAAGAGCATAGTGTGCTAGAGGAAAAAAAAACAAAGTGCAAAGTGCCACCGATACAAAAGAGTGAAAAGCTTTTAAGCAAGCAAGAGAGATAGAGAAGAGAGACCTCGTGCGAATCTTGGTGTTTCTACTCTATGCAACCTAGCTTCGATCTCTTCTTGCGTTAGTGTGACATTGAGCACCCTCGTTTTGGGTTTTTCCTTTTTCCGCTCGTTCCTTGGTTGCACTAACCCCGCTCATCCCGTGTGTGAGTTCCACATTTTTCCGTGTTTATAGTGATCGCCACTTTGACACTTGGATTTCTGGACCTTGCCCACTCTTAACAACATACTCGATTTTGGATTTCGTCTTTTGGCTTTCCACCATCCACTCCTAACACCATATTTTCTAGCTTTTGCGTGTGCCTTTGTGTGTGTCCCGATACAATTGGTCTTACTTTCGGCTTGGTTGATTGCCTCAATACTATCTTGCCACGGTAAGAGTGCGAGGTAGTCTCTTTCCACTAACTTCCACAACATAGTTCTTGTCTTGTGATCATGGATAGGCACGGAGACCAAGCAAAGGAGGATGAGGTCCTACACCCCTCCGAGAGGTTGGCCACCCAACACAACCTATGGGTGCAACGCCAAGAGTTCAAGGACCAACTCCACTTGTTCGAGACACGCATCGATGAACAATATGAAGAAGTGGCCCACAACTTCGGCCAAGTGAACCAAGATATGATCCTTCTTCGTGAAGCTACGGACAACTTGCATGACCAAGTGACGGCCAATGATGCAAACATGGAGCGGCGCATGGATAGCCTCGAGCGCGCCATCAACAACTTGGGACGCCGACATCGACATCGCTCTACTTCCTCATCGTCATCGACTACCTCACATGATGACTACTCCCATGATCACCATTCGTCCTCAAGCTCCGACTCAAGGCATGGAGATCATCATCGCTCTCGTCGACCGCACGCTCGTCATGATGATTCTCGCTCCAACTCAAGGCGCGGGGAGTTCCATCGCCATACTCGTCCTCATGAACGTCCGCAACAAGAACAAGCTCTTCACCAAGATCGTCATCAAGCGGCTCGCCATGCCCACCATGGGCATGACGACCAACCCCAAGACAACGTCCTCCACAACATGGACCCGGCTCCTCATCGTCAAGCCCATGTGGATGCTCAAGACCAAGGTCATCAAGATCCACCAAGGCGTGACCTCCGGAACCATCCTCGCCATGACCAAAGGGGCCGAGGACAACCTCAACATGATCAAGATGAGAGAGCCAACATTGGACAACGTCACCAACCTCGACAAGATCCGCAACAACATCCTCAACATGAGCCAAGTGAAGCTAGTGTTCAACTCCAATGCCAACCCAATGCTATGGTTGGTCGTGGAAGACCTCCTCTACCACCTCAAGTCGCAAGAGATGAAGGCATCCGTCCTCGCCGAAGGAACATGGAAGATGAAGAGAATATGTATGGAAAGCTCAAGTTCAACATGCCCAAGTTCAAGGGTGAAGACGATGCCGAGGCCTACCTCTCATGGGCACTCAAGGTTGACAAGATCTTCCGCATCCATAACTACTCCGGTGCCAAGAAAGTAGCCATGGCCTCCCTCGAGTTTGAAGATTATGCCAACACTTGGTGGGAACAAGTTGTCACTCTTAGGGAAGAAAAGGGTGATCCTCCAATTGATACTTGGGAAGACATGAAGGAGGAGATGGAAGCTCGCTTTGTCCCTAAACACTACAAGACCGATCTCTTCAACAAGCTATAAAAGTTGAAGCAAGGCACCAAGACCGTTGAGGAATTCTTCAAGGAGATGGAGTTAACCATGATGCGAGCAAACATCCAAGAGTCCGAGAACCAATCCATCGCTAGGTTCTTCAATGGCCTCAACTACCCCATCAAGAGGATTGTGGAGTTCCAACAATACTCCAACATGGTTGAGTTGGTTCACCAAGCTTCTAAGGCCGAGCGTCAAGTGAATGAGGACATCAAGTACTCGAAGTCCAAGCAATACTTCGCCTCCAAGCTTGCCACATCAACTCCTACAACAAGTGTCAAGCCAACCGCATCCTCTACACCTTCCAAGCAACCTTCCATACAAAGTCGCATGAAGCAAACGGTATCCTCCACCGCCTCCTCTAAGGCCTCTACGGGACCCTCCAATGTCACTTGCTTCAAGTGTGGCACCCAAGGCCACAAGTCCTTTGAGTGCAAGAACACCAAGGTCATGATCACTATGGAGAATGGTGACATAGAGACTCTAAGTGAAGGTGAATATGAAGCCCTAGTGCAAGCCGCCGTTGCTAATGAGGAAGAGTATGATGAAGAAAGTGGAGAAGACCCCCTCTTATGCACACATAATCCAAGCCCTTCTCTTGTGGTCACTCGAGTGCTCACCACTCAACCCCAAGCTATGGAAGACCAAATATGCAACATCTTCCAAACGCGTGCCGGCATTGGTGGCAAGTCAATCAAGGTCATCATCGACGGTGGGAGTTGCCACAACTTGGCAAGCACCGAGCTATGTGAGAAGCTCAACCTCACGCTTCGCAAGCATCCTCATCCGTACCATGTTCAATGGTTGAGTGACAAGGGCAATGTCAAGATTCAACACACCGTCACCGTCAACTTCAAGATAGGACCCTATGAAGACACCGTCGAGTGTGATGTGGTGCCTATGACCGTGTGCCACTTGTTGCTTGGCCGCCCATGGCAATTTGACAAGAAGGCCATACATGATGGTTTCTCCAATGCATACACCTTCAAGGTCAAGGACAAGAAGTTCGAGCTTCGCCCAATGACTCCTAGCCAAATCATCGCCGACAATGCGAAGGCTTTAGCGAGGGCACAACACCACATCCACCATAGTGAGTTGAGAGGAGAGGGAGCTACCCACCAAAAAGAGAGTGAGCGCCACCACCCACTTATGAGTGAGAGAAAGAGTGTCCTCCTAACCACCAAAAGCGAGTGGAGAGAAGTGAAAGACAACCCATCCACCACCATACACTACGTGCTCATTTGCAAGGGCTTCTCGTCGGAGACTAACGACTTAACCAACATTCCTTCGTCTTTGTTGTCTCTTTTGAAGGAGTTCCAAGATGTTTTCCCCGACGAGCTACCCCATGGACTACCACCGCTTCGGGGCATCGAGCATCGCATCGACCTCATACCCGGCGCTCCACTACCAAACCGCGCCGCCTACCGCACCAACCCCGAAGACACCAAGGAGATACAACGACAAATACAAGACCTCCTCGCTAAAGGGGAAGTGGTTCGCCTACATGGGATACCGGCAAGCATTGTGTCGGATCGAGACGTCAAGTTCATGAGTTACCTATGGAAGTAGCTCATGGCGAAGTTTGGAGTGAAGCTCTTGTTCTCATCGTCCTCGCACCCTCAAACCGATGGACAAACTGAAGTGGTCAATCGAAGCCTCTCCACCCTTCTCCGCACACTTGTGAAGACAAATTTGAAGTCATGGGAAGATTGCCTACCCCATGCGGAGTTCGCCTACAATCGAGCCAAGCACTCCACAACCTCAAGGAGTCCCTTCATGATCGTCTACGGATTCGAACCTCCAACGGCACTCGACATCCTCCCACTACCTCTTCATGAAAGAACGAACATGGACTTCGACGAGCGCACCACCGCCATGAAGAAACTACATGAAGAGACAAGAGCAACCATACAAGAGCATGTATTTCGCCAAGCCAACCGCCTCAACGCCAAGAAAAAGGAACGCGTGTTTGAAGAAGGAGACCTTGTTTGGATCCACCTAAGGAAAGAAAGGTTCCCGCAAGAACGCAACTCCAAGCTCAAGCCAAGAGGAGATGGGCCTTTCAAGGTCCTCAAGCGCATCAACAACAACGCCTACGTCATCGACATACCAACATCAAAGTACTTGGTGAGCAACACCTTCAACGTCTCGGATCTTTCACCCTATCATGGAGATGAGGAGGAACAAGAGTCGAGGACGACTCTCTCCCAAGGGGTGGGAGATGATGCGGGGTGGCCTTCGGACACCTCCTCACCAAGACCAACAAGTTCCCCAAGCGGACCAATGACAAGGGCTCGAGCCAAAGCGATACATGACAAGGTGAACTCGCTCCTCACCACCCTTGACCTTAATACCCCTTTGGATGGATTGCTACCTCATGCCGACGTGCTATGTGTCATTAGGTACAAGGCGCACCAAGACCCCGGAGAGGACGAGACATCATGGTCAAGGGAAGGAGAGGAGCAGAGGAACCTGGAGACGAACATGAAGCCGAAGCCGACGTCGCCCGAAGAGCGCCAAGGAAGAGAAGGACGCTGGCCGGTCCAGAGCCCGGTCAGACCGGACCCACGACCGGACGCCCCGGCCACAGGCCCGGTCAACCGGGCGCAAACCGGGCCAACTCCCTCGTACCGGATGACGACCGGACCCAGGACCGGACTCTTCGCAGAATCCCGGTTGGCGGCCGGTCGACCGGACCCATGACCGGACAGCCCGGTCACAGGCCCGGTCAGACCGGACCCCTGACCGAACAGCCCGGTCCCAGGCCCGGTCTGACCGGACGCCCAACCGGATCCGACGGGAATACCCCACCAAACTGCCTTGACTTATCCATTCGCGTACCTGTTCGCCCTTGCTGGCTGTGCTTGCCTATTTAAGTAGCTGGGATCCCTCCTTTACTTTTCAGACTTGTTTAGAACTCAAACCTAACTTTGAGCTTAGTCTCCCTTGGGTATCATCCCTCTGTAATCAAGGCAACCCTTGTGGATGTATGGATTTGGTAGTGTGAGATTCTAGTGTTTTACACTCTCTCTCCCACTCCTTGATTCGTCCTTCCCACCGGTCTCTCCTCTCGGAATTCTACCTCGAGTCTCTTCCGGGCGGATTCTATTGGCACGGTCCATCGAGCCGTGAGGGTAAGCATCGATTGTATCGGGTTGGTGTGCGTGGATCTTCGTGTGTTCTTCGTGTGTTCTTCGTGTTCTTCGTGTTCTTCCGCCTCTCCCCCTCTTTCCCCCTTGATTCCTTGGGTCATTCGCGAGATCGGGCCACAATCGGGGTCTCAGACCACATCAGTATCGATTGTATCGGGTTGGTATGCGTTGTGTTCTTCGCGTTCTTCGTGTTCTTCCGCCTCTCCCTCTCTTTCCCCCTTTGGATCTTGGGTCATTCGCAAGATCGGGCCACACACGGGGTCTTAGACCTTAACATATGGTATCAACAGCCTTTGGTTTCCGCGAATTTGACCCCCCACCCATCCAATTTCGTCTCTAAAAATTTTCCCCAAAAATCCCCAAAAAATAGCCCTAATTTGCCTTTGGATGGATCTGCGATTTGGTTGCGTTTTGAGTGGTTTTGGTCCATGGATTTGGTGTTGAGGTGCTTGATCTACTATTTCCCCAACTTCTAGCCCCCAATTCCATCATTTTCCTTCGATTTGGGTCGATTTGGCTTGTTTTCGCTCAAGAACAGGAGAGAGAAAAACTGTGCCCCGCGAAATCCGGTCGACCGGGCGCCAACCGGGCCAGTGACCGGACAGCCTGGCGCCAGGGCCGGTCAACCGGGCGCCAGACCGGGCGCCAACCGGGCGCCAACCGGGCGCCAACCGGGCCAGAGCCCGGTCAACCGGGCTGTAGACCGGGCAGGCCGGTCCAGGGCCTGGTCAACCGGGCGCCAACCGGGCGCCACCTCCACCACCACCTCCGCCAACCACCGCCACCCTCTCCGCCGCCGGCAAGCACCGCCACCCTCCCCAAACCACCGGGGAACATCACCGCGGCCCCATAACCTCCGCCGCAACCGCAAGGGCATCGACACCACCCACCACCGGCTTACCTCCGCCACCACCGCCAAGCTACTTTGACCCTTTTCTTCGGCTAACTTGTGTTTGCTTGTTCCGGTTTGAGTGCCTTGTTTGTACAACTAATCCGCAGCTACGAAGCACGCGACGACATCCTCGGCACCCCGGACTTGCAACCGTACTCTTGACACCACCGCCATCATCGCAAGTTGTGTGTTCCGACACCGCCTAACATCTTAGGTATAACTTGCATTTCCCATGTAACCCCTCTTCTTTTGCGATCTATCCTATCGAGCATTGCTTATCTAGTGTTGCGAGACATTGCACGTGGCCCCGATTGTGAGGTGTGTGTGTAGTGTGGAGTCAAGCTTCTAAGCAAAACTCGTGTGGCAAGATAGCAAAAGCGAGCTAACGCTAACATAGTGCGAGAAAAAGCCGCCAAAACACAAAAAGAGTGCAAGTGCACCATAGAGCAAAAGTGTGCGAGTGCCATCATACATACATATACACAAAGAGTGTAAGTGCCACCAAATACAAAAAGAGGAAAAAGCTTTTAAGCAAAAGGGCAAAAAGAGAAGAGAGGCCGCGTGTGAATCTTGTTGTCTCTCATGTTGCAACCAAAGCTTTGCCTCTCCTTGTGTTAGTGTGACACCGAGCAACCTTGCTTTCGGGCTTCATACACTTTTCCGCTCATTCCTTGGTTGCACTAACCCTGCTTATCCCGTGTGTGAGTTCCATATCTTTTCCGTGTTTATAGTGATCATCGCTTTGACATTTGAATTTTTGGATTTCACCCACCCTTAACAACAAACTTGATTTCGGATTTCATCTTTTGGCTTTCCACCATACTCACCTAACACCATATTTGCTAGCTTTTGCGTGTGTCTTTGTGTGAGTGCCCGATACAATTGTTCTAACGCTCGGTTTGTTGGATCACCCCAATCTTGTCATACCACGGTAAGATTGCGAGGTAGTGTTCTTCCACTAACATACACCATATAGATACCGTCTTGCTAACATGTATAGCGACGAAGAAGATACGGAGGAGTACACGGAGCACTTCGAGGAGGATGCCTCTTCAAGCACCGCGGATGTGGAGCAACATGTGGAGCTCTACACCGACTATGGCTCCGCGAGCATCGCCAACATGACCGACATCGAGGAGCTCTACACCGACTATGGCTCCGCGAGCATCGCCAACATGGACGACATCGACGAGCTCTACATCGACACTTGCTCAACAAGCATGGACGACATGGTGGAGCACCACGACGAGGACGACATCGATCCCACCATGCATACCGCCGATGCTCCCACATACCCCTACTTGGCCAATGGAGCTACATATGAAGATCGAGGACCTCCACGATGGCATCATCATGTGGATCATCAAGAGCGTCCCCAACATATTCGGCATCGACACACTTCTCCGAGCTCCACAACGCGCCATCATGAGAGTGCCTATGCACAAGATCATCGACATCACGGACATCATATGGAGCATCAAGACCGCCCCCAACATGAGCCATCACCTAGGCAAGGCAAGGACCGTCATCGACTCACACCATCTCATGATCGTCGTCGACCACCACCACCTCATGGTCTACATCGACATCCTTCCACACATGATCTTCGACGACACCACTCAAGACATGGTGATGAGGCAAGAAGACGAGAGCCTCGACATGAAGACCTTCCTCATAAGGCGACTTCTACCTCTTGCGCCACCACCACAATGGCCCCTACCTCGTCATATGCCTATGGACTCCGATGCTACAAGTGCAAGCAACAAGGCCACCTTCCACGGGAATGTCCCAATCTCCTATGTGAGGTGTGCAAGGCCAAGGGTCACGTGGCATGGCAATGCACAACGCCAAGCGCCAAGAAGCTCTACTTCGACGAGCTCAATGCACAAGTCTCCAAGATGCCACCACTTGAGGACGACTTAGGAGGCGATGGAGTTGAGCATGGTGAGCATGGGATTCTCCCTTCACCCACGGAGGCGCATGGAGTTGAGATGGTTGAGCATGGGATTTTCCCTTCAACCAAGGAGGCGCATGGAGATGAGAAAGTCGAGCCTACTCCTATATGCTTGTTTGATGAGTTGGTACCAATCCCATGTGAGCATGAGAGCCACTTAGCCCACTTGAGCGAGAGTGATAGTGAGTTGAGTGACTTCCACCACATATGTGAGTTTGAGTGCTTCCATTTGGAGGACATGAGTGATACACAAAGTGAGTTGAGAGAGGTAGATGATAGGTCCATGGAGGACATCGCATTTGCTAACACATTAACCTCTCCCTCGTTTGTGTCTTCTTATGTTGCACTAGGTTCCACGGAGGACGAGTTCCCGCTCATGGAGACGATGTACATGGTGCATGAAGATGATGATATTTCACCATGCTTGCTCCAAGATGGACATGTCGACCACATGGATCCTCCTACTTCCACAACACCTACTTCACATGAGTCGGCCTACAAAGGTAACAACATAGGTGTTGATGATGCCATGATCCCACTAGTGGACATCATGACTTATGAGTGCATGCATGATCTTGATGATACATTTGCTACGTCACATGCTTCTTTCATATTCCCATGCGATGCTTTGCTTGATAACATTATTGATCATGTGGAAGTGAATGCTTGTGATACCATGACCATGCCATGCTATGAGAGCTTCAATTTTTCCACCATTGCTTGCAATATGTCGACCACTTGCTCTTTACCATGTATTGCTTGCAATGATAATGACAAGGATGACATTAGCTTCCGCATGCTTTGCCCAAAATGCTTACACCATTCCATGATCCTAGCATCCAAGATTGTGAACAATTGCTCTTTCTTATGCTTGGTATGCAAGAATGCTTATTTCATTGTCCACGAGTTGGCCCCCATAGCCTTCTCACTTTTTGATGATCATGAGTTACCACATGCCATGAATGCACCTTCTTGCCGTTTGCACCATCGCCATGCATTCCATACTATCTTGCTTGACACTAATGGTGATGTGCACAAGACATGGAACATCATGATGGATGATGTATTCATCTACCATGCACACACGCTTTTTGTCTTGTTTCTTCCATGTGTAGGTACACGGACGACCACTTCCACCGCCACGGTGCATGACTTGACGAGACGAGCTCTAGAGAGCTACCCCAACAAGAACGAGCTACATGATCCGACCCATGGGATTCACACCAAAGGGTATGTTCCCCAAAGCCTTCGCCCTCGTGTGTTTCCGAGTTTTCTTGTCGAACCTCTGGTTTGGTCCAATTCCTCGTCACCTCTTTTGCTTCTTATGCAACATATCTTGACATATCTTGTTGGCACAATGGTTGTTGCATCATACACTCCGAGAATCTCAAGGATCATGTCATACATGTGAGAGACACATTATGCACCTTGTGCCACATGTCACACCAAAAGTTGCTCTCCTTTGGATTTCTCATTTCATCTTTGGCAATTGCAATGGATTCTTTGACACTTGAGGATACCCATACTCGGCTCACGCCAACCATACTTTCCCAAGCTAGAAGTCTCCATAGCTTTGCCATTGCACATAACAATTTTGCCCCAAATTTTGCCGCCGATACTTGCCTTTTGATTGTTCCATTTGTGTGGGACAATGCTACACACAACATTTTTGACACCTTCCAAAGCAAACGTTTACTTGCACAAATTTTTGTCCTACCACATTTTGGATACATCGACACTCTTTTGATCACCATTTTTGCCCAATGCCTTTTGGAGAAACGACTTGATGCTTCGTTTTTGATTGAGAGCCTCTTGTTCGCCGGTCACCAAATTGGCATCCACAAGCTTTCCTTTTGCAAGTTGCTTTTCCCCTTGTTCTTCTTCGACCGAGACTTTGCCTCTCCACCACTACATGGGAGACCCGTGATGGACTACAACAAAGACGCCTGCACTACGACGAGCATCCCTAAGGACACAAGGGCACCTATACAAGTCCTTCCCGTCTACCTCATCGGTGAGGAGGAGCAAGAGTCGAGGACGACTCTTCCCCAAGGGGGGGGGGGAGATGATGCGGGGTGGCTTTTGGACACCTCCGCTTCAAGACCGACAAGTGCATCCCCGCCTATCGTCGACGCTACACCATGGCCAAGGAGTCCCCCAAGTGGACCAACAACACAAAACCCCGCCATATACGTCAAGGTGAACTCCTTCCTCTCTATGGTCGATCTCAACACCAACTTGAATGGCATGCTACCTCATGCCTATCATGATGTCTATAGGTGCCGACGTCGACAAGGACCAAGAGAGAAGGAAACCCCATGGTGCATGGAAGAAGGAAGAAGAAGAAGGGAAGAAGAGGAGAAGGAAGAGGAAGAAGAGGAGGGAGGAACAGGCCGGCCAGCCCAGAGGCCGGTCAGACCGGGCCTGCACCGGACAGGCAGGTGCAGAGGCCGGTCAGACCGGGCCACAGACCGGGCGCACCCAGGCATCGTACCGGAGGCCAACCGGACGGAAATCTGCGAGGTTTCCGGTTTGCGACCGGTCGACCGGACCCGTGACCGGACCATCCGGTCCACAGCCCGGTCAGACCGGCCCCAGGACCGGATCCGTCGGGTTTGGCCCACCAACTTGTACCTTTTCGACCCATGTTGCCTTGTATGCCTATATAAGACCCCAGCTCGCCCCCATAGCTGATTAGACAAGATTTAGGCTTAAACATGACTTTGAGCTTTGTCTCCCTAGGGCTTCATCCCCTTTGTATCAAGGCACCCCATGTTGGATGATTGGATCTATGTGAGTGAGATTCTAGTGTAGCCCACTCTCTCTCCCTCACCTACCTCCATCCTCAACACCGATCTCTCACTCCGGGATTCTACCTCGAGTCTCTCCCGTGGTGATTCTATTGGCGTGGTCCATCGAGCCACGAGGGTAAGTATCGATTGTATCGGGTTGGTGTGCGTTGTGTTCTTCGCGTTCTTCGTGTTCTTCCGCCTCTCCCTCTCTTTCCCCCTTTGATTCTTGGGTCATTCGCGAGATCGGGCCACACACGGGGTCTTAGACCTTAACATATGGTATCAGCAGCCTTTGGTTTCCGCGGATTTGACCCTCCACCCACCCAATTTCGTTTCTAGAAAATTTTCCAAAAAATAGCCCTAAATTGCCTTTGGACGGATCTGTGATTTGGTTGAGTTTTGAGTGGTTTTGCTCCATGGATCTGGTGTTGTTGTGCTTGATCTACTATTTCCCCAACTTTTAGCCTCCAATTCCATCGTTTCCCTTCGTTTTGGCCGATTTGGTTTTGGTTTGGGGAAGAACAGGAGAGAGAAAGCTCCAAATCGACGAACCCGATTTCGAACCCGGTCAACCGGCCCCCAGACCGGACCGTCCGGCGCATAACCCGGTCAACCGGCCGCAAACCGGAGCAGCCGGTCCAGAAGCCGGTCAACCGGCCCTCAGACCGGAGCAGCCGGCGCCACACCCGGTCCGACCGGACCACCGACCGGGCACACGTCTTCGACATCGACTAACACCACCGCCGTCCACCACCACCACCATCATCTCCACCATCGCAGGTATAACTTGCAGTAACCCTTGTAGTGATGAGGCCTAAGGCCACGTGTGTTGCCCGATCTCACGAATTGACCGAGGGAAAGGCGGGGGAGAGGAAGAACACGAAGAACACGGCGAAGAACACGATGAACACACGCGAACGCACGCAACACAACCCGATACAATTCGGTTTACTCCCGATAGCCCGAACCACTATCCCGATAGAATCCCTCAAGGAGAGACACGAGGTAGAATCCCCGAGAGAAAGACCGATATACGATCTATGGAGTCACACGAGTGAGAGACCGCGGTAGAATCACAAGTGCGAAACATAAATCATATAAGGAGTGCCTTGATACAACTCATAGATTTGTGTCTAAGAGAGGAGGGGGTTTCCCTAATCCCAAAGGGATGGTGGAGGCATAAGCCAAGTTCTCACTCAAGTTATGTCTTTCCTAATGAAGGGGGAGGTGGGAGCCTATATATAGTGAGCCACCAAAGGAGGGGTAGTTTAGGCATACAAAGGGATAAAGGGTTCAGATTTGATGCTCTTTGCAGTGGGGCGTCAGGGCCAGCACAGGTAGGGCGATAGGGCCGGCGCAGGTAGGGCGGCAGTGCCGTCATCCTCAGGTGTAGTGGCGGTGCGGCAGTGCCGGTCTTCCTGGCGCGTCTCCTTATCCTCGACGTTCTCTTCCATGCTTCCACGACCTCGGCCTTGAGTTCTCGAGCCTCCATGGTGTCGTCCACTTCCTCCGTACTTGGCGATGTGTTCCTATCATGGTCATATGAAGGAGGATGAAGTAGCATACCATTCATGAGAGACAATTGTAGGCACGCATAAAGGAGAAGATTCACCTTTGCGTGACGTGTCGACGTTGACGCACATGATGCGGTGGAGACCGAAGGTCGCCCCGTATCATCTCCCCCCACTTGAAAAAGAGTCGTCCTCGACGATGGGTCTTTGTGAACGTGTAGAGGAGGTAGATGACACCAACGCTTGAATGTCCCTTCACTTGTCAAGGGCCCTATCAATAGCACAAGAAAAGCAAAGGAACAATCAAAGCGTAGCCAAAGTTCAATGGATTTAGCAAGAGAGCGCAAGTAGAAGGAGGTCACCTTATCTAAATGCCGGTGTGCTCTCATCGAGAGATCTTGTGTAGTTGATGTATGTGGGCAAAACCACTTATTGGAGCTCACTTGTATCATGCTCTCAAGAGCTCGTTTGGTCAACTCGTGCTCAATCGAGGTTGACCGTGTCTTCCGTGTACTTACACACACAATAGGCAAAGCAAAGAACGTGTGTGCATGGTATATGAACACATCATCCATCATGATGGTCCATTTCTTTTGCACATCACCATTAGCATTAAGCAATTTATCATAGTAGATGTGGTGAATATGTGGAGTAAACATGGGAACATGCTCAACATGGATATATGCAAAGTCTCCAAAATTTGAGAGAGCTATGGGGGCAATCTCATTCACAAGGATATTAACATCATTGCAAACCAAGCATTGGAAAGAGAAAGTATTCAATATTTTGGTTGCACTAATGGGAGAATATTGCAAGCATGTAGCACAAAACATGTTTAAATTTTCATCATTGTTGTTGACAAACCTAGGGAAAGAGCAATTGTTCGGCAAGGTTGTCACAACACAAGCATCAATGGCAACATTGCAAGCAATACATGGGAAAGAGGAATTGTTCAACATATTGCAAGCAATAGGAGAGAAAGTGAAACTCTCATAGCATGGCATGGTGATATTATCATAAGCAACTAATTCCACATGATCAACAATAGTTGTATCACAAGTATCACATGGGAAGGTGAAAGAAGCATATGTCATAGCAATAGGATCATCAAGATCATGCATGCACTCATAAGTCATCATGTCCACTAGTGGGATCATGGCATCATCAACACCCATATAGGTACCTTTGTAGTCCCGCTCATATGAGGTAGGTGTTGTGGAAGTGGTAGGCTTCATGTGGCCTCCATGTTCATCTTCAAGCAAGCATGGTGTGATATCATCATCTTCATGCACCATGTACATCTTCTCCATGATCGGTGTCTCGTCATCCATGGAACCTAAGGAAACATAAGAAAACACACTAGTGGTAGAGGGTAAGTCGTGAGAAATCGAAATGGCCTCGCATGACCTATCAACTACCACTCTCATCTCACTTGGTGTATCACTCATGCCCTCGAAGTGGAGGCACTCATCAAGCTCACATATAGTGGAGTCACTCGTCTCACATATAGTGGAGTCGCTCATCTCACATATAGTGGAGTCCCTCATCTCCATGGCAATGACGTCGTCGATGTCCGAGCAACCTAGCAAAGAGGAAGACAACACAAGAGGAGTAGAGGTTAAGTTGTTAGAAATCGAAACATCCTCACTCGACTCATGGGGTGTATCACTCTTGTTCTCAAGGTGTTTGAAGTATGCGTTGCACTCGGCTTTTTCTTTGGGTGTCATTTGGGCTTCTCGAGCATCTAGCTCGGCGAAGTATGCTCTCATCTCGGATTGTTCTTGTGGGGTCATCATGTATATCTCACTAGGAAGGTGTATATGTATGTGGTGAAAGGAAATCTACACAAGTATCTCACCTATCAAGAAAGTATCGAGACAAATGGTTGAAGTCAAGAGCAAAGTCAAAATGTATCGGGGTTACTCACACACACACTCAAAGCACACGCAAAAGGCTAAGAACTCTATATGTGGTGGGTATGTAGTGGATAGCAAACGAAAAAGACCAACGAAAAAGTCTATTGTCAAATGTGGGTAAGATCCAAAGTCAAATGTCAAGAGTGGTGATCTATGTCAAGGAAACACGGAAACACACACAAAGGAGAACAATGGGGTTAGCGCGACCAAGGAAGTGAGCTAAGTAACAAGATGGTCCTAACGAAGACTATAAGCTCGCTGTCACGCCAACACAAGAAAGACCGTAGCTTGGTTGCATATGAGAGAAGCAACAAGATTTGCACAAGATGCCACTCTTCTCTTTTCTCTCTTAGTGCTCACAAACTTTGCACTCCTTTGTATCGGTGGACACACACTCTCTTTTTCTATTCCTTTTTCTTTTTCTCTTTTTTTCACTTTTTTTTCTATGCTTAGAAGCTTTATTTTTCTCTATGTCACCTTTTTCTTCTTTTGTGTATCTTTCTCACCGAGCTTGCTTCGGAGCTTTGCTCAACACAACGCACACACACACCCTCTCACGGTCGTGACACTTGTGCAATGCTTCGCAACACTCGGAAAGCCACTCTCAATGGAATAGGTACAGAAAGAAAGAAACGGGGCTACAAGGGGAGGCAAGTTATACCTATTGATGTTAGGCGGTGTCAAGCACACGAACTTGCGATGGCGAAGTGGTGGTGTCGATGACGATGGCGAAGTTGCGCCGGAATCCGGGGTGCCAACGGTGTCGTCGCGGTGTTGATGTAGGCGCGGAAGCGGGATAGACAACCGATGCACTCCAAATCGGAAACCGAGCAAAATAAGTCAATGCCCGAAAAGTTGGGTCGAAACGAGCGTTCAAAAGTTGGGCTCCAAAAATCGCCAAAAATTAAAGATAGGCTATGTAGAGTATTTGGGGGATGCTGTTAAAATTTGGAGTCAAACGAGCTCCGGAAAGTTGTCAAGACTTGGGGCAAAAAGCTGTGTCAAAACTGGGCGAAACTGTGTCAAAACACACACGAGCCGGCAGTGCCGGAGTGTAACGGCCGGTAGTGCCGGAGCGAGCAGGCCGGTAGTGCCGGGGACGCAGCACGGCAGTGCCGGCAGATGAAATCGAGCGCGGGCGTTGGGAGCTGAGCAGTGGAGATGCTTGCGCGTGGGCTGGACTGAGGAACTTGGAGCCTGGACGAGGAGCGAGCGGAGAGCTGGGTGGCGCTGGTGGCTGGGCCTGAGCGGGAGCGGTAGGAGATGGAGTGGAGGCGGCTTTGAGCGCGCCGGCGTGCTAGCGCGTGCGCAGCAGCAGCCGTCGGGGCGGACCAAGGCGTGGCTGGTGGCGGCCGCGTGGGCTTGCTGGGCCAGGGCGAGGCGGCTGGCGGGGCCTGCGCGCGAGCGGCCGACGATGTGGTGGCGATGCTGCTCTGTTGCTGGGCCAGGGCGAGGCGGCTGGCGGGGCCTGCGCGCGAGCGGCCGACGATGTGGTGGCGATGCTGCTCTGCTGCTCTGTTACCAGTGAGGCTGGCGGCGCGGTGTGCCAGGAGCGGCAGCAGCTGGATCGAGCGGATGGTGCTGCCACGCGATGGTCAACGCGCGGGCGGGGAGGGACGGCTCTATCTGTTGCTCGTCGTGAAGAACAGCAACGAAGAACAACTCGAAAAAGAGGCTCCAAATCCTCAGATTTCTCGCGATTTTGGATGAATTGGAGCACGAAAATTGGGGAAGATGTAGATCAACACAAGAGACAACAGATCCATGGACCAAAACCACAAAAAACGCAACAAATTCGGAGATCAATTTTCGAGCTATTTTTTGGGGAAATTTTTTGGAAAAAAAAAAATTTTGGGCGAAAATTGGAGAGATTTGTGGTCAAATTCGTGGCAACCTTTGCTCTGGTACCATATGATGAGGCCTAAGGCCACGTGTGTTGCCCGATCTCACGAATTGACCGAGGGAAAGGCGGGGGAGAGGAAGAACACGAAGAACACGGCGAAGAACACGATGAACACACGCGAACGCACGCAACACAACCCGATACAATTCGGTTTACTCCCGATAGCCCGAACCACTATCCCGATAGAATCCCTCAAGGAGAGACACGAGGTAGAATCCCCGAGAGAAAGACCGATATACGATCTATGGAGTCACACGAGTGAGAGACCGCGGTAGAATCACAAGTGCGAAAGATAAATCATATAAGGAGTGCCTTGATACAACTCATAGATTTGTGTCTAAGAGAGGAGGGGGTTTCCCTAATCCCAAAGGGATGGTGGAGGCATAAGCCAAGTTCTCACTCAAGTTATGTCTTTCCTAATGAAGGGGGAGGTGGGAGCCTATATATAGTGAGCCACCAAAGGAGGGGTAGTTTAGGCATACAAAGGGATAAAGGGTTCAGATTTGATGCTCTTTGCAGTGGGGCGTCAGGGCCAGCACAGGTAGGGCGATAGGGCCGGCGCAGGTAGGGCGGCAGTGCCGTCATCCTCAGGCGTAGTGGCGGTGCGGCAGTGCCGGTCTTCCTGGCGCGTCTCCTTATCCTCGACGTTCTCTTCCATGCTTCCACGACCTCGGCCTTGAGTTCTCGAGCCTCCATGGTGTCGTCCACTTCCTTCGTACTTGGCGATGTGTTCCTATCATGGTCATATGAAGGAGGATGAAGTAGCATACCATTCATGAGAGACAATTGTAGGCACGCATAAAGGAGAAGATTCACCTTTGCGTGACGTGTCGACGTTGACGCACATGATGCGGTGGAGACCGAAGGTCGCCCCGTATCATGTAGCCCTCTTCTTTTTGCGATCTATCCCACGAGCGAAGCTTTTCGAGTGTTGCGAAACATCGCACGAGGTCCCGACCGTGAGGGTGTGCGTTGTGTGAGTAAAGCTCATAAGTGGAGCTCGTGAGTGGCCAGCAAAAGAGTAAGAGCATAGCGTGCTAGTAAAAAAAAAAAAAAAAGAGAAAAGCAAAGTGCAAAGTGCCACCGATACAAAAAAAGAGTGAAAAGCTTTTAAGCAAGCAAGAGAGATAGAGAAGAGAGACCTCGTGCGAATCTTGGTGTTTCTACTCTATGCAACCTAGCTTCGATCTCTTCTTGCGTTAGTTTGACATTGAGCACCCTTGCTTTGGGGTTTTTCATTTTTCCGCTCGTTCCTTGGTCGCACTAACCCCGCTTATCCCGTGTGTGAGTTCCATATCTTTTCCGTGTTTATAGTGATCATCGCTTTGACATTTGAGTTTTTGGATCTTACCCACTCTTAACAACAAACTTGATTTCGGATTTCATCTTTTGGCTTTCCACCACACTCACCTAACACCATAGTTGCTAGCTTTTGCGTGTGTCTTTGTGTGAGTGCCCGATACAATTGTTCTAACTCTCGGTTTGTTGGATCACCCCAATCTTGTCATACCACGGTAAGATTGCGAGGTAGTGTTCTTCCACTAACATACACCATATACATATTGTCGTGCTAACATGGATAGTGAAGAAGAAGATACGGAGGAGTACACGGAGCACTTCGAGGAGGATACCTCTTCAAGCACCGCGGATGTGGAGGAACATGTGGAGCTCTACACCGACTATGGCTCCGCAAGCATCGCCAACATGACCGACATCGAGGAGCTCTACACCGACTATGGCTCCGCGAGCATCGCCAACATGGACGACATCGACGAGCTCTACATCGACACTTGCTCAACAAGCATGGACGACATGGTGGAGCACCATCACGAGGACGACATCGACCCCACCATGTCCACCGCCGATGCTCCCACATACCCCTACTTGGCTAATGGAGCTACATATGAAGATCGAGGACCTCCACGATGGCATCATCATGTGGATCATCAAGAGCGTCCCCAACATATTCGGCATCGACACACTTCTCCAAGCTCCACAAGGCGCCATCGTGAGAGTGCCTATGCACAAGATCATCGACATCACGGACATCATATGGAGCATCAAGAGCACCCCCAACATGAGCCATCAACTAGGCAAGGCAAGGACCGTCATCGACTCACACCATCTCATGATCGTCGTCGACCACCACCACCTCATGGTCTACATCGACATCCTTCCACACATGATCTTCGACGACACCACTCAAGACATGGTGATGAGGCAAGAAGACGAGAGCCTCGACATGAAGACCTTCCTCATAAGGCGACTTCTACCTCTTGCGCAACCACCACAATGGCCCCTACCTCGTCATATGCCTATGGACTACGATGCTACAAGTGCAAGCAACAAGGCCACCTTCCACGGGAATGTCCCAATCTCCTATGTGAGGTGTGCAAGGCCAAGGGTCACGTGGCATGGCAATGCACAACGCCAAGCGCCAAGAAGCTCTACTTCGACGAGCTCAATCCACAAGTCTCCAAGATGCCACCACTTGAGGACGACTTAGGAGGCGATGGAGTTGAGCATGGTGAGCATGGGATTCTCCCTTCACCTATGGAGGCGCATGGAGTTGATATGGTTGAGCATGGGAAGTTCCCTTCAACTAAGGAGGCGCATGGAGATGGGCAAGTCGAACCTACTCCTACATGCTTGTTTGATGAGTTGGTACCAACCCCATGTGAGCATGAGAGCCACTTAGCCCACTTGAGCGAGAGTGATAGTGAGTTGAGTGACTTCCACCCCATATGTGAGTTTGAGTGCTTCCATTTGGAGGACATGAGTGATACACAAAGTGAGTTGAGAGAGGTAGATGATAGGTCCATGGAGGACATCGCATTTGCTAACACATTAACCTCTCCCTCGCTTGTGTCTTCTTATGTTGCACTAGGTTCCACGGAGGACGAGTTCCCGCTCATGGAGACGATGTACATGGTGCATGAAGATAATGACATCTCACCATGCTTGCTCCAAGATGAACATGGCGACCACATGGATCCTCCTACTTCCACAACACCTACTTCACATGAGTCGACCTACAAAGGTAACAACATAGGTGTTGATGATGCCATGATCCCGCTAGTGGACATGATGACTAATGAGTGCATGCATGATCTTGATGATACATTTGCTACGTCACTTGATTCTTTCATATTCCCATGTGATGCTTTGCTTGCTAACATTGTTGACCATGTGGAATTGATTGATTGTGATAACATGAAGATGCCATGCTATGAGAGTTTCATATTTGCTCCGCTTGCTTGCAATGATAATGATTATACTCATGCTTGTGTTGTGACACCCTTGATGAACACTTGCTCTTTCCATAGGGTTGTCGACAACAATGATGACATTAGCTTTCACATGCTTTGCCCAAAATGTTTACACCATTCCATGATCCTTGCATCCAAGATTGTGAACAATTGCTCTTTCTTATGCTTGGAATGCAAGAATGCTTATTTTATTGTTCACGAGATGGCCCCCATAGCCTTCTCAATTTTTGATGATCATGAGTTACCACATGCCATGAATGCACCTTCTTGCCATATGCACCATCGCCATGCATTTCATACTATCTTGCTTGACACTAATGGTGATGTGCACAAGACATGGAACATCATGATGGATGATGTTTTCATCTACCATGCACACACGCTTTTTGTCTTGTTTCTTCCATGTGTAGCCACAAGGACGACAACTTCCACCGCCACGGAGCATGAGCTCACGAAACACGCAATTGAGAGCTACCCCATCAAGGACCTAACCCGCGGGAATCACACCAAAGGGTATGTTCCCACAAGCCTTCGCCCTCATGTGTTTCCGACTTGGTTTGTTGAGCTTTCGGTTTGGTCCAATTCCTCGTCACCTCTTTTGCTTCTTATGCAACATATGTTGAAACATCTTGTTGGCACAATGGTTGTTGTATGTATTGATGCTTTCATCATACACTCCGAGAATCTCAAGGACCATGTCATACATGTGAGAGACACCATATGCATCTTGTGCCACAAGTTACACAAAAAGTTGCCCTTCTTTGGATTTCTCATTTTATCTATGGCAATTGAAATTGATTCTTTGACACTTGCGGATACCCATACTTGGCTCACGCCAACCATACTTTCCCAAGCTAGAAGTCTCCATGGCTTTGCCATTGCACATAACAATTTTGCCCCAAATTTTGCCGCCGATACTCGCCTTTTGATTGTTCCATTTGAGTGGGACAATACGACATATCACATTTTTGCCACTTTACATGCACAAACTTTTGCCCCACCAAATTTTGGACACATCGACACTCTTTCGAATACCATTTTTGCCACATGCCACTTGGAGAAACGACTTGATGCTTCGTATTTGATTGAGACCCGTTATACATCGACACTCTTGTTCGCCGGTCACCAAATTGGCATCCACAAGCTTTCCTTTTGCAAGTTGCTTTTCCCCTTGTTCTTCTTCGACCGAGACTTGGCCCCTCCACCACTACATGGGAGACCCGTTATGGACTACAACAAAGACGCCTGCACTACGACGAGCTTCCCTAAGGACACAAGGGCACCTATACAAGTCCTTCCCGTCTACCTCATCGGTGAGGAGGAGCAAGAGTCGAGGACGACTCTTCCCCAAGGGGGGGGAGATGATGCGGGGTGGCTTTTGGACACCTCCGCTTCAAGACCGACAAGTGCATCCCCGCCTATCGTCGACGCTACACCATTGCCAAGGAGTCCCCCAAGTGGACCAACAACACAAAACCCCTCCATATATGTCAAGGTGAACTCCTTCCTCTCTATGGTCGATCTCAACACCCATGTGAACGGTATGCTACCTCATGCCTATCATCATGATATATATAGGTACCGACATCGACAAGAACCAAGAGAGAAGGAACCCCCATGGTGCAAGGAAGAAGGAAGAAGAAGAAGGAAAGAAGAGGAGAAGGAAGAGGAAGAAGAAGAGGGAGGAAGAGGCCCTGCCGGCCCAAAGGCCGGTCAGACCGGGCCACAGACCAGGCAGCCTGGCGCAGAGGCCGGTCAGACCGGGCCACAGACCGGGCAGGCTGGCACAAAGGCCGGTCAGACCGGGCCACAGACCGGACGGAGATTTCGACATTTCCGGTTACAGCACCCGATCAACCGGCCCCACGACCGGACCGGCCGGCCCCAGGCCCGGTCAGACCGGCCCCTTGACCGGATTTCACGGGTTTGGCCCACCAACTTGTACCTTTTCGACCCATGTTGCCTTGTATGCCTATATAAGACCCCAGCTCGCCCCCATAGCTGGTTAGACAAGATTTAGGCTTAAACATGACTTTGAGCTTTGTCTCCCTAGGGTTTCATCCCCTTTGTATCAAGGCACCCCATGTTGGATGATTGGATCTATGTGAGTGAGATTCTAGTGTAGCCCACTCTCTCTCCCTCACCTACCTCCATCCTCAACATCGATCTCTCACTCCGGGATTCTACCTCGAGTCTCTCCCGTGGTGATTCTATTGGCGTGGTCCATCGAGCCACGAGGGTAAGTATCGATTGTATCGGGTTGGTGTGCGTTGTGTTCTTCGCGTTCTTCGTGTTCTTCCGCCTCTCCCTCTCTTTCCCCTTTGATTCTTGGGTCATTCGCAAGATCGGGCCACACACGGGGTCACAGACCTTAACATAACCTATTAACAAGATGCCGAAGAGCCAGTTGCTGTTTTCTGCTGTTTTTGGTTTCAGAAATCCTAGTAACGAAATATTCTCGGAATTGGACGAAATCAACGCCCAGGGTCATATTTTTGCACGAAGCTTCCAGAAGACCGAAGGGGTGTCGAAGTGGGGCCACGAGGTGGCCACACCATAGGGCGGCGCGGCCCAGGCCCTGGCCGCGCCGGCCTGTGGTGTGGGCCCCTCGCGCCGCCTCTTGACCTGCCCTTCCGCCTACAAATAGCCTCCGTCGCGAAACCCCCAGTACCGAGAGCCACGATACGGAAAACCTTCCAGAGACGCCGCAGCCGCGAATCCCATCTCGGGGGATTCAGGAGATCGCCTCCGGCACCCTGCCGGAGAGGGGATTCATCTCCCGGAGGACTCTACACCGCCATGGTCGCCTCCGGAGTGATGAGTGAGTAGTTCACCCCTGGACTATGGGTCCATAGCAGTAGCTAGATGGTTGTCTTCTCCTAATTGTGCTTCATTGTTGGATCTTGTGAGCTGCCTAACATGATCAAGATCATCTATCTGTAATACTATATGTTGTGTTTGTCGGGATCCGATGGATAGAGAATACTATGTTATGGTGATTATCAATCTATTGTTTATGTGTTGTTTATGATCTTGCATGCTCTCCGTTATTAGTAGAGGCTCTGGCCAAGTTTTTGCTCTTAACTCCAAGAGGGAGTATTTATGCTCGATAGTGGGTTCATGCCTTCATTGACACAGGACGATGTGACAGAAAGTTCTAAGGTTGTGATGTGCTGTTGCCACTAGGGATAAAACATTGATTCTATGTCTAAGGATGTAGTTGTCGATTACATTACGCACCATACTTAATGCAATTGTCTGTTGCTTAGCAACTTAATACTGAATGGGGTTCGGATGATAACCTGAAGGTGGACTTTTTAGGCATAGATGCAGTTGGATGGCGGTCTATGTACTTTGTCATAATGCCCGGATTAAATCTCACTATATTTATCATATCATGTATATGCATTGTTATGCCCTTCTCTATTTGTCAATTGCCCGACTGTAATTTGTTCACCCAACATGCTTTTATCTTATGGGAGAGACACCTCTAGTGAACTGTGGACCCCGGTCCTATTCTTTACATAGCATACAATCTACTGCAATACTTGTTTTACTATTTTCTTGCAAACAATCATCTTCCACTCGATACGCTTAATCCTTTGTTACAGCAAGCCGGTGAGATTGACAACCTCATTGTTTCATTGGGGCAAAGTACTTTGGTTTTGTTGTGCAGATTCCACGTTGGCGCCGGAATCCCTGTTGTTGCGCCGCATCACATTTCGCCACCATCAACCTTCAACGTGCTTCTTGGCTCCTCCTGGTTCGATTAAACCTTGGTTTCTTTCTGAGGGAAAACTTGCCACTGTGCGCATCATACCTTCCTCTTGGGGTTCCCAACGGATGTGTACATCTACGCGCATCAAGCCTGTTTTCTGGCGCCGTTGCCGGGGAGATCAAGACACGCTGCAAGGGGAGTCTCCACTTCTCAATCTCTTTACTTTGTTTTTGTCTTGCTTTATTTTATTTACTACTTTGTTTGCTGCACCTAAACAAAACACAAAAAAATTAGTTGCTAGTTTTACTTTATTTACTGTCTTGCTCACTATATCGAAAACACAAAAAAATTAGTTACTTGCATTTACTTTATCTAGTTTGTTTTATTTACCGTTGCTAAAATGAATACCCTGAAAATACTAAGTTGTGTGACTTCACAAATGCAAATAATAATGATTTCCTATGCACACCTATTGCTCCACCTGCTACTACAGCAGAATTCTTTTAAATTAAACCTGCTTTACTAAATCTTGTCATGAGAGATCAATTTTCTGGTGCTAGTTCTGATGATGCTGCTGCCCATCTCAATAATTTTGTTGAACTTTGTGAAATGCAAAAGTATAAGGATGTAGATGGTGATATTATTAAATTGAAAGTGTTTCCTTTCTCATTAAGAGGAAGAGCTAAAGATTGGTTGCTATCTTTGCCTAAGAATAGTATTGATTCATGGACTAAATGTAAGGATGCTTTTATTGGTAGATATTATCCTCCCGCTAAAATTATATCTTTGAGAAGTAGCATAATGAATTTTAAGCAATTAGATACTGAACATGTTGCTCAAGCATGGGAGAGAATGAAAACTTTGGTAAAGAATTGCCCAACCCATGGACTGACTACTTGGATGATCATCCAAACCTTCTATGCAGGACTAAATTTTTCTTCGCGGAATTTATTGGATTCAGCTGCTGGAGGTACCTTTATGTCCATAACTTTGGGGGCGGCTACAAAACTTCTTGATGATATGATGATAAATTACTCTGAATGGCACACGGAAAGAGCTCCACAAGGTAAGAAGGTAAATTCTGTTGAAGAAACCTCTTCCTTGAGTGATAAGATTGATGTGATTATGTCTATGCTTGTGAATGGTAGATCTAATGTTGATCCAAATAATGTTCCTTTAGCTTCATTGGTTGCTCAAGAAGAAAATGTTGATGTGAATTTCATTAAAAACAATAATTTCAACAACAATGCTTATAGGAACAACTCTGGTAATAACTATAGGCCATATCCTTCTGCTAATGGTAATGGTTATGGTAATTCTTATGGGAATTCTTACAACAATAATAGGAGTGTACCCTCTGGTCTTGAAGCCATGCTTAAAGAATTTATTAGTACACAAACTGCTTTTAACAAATCTGTTGAGGAAAAGCTTGATAAAATTGATATTATTGCTTCTAGAGTTGATAGACTTGCCTCTGATGTTAATCTTTTAAAATTGAAAGTTATGCCTAATAATGATATTGATAATAAGATTACTACTACAGCAAATGCCATCCAAGTTATAATTAATGAGAATATAAGATTAATGGCTGAATTGCGTGCTAGGTGGGTGATACGGGGCGACCTTCGGTCTTCACCGCATCATGTGCTTCATCGCCAAGACGGCACGCCAAGGTGAATCTTCTCCTTTATGCGTGCCTCGTATCGCCCATTTGGGACGATATACTACTTCATACTCCGTCATGTCTTGATGATAGGAACTCGACGACAAGTACGGAGGGAAGAGAGGATGCCACGGAGACCCGAGGACGCAAGGCCGATGTCACGGAAGCATGGAAGAGAAGGAGGAAGAGGAGCTGGACGCTCCAGGCCGGAACTTCCGCCCCTGATGGCCGGAACTTCCGCCCCACCGGAACTTCCGCCCCCAAGGGCCGGAACTTCCGCCCAGATGCCGCCAAGATGCCTTCCAGCGCCCAGAGAAATGGATCAGGCCGGAACTTCCGCCCCGGGGGACCGGAACTTCCGCCCACTCGGAACTTCCGCCCAAATTCCGCCCAAGCTCCGAAAGTCCACCAAAACGCCCCTGGATGTTACTGCAAGGAAACGGGCCATATTCGGAACTAGGCCGGAACTTGACCGGAACTTCCGGCCCGGCCGGAACTTCCGCCCCCCAGGACCGGAACTTCCGCCCGGGGACCGGAACTTCCGCCCCTCAGGACCGGAACTTCCGCCACCGCGAACTTCAGCATAATAGTACTTTTCAGCGTGTAACCTACCCCTTCGCCCCCTACTATAAATAGCCTAGTTGGCTCAGATCTGAGATTAGACTTGATTTGAAAGAAAACCTGAGCTTAGCTCACCCTTGTGGGACCCCTACCTAGATCTATGATCTTGTATCCCCACCCGGGCTCCTTATCAACTCGTGAATATCTCTTTGGCGACTTCTACCGATTGTTTGATCTTTTGCTTGCACTTCTACCTTATTTGGTCTTTTGCTTGCACTTCTATCAAGCCTTCCGGTCTTTTCGCCCTTCTAGATCTCCCGAGCTTTGATTTGTCGATCTCTTTGCGGGACTTCTACCGGAAGGTCTTTTCCTGCAATCTCTATCGAGTTGGTGTTTCGAGCCAACGAGGGAAAACTCGAATTGTGTGCGTGTGTGTGTTGTATCCCCGCGTTTCCCCCACGTGTTCATCGCGTTCATCCACCTACCCCCACGTATCCCTTCAAATCCGTGAAGATTGGGCACATCCCTGGGCTTAGCCCTTATCATATGGTATCAAGAGCTCCTTGGTTGCCACGGATTTGACCCCCACACCCACCAATTTCGCCCAAAAATTTTTCCAAAAAATTTTCCAAAAAAAAAATAGCCCCAAATTGGCCTTGGTTGGATCTCGCGATTTGTTGAGTTTTTGGTGGTTTTGGTCCAATAGAAACTTGTCTTTGGTGTTGATCTGCAATTCCCCCACCTTCCCACCGCTCTTAGTGCCAAATTTTCCACGAATTCGAAGATTTTCGGCCCGGATTTCCGCCCAAATCGAAGAACAGCCCGCAGATCTGATTGCGACCGGAAGTTCTGCCCCGCAGGACCGGAAGTTCCGCC
The DNA here is from genome assembly GCF_019359855.2 of Lolium perenne. Classification (NCBI taxonomy): domain Eukaryota; kingdom Viridiplantae; phylum Streptophyta; class Magnoliopsida; order Poales; family Poaceae; genus Lolium; species Lolium perenne. The sequence continues at coordinate 94,049,690 of NC_067248.2, forward strand.
CGGGACCGGAAGTTCCGCCCCTGAGGACCGGAAGTTCCGCCCGGGACCGGAAGTTCCGCCCCTCAGGACCGGAAGTTCCGCCTGGCCGAATTTTTGACAGCATTCTTCGTTTTTCGTTTTGGCACTAACCCCTTGTGTTTGGACTTCGTTGTGTGTGCCATTTCAGCTACCACTAAGCTTCCGCAACATCAACTACGACGACGGCACCCCGAGGATCCAAGCGGTTCATTTGACACCTTCCACCATAGCAAGTTCAACATCGTCGGCCACCGTCATCAAGTGGTATAACTTGCCCCCTAACTTGTAGCCTTAGCTTCCTTTGCGTACCTTTCCTATCGAGAGTGGCTTTCTAGTGTTGCGAAGCATTGCGCAAGCGTCCCGACCGTGAGGGTGTGCGTGTGTTGAGCAAAGCTACGAAGCAAGCTCGTGTGAAAAGATAGGCAAAAGAAGAGTGACATACTTACATAGATAGTGAGAAAAAGAAAGCTTCTAAGCATACAAAAAAAAGAGAGAAAAAGAAAAAGAAAAAGAGTGTGAGTGACACCTATACACAAAAGAGTCCAAAGCTTATAAGCAAAAGAGAGAAAAGAGAAGAGAGGCGTCTTGCGCAAATCTTGTTGCTTCTCAATTTTGCAACCAAGCCACGGTCTCTCTTGCGTTAGCGTGACACCGAGCTAGTAGTCTTCGTTAGGACCAATTTTGTTCGTGCTCATTTTCCGTCGCGCTAACCCCATTTTGTCCCACGCGTGTGTTCCACCTTGTGCATGCCTTTTGTGATCACCGCTGTTGACTTGTGACTTTTGGATCTTACCCACTTTTGACAATAGACTTTTCGTTTGGTTCTTCCATTTGGCTTTCCACATCCATACCTAACACCATATAGAGTTTTGTTTTGTGTGTGTGCATACATATCGGTTGTTCCTCGACTTGAAACACCTTTTCGATTTTGGTTTGCAAGTTTTGACACTTTTGGTAGTTTTCCTTCCACCATATATATACACCAATCATGGAGACTAACATGGATAGTGAGGATGAGCCTACGGAGGACGACATGGAGTACGATGAAGGTGATAGCTCCGCAAGCACCGCGGATATGGAGGACCATGTGGAGCTCGACACCGACAATGGCTCTGCAAGCATTGGCGACATGACCGACATCGAGCATCTCTACACCGACCATGACTCGCCAAGCATGGACAACATGGTGGACCACCACTCCGAGCTCAACTACAACATCGACGACATGGTGGAGCACTACCTCGACTACGACTACGACACCATGATGGAGCACCGCACCGAGCACTACCTCGACTACGACTACGACTACGACACCATGATGGAGCACCGCACCGAGCACTACCTCGACTACGACTATGACACCATGGTGGAACCAAGCTTCAACACCACCTTGCACAAGACCGGTGCCTACAAGTTCCCCACCTTGGCCAATGGAACTACTTATGACGGTTGCGGACCTTCAAGACGGCGCCACCATGAGAGTGCTCACGCACATGATCATCTACATCGAGCTCGTCCTTTGGAACAACAAGAGCGTCCCCGCCATGATCGCCATCGACACTCTCCTCCGAGCTCAAGAAGGCACCACAAGCAAAGTGCCAAGCTACATGAACCATCATCTAGGCATGTTGAGGATCGTCATCGACACTCGTCACCTCAAGATCGTCGTCGACCATCACCACCTCATGATCACCATCGACATGCGTCACCACATGATCATCGCCGACACAAGTCACCTCATGTTCGCCATCGACCAACACATCCCAAGGATCTTCGACGACACCCCCCAAGACATGGTGATCATACAAGAAGACGAGAACCTCGACATGAAGCGGCCAAGGCTACAAAGAACAATAACACCAACCATATGGTGTCAACAAAGCCTAGCGCCACCACCAAAATGGCATCTCCAAGACCGCCTACACATGAGAAGATCTCCAATGGTGCGAGACAAGACGCTACATCAACAAGGAAGATGGTGGCAAGTGCACATAAAGAGGAACCACCTATCATGGTGCTTCAGCCTCCTACCGCCACCACCACATTGGCGCCTACAAGAAGCTCAAGCCCCAAAATGAAGACCGTGGAGTCTACACTTCAAGATGAAGGACGATCTACCCATCTTTATGCCAACATGACAATGATTTGTCCAGCAAGACCACGTAGCTCCCAATGCTTTCGTTGCACACAAGACGGTCATCATCTTTGGGAATGCCCCAATCTCCATTGTGATGTGTGCACATCCAACAAGCACATGACATGGGAGTGCAACACACCTCAAGCCCACAAGCTCTACTTCGCCCAATTGGATGCCCAATTCGCCAACAAGACACTTCAAGATACCATCATCTTCAAAGAATGGTGCAAGGAAATGGACAAGATGACGACTATGAAGCCCACACTTCAAGATGGAGCACGAGAAGGCCAAGACAAGAGTGACGTTGATTCGAGCCTAGCTCTCAACAACACCATAGCGCCATCAAATGGTGTCCACATGGGAGGCGATGGAGTTGAGAATGGTGAGCATGGGAGGATCCCTTCACCAATGGAGGCGAATGGAGTTGAGAATGGTGAGCATGGGATGATCCCTTCACCAACGGAGGCGCATGGAGATGACAAAATCGAGCCTACTACTATATGCTTGAATGATGAGATGGTACCAATCCCATGTGAGCATGAGAGCCACTTAGCCCACTTGAGTGAGAGTGATAGTGAGTTGAGTGACTCCCACCCCATATGTGAGATTGAGTGCTTCCATTTGGAGGACATGAGTGATACACCAAGTGAGTTGAGAGAGGTAGTTGATAGGTCCATGAAGGCCATTTCACATTCTAACAACTTAACCTCTACCTCTAGTGTGTTTTCTCATGTTGCAATAGGTTCCATGGAGGACGAGTTCCCGATCATGGAGAAGATGTACATGGTGCATGAAGATGATGATATCACACCATGCTTACAAGAAGTCAAAGATGTCGACCACATGGATCCTACCACTTCCACAACACCTACCTCAAATAAGTCGGACTACAAAGGTAACAATATAGGTGTTGATGATGCCATGATCCCACTAGTGGACATGATGACTTATGAATGCATGCATGATCTTGATGATACAATTGATATGTCATATGCTTCTTTCCTTTTCCCATGTGATGCTTTGCTTGATAACATTGTTGATCATGTGGAATTACTTGCTTGTGACAATATGGTCATGCCATGCTATGAGAGTTTCACTTTCTCTTCTATTGCTTGCAATATGTCGAACAATTGCTCTTTCATGTGTGTTGCTTGCAATGATAATGATGCTAATGCTTGTGTTGTGACACCCTTGATGAACACTTGCTCTTTCCATAGGGTTGTCGCCAACAATGATAACATGTTAAACATGCTTTGCCCAAAATGTTTGCACTATTCCATGTTCATTGCATCCAAGATTGTGAATAATGACTCTTTCTTATGCTTGGTATGCAAGAATGCTTATTTCATTGTCCATGAGATGGCCCCCATAGCCTTCTCAATTTTTGATGATCATAAGTTACCACATGCCATGAATGCACCTTCTTGCCATATGCACCATCACCACGCATTTCATACTATCTTGCTTGACACTAATGGTGATGTGCACAAGACATGGAACATCATGATGGATGATGTATTCATCTACCATGCACACACGCTTTTTGTTTTCTCAATTGTGTGTAGAGGTACCCGAACGACAACATCCACCGCCACGGAGCATGAGTTGACGACACGTGCCATCGAGAGCTACCCCACCAAGGATAACCTCCATCACCAAACCCGCGGGATTCAAACCAAAGGGTATGTTTCCCAACACCTTCGCCATCGTGTGTTTCCGACATTTCTTGTCGAGCTTCCGGTTTGGTCCAATTCCTCGTCACCTCTTTTGCTTCTTATGCAACATATCTTGAAAGATCTTGTTGGCACAATGGTTGTTGTATGTATTGATGATATCATCATACGCTCCGAGAACCTCAAGGATCATGTCATACATGTGAGAGACACATTATGCACCTTGTGCCACATGTCACACCAAAAGTTGCTCTCCTTTGGATTTCTCATTTCATCTTTGGCAATTACAATGGATTCTTTGACACTTGAGGATACCCATAATAGGCTCACGCCAACCATACTTCCCCAAGCTAGAAGTCTCCATAGCTTTGCCATTGCATATAACAATTTTGCCCCAAATTTTGACGCCGATAGTTGCCTTTTGATTGTTCCATTTGTGTGGGACAAGGCTACACACAACATTTTTGACACCTTCAAAAGCAAACTTTTACTTGCACAACTTGTTGTCCTACCACATTTTGGATACATCGAAACTCTTTTGATCACCATTTTTGCAAAATGCCTCTTGGAGAAACGACTTGATGCTTCGTATTTGATTGAGAGCATAATACAAGTTAGTTCAAGATCGAACCCGGCTCTAATACCTTTCCCATGCTTTGCATTGAACATACCGAACAATTTCTCTTTCTTATGGTTCTTTGGCAAGCATGATGATGTGATTCTTACCGTTGGTGTTGCCTCAAACAAGTTGACCAATTCCTATTTCATTTGGTTGGTTGGCACACACGGTTGTGTAAATGTTGTTTTGATGAACGTTTTGGACGATATGTTGTGTGGTGCACCAAATAGGAGGACCAATTTCTCTTTCCAATGGTTTGTGTGCACACACGTTGATGACATTTTGGACACTCTTTCTTATGTGTTTTTGCCAAATTCTCCACTTGTTGCTTCAAGGATGTTGAACAATTTCTCTTTCCGATGCCTTGAGAGCAACAATGAAAATGACTTTCTACATGAGATGAACACCACGGTTGTCTCACAATTTGGAGTTTTTGTGTTTCCACATTTGGAAGATGTTCATAAGGAGTTCTTACACATTGACCTTGCACATGCCTTAATCTTGATATATTTGTGTTGTGCTAACGGTGTTGTGCATATGAAAGGACATGTCATCTATGATGTGCTCCAATATCACACACAAACATATTTTGCTTGGTCTTTGTTGTGTGAAGGTACAAGTGACTTGTGCATGAGTGTCAACGAATGGGTTCAACCCCACACCTCTACTACACAAGACCTCTCCATGAGAGCACACCGACATTACGATAAGGTGACCTCCTTCTACATAAGGCCCCTTGCTCAATCCGTTGAACATTGGCTATGCTTTGAGTGTTCTCTTGCTTCTCTTGTGCTATTGATAGGGCTCTTGACAAGTGACGAGACATTCAAGCGTGGTTGTCATCTACCTCCTATACAAGTTTGTGAAGAGCTATCGTCGAGGACGACTCTTTTTCAAGTGGGGGGAGATGATACGGGGCGACCTTCGGTCTTCACCGCATCATGTGCTTCATCGCCAAGACGGCACGCCAAGGTGAATCTTCTCCTTTATGCGTGGCTCGTATCGCCCATTTGGGACGATATACTACTTCATACTCCGTCATGTCTTGATGATAGGAACTCGACGACAAGTACGGAGGGAAGAGAGGATGCCACGGAGACCCGAGGACGCAAGGCCGATGTCACGGAAGCATGGAAGAGAAGGAGGAAGAGGAGCTGGACGCTCCAGGCCGGAACTTCCGCCCCTGATGGCCGGAACTTCCGCCCCACCGGAACTTCCGCCCCCAAGGGCCGGAACTTCCACCCAGATGCCGCCAAGATGCCTTCCAGCGCCCAGAGAAATGGATCAGGCCGGAACTTCCGCCCCGAGGGACCGGAACTTCCGCCCAAGTTCCGCCCAAGCTCCGAAAGTCCACCAAAACGCCCCTGGATGTTACTGCAAGGAAACGGGCCATATTCGGAACTAGGCCGGAACTTGACCGGAACTTCCGGCCCGGCCGGAACTTCCGCCCCCCAGGACCGGAACTTCCGCCCGGGGACCGGAACTTCCGCCCCTCAGGACCGGAACTTCCGCCACCGCGAACTTCAGCATAGTAGTACTTTTCAGCGTGTAACCTACCCCTTCGCCCCCTACTATAAATAGCCTAGTTGGCTCAGATCTGAGATTAGACTTGATTTGAAAGAAAACCTGAGCTTAGCTCACCCTTGTGGGACCCCTACCTAGATCTATGATCTTGTATCCCCACCCGGGCTCCTTATCAACTCGTGAAGATCTCTTTGGCGACTTCTACCGATTGTTTGATCTTTTGCTTGCACTTCTACCTTATTTGGTCTTTTTCTTGCACTTCTATCAAGCCTTCCGGTCTTTTCGCCCTTCTAGATCTCCCGAGCTTTGATTTGTCGATCTCTTTGCGGGACTTCTACCGGAAGGTCTTTTCCTGCAATCTCTATCGAGTTGGTGTTTCGAGCCAACGAGGGAAAACTCGAATTGTGTGCGTGTGTGTGTTGTATCCCCGCGTTTCCCCCACGTGTTCATCGCGTTCATCCACCTACCCCCACGTATCCCTTCAAATCCGTGAAGATCGGGCACATCCCTGGGCTTAGCCCTTATCAGTGGGATAGAGAAGAAAATAAAAAACTAGCTAAAGAGAATAATGTAGCTAAAGTTTGGACTATTACCACCATTAGTAATGATAATGATTCACATGTTGTTGCACCTCCTACTATCAATGGTAAAATAATTGGTGTTGGCAATGTTTCTACTCCTAGTGCAAAGCGAACAAAACTGCCTGAAATTGCTAAAACTGCTGAAACTGCTTGTGATAAAACTGCTGAAATTTTTTCCAACCTTGGGAACAATGATCCCATTGCTGTAGCTCATAATGATTTAGATTTTGATGATTGCCACATCTCTGAAGTTATAAAGTTCTTACAAAAATTTGCTAGAAGTCCCAATGCTAGTGCTATAAATTTAGCCTTTACAAAATATATTACAAATGCTCTCATAAAAGCTAGAGAAGAGAAACTAAAACTTGAAACTTCTATTCCTAGAAAGTTAGAAGATGGTTGGGAGCCCATCATTAAAATGAAATTCAATGACTTTGAATGTAATGCTTTATGTGATCTTGGTGCAAGTATTTCTGTTATGCCTAAAAAGATTTATGATATGCTTGACTTGCCACCATTGAAGAATTGTTATTTGGATGTTAATCTTGCCGATAATGTTAAAAAGAAACCTTTGGGGAGGATTGATAATGTGCGCATTACGGTTAACAATAACCTTGTCCCCGTTGATTTTGTTGTCTTGGATATCGAATGCAATGCATCTTGTCCTATTGTGTTGGGACGACCTTTTCTTCGAACCGTTGGTGCTGTTATTGATATGAGGGAAGGTAATATTAAATATCAATTTCCTCTCAAGAAAGGTATAGAACACTTCCCTAGAAAGAGAATGAAGTTGCCTTTTGATTCTATTATTAGAACAAGTTATGATGTTGATGCTTCTACTCTCGATGTTACTTGATTTGCACTTTCTGCGCCTAGCTGAAAGGCGTTAAAGAAAAGCGCTTATGGGAGACAACCCATGTTTTTACTACAGTACTTTGTTTTATATTTGAGTCTTGGAAGTTGTTTACTACTGTAGCAACCTCTCCTTATCATGTTTTTGTGCCAAGTAAAGTTTCTATGTCAAAGTTGATGTTATATTTGGGATCGCTGCGCAGAAACAGCATTGCTGTCTGTCACGAATCTGGGCACAGGTCTCTGTAGAAAATTCAAAAAAATCTGCCAATTTACGAGCGTGATCCTCAGATATGTACGCAACTTTCATTTGTTTTGAGTTTTTCCATTTGAGCAAGTCTGGTGCCATCTTAAAATTCGTCTTTACGGACTGTTCTGTTTTTGACAGATTCTGCCTTTTATTTCGCATTGCCTCTTTTGCTATGTTGGATTCATTTCTTTGATCCATTAATGTCCAGTAGCTTTATGCAATGTCCAGAAGTGTAAAGAATGATTGTGCCACCTCTGAACATGTGAATTATTAATTGTGCACTAACCCTCTAATGAGTTTGCTTGACACTAGTAGAAAACCTCTCATCCATCTAAGCCATTGGTACCGGTTCCCTTACGAACCGGTACCAATGGGGTCATCTGTACCGGTTCAAGGGCTCTGGCGGGCGAGGACATTTGGTACCGGTTCGTGAGGAGCTTTCGTACCGGTTCGTGTTAGGAACCGGTACGAAACGTCTTCGCCCAAAATTCAGACGCGTGGTGGGGCCCGGGCTGGACCTTTGGTACCGGTTCGTAACACGAACCGGTACCAAAGGGTACCCGGCTATATCAAATCGCCCCAGATCCCTTCCCGAGCCCCTGCAGGCTCTCATTTTTCTCTTCTCCCTCACACTCTAAATTTTGCTCCACCTCTCACACTCCAATAATCTTCATTTTTCTCCACCATTTTAACAAGATTAACGGCACCCATCTATCTAAGGGTTAGCAATATCATCCTTCCTTTCGGCGTTCCTAATTTAGCTAATTTCTTTGGTAGTTTTAACTCGTACTATTTTGTAGTGCAAGCAAGGTGTTCGATGAAATGCCTAAGTTAGTGATTTTATTTTTTTTATATGCAATTTGAGCTGAAATTATGGTATGTTTTGTAGGTTTTAATTAGTATCATATCCCCGTCCTTACCGCCGTCGATCGCCAGCGTCGTCCCCTAGCCGGCACGGTACCACACCTCGGTGAGCCCCTCTTCTTTTTTATAAAAAACAATTAGTTTTATGTGATGAACTTGAATATTAATTAAGTTGGTCACTCATATATCCATGATGTTGTGTACTTAATGATTTTTGATATACATATAAAATGCAGATGAGTCGACAATGGATGTACGGTGACCGGTGCCATCCCGAGTTCATTACTGGCATGCATTATTTTCTCAACGTGGCTGAGGCAAACAGGCGGTCGAATGGTTTCATGTATTGTCCATGTAGTTCCTGTAAGAATATGAAGGATTACCCTACCTCGAAGACCCTTCACATCCACCTGCTGGAGAATGGTTTCATGCCCAGCTATAATTGTTGGACCAAGCACGGAGAAAGAGGGGTTATATTGGAAGACAACGAAGAAGAAGAGGATAGTGACAACTATCCCTTATTCACTGAAGACGGTGGTAGTAGAATGGGGGAAGATGAAGCTGAAGAAGAGCCCATTTTCGATGAGCCGATTTTTGATGACCCGGATGACGATTTGGGTCGGGCCATTCTTGATGCGAAGATGAACTGCGGAAATGAAAAGGAGAGGTTGAAGTTGGAGAAAATGTTAGAGGATCACAACAAACTGTTGTACCCAAAATGCGAAAATGGTCAGAAAAAGCTGGGTACCACGCTGGAATTGCTGCAGTGGAAGGCAGAGAATGGTACTTCTGACAAGGGATTTGAAAAGTTGCTGAAAATAATAAAGAAGATGCTTCCAGGGGAGAACGTGTTGCCCTCTAGCACGTACGAAGCAAAGAAGGTTGTCTGCCCTCTAGGATTAGAGGTGCAGAAGATACATGCATGCATCAATGACTGCATCCTCTACCGCGGGGAGTACGAGAATTTGAATGCATGCCCGGTATGTAGTGCATTGAGGTATAAGATCAGGCGAGATGACCCTGGCGATGTTGAGGGTGAGTCCACCCCCAGGAAGAGGGTTCCTGCGAAGGTGATGTGGTATGCTCCTATAATACCACGGTTGAAACGTTTGTTCCAGAACAAAGAGCATGCCAAGTTGTTGCGATGGCACAAAGAGGACCGTAAGAAAGATGTGATGTTTGAGACACCCCGCCGACGGGTCGCGGTGGAGAAAAATCGACAGAGAGTTCAAGTCATTTTCAGATGACGCAAGGAACTTAAGATTTGGTCTAAGTACAGATGGCTTTAATCCTTTCGGGGAGCAGAGCTCCAGTCATAGCACCTGGCCAGTGACTCTATGTATCTATAACCTTCCTCCTTGGTTGTGCATGAAGCGGAAGTTCATTATGATGCCAGTGCTCATCCAGGGCCCGAAGCAACCCGGCAACGACATTGATGTGTATCTGAGGCCATTGGTTGAAGAACTTTTAGAGTTGTGGCGTGTCGAAGGTATACCTGTGTGGGATGAGCACGAACAAAAGGAATTTAACCTACGAGCGTTGTTATTTGTAACCATCAATGATTGGCCTGCTCTTGGTAACATTTCAGGGCAGTCAAACAAGGGATACAATGCATGCACACACTGTTTAGGTGAGACTGATAGTAATTATTTGGGAAACAAGAATGTGTACCTGGGGCATCGTCGATTTCTTCCAAAACAACATCACGTCAGAAAGAGAGGAAAGCATTTCGGAGGTGAGGCAGATAACCGAACGAAGCCTACCCGCCCTAATGGGGAAGTTATATATGATATGGTCAAGGATTTAAAAGTGATCTTTGGAAAGGGTCCCGGCGGACAATCTGTTCCGCATGATGTTGACGGACACGTACCCATGTGGAAGAAGAAGTCGATATTTTGGGAGCTACCCTACTGGAAATTCTTAGAGGTTCACTCTGCAATCGACGTGATGCACGTGACGAAAAATCTTTGCGTGAACCTGCTAAACTTCTTGGGCGTGTATGGGAAGACAAAAGATACACCGGAAGCACGACAGGACCAGCAAAGTATCCACGAAGGAAACAACCTGAATCCAGAGAAGTATCAAGGTCCTGCCAGCTATGCTCTTACCAAAGAGGAGAAGGAGATCTTTTTTGAAGTCCTGAGTAGCATCAAGATCCCGTCTGGCTTCTCGTCGAATATAAAGGGAATAATAAACATGTCGGAGAAAAAGTTTCAAAACCTAAAGTCTCATGACTGCCACGTGATTATGACACAATTACTTCCGGTTGCATTGAGGGGGCTTCTGCCGGAAAATGTTCGAGTACCCATTGTGAATCTATGTGCGTTCCTCAATGCAATTTCTCAGAAGGTGATCAATCCACTTACTCTACAAAATTTACAGAAGGATGTGGTCCAATGTCTAGTCGCCTTCGAGTTGGTGTTCCCACCATCCTTCTTCAATATTATGACACATCTCCTAGTTCACCTGGTCGAAGAGATTGGCGTTCTCGGTCCTGTATTTCTACACAACATGTTCCCCTTTGAGAGATTCATGGGAGTCTTAAAGAAGTACGTTCATAACCGTGCTAGGCCAGAAGGAAGCATCTCCAAGGGCTATGGAACAGAGGAGGTCATTGAGTTTTGTGTTGACTTTATTCCTGACCTTAAGCCGATCGGTGTTCCTGAATCGCGCTATGAGGGGAGACTGCGTGGAAAAGGCACGCTAGGAAAGAAATCAGCAACGTGTATGGACGGACATTCTTTCACTCAAGCACACTACACAGTTCTACTTAATTCCATCTTGGTGGCTCCGTACAAAGAGGAACACAAGGAGATCTTACGCTCTAAATACCCGGAGCAACGTGAAGATTGGATTGATGGAGAACACATGAAGACTTTCGGCGGTTGGTTGCAAACACGTCTCATGAATGTCACCGATGACGAGCAGCTGTACTTGTTGGCCAAGCAACCATCTTCTACTATATCGACTTTTCAAGGGTACGAGATTAATGGGAACACATTTTACACTTTCGCCCAAGACAAAAAGAGCACCAACCAAAACAGTGGTGTCCGCTTTGATGCAGAAGATGGCAATGGGAACAAGGTCACATATTATGGATACATAGAGGAGATATGGGAACTTGACTATGGACCTAATTTCAAGGTCCCTTTGTTCCGGTGTAAATGGTTCAACCTGAAAGACGGGGTACAGGTAGACCCGCGATGCGGAATGACTACAGTGGATTTCAAGAATCTTGGGTACGACACCGAACCATTCGTCCTAGCTAGTGAAGTGGCTCAGGTTTTTTATGTGAAGGATATGTCTAGCAAACCGAAAAAAAGAAAAGAAAGGCAAGAGGACACATCATACGATGAGCCAAAGCGGCACATAGTTCTTTCAGGAAAAAGAAACATCGTGGGAGTAGAGGACAAGACAGACATGTCAGAAGATTATAATAAGTTTGACGATATTCCACCCTTCAAGGTAAAAATTGACCCAAGCATCATCTTAAACAATGAAGATTGTCCATGGTTGCGTCGCAGTAAGAAGAAAGGGAAACGGGCGAAGAAAACTCAGAAGACTAGAGCAGATGGAGTATAACTTGTGTATCTCAATATGGAAATCACTTTTGTGTAATGATGTTACTGTATGTAAGATATTAACAATGGAGATGGTTGGCTTGTTTTACTAGTTAAGTCACGGGCTTGCAGGGAAATTTTTCCGAGGCGGAACTTCCGAATATGCCATATATAGGGCATGTGCACCAAGGGCATATTCGAGAAGTTCCGCCACGGGAGATTTCCCAACCCTTTCCCCAACATTGTTAGAGGAGATGGAGTCTTCCACGGGCTTGCAGGGAAATTTTTCCGAGGCGGAACTTCCGAAGATGCCATAGGGCGTGTGCACCAAGGGCATCTTCGAGAAGTTCCGCCACGGGAGATTTCCCAACCCTTTCCCCAACATTGTTATAGGAGATGAAGTCTTCCACGGGCTTGCAGGGAAATTTTTCCGAGGCGGAACTTCCGAAGATGCCATAGGGCGTGTGCACCAAGGGCATCTTCGACAAGTTCCGCCACGGGAGATTTCCCAACCCTTTCCCCATCCATGGTGATGAAACTCTCCATCCATGTTGGCTTGTTGAGCTGCTTCCCATGGTCTATCGATGCTCCTTTTATAGGCAGAGCGTCCTTATCCTGCCGACAGCTTTAGTACCGGTTGCAGACACCAACCGGTACTAAAGGTTACCCACGCGTCCTTATCCCACCGACAGGGCGTCGTGCGCTACATACTTTATCTCATCGAGCAGGGCGTCCTTATCCCACCGACAACTTTAGTACCGGTTGCACCCACCAACCGGTACTAAAGGTTTGCCTCGATCTGTCTTCCCGCCTATTTTCTTCCCGCGCTTTCCACCGGTTCCCGCCTCTGTCTTCCCGCCATTTTTTCACTATATATATGTAGGCTTGGCCACCATTTACTTATCACATCTAGACTCATCATTCTCTCCCATGGCTTCCATCGCAATATCTCTAACCCCCGGGAGGCGGAGGCGCTTTGCGCCTCGAACTACCCCTGCCCGCCGGGCTACCGCGTCCCGACCGGCTGGTTGCTAAGCGTCGGAGGCGCTTTTCTCCCACGCGCGGCGTCGTGGCGGGAAAGTTTCCCGCGCGACGTCGGGGCGGGAAACTTTCCCACGCGGACGGCGTCGTGGCGGGAGTAAAGAAAAGAAGTAGAAAAGATATAGAAAATAAATAAAAAAAGAAATAGAAAAGAAACAGAAAAGAAAAGGAAAAGAAATAGAAATAGAAATATAAAAAAATAGAAAAGAAAAGAAACAGAAAAGAAAAGAAAAAGAAAAGCAATAGAAAAAATAAATAGAAAAGAAAAGAAAAGAAAAAGAAACATAAAAAGAAAAGAAAAGAAACAGGAAAGAAAAAGAAAAGAAAAAGAAAAGAAATAGAAATAGAAAAAAATAGAAAAGAAAAGAAACAGAAAAGAAAAAAAAAAGAAAAACAATAGAAAAAATAAATAGAATAGAAAAGAAAAAGAAACAGAAAAAGAAAAGAAAAGAAACAGGAAAGAAAAAGAAAAGAAAAAGAAACAGCGAAAGAAACAACAAAAGAAACAACAAAAGAAAAAGAAAAAGAAAAAAACCCTTTGGTACCGGTTGGTACCACCAACCGGTACAAAAGACCTTTCGTACCGGTTGGTGGTACCAACCGGTACCAAAGTCCCTCTCCCCTGTGTTATGACTTAGGCGCGTGGCAAAACTTTGCCAAATTTCAACACCGCCGCCGCGCGCAGAGACATCGCCCCGAGCTCGCCGTCGCCCTCTCCCCGAGCTCGCCGTCGCCCGCGCCATCGCCCACAGCTACTGCCGTAGCCACCGCCGTCGCCATCGCCGAAGCTCCACGCGCCGCCGCCGTTGTCGTTGCCCGCAGCAGCAGGCCACCGTGTCGCCCGCCGCTCCACCTCTACCCGCGCCGGCAACCGAGGTGAGCACCCCCTCCTCTCCCTCCCTCGCCTCGCCTCCCTAGCGTCGCCTCCCTAGCCGCCGCGCGCTCGCCGGGAGGAGCCCGCGCGCGCGTCGGCCTGCCGCGCCGCGGTCGCAGCCGGCCTCCCCTCACGCACGCCCGCAGCGTGTTCGAGGAAATGCCGCGCCGCCGCCTCCTTCCCTGCCGCCTGCGCTGGCGCGGTAAGACGGGGAACACGCTCGCCTCCGTGTTCGAGGACGACGACGCCCAGCCTTGCGCGCTGCTTTTGGCCCTCGCCGCCCCTGTGCCTTGCCGGCGTCTTCGCGGGGTCGCCCAACGGCACCATGGACGCGGCCGTGAGCGCCAGATGGGGCGCGTCCACGACCACCGATGCTCCCCGATCCTCCGTGTCCCCCTTTTTTCGCGCGCTAGAATGTACCCGATGCTCGCCTCCCTTGAGCAGCGGCACCAGCGACACCACCGAGAACACCGCCGCCGTGGCCGCTCTCCGCCTGCGATAGGTGCCCGACGCCACAGTGGGGAGGGTGGTGCGGTCCGCAGCCTTGCCATCCACCGCCATAGTGTTTTCCATTTTGGGCCATCGGATAAAATTTTGTTTGGCATATTCATTTCAAAAGGAGGGCATATGTGTTTGTATTTCACATGATTATGCTATTAATTGCTTTCTTCATTTTGCAGTGACATTGAGGTATGGAGGACGGCACCTTCGTCCGAGATGAGGAGGGGGAAGAAGCGGTGCAGCAATTGATCTATGAGAGTGCCCGTGGTCCGCAACCCGACGATGGAGATGACAACGATTTCCAAGATTTTCTGAATGATTTCGGCGAGGGACTTGAGTCTGAACAAATTAGAAGAGACAACGAAGTGTCCATCACAAACTCCGGCGAGGTGTATATCTATGTATCAATTAGTCTATATGTTCATCCCTAGATGCATTCATTTATTTGTATTGCACTTATTAACAAATAATTTTTTCTTTTAGCCTTCTGGATCATCGAGCAAGTCTGTTAGATCAAAACGAGGCCCGACGCGGGTGCTAAAGGGCGAGGGCAGGTTAGCCCTCATGGCATTCAAGGATAATGGTGAACCAGTGGAGCCCAAGGAGTTTTGCCGCAAATTTACAAGTCAATCCGGAGTTATTGTTAGGGACCATGTACCGATCAGCATTCAAGAGTGGCATAAGCCGAAGAACCCGGAGAGTGGTGCTAGTTATGTCAACGACGCGATGAAAAAATTACTTTGGGACACGCTCATGACAAAGTTCAGCCTACCGGAAGACATGACGGAAGGCCAGAAGAATAAAGTCAAGGAATGGACATGGAAGAAGATGGCCATACAATTCCAGACCTTCAAGAAAAATTTATGGGACAAATATAAGAATGAAGATCCAGTATTCGATGATACTCTAGTGAAGATAAAAGATCACTGGGCCGCATTTAAGGACTATAAGAAATCGTCTACTTTTGTGTCCCGATCGAAGAAAAATACCGAAAATGCTGCAAAGAAGAAACTTCCGCATCATTTGGGGTCAGGTGGCTACAAGAGTGCCATTCCGAAGTGGACAGCGTTTGAGAATAAACTGATGGATCATGGAATCGTTCCACAGACATGGGACTGGCCCGAACGGTCCAAGTTCTGGTTGTTCGCTCATGGGGCAGGGTTGGACCCAAAGACAGGGCTGATCGTTGCGAAGGGAAAATGGAAGGAAAAAATTGAGGATATCGTACCGAAGCTTGTAGATGCAATTGAAAAGGTCAGAAAGGGAGAGTACATTCCCGATCGAGAGAATGACGAGCTGACACTCGCTACAGGAACCCTGAACATGTTGGACGGGTACGAGCTCGCCCAGGTCTCACCATGAAGGAAGCGTGGCCGGACAGCGCTGACACTTATAGAAGCCGTTCGCGAAAGAAGAAGAAGGACGCCGACATTGTAACGGAATTGTTAACTAGGGTGGAGGCTCTTGAGAGAAATCAAAGGGCACCTGACCAGCCACTGTTTCTACAGGATCCACAAGCCGATGCTGCCCCATCTCAGCGAAGAAGCAGTGTCGGTTCCTCGCATCTTGACGGATGTGGAGGAAGCTACCCCGTGGATTATGTCACGGAGAAGACAGATTGCGAGCTACATATGTTAATCGGGACCGCGTACGGTTAAGGTGGCGGTCGGCTATGTGTACCCAAGTGAAGATGGAGCAATGCACCATCATATGCCCATTCCACCTGGTTGTGTTCGTGTCGGGGTGGATGAAGTTGTTTCGGGTTTTGAAAAAGTGGAGCTTGATATTCCTAGAGGTGAAGATGAGAGGACACTGGCCGATGTGAAGCACGGTTTCGCCCTATGGCCGAAGAAGTACGTCGTCCTTTTGCAAAGGCCACCGACTCCTACACATGAGCAGCAAATGCCATCGACTCCTCCTGGTGGCAGTCCTGGTGAGCAGCCAAGTCCACACCTACCTGAGAGGGACCCCAGCGTGAGTCCACCATCTCGAGATCCTCCGCGTAAGACAGCGTCCGTTAAGCGGAACGGTACGCCGCCTAGGAAGAAAGCTAGAAAGGAGAAACAACTGCCGCCTACTGAGAAGTTACCTTGGGAAAAAACTCCAGAGGAAAGAGCGGAGGCCGTTCAGGCCGAGGTGAAGAAATTTTTTGCACCAAAAGTGCCAGAGATACCTTTCGAGAAGACACTAGATCCGGTGAAAGTTGTGCGTACCGTTGAGAATCTATATGACCCTGTACCATCGCCGCCATCTGACTATAGGCGTTCTATTGAAAGGTCGTATGACAAGATGATCGAGGCGACAAAACCCGTTAAATCGGGTATCAGGGAGATAAAAGGGATACACCAAGTCTACCAGCTCGGACAACAACCCGTTCAATCGGTCGAGCCTCTCAAGGTGTTTGACGGGAAGGCCGTTCAAAGTTCTCGACAAGACACAACCGATTACGCCTTGGCTGAACGAGCATATCAATTTGTTCAAGGGAAAGATTTGGTCGAGAATCTCAGGAAGCTACCAACATGTATGCGTAACTTGCATTCGTGGTACCTTGATGCCTCAAAGAAAGGGATCGAGACTATCATGGTGCGAGTTAGGGAAGAGCACTACTTCCAGGAATACTGTGTGAACGTTGACTTCAACGAGCTTTTCCAGTTATACAATCTCCGGGCCCTCGACAAATCTATCATCAGTTCCTATTGTCTGTAAGTGATTTATTTAATTTGAGAAGTCTTTAGCTCAGCTCGTTCATTGTCTGCAGATTATAATCCTTTGTGCGCTATATTATGCAGATCGAAGATACACGAATGCAAAAGGGATGAAATCACGCACATTGGGTTCATTGACCCGCACACAATGCATGTTAAAACCATAGAAGATCCCGTCTATAACAAGGATACACCGGAGACTTTGCTAAGGTTTTTGAAGCGACAACGTGACAAAAACCTAATAATTTGGCCTTACAACTTCCAGTGAGTCTTACTGTCTTATAACACATTATATTTTGCTCACCGTATGTCAAAATTTTAACCAATGACTTATATATATGACACTACATATTTAAACGTGCGTAGGTTTCACTTTATTCTTCTCGTCATCAATATGCAAACTGGAGAAGTTGAAGTCTTTGACTCACTAAGCAAAGAACCGGAACTATACTTGTCTTGTTATTTAATGCTCAAAAGGTAATTTTAATTGTTATCGGTTTGTTTCGTTAATTTCCTGCTATGAACTAATTGATAACTCTTTTATGCATTTTCTTTTGTCGGGCAGCGTATGGGCAACTTTCATCAAGGAAGATACCTCCCATGAATGGCCACAGAGGCTGCGATGGAAGGCGAAAGTAAGTAGTACTACCTAGGTCCACACACCTTTAATTATCATACTTGACTATTGTTTGATTGACTTATATTCTTGTAAAGAAATGCCCGCAACAACCACAAGGGACTGATCTCTGTGGATTCTACGTTTGCGAGTACATCCACAGAATTGTCAGCGAGAGAATGAATAATGCAAGAAATAAAGAGGTACGAAAACAATATTCACAAATTTGTTTTCTTATCATAAGTTGTGCTGAGTTTCAGTAATAGTTGTTTCATTGTGGTTTGAATATATATATATATACACACACACACATATCTCATGTACTCATTTGTATCTTATTCTTTTATAGTTGGCAACAAAGCGGAACAAGCTCTCAATCGATGACCGCTTCATAGCAATAGGCGAGGAATTGGCGGGATTCTTCCTTCGGGACGTCATACCACCATTCGCAGAGTTCCACTATGAATGAAGATGTACATGTTACATATATAGTTGGCTCGAAGAGTACCACTATGCTACATGTAATATATAGAGTACGGCTCGGAGAGTACCACTACTATGCATGAAGATCGATCTTCATGCATAGTGCTTCTTAATTTGCGATCTTATGCAATTACATGTGTGTTATATTATATGCACCAACTTGCTATGCATCATATTGATCTTCATGTACTACCTAAACCCAAACACGTTTCTGGTGCATCGACGCGATATGAAACAAACCGATATCCCTAAACCCCTCCAAAAACCCTAAAACTTCAATTCTCTGCCGCGGCAGAGATTCGGGCAAATTCCCTGCCGTGGGTGGGAACCTTTGGTACCGGTTCGTATTACCAACCGGTACCAAAGCTCCTTGGCCCTGAGCTCTCCTGGGCGCCCACGTGGAGGCGCCATTAATACCGGTTCGTAAGCAACCGGTACGAAAGGGGGGGGGGGCCTTTAGTGCCGGATAATTTATACCGGTTGAGAAACCGGTGCGAATGGCCCTTACGAACCGGTATAGATGAGCGTTTTTCTACTAGTGTGAAGTTTGATGTGAAGGAGTTTTCAAGGGTCAAGAGAGGAGTATGATACACTATGATCAAGAGGAGTGAAAGCTCTAAGCTTGGGGATGCCCCCGTGGTTCACCCCTGCATATTTTAAGAAGACTCAAGCGTCTAAGCTTGGGGATGCCCAAGGCATCCCCTTCTTCATCGACAACTTCATCAGGTTCCTCCCCTGAAACTATATTTTTATTCAGTCACATCTTGTGTTCTTTACTTGGAGCGTCGGTTTGTTTTTGTTTTTGTTTTTGTTTGAATAAAATGGATCCTAGCATTCACTTTGTGGGAGAGAGACACGCTCCGCTGTTGCATATGGACAAATATGTCCTTAGGCTTTACTCATAATGTTCAAGGCAAAGTTTCTTCTTCGTTAAATTGTTATATGGTTGGAATTGGAAAATGCTACATGTAGTAATTCTAAAATGTCTTGGATAATGTGATACTTGGCAATTATGGTGCTCATGTTTAAGCTCTTGCATCATATGCTTTGCACCCATTAGTGAAGAAATACATAGAGCTTGCTAAAATTTGATTTGCATATTTGGTCTCTCTAAGGTCTAGATAATATCTACTATTGAGTTTTGAACAACAAGGAAGACGGTGTAGAGTCTTATAATGTTTACAATATGTCTTTTATGTGAGTTTTGCTGCACCGGTTCATCCTTGAGTTTGCTTCAAATAACCTTGCTAGCCTAAACCTTGTATCGAGAGGGAATACTTCTCATGCATCCAAAATCCTTGAGCCAACTACTATGCCATTTGTGTCCACCATACCTACCTACTACATGGTATTTCTCCGCCATTCCAAACTAAATTGCTTGAGTGCTACCTTTAAAATTCCATCATTCACCTTTGCAATATATAGCTCATGGGACAAAATAGCCTTAAAAACTATCGTAGTATTGAATATGTACTTATGCACTTTATCTCTTATTAAGTTGCTTGTTGTGCGATAACCATGCTTCTGGGGAACGCCATCAACTATTGTTGAATATCATGTGAGTTGCTATGCATGTCCGTCTTGTCTGAAGGATCTATCACCTTAATGATTGGAGCATGCAAATTGTTAGAGAAGAACATTGGGCCGCTAACTAAAGCCATGAATCATGGTGGAAGTTTCAGTTTGGACATATATCCTCAATCTCATATGAGAATAATAATCATTGCTACATGCTTATGCATTTAAGAGGAGTCCATTATCTGTTGTCCATGTTGTCCCGGTATGGATGTCTAAGTTGAGAATAATCAAAAGCGAGAAATCCAAAATGCGAGCATCCTCCTTAGACCTTTGTACAGGCGGCATGGAGGTACCCCTTTGTGACACTTGGTTGAAACATGGCATGCAAAGATCCGGTAGTCCAAGCTAAGTAGGACAAGGTGCGGGCACTATTAGTATACTATGCATGAGGCTTGCAACTTGTAAGATATAATTTACATAACTCATATGCTTTATTACTACCGTTGACAAAATTGTTTCATGTTTTCAAAATAAAAGCTCTAGCACAAATACAGCAATCGATGCTTTCCTCTTTGAAGGACCATTCTTTTACTTTTATTGTCGAGTCAGTTTACCTATCTCTCTCCACCTTAAGAAGCAAACACTTGTGTGAATTGTGCATTGATTCCTACATACTTGCATATTGCACTTGGTATATTACTTTATGTTGAAAATATCCATGAGATATACATGTTATAAGTTGAAAGCAACCGCTGAAACTTAATCTTCCTTTGTGTTGCTTCAATACCTTTACTTTGATTTATTGCTTTATGAGTTAACTCTTATGCAAGACTTATTGATGCTTGTCTTGAAGTACTATTCATGAAAAGTCTTTGTCATATGATTCATTTGTTTACTCATGTCATTACCATTGTTTTGATCGCTGCATTCATTACATATGTTTACAATAGTATGATCAAGATTATGATGGCATGTCACTTCAGAAATTATCTTTGTTATCGTTTTACCTGCTCGGGACGAGCAGAACTAAGCTTGGGGATGCTGATACGTCTCCAACGTATCGATAATTTCTTATGTTCCATGCTACTTTATTGATGATACCTACATGTTTTATGCACATTATATGTCGTATTTACGCATTTTCTGGAACTAACCTATTAACAAGATGCCGAAGAGCCAGTTGTTGTTTTCTGCTGTTTTTGGTTTCAGAAATCCTAGTAACGAAATATTCTCGGAATTGGACAAAATCAACGCCCAGGGTCCTATTTTTGCACGAAGCTTCCAGAAGACCGAAGGGGCGTCGAAGTGGGGCCACGAGGTGGCCACACCATAGGGCGGCGCGGCCCAGGCCCTGGCCGCGCCGGCCTGTGGTGTGGGCCCCTCGCGCCGCCTCTTGACCTGCCCTTCCGCCTACAAATAGCCTCCATCGCGAAACCCCCAGTACCGAGAGCCACGATACGGAAAACCTTCCAGAGACGCCGCCGCCACGAATCCCATCTCGGGGGATTCAGGAGATCGCCTCCGGCACCCTGCCGGAGAGGGGATTCATCTCCCGGAGGACTCTACACCGCCATGGTCGCCTCCGGAGTGATGAGTGAGTAGTTCACCCCTGGACTATGGGTCCATAGCAGTAGCTAGATGGTTGTCTTCTCCTAATTGTGCTTCATTGTTGGATCTTGTGAGCTGCCTAACATGATCAAGATCATCTATCTGTAATACTATATGTTGTGTTTGTCGGGATCCGATGGATAGAGAATACTATGTTATGGTGATTATCAATCTATTGTTTATGTGTTGTTTATGATCTTGCATGCTCTCCGTTATTAGTAGAGGCTCTGGCCAAGTTTTTGCTCTTAACTCCAAGAGGGAGTATTTATGCTCGATAGTGGGTTCATGCCTTCATTGACACCTGGGACAGTGACAGAAAGTTCTAAGGTTGTGATGTGCTGTTGCCACTAGGGATAAAACATTGATTCTATGTCTAAGGATGTAGTTGTCGATTACATTACGCACCATACTTAATGCAATTGTCTGTTGCTTAGCAACTTAATACTGAATGGGGTTCGGATGATAACCTGAAGGTGGACTTTTTAGGCATAGATGCAGTTGGATGGCGGTCTATGTACTTTGTCGTAATGCCCGTATTAAATCTCACTATATTTATCATATCATGTATATGCATTGTTATGCCCTTCTCTATTTGTCAATTGCCCGACTGTAATTTGTTCACCCAACATGCTTTTATCTTATGGGAGAGACACCTCTAGTGAACTGTGGACCCCGGTCCTATTCTTTACATAGCATACAATCTACTGCAGTACTTATTTTACTATTTTCTTGCAAACAATCATCTTCCACTCGATACGCTTAATCCTTTGTTACAGCAAGCCGGTGAGATTGACAACCTCACTGTTTCGTTGGGGCAAAGTACTTTGGTTTTGTTGTGCAGATTCCACGTTGGCGCCGGAATCCCTGTTGTTGCGCCTCATCACATTTCGCCACCATCAACCTTCAACGTGCTTCTTGGCTCCTACTGGTTTGATTAAACCTTGGTTTCTTTCTGAGGGAAAACTTGCCACTGTGCGCATCATACCTTCCTCTTGGGGTTCCCAACGGACGTGTACATCTACGCGCATCAGGGGTTTTAGCAATTTTAGGCCTATAATAATTCTTTTGTTTAGGCACTTTAGAGGCATACATGAATTTTTGCTCTTTACCCACATAAGCTTTCTCCTTATACTTGAGAGAAGAAAAGGTTGAACCCAAGGTTCCCATAGCTTTTTCAAGTTCATCAATCCTATTGGTTTGATTATCCTGGACAACACAAGTTCCTAGGATACTAATTCTTTCATCAATTCCTCCTAAGAATTTATCAAGTTCATTAGTTTTATCAAGTAGCATTCCCAATTTAGTTTCAACACTTGGAAAATTTTTCTCTATGGTTTCCAATTTTTTCATAACATCCTCAAGAGAGATTTCAATTTTAACTTCATTAACAGGTGGTATTCCAACTAGACTCTCAATGATGCAGCTAGCTTCTAAAGGAGGAGTACCTAGGAAATTACCTCCCGAAAGAGTATCAAGAACATACCTATTCCAACTAGATAAACCAACATAAAAGTTCCTAAGAAGGATAGTGGTGGAGTGTTTCTTAATGCACCTATGATGAGCATTACTAATTCTGTACCAAGCATCTTTAAAACTTTCTCCACCTTGTTGCTTAAAAGAACGAACTTCAACTTCAGGATTACTCATGATAACAGTAGTAAAATAAACTAAGCAAATAAAGTAAAGACAAGTAACTAATTTTTTTGTGTTTTTGATATAGAGAACAAGACAGTAAATAAAGTAAAGCTAGCAACTAATTTTTTTTGTGTTTTGTTTAAGTGCAGCAAACAAAGTAGTAAATAAAATAAAGCAAGACAAAAACAAAGTAAAGAGATTGGAAGTGGAGACTCCCCTTGCAGCGTGTCTTGATCTCCCCGGCAACGGCGCCAGAAAAAGTGCTTGATGCGCATAGATGTACACGTCCGTTGGGAACCCCAAGAGGAAGGTATGATGCGCACAGCAGCAAGTTTTCCCTCAGAAAGAAACCAACGTTATCGAACCAGTAGGAGCCAAGAAGCACGTGAAGGTTGTTGGTGGAGGAATGTAGTGTGGCGCAACACCAGTGAAACCGGCGTGATAAGGGCTAAGCCCAGGGATGTGCCCGATCTTCACGGATTTGAAGGGATACGTGGGGGTAGGTGGATGAATGCGATGAACACGTGGGGGAATCGCGGGGATACAACACACACATGCACACAAATCAAGTTTTCCCTCGTTGGCCTGAAACACCAACTCGATAGAGGTTGCAGGAAAAGACCTTCCGGTAGAAGTCCTGCAAAGAGATCGACGAATCAAAGCTCGGGAGATCTAGAAGGGCGAAAAGACCGGAAGGTTTGATAGAAGTGCAAGCAAAAGACCAAATAGGTAGAAGTGCAAGCAAAAGATCAAACAAACGGTAGAAGTCGCCAAAGAGATCTTCACGAGTTGATAAGGAGCCCGGGTGGGGATACAAGATCATAGATCAAGGTAGGGTTCCCACAAGGGTGAGCTAAGCTCAGGTTTTCTTTCAAATCAAGTCTAATCTCAGATCTGGGCCAACTAGCCTATTTATAGGTGGGGGCGAAGGGATAAGTTACACGCTGAAAAGTGCTGTTGTGCTGAAGTTCGGTAGGGCGGAAGTTCCGGCCATCTTGGGCGGAAGTTCCGGTCAGGGGCGGAAGTTCCGGTCTTGGGGGCCGGAAGTTCCGGTCCGGCCAGAAGTTCCGGCCTAGTTCCGAATATGGCCCATTTCCTTGCAGTAACATCCAGGGGCGTTTTGGCGTAATTTCGGAACTTGGGCGGAACTTGGGCGGAAGTTCCGAGTGGGCGGAAGTTCCGGTCTCTCGGGGCGGAAGTTCCGGCCTGCTCCATTTCTCTGGGCGCTGGAAGGCATCTTGGCGGCATCTGGGCGGAAGTTCCGGTCCTTGGGGGCGGAAGTTCCGGTGGGGCGGAAGTTCCGGCCATCAGGGGCGGAAGTTCCGGCCTGGAGCGTCCAGCTCCTCTTTCTCCTTCTCTTCCATGCTTCCGTGACATCGGCCTTGCGTCCTCGGGTCTCCATGGCATCCCCTCTTCCCTCCGTACTTGTCGTCGCACTCCTATCATCAAGATATGATGGAGTATGAAGTAGTATATCGTTCCACATAGGCGATTGTAGACACGCGTAAAGGAGAAGATTCACCTTTGCGTGTCGTCTTGGCGATGAAGCATATGATGCGGTGAAGACCGAAGGTGATGTAGCCCCGCCTATCGTCGACGCTACACCATGGCCAAGGAGTCCCCCAAGTGGACCAACAACACAAACCCCCGCCATATATGTCAAGGTGAACTCTTTCCTCTCTATGGTCGATCTCAACACCAACTTGAATGGTATGCTACCTCATGCCTATCATCTTGATGTCTATAGGTGCCGACGTCGTCAAGGACCAAGAGAGAAGGAACCACCATGGTGCATGGAAGAAGGAAGAAGAAGAAGGGAAGAAGAGGAGAAGGAAGAGGAAGAAGAGGAGGGAGGAACAGGCCGGCCAGCCCAGAGGCCGGTCAGACCGGGCCACAGACCGGACAGGCCGGCGCAGAGGCCGGTCAGACCGGGCCACAGACCGGACGCACCCAGGCCTCGTACCGGAAGCCAACCGGACGGAATCTGCGAGGTTTCCGGTTTGCGACCGGTCGACCGGACCAGTGACCGGACCACCCGGTCCACAGCCCGGTCTGACCGGCCCCAAACCGGATTCGTCGGGTTTGACCCAACCACTTGTACCTTTTCGACCCGTGTCGCCTTGTATGCCTATATAAGACCCCAGCTCGCCCCCATAGCTGGTTAGACAAGATTTAGGCTTAAACATAACTTTGAGCTTTGTCTCCCTAGGGTTTCATCCCCTTTGTATCAAGGCACCCCATGTTGGATGATTGGATCTATGTGAGTGAGATTCTAGTGTAGCCCACTCTCTCTCCCTCACCGGTCTCCGTCCCCAACACCGATCTCTCACTCCGGGATTCTACCTCGAGTCTCTCCCGTGGTGATTCTATTGGCGTGGTCCATCGAGCCACGACGGTAAGTATCGATTGTATCGGGTTGTGTGCGTGTGTTCTTCGCGTTCTTCGTGTTCTTCCACCTCTCCCCCTCTTTCCCCCTTTGCATCTTGGGTCATTCGCGAGATCGGGCCACACACGGGGTCTTAGACCTCATCATATGGTATCAGCAGCTTTTGGTTTCCGCGAATTCGACCCTCCACCCACCCAATTTCGTCTCTAAAAATTTTCCCCAAAAATCTCCAAAAAATAGCCCTAATTTGCCTTTGGATGGATCTGCGATTTGGTTGCGTTTTGAGTGGTTTTGGTCCATGGATTTGGTGTTGAGGTGCTTGATCTACTATTTCCCCCACTTTCTAGCCCCCAATTCCATCGTTTCCTTCGATTTGGGTCGATTTGGCTTGATTTCGCTCAAGAACAGGAGAGAGAAAAACTGTGCCCCGCGAAATCCGGTCGACCGGGCGCCAACCGGGCCAGTGACCGGACAGCCTCGGGCGCTGTGGCCGATCAACCGGCGCGCATCGGGCGCCAACCGGGCGCCAACCGGGCCAGAGCCTGGTCAACCGGGCTGTAGACCGGGCAGGCCGGTCCAGGGCCTGGTCAACCGGGCGCCAACCGGGCGCCACCTCCACCACCACCTCCGCCAACCACCGCCACCCTCTCCGCCGCCGGCAACCACCGCCACCCTCCCCAAACCACCGGCAAACATCACCGCGGCCCCATAATCTCCGCCGCAACCGCAAGGGCATCGACACCACCCACCACCGGCTTACCACCGCCACCACCGCCAAGCTACTTTGACCCTTATCTTATCCGCTAACTTGTGTTTGCTTGTTCCGGTTTGAGTGCCTTGTTTGTGAAACTAACCCGCAGCTCCGAAGCAAGCGGCGACATCCTCGGCACCCCGGACTTGCAAACGTACTCTTGACACCACCGCCGTCATCGCAAGTTGTGTGTTCATCACCGCCTAACATCTTAGGTATAACTTGCATTACCCTTGTAACCCCTCTTCTTTTGCGATCTATCCTATCGAGCATTGCTTATCGAGTGTTGCGAGACATTGCACGTGGCCCCGATTGTGAGGTGTGTGTGTAGTGTGGAGTCAAGCTTCTAAGCAAAACTCGAGTGGCAAAAGAGCAAAAGCGAGCTAACGCTAACATAGTGCGAGAAAAGGCCGCCAAAACACAAAAAGAGTGCAAGTGCCACCATAGAGCAAAAGTGTGCGAGTGCCATCATACATACAAAAACACAAAGGAGTGTACGTGCCACCAAATACAAAAAGAGGAAAAAGCTTTTAAGCAAAAGAGAGAAAAGAGAAGAGAGGCCGCGTGTGAATCTTGTTGTCTCATCGTTTGCAACCAAAGCTTTGCCTCTCCTTGTGTTAGTGTGACACCGAGCCACCCTTGCTTTCGGGCTTCATACACTTTTCCGCTCATTCCTTGGTCGCACTAACCCCGCTTATCCCGTGTGTGAGTTCCATATCTTTTCCGTGTTTATAGTGATCATCGCTTTGACATTTGAGTTTTTGGACTTCACCCACCCTTAACAACAAACTTGATTTCGGATTTCATCTTTTGGTTTTCCACCACACTCACCTAACACCATATTTGCTAGCTTTTGCGTGTGTCTTTGTGTGAGTGCCCGATACAATTGTTCTAACTCTCGGTTTGTTGGATCACCCCAATCTTGTCATACCACGGTAAGATTGCGAGGTAGTGTTCTTCCACTAACATATACCATATAGATACCGTCTTGCTAACATGTATAGCGACGAAGAAGATACGGAGGAGTACACGGAGCACTTCGAGGAGGATACCTCTTCAAGCACCGCGGATGTGGAGGAACATGTGGAGCTCTACACCGACTATGGCTCCGCAAGCATCGCCAACATGACCGACATCGAGGAGCTCTACACCGACTATGGCTCCGCGAGCATCGCCAACATGGACGACATCGACGAGCTCTACATCGACACTTGCTCAACAAGCATGGACGACATGGTGGAGCACCACGACGAGGACGACATCGACCCCACCATGCATACCGTCGATGCTCCCACATACCCCTACTTGGCCAATGGAGCTACATATGAAGATCGAGGACCTCCACGATGGCATCATCATGTGGATCATCAAGAGCGTCCCCAACATATTCGGCATCGACACACTTCTCCGAGCTCCACAAGGCGCCATCATGAGAGTGCCTATGCACAAGATCATCGACATCATGGACATCATATGGAGCATCAAGAGCGCCCCCAACATGAGCCTTCACCTAGGCAAGGCAAGGACCGTCATCGACTCACACCATCTCATGATCGTCGTCGACCACCACCACCTCATGGTCTACATCGACATCCTTCCACATATGATCTTCGACGACACCACTCAAGACATGGTGATGAGGCAAGAAGACGAGAGCCTCGACATGAAGACCTTCCTCATAAGGCGACTTCTACCTCTTGCGCCACCACCACAATGGCCACTACCTCGTCATATGCCTATGGACTCCGATGCTACAAGTGCAAGCAACAAGGCCACCTTCCACGGGAATGTCCCAATCTCCTATGTGAGGTGTGCAAGGCCAAGGGTCACGTGGCATGGCAATGCACAACGCCAAGCGCCAAGAAGCTCTACTTCGACGAGCTCAATGCACAAGTCTCCAAGATGCCACCACTTGAGGACGACTTAGGAGGCGATGGAGTTGAGCATGGTGAGCATGGGATTCTCCCTTCACCTACGGAGGCGCATGGAGTTGAGATGGTTGAGCATGGGAAGTTCCCTTCAACCAAGGAGGCGCATGGAGTTGAGATGGTTGAGCATGGGAAGTTCCCTTCAACCAAGGAGGCGCATGGAGATGAGAAAGTCGAACCTACTCCTATATGCTTGATCGATGAGTTGGTACCAATCCCATGTGAGCATGAGAGCCACTTAGCCCACTTGAGCGAGAGTGATAGTGAGTTGAGTGACTTCCACCCCATATGTGAGTTTGAGTGCTTCCATTTGGAGGACATGAGTGTTACACAAAGTGAGTTGAGAGAGGTAGATGATAGGTCCATGGAGGACATCGCATTTGCTAACACATTAACCTCTCCCTCGTTTGTGTCTTCTTATGTTGCACTAGGTTCCACGGAGGACGAGTTTCCCCTCATGGAGAAGATGTACATGGTGCATGAAGATGATGATATCTCACCATGCTGGCTCCAAGATGGACATGTCGACCACATGGATCCTCCTACTTCCACAACACCTACATCACATGAGTCGGCCTTCAAAGGTAACAACATAGGTGTTCATGATGCCATGATCCCACTAGTGGACATTATGACTTATGAGTGCATGCATGATCTTGATGATACATTTTCTACGTCACTTGATTCTTTCATATTCCCATGTGATGCTTTGCTTGCTAACATTGTTGATCATGTGGAATTGATTGATTGTGATAACATGAACATGCCATGCTATGAGAGTTTCAATTTTTCTACCATTGCTTGCAACATGTCGACCACTTGCTCTTTCCCATCTATTGCTTGCAATGACAAGGACAAGGATGACATTAGCTTCCAAATGCTTTGTCCCAAATGTTTACACTCTTCCATGATCCTTGCATCCAAGATTGCGAACAATTGCTCTTTCTTATGCTTGGTATGCAAGAATGCTTATTTCATTATCCATGAGAAGGCCCCCATAGCCTTTTCACTTTTTGATGATCATGCGTTACCACATGCCACGAATGCACCTTCATACCATATGCACTATCACCATACATTTCATACTATCTTGCTTGACACTAATGGTGATGTGCACAAGACATGGAACATCATGATGGATGATGCATTCATCTACCATGCACACACGCTTTTTGTCTTGTTTCTTCCATGTGTAGGTACACGGACGACCACTTCCACCGCTACGGAGCATGATCTCACGAAACGCGCAATTGAGAGCTACCCCATCAAGGACCTAACCCGCGGGACTCACACCAAAGGGTATGTTTCCCAACGCCTTCGCCATCGTGTGTTTCCGACATTTCTTGTCGAGCTTCCGGTTTGGTCCAATTCCTCGTCACCTCTTTTGCTTCTTATGCAACATCTCTTGACACATCTTGTTGGCACAATGGTTGTTGTATGTATTGATGACATCATCATACACTCCGAGAATCTCAAGGATCATGTCATACATGTGAGAGACACCTTATGCACGTTGTGCCACATGTCACACCAAAAGTTGCTCTCCTTTGGATTTCTCATTTCATCTTTGGCAATTGCAATGGATTCTTTGACACTTGAGGATACCCATACTCGGCTCACGCCAACCATACTTTCCCAAGCTAGAAGTCTCCATAGCTTTGCCATTGCACATAAAAATTTTGCCCCAAATTTTGCCGCCGATACTTGCCTTTTGATTGTTCCATTTGTGTGGGACAATGCTACACACAACATTTTTGACACCTTCCAAAGCAAACTTTTAGTTGCACAAATTTTTGTCCTCCCACATTTTGAATACATCGACACTCTTTTGATCACTATTTTTGCCCAATGCCTTTTGGAGAAACGACTTGATGCTTCGTATTTGATTGAGAGCCTCTTGTTCGCCGGTCACCAAATTGGCATCCACAAGCTTTCCTTTTGCAAGTTGTTTTTCCCCTTGTTCTTCTTCGACCGAGACTTGGCCCCTCCACCACTACATGGGAGACCCGTTATGGACTACAACAAAGACGCCCGCACTACGACGAGCATCCCTAAGGACACAAGGGCACCTATACAAGTCCTTCCCGTCTACCTCATCGGTGAGGAGGAGCAAGAGTCGAGGACGACTCTTCCCCAAGGGGGGGGGGAGATGATGTAGCCCCGCCTATCGTCGACGCTACACCATGGCCAAGGAGTCCCCCAAGTGGACCAACAACACAAACCCCCGCCATATATGTCAAGGTGAACTCTTTCCTCTCTATGGTCGATCTCAACACCAACTTGAATGGTATGCTACCTCATGCCTATCATCTTGATGTCTATAGGTGCCGACGTCGTCAAGGACCAAGAGAGAAGGAACCACCATGGTGCATGGAAGAAGGAAGAAGAAGAAGGGAAGAAGAGGAGAAGGAAGAGGAAGAAGAGGAGGGAGGAACAGGCCGGCCAGCCCAGAGGCCGGTCAGACCGGGCCACAGACCGGACAGGCCGGCGCAGAGGCCGGTCAGACCGGGCCACAGACCGGACGCACCCAGGCCTCGTACCGGAAGCCAACCGGACGGAATCTGCGAGGTTTCCGGTTTGCGACCGGTCGACCGGACCAGTGACCGGACCACCCGGTCCACAGCCCGGTCTGACCGGCCCCAAACCGGATTCGTCGGGTTTGACCCAACCACTTGTACCTTTTCGACCCGTGTCGCCTTGTATGCCTATATAAGACCCCAGCTCGCCCCCATAGCTGGTTAGACAAGATTTAGGCTTAAACATAACTTCGAGCTTTGTCTCCCTAGGGTTTCATCCCCTTTGTATCAAGGCACCCCATGTTGGATGATTGGATCTATGTGAGTGAGATTCTAGTGTAGCCCACTCTCTCTCCCTCACCGGTCTCCGTCCCCAACACCGATCTCTCACTCCGGGATTCTACCTCGAGTCTCTCCCGTGGTGATTCTATTGGCGTGGTCCATCGAGCCACGAGGGTAAGTATCGATTGTATCGGGTTGTGTGCGTGTGTTCTTCGCGTTCTTCGTGTTCTTCCACCTCTCCCCCTCTTTCCCCCTTTGCATCTTGGGTCATTCGCGAGATCGGGCCACACACGGGGTCTTAGACCTCATCAGAAGGTCGCCCCGTATCATCTCCCCCCACTTGAAAAAGAGTAGTCCTCGACGATAGCTCTTCACAAACTTGTATAGGAGGTAGATGACAACCACGCTTGAATGTCTCGTCACTCGTCAAGAGCCCTATCAATAGCACAAGAGAAGCAAGAGAACACTCAAAGCATAGCCAATGTTCAACGGATTTAGCAAGGGGCCTTATGTAGAAGGAGGTCACCTTAGTATAATGTCGGTGTGCTCTCATGGAGAGATCTTGTGTAGTCGAAGTGTGGGGTTGAACCCATTCGTTGACACTCATCCGCAAGTCACTTGTACCTTCACACAACAAAGACCAAGCAAAATATGTTTGTGTGTGATATTGGAGCACATCATCGATGACATGTCCTTTCATGTTCACAACACCGTTAGCACAACACAAATATATCAAGAATAATGCATGTGCAAGGTCAATGTGTAAAAACTCCTTATGAACATCTTCCAAATGTGGAAACACAAAAACTCCCAGTTGTGAGACAACCGTGGTGTCCATCTCATGTAGAAAGTCATTTTCATTGTTGCTCTCAAGGCATCGGAAAGAGAAATTGTTCAACATCCTTGAAGCAACAAGTGGAGAATTTGGCAAAAACACATACGAAAGAGTGTCCAAAATGTCATCAACATGTGTGCACACAAACCATTGGAAAGAGAAATTGGTCCTCCTATTTGGTGCACCACACAATATATCTTCCAAAAGGTTCATCAAAACAACATTTGCACAACCGTGCGTGCCAACAAACCAAATGAAAGAGCAATTGGCCCACTTGTTTGAGGCAACACCAACGGTAAGAATCACATCATCATGCTTGCAAAAGAACCATAAGAAAGAGAAATTGTTTGGCATGTTCAATGCAAAGCATGGGAAAGGTATTAGAGCCGGGTTCGATCTTGAACTAGCGTGTGTTATGCTCTCAATCAAATACGAAGCATCCAGTTGTTTCTCCAAGAGGCATTTTGCAAAAATGGTGATCAAAAGAGTTTCGATGTATCCAAAATGTGGTAGGACAAAAATTTGTGCAAGTAAAAGTTTGCTTTGGAAGGTGTCAAAAATGTTGTGTGTAGCCTTGTCCCACACAAATGGAACCATCAAAAGGCAAGTATCGGCGGCAAAATTTGAGGCAAAATTGTTATGTGCAATGGCAAAGCTATGGAGACTTCTAGCTTGGGAACGTATGGTTGGCGTGAGCCGAGTATGGGTTTCCTCAAGTGTCAAAGAATCCATTGCAATTGCCAAAGATGAAATGAGAAATCCAAAGGAGAGCAACTTTTGGTGTGACATGTGGCACAAGGTGCATAATGTGTCTCTCACATGTATGATATGATCCTTGAGATTCTCGTAGTGTATGATGATATCATCAATACATACAACAACCATTGTGCCAACAAGATCTTTCAAGATATGTTGCATAAGAAGCAAAAGAGGTGACGAGGAATTGGACCAAACCGGAAGCTCGACAAGAAATGTCGGAAACATACGACGAAGGTGTTGGGAAACATACCCTTTGGTTTGAATCCCGCGGGTTTGGTGATGGAGGTTGTCCTTGGTGGGGTAGCTCTCGATGGCACGTGTCGTCAACTCATGCTCCGTGGCGGTGGATGTTGTCGTTCGGGTACCTCTACACACAATGGAGAAAACAAAAAGCGTGTGTGCATGGTAGATGAATACATCATCCATCATGATGTTCCATGTCTTGTGCACATCACCATTAGTGTCAAGCAAGATAGTATGAAATGCATGGTGATGGTGCATATGGCAAGAAGGTGCATTCATGGCATGTGGTAACTTAGGATCATCAAAAATTGAGAAGGCTATGGGGGCCATCTCATGGACAATGAAATAAGCATTCTTGCATACCAAGCATAAGAAAGAGTCATTATTCACAATCTTGGATGCAAGGAACATGGAATAGTGCAAACATGTTGGGCAAAGCATGTTTAACATGTTATCATTGTTGTCGACAACCCTACGGAAAGAGCAAGTGTTCATCAAGGGTGTCACAACACAAACATGATCATAATCATTATCATTGCAAGCAAGCGGAACAAATGTGAAACTCTCATAGCATGGCATGTTCATGGTATCACAATCAATCAATTCCACATGATCAACAATGTTATCAAGCAAAGCATCACATGGGAATATGAAGGAAGCATGTGACGTAGCAAATGTATCATCAAGATCATGCATGCACTCATAAGTCATCATGTCCACTAGTGGGAGCATGGCATCATCAACACCTATGTTTTTACCTTTGTAGGCCGACTCATGTGAAGTAGGTGTTGTGGAAGTAGGAGGATCCATGTGGTCGACATGTCCATCTTGGAGCAAGCATGGTGAGATATCGTCATCTTCATGCACCATGTACATCTTCTCCATTCGCGGGAACTCGTCCTCCATGGAACCTAGTGCAACAAAAGAAGACACAAACGAGGGAGAGGTTAATGTGTTAGAAAATGCGATGTCCTCCGTGGACCTATCATCTACCTCTCTCAACTCACTTTGTGTATCAATCATCTCCATGCGCCTCCGTGGTTGAAGGGAACTTCCCATGCTCAACCATCTCAACTCCATGCGCCTCCGTGGGTGAAGGGAGAATCTCATGCTCACCATTCTCAACTCCATTCGCCACCTTGGTTGAAGGGAGCATCCCATTGTCAACCTTCTCAACTCCATCTTGAAGTGTGGGCTTCATAGTCGTCATCTTGTCCATTTCCTTGCACCATTCTTTGTAGATGATGGTATCTTGAAGTGTCTTGTTGGCGAATTAGGCATCCAATTGGGCGAAGTAGAGCTTGTGGGCTTGAGGTGTGTTGCACTCCCATGTCATGTGCTTGTTGGATGTGCACACATCACAATGGAGATTGGGGCATTCCCAAAGATGATGACCGTCTTGTGTGCAACGAAAGCATTGGGAGCTACGTGGTCTTGGTGGACAAATCATTGTCATGTTGGCATAAAGTTGTGTAGACCGTTCTTCATCTTGAAGTGTAGACTCCATGGTCTTCATCTTGGGGCTTGAGCTTCTTGTAGGCGCCATTGTGGTGGTGGCGGTAGGAGGGGAAAGCACCATGATAGGTGGTTCCTCTTTATGTGCACTTGCCACCATCTTCCTTGTTGATGTAGCGTCTTGTCTCGCACCATTGGAGATCTTCTCATGTGTAGGCGGTCTTGGAGATGCCATTTTGGTGGTGGCGCTAGGCTTTGTGGACACCATATGTTTGGTGTTGTTGACCTTTGTAGCCTTGGCCGCTTCATGTCGAGGTTTTCGTCTTCTTGCATCATCACCATGTCTTGGGGGGAGTCGTCGAAGATCCTTGGGAGGTGTTGGTTGATGGCGAACATGAGGTGACTTGTGTCGGCGATGATCATGTGGT
The DNA here is from genome assembly GCF_019359855.2 of Lolium perenne. Classification (NCBI taxonomy): domain Eukaryota; kingdom Viridiplantae; phylum Streptophyta; class Magnoliopsida; order Poales; family Poaceae; genus Lolium; species Lolium perenne. The sequence goes on from NC_067248.2 coordinate 94,084,332, forward strand.
GACGCATGTCGATGGCGAACATGAGGTGACTTGTGTCGGCGATGATCATGTGGTGACGCATGTCGATGGCGATCATGAGGTGGTGATGGTCGACGACGATCTTGAGGTGACGAGTGTCGATGACGATCCTCAACATGCCTAGATGATGGTTCATGTAGCTTGGCACTTTGCTTGTGGTGCCTTCTTGAGCTCGGAGGAGAGTGTCGATGGCGATCATGGCGGGGACGCTCTTGTTGTTCCAAAGGACGAGCTCGATGTAGATGATCATGTGCGTAAGCACTCTCATGGTGGCGCCGTCTTGAAGGTCCGCAACCATCATAAGTAGTTCCATTGGCCAAGGTGGGGAACTTGTAGGCACCGGTCTTGTGCAAGGTGGTGTCGAAGCTCGGTTCCACCACGGTGTCAATGTCATAGTCGAGGTAGTGCTCGGTGCGGTGCTCCATCATGGTGTCGTAGTCGTAGTCGAGGTAGTGCTCGGTGCGGTGCTCCATCATGGTGTCGTAGTCGTAGTCGAGGTAGTGTTCCACCATGTCGTCGAGCTCGGAGTGGTGGTCCACCATGTTGTCCATGCTTGGCGAGTCATGGTCGGTGTAGAGATGCTCGATGTCGGTCATGTCGCCAATGCTTGCGGAGCCATTGTCGGTGTCGAGCTCCACATGGTCCTCCATATCCGCGGTGCTTGCGGAGCTAACACCCTCATCGTACTCCATGTCGTCCTCCGTAGGCTCATCCTCACTATCCATGTTAGTCTCTATGATTGGTGTATATATGGTGGAAGGAAAACTACCAAAAGTGTCAAAACTTGCAAACCAAAATCGAAAAGGTGTTTCAAGTCGGAGGGCAACCGATATGTATGCACACACACAAAACAAAAACTCTATATGGTGTTAGGTATGGATGTGGAAAGCCAAATGGAAGAACCAAACGAAAAGTCTATTGTCAAAAGTGGGTAAGATCCAAAAGTCACAAGTCAAAGGCGGTGATCACAAAAAGCATACACAAGGTGGAACACACACGTGGGACAAAATGGGGTTAGCGCGACGGAAAATGAGCACGAACAAAAATGGTCCTAACGAAGACTACTAGCTCGGTGTCACGCTAACGCAAGAGAGATGATACGGGGTGGCCTATGGACACCGCCGCCTCAAGACCGACAAGCCCTCCTCGTGGTCCAATGACACGAGCTCGAGCCCAAGCACTACGCCAAGAGGTGAATTCGCTCCTCTCTACCTATGACTTTGACACCCCCTTGGATGGCTTGCTACTTCATGCAAATACCCTATGCTCAATCAGGTACATCGACCAAGACACAAGCCATGGAGACCAAGGCGTTGGAGAGAGAGCTGGAAACGATGAAGACGGAGCTACAGCGCACAGGCCGGAACTTCCGCCCCCCAGGACCGGAACTTCCGGCCAGATTCCTCCAAGATGCCCCCAAGATGCCCTCCAGCGCGCAGGAAAAAGCATCGGACCGGAACTTCCGCCCCGAGGGACCGGAACTTCCGCCCGGTCGGAACTTCCGCCCAAGTTCCGCCCAAGCTCCGAAAAACCACGAAAAGACCCCTGGATGTTACTGCAAGGAAATGGACGACTTTCGGAACTTGGCCGGAACTTGGCCGGAACTTCCGGCCTGGCCGGAACTTCCGGCCCCCAGGGCCGGAACTTCCGCCCCTGACCGGAACTTCCGCCCAAGATGGCCGGAACTTCCGCCACCGCGAACTTCAGCACGACAGCACTTTTCAGCATGTAACTTAACTCTTCGCCCCCACCTATAAATAGCCTAGTTGGCTCAGATCTCAAATTAGACTTGATTTGAAAGAAAACCTGAGCTTAGCTCACCCTTGTGGGAACCTTACCTAGATCTATGATCTTGTATCGCCACCCGGGCTCCTATCGACTCGTGAAGATCTCTTTGGTGACTTCTACCGTTTGTTTGATCTTTTGCTTGCACTTCTACCTATTTGGTCTTTTGCTTGCACTTCCATCAAACCTTCCGGTCTTTTCACCCTTCTAGATCTCCCGAGCTTCGATTAGTCGATCTCTTTGCGGGACTTCTACCGGAAGGTCTTTTCCTGCAATCTCTATCGAGTTGGTGTTTCGAGCCAACGAGGGAAAACTCGAATTGTATCCGTGTGTGTGAGTTTCCCGCGTTTCCCCCACGTGTTCATCGCGTTCATCCACCTACCCCCACGAATCCCTTCAAATCCGTGAAGATCGGGCACATCCCTGGGCTTAGCCCATATCATATGGTATCAAGAGCTCCTTGGTTGCCACGGATTTGACCCCCACACCCACCAATTCCACCAATTTCGCCCAAAAAATTTTCCAAAAAAAAATTTTTTTCCCAAAAAATAGCCCCAAATTGGCCTTGGTTGGATCTCGCGATTTGTTGAGTTTTTGGTGGTTTTGGTCCAATAGAAACTTGTCTTTGGTGTTGATCTGCAATTTCCCCACCTTCCCACAGCTTCTAGTGCCAAATTTTCCCCGAATTCGAAGATTTTCGGCCCGGATTTCCGCTCAAATCGAAGAACAGCCCGCAGATCTGATTGCGACCGGAAGTTCCGCCCCGCAGGACCGGAAGTTCCGCCCAGGACCGGAAGTTCTGCCCGGAAGGACCGGAAGTTCCGCCCGGGGACCGGAAGTTCCGCCCCTCAGGACCGGAAGTTCCGCCTGGCCGAAATTTTGACAGCATTCTTCGTTTTTCGTTTTGGCACTAACCCCTTGTGTTTGGACTTCGTTGTGTGTGCCATTTCAGCTACCACTAAGCTTCCGCAACATCAACTACGACGACGGCACCCCGAGGATCCAAGCGGTTCATTTGGCACCTTCCACCATAGCAAGTTCAACATCGTCGGCCACCGTCATCAAGTGGTATAACTTGCACCTAACTTATAGCCTTAGCTTCCTTTGCGTACCTTTCCTATCGAGAGTGGCTTTCTAGTGTTGCGAAGCATTGCGCAAGCGTCCCGACCGTGAGGGTGTGCGTGTGTTGAGCAAAGCTACGAAGCAAGCTCGTGTGAAAAGATAGGCAAAAGAAGTGTGACATACTTACATAGATAGTGAGAAAAAGAAAGCTTCTAAGCATACAAAAAAAAAGGAGAAAAAGAAAAAGAAAAAGAGTGTGAGTGACACCTATACACAAAAGAGTCCAAAGCTTATAAGAAAAAGAGAGAAAAGAGAAGAGAGGCGTCTTGCGCAAATCTTGTTGCTTCTCAATTTTGCAACCAAGCCACGGTCTCTCTTGCGTTAGCGTGACACCGAGCTAGTAGTCTTCGTTAGGACCAATTTTGTTCGTGCTCATTTTGCGTCGCGCTAACCCCATTTTGTCCCACGCGTGTGTTCCACCTTGTGTATGCCTTTTGTGATCACCGCCTTTGACTTGTGACTTTTGGATCTTACCCACTTTTGACAATAGACTTTTCGTTTGGTTCTTCCATTTGGCTTTCCACATCCATACCTAACACCATACTAGTTGAATGCCCGTGCGTTGCCACGGGTCATGAAACTTGTTTTTCCTTCACACATGTAAACATAATAGGGACATATCATTTGTACCATTAGGGAAACACATCCTTACATTATCCGTCCAGAGCACATCCATTCGGTTTTTCCTAACGAGATGTTTGTAATTTCCCTTGAATGATTAGAACATTATAATTTATCATTTGCATCTTAAGAACATATTTTAACTGGAATTTGAATTTGAGTAAAAATGACCTAATGTAAGTTACTTAGTGAAATATTGATCATATGTTTGTGATCTTGGCGCTTTTCTCTTTACGACGTCGCATTGCATGAACAACCTTGCTATCTTTACGACGTCGCATTGCATGAACAAACTTGCTATTTTGCATCATCATTCTCTATACTAACGGACTATGTACTTCATCCTACATGACATGCCGCTTACTTTTAGAAATATGGGATATGATTTTTATTTGACATTGATTAAAAAATCCAAAATCTGGAAGTAATTAATGTAATGTTTGTGATCTTATTTGCGCTTTTCTCTTTTCGACGTCATATTGCATGAACAACCTTGCTGGTATGATTTGTTTTACATTGATTTAAAAATCCAAAATCTAAAACTAATTAATGTAAGAAGTAGTAAAATAGTGTAGAAATTGTATGCGTACACACACGTTGTGGAGCTGCACAGTTATCTCGTTACAAGTTCAAAATGAGTCTCGTGAATCCTACACGCTTCTCACTGTTAATATCATGTAAAATAATGCAGAAGGGACATGTGTAAAAGAAAGGCCCAGCTGAGGGAATTTTCTGTGTTTCCGTCGCTTGCTCACTTTCTCTTCTTAATACGATGTCTCTGGCAATGTCTCATGTCAGCGCGTTGAAGAGGATGACTTGGAGCGGAACAACGTTGGCCGGCAACACGGCCGTGAGGCGTTCTGTGCGAGGGCGACCATGCAGACTGTATTCATGTACGAATAAAAATCACAGTTTCCAGATCAAATCACCAGCACGCTGAATCTGACCGGAACCTTGCTCGCTTGCCGACACACAGTCTGAGCGGGCATGACGCGCACCGGCCACGAGATTTTCTTAATCAAAGTTTTTATCTGCTGAATTGCTGCGAATTTCCTTGCTGCGGACCAACGTTAGCGCCGTACAATGGAGGAATCGGACGTGCTCCCCTTCTAGGGAGTCGATCGTTTGAGGGTACGGTTCTTCTCTACACAAATCGTGTTAGTTTTGGAGTCCACTCCTGTACGTAATTGATCGGGAGACCATGAGGTAATCGATCTACAGACCATGAGGTTAGATTATGTTGGGCCTAGAAACTGGCCCAAGTGTGACACCAGGCAGTCACCTATTGCAATTTAATAGTAAAGATAGAGTTTTGTTTTGTGTGTGTGCATACATATCGGTTGTTCCTCGACTTGAAACACCTTTTCGATTTTGGTTTGCAAGTTTTGACAATCTTGGTAGTCTTTCCTAACCACCCACCACATAGTTCTTGTTTTAGTTGTAACCATGTCTAGTGGAGAAGGAAACCAACTACCGATGACGCGGCACCAACATTGGATAGCTACTCAAGCCGTCCACGCCAAGCTCAATCAATTTGAAGCCATGCTCAAGGATACCAACGTCCGCTATGAAGAAAGAGCTCAAGTGCAAAGGATTGACCTCAACAATCAAGTTCAAGAACTCAATGAGAAGATTGAAACTCAAGGCAATGAGTTGAAGGCAACACTCGCCATGCAAGGTCAAGAAACAAGAGAAATGAAGACGGCGTTGGACAACATCCTCCATACACTCAACCGTCAAGAAGATAGAAGACACCATTCAAGTTCTTCGCGCTCTCATAGCTCAAGGTCACGAGCTCCTACATCGTCGCATCATGATTCCAATCAAGACCCACGCCACCATAATGTGGATACTCAAGTGCTTCAACAACAAGCTCAAGAAGCGGAGCAAGCACGACTTCGACTTGTCCAAGAACGTCTACGCCTTGAAGAAGAACGCCTTCAACAAGAACATCTCCATGCTCAATTCCAAGAGGAACAACAACGTCTTCGCCATGATCAAGATCTCCTTCATGCACGTGAGCAAGAAAGGCTCCGCCAAGAGCAAGTGGCACGTCATCATCAAGGGAAACCTCGCCCATCTCAAGTGGCCAATGCTCAAAGGCACCACCATAATGCCGAACAAGAAGTGAACCAAGACCGCCGCATCATCAATGTTGATCAACCTCCTCGTGATAGGGCACCACGGCGTCAAGGTCAAGACAACCGTCGTCATCATGATGATCGCCCTCATGGTAGAAGACCACCTCATCAAGCACGAGATATTGAGATGGAGGAAGACTCAAATCATCACCAAGCATCAAGTGAAGAAAGTGTGAGGCCTCCTCAACGCCACAACAATGATGATCAAGATGAAGGTCATGGAAGACCACCTCCTCCTCAACAACAAAGAAACAACAATGAAGATGCTCAAGGTCCACAACTTCAACCTCCACAACGCCAAGCTCATGGTGAAGAAAGACCACCTCCTAGACGCAATGACCGCAATGAGGAAGAAATCTTTGGGAAGCTCAAATTCACTATGCCCAAGTTCCAAGGAGAGGAAGATCCCGACGCATACTTGTCTTGGGTCCTCAAGGTTGATAAGATATTCCGCATCCACAACTTCTCCGAAGCAAAGAAAGTTGCCATGGCATCACTTGAGTTTGAAGGATATGCAAATGTTTGGTGGGAAGAGGTAAACAAGAAGCGTGAGAAGGAAGACTTAGCACCCATTGACACATGGGAAGAGATGCAAGAAGTCATGCACACCCGCTTTGTCCCAACTCACCACAAGCGTGACCTCTTCAACAAGCTCACTCAACTCAAGCAAAGCTACAAGTCCGTTGAGGAATATTACAAGGAGATGCACATGACCATGATGAGTGCAAATGTGGATGAGCGAGAAGAGCAAACTATGGCAAGATTCTTGAATGGCTTGAACATCCCCGTCAAGAGGATAGTGGAATTCTTGCCCTACAAAAACATGGTTGAGTTACTCCACCAAGCAACAAGGGCCGAGCGCCAAGTGCGAGAAGACCTAGCAAGTGCAAAGACAAAGACCTTCTTCGCCGCAAGAAATGCTATGAATGCCTCCTCAAGCATCAAGAACACAAGTACACTTGCCTCCAAGGATCCTCCAAAGCAAGCAAGAAGTGCCATCAAGACAACAAGCTTCAAGCCGGAGCAATCAACCATGTCCTCCAAAGCTTCCACCGGATCTAGTAACATCACTTGCTTCAAGTGTGGTGCTCAAGGACATAAATCCTTTGAATGCAAGAACACAAGAGTTATGATCACTCGAGATGATGGAGATGTGGAGTACTTGAGTGAAGGTGAATATGAAGCCTTGGTACAAGCCACAACCTCTCATGAAGATGATGACTTGGAAGACCAAGAGCAAGTCCTATGTGTGCATGATGCAAGCCCTTCTCTTGTGGTGACCAAAGTGTTGACAACCCATACACTTCCCAATGAAGACCAAAGGTGCAATATCTTCCAAACAAGAGCCGGAATCAATGGCAAGTCAATAAAGGTTATCATCGATGGAGGGAGTTGCCACAATCTTGCAAGCACCGAACTATGCACCAAGCTCAACCTCCCGCTCCGGAAACATCCCCATCCCTACCATGTGCAATGGCTAAGCGACAATGGAAATGTGAAGATCCAACACACCGTCACGATATCCTTCAAGATTGGCGCTTATGAAGACACCATTGATTGTGACGTCGTGCCTATGACGGTGTGCCACATGTTACTTGGTCGCCCTTGGCAATATGACAAGAAAGCCAACCATGATGGCTACACAAATGCCTATAGCTTCAAGGTCAACGACAAGACCTACATCCTACGCCCAATGACTCCTAGCCAAGTAATTGCGGACAATGCAAAGGCTTTAGCGAGGGCTAAGGAAGCCACTATCACTAGTGAGTTGAGAGGTGAGAGAGTGATCCACCAAAAAGAGAGTGAGCGCCACAAACCATATGTGAGTGAGATGAAGAGTGTCCTCCTAGCTACCAAGAGTGAGATGAGAGAGGTGCACCACAACCCATCCACCACCCTACACTACGTGCTCATTTGCAAGGGCCCCTCGGAGGAGACTAACAACCTAACCAACATTCCTTCGTCTTTGTTGTCTCTTTTGAAGGAGTTCCAAGACGTCTTCCCCGACGAGCTACCTCATGGACTACCACCGCTTTGGGGCATCGAGCACCGCATCGACCTCATACCCGGCGCTCCCCTTCCAAACCGAGCCGCCTACCGCACCAACCTCGAAGACACAAAGGAGATTCAACGACAAATACAAGACCTCCTCGCTAAAGGGTACGTTCGAGAAAGCCTTAGCCCTTGTGCCGTTCCCGTCATTCTTGTGCCTAAACCGGATGAGACGCAACGGATGTGTATGGATTGTCGACCTATCAATGCCATTACCGTCCGTTATCGACATCCCATTCCGCGCTTAGATGACATGCTTGATGAATTGAGTGGTGCCACCATTTTCTCAAAGATTGATTTGCGTAGTGGCTACCACCAAATTCGCATGGCAATCGGTGATGAATGGAAGACGGCATTCAAGACCAAGCTTGGTCTCTATGAATGGCTCGTCATGCCATTTGGTCTTTCCAATGCTCCTTCCACTTTCATGCGTCTTATGAATCACATTTTGCGACCTCTCATTGGCAAGAGCGTGGTTGTCTATTTTGATGATATCCTCATCTATAGCAAAAATCTCGAGGACCATGTTCAACATGTGAGAGAAGTCTTATGCATCTTGCGCCACGAGAAGCTCTTTGCCAACTTACCAAAATGCCATTTCGCTCAAAACAAATTGGTTTTTCTTGGTTTTGTGGTTTCCGCCAACGGGATTGAAGTTGATTCTTCCAAAGTTGAGGCCATCCACAATTGGCCCACTCCCACAAATGTTGGTCAAGTTCGAAGCTTCCATGGACTCGCCGGATTTTACCGCCGCTTTGTGAAAGATTTTAGCACCATCGCTTGCCCTTTAAACGAGCTTACAAAAAAGAATGTTCCGTTTGTTTGGGGCAAAGCACAACAAAAAGCTTTTGATGAATTGAAAAAGAGACTCACCGAGGCACCACTACTTGTTCTTCCCGATTTTTCTAAGACATTTGAGATAGAATGTGACGCGAGTGGCCTTGGAATCGGTGGTGTCCTCATGCAAAATGGAAAACCCGTGGCATACTATAGCGAGAAGTTGGATGGCGCACGCCTCAACTATCGTATATATGACAAGGAACTTTATGCTTTGGTTCGTGTTCTTGAAGTTTGGCAACACTATCTTTGGCCAAGAGAGTTCATTATTCACTCCGACCATGAATCTTTGAAGTATTTGAAAAGTCAACACACTTTGAACAAAAGACATGCAAAATGGGTTGAGTTCATTGAGTCCTTCCCATATGTAATCAAATACAAGAAGGGCAAGGACAATGTCGTTGCGGATGCCCTTTCCCGCAAGCTCACCCTTTTACTCACTCGTTTGGATTTCCATGTGTTGGGTCTTGATGAAATCAAAGAACAATATGCCTCCGACACTTTCCTTGGCCCAATTTTTGCAAAGTGTTCCATTGAAAAGGGCATCGATGATTTCTATTTGCACCAAGGATTCTTGTTTAAGGGCAACAAACTTTGTGTTCCAATGTCCTCGCTTCGCCTTTTGCTCTTACAAGAATCGCATGGTGGTGGTCTCATGGGTCACTTTGGACGAGAGAAGACATATGCCATGCTATCCACTCACTACTATTGGCCAAGAATGTACCGAGACGTGGAACGCCTTTGCCGCCGGTGCACAACATGCTTACAAGCTAAGTCCTCTTCCAATCCATGTGGTCTTTATACACCATTGCCTATTCCTTATGCTCCTTGGTCCGATATAAGCATGGACTTTGTACTAGGATTACCTCGAACTAAATATGGTCATGATTCAATCTTTGTGGTAGTGGATAGATTCTCAAAAATGGCTCATTTTATACCATGTTCCCGAAAGGATGATGCTTCACACATTGCCTCCTTGTTTTTTAGGGAAATTGTGAGACTCCACGGTGTACCAAGAAGCATTGTCTCCGACCGAGACGTCAAGTTCATGAGTTATCTTTGGAAGACACTAATGGCCAAGTTCAACGTCAAGCTTTTGTTCTCATCATCCTCGCACCCCCAAACCGATGGGCAAACCGAAGTGGTGAACCGAAGCCTCTCCACACTACTACGAGTCCTTGTCAAGAAGAATTTGAAAGCATGGGAAGATTGCATCCCACATGCGGAGTTTGCCTACAACCGCGCCAAGCACTCCACAACAATGAGAAGCCCATTCATGGTCGTCTACGGGTTTCAACCACCTACGGCGATTGACCTCCTACCTCTTCCGCTACATGAGCAAGTGAACATGGACATCGACAAGCGAGCACAATACATGAAGAAACTCCATGAAGACACAAGGGCAACGATCGAGCAACAAGTTCTCCGTCAAGCCAGAAGACTAAACTTGAAGAAAAAGGCACGGATCTTCAATGAAGGCGACCTAGTGTGGATACACCTTCGCAAGGACCGCTTCCCTAAAGAAAGAAACTCCAAGCTCAAGCCCCGAGGTGATGGTCCCTTCAAGGTCCTCAAGCGCATCAACGACAACGCCTACGTCATCGACATACCAACATCCAAGTACTTGGTGAGCAACACATTCAATGTGTCCGACCTTTCACCATATCATGGAGATGAGGAGAACATAGAGTCGAGGACGACTCTTTCCCAAGGGGGGGAGATGATACGGGGTGGCCTATGGACACCGCCGCCTCAAGACCGACAAGCCCTCCTCGTGGTCCAATGACACGAGCTCGAGCCCAAGCACTACGCCAAGAGGTGAATTCGCTCCTCTCTACCTATGACTTTGACACCCCCTTGGATGGCTTGCTACTTCATGCAAATACCCTATGCTCAATCAGGTACATCGACCAAGACACAAGCCTTTGAGACCAGGGCGTTGGAGAGAGAGCTGGAAACGATGAAGACGGAGCTACAGCGCACAGGCCGGAACTTCCGCCCCCCAGGACCGGAACTTCCGGCCAGATTCCTCCAAGATGCCCCCAAGATGCCCTCCAGCGCGCAGGAAAAAGCATCGGACCGGAACTTCCGCCCCGAGGGACCGGAACTTCCGCCCGGTCGGAACTTCCGCCCAAGTTCCGCCCAAGCTCCGAAAGACCACGAAAAGACCCCTGGATGTTACTGCAAGGAAATGGACGACTTTTGGAACTTGGCCGGAACTTGGCCGGAACTTCCGGCCTGGCCGGAACTTCCGGCCCCCAGGGCCGGAACTTCCGCCCCTGACCGGAACTTCCGCCCAAGATGGCCGGAACTTCCGCCACCGCGAACTTCAAAGACGACAAAGACTTTTCAGCATGTAACTTAACTCTTCGCCCCCACCTATAAATAGCCTAGTTGGCTCAGATCTCAGATTAGACTTGATTTGAAAGAAAACCTGAGCTTAGCTCACCCTTGTGGGAACCTTACCTAGATCTATGATCTTGTATCGCCACCCGGGCTCCTATCGACTCGTGAAGATCTCTTTGGTGACTTCTACCGTTTGTTTGATCTTTTGCTTGCACTTCTACCTATTTGGTCTTTTGCTTGCACTTCCATCAAACCTTCTGGTCTTTTCACCCTTCTAGATCTCCCGAGCTTCGATTAGTCGATCTCTTTGCGGGACTTCTACCGGAAGGTCTTTTCCTGCAATCTCTATCGAGTTGGTGTTTCGAGCCAACGAGGGAAAACTCGAATTGTATCCGTGTGTGTGTGTTTCCCGCGTTTCCCCCATGTGTTCATCGCGTTCATCCACCTACCCCCACGAATCCCTTCAAATCCGTGAAGATTGGGCACATCCCTGGGCTTAGCCCATATCAAGAGACCATGGCTTGGTTGCAAAATTGAGAAGCAACAAGATTTGCGCAAGACGCCTCTCTTCTCTTTTCTCTCTTTTGCTTATAAGCTTTGGACTCTTTTGTGTATAGGTGTCACTCACACTCTTTTTTCTTTTTTTTTCTCCTTTTTTTTGTATGCTTAGAAGCTTTCTTTTTCTCACTATCTATGTAAGTATGTCACACTTCTTTTGCCTATCTTTTCACACGAGCTTGCTTCGTAGCTTTGCTCAACACACGCACACCCTCACGGTCGGGACGCTTGCGCAATGCTTCGCAACACTAGAAAGCCACTCTCGATAGGAAAGGTACGCAAAGGAAGCTAAGGCTACAAGTTAGGGGGCAAGTTATACCACTTGATGACGGTGGCCGACGATGTTGAACTTGCTATGGTGAAAGGAGTCAAATGAACCGCTTGGATCCTCGGGGTGCCGTCGTCATAGTTGATGTTGCGGAAGCTTAGTGGTTGCTGAAATGGCACACACAACGAAGTCCAAACACAAGGGGTTAGTGCCAAAACAAAAAACGAAGAATGCTGTCAAAATTTCGGCCAGGCGGAACTTCCGGTCCTGAGGGGCGGAACTTCCGGTCCCCGGGCGGAACTTCCGGTCCTTCCGGGCGGAACTTCCGGTCGCAATCAGATCTGCGGGCTGTTCTTCGATTTGGGCGGAAATCCGGGCCGAAAATCTTTGAATTCGTGGAAAATTTGGCACTAAGAGCGGTGGGAAGGTGGGAGAATTGCAGATCAACACCAAAGACAAGTTTCTATTGGACCAAAACTGTGGCACCCCGGACCAACTGTCCGAAATACCCGTTATGCATTCACTCATGATCCCATGATCAGTGTAACATGAGCACATAACCGAGCTGATAATCAGAGTTACAACATCCATTACATAGTACCGAAATAATAAATAGTCTTACAAACGGTCTCATGACCAAGTCTTACATAAATGGCCACCTCGGGCTGAATTCAAACATAAAAGTGCAGCGGATACATCCAACTTCGTCGGGCCCAAGTCATGCCTTAAACCCTACAGGCAGCTGACCGGGAAACGTCCTAAGTCGCATAGTCGTCCTGGTAACCTCCATCATCTTCAAAATCCTCCTCATAGTCTGGCCAAGTAGATAGCCAGGGACAAAGCCGTGAGTACATTTCGAATTGTACTCGCAAACCATTTACAATGAAACATAACAAATGAAACGAGATACCAAGACTAATCTAGGAGGTCAAGAGGGAATTAGATTATTAATCAAGAATTTGATATGTAGAAGAGGAGAAGTGTGTTTGGTGGAGATAGCATCTCAACTTCGGACTTGAAGGAGACACTAATAGATTTATCTCTAAGACATCCCTACTTGATTCAATTTAAGAAGATCTTTCACGACATAAACACTTAGGAAGGGTAGACCCGATTTTATTTATCAAATCCTTTCCGACCACCTCATTGTGGCCATCAACCATTTTTCCAGTACTCCAAGTACTCCAACACAAATCCCGTTTTCTTTCCTTTGTCAAAGCATTTTCATAAACAAAACACATCAGGCTAAGCAACAGCCAATCCAACCGTCCATGACCGCGGACACGGCTATTCGAATAGATTTAACTCTGCAGAGTGTGCGCACTTTCCCCACAAGATCTGATAAATCCGCCGGGATCATCCCCGGGCCATCATACGAAAGTATGTGGGTATCGGATAATCAGTCGAAGCCTTTCGCCCATTCTAATTAGCAAGAGGTCCTACCCTATGGAGTATGTACCTCCCCGGCACCGTGGCAGCTCACCTCCTTTTGAGCGTGGCTCCACCGCCAAGCCAGGAGACCCATAGTGTCTTCCGGACGGGTCAGCCCCGAAGGCCTCCCGTTATACTATTGTCCCAACTTCGACAACCCGGACTCGGGGGTAGCCTTACCCTTGTATAGTTATGCGGTGCCTCATGCTAAAGAGAAACGAACGTCGAGCTAAGCCCCGTGCCCATGTTGGAGTAATGTGGTTGCGCTAGTTTGTTGTCATGGGTGAGTACTTAGGCGCCAAAGTTTTCGTAATATCACAACCACTTTCTTGTTCCCATCATTTTACCAAATCCTTTCCTTTCTCAAAATCTCACTTGGGCATAACATTATACCCGAGGTTTTAACAAAAACTTTTACAACAAGGTAAAAACCTTGAGGGTTTTCCCAACCTAAAGTTTATGTGTGAACTAAGAAGCACAATAGCATAAGGATGCCATCATACAATGAAGGGGTGTCAAGGTCATCCATACTCCAATTGAGCATGAAAGGAGATGATCAAAAGTAGAGCAATTTTAATGACATTATCCCAAGTGTTTACTAGAATTAGGATGTCAAAGGTGGTGAAATGTGATTCACATACTTAGAGTGAGTACGCAACGTATCGAGAGGGGACAATACACACTTGGTGGCAAGCATGTAAAAGGATCAAATTAAGCAAACCCAAAGAGACACAAGAAAATCAAGAAAAACCAAGGATAGAAGGATCTCAACCAAGAACATGGATAATCAAGGAGTCAAAGTAAATGGCTTGCCTTGGCTGGCTAGTCCCTGGTCTTCTTCAACACCTTCTCCAAAATCCTCTCCTTCGGCTTCTCCCACGTTCGTATCTAGCGTCGCGAAAAAATAGAAGAGCAACATACAATCAACACATAACTCAAAATCAAGTTTGAAAAGCATATGGTAAAGCATGCAGGGGTGTGGGGTGTACCAAAGTAAAAGCATGCATTGGCCAAATTTAAAAGGGTTGGGGGTGGAAATTAAATAACAACAAGTTTTTAATGAACAACATTTTATGTGACACACCTTTTTTACAAACGGGCCAGAATTATTTTCTACAGGGACCCAAAGTATTTTTCTGAGATGGACAACATGAAAATAAGATCATCACAATTGGAATCCGTCAAAAATATTAATTCTACGATTTTAGGATTTTTATGGAGTATGCAGAATACATAGAGCAAGTTTAATACACTAAAATTCGTATAAAAATCCTAAAAATATGAGGTCAGTGGCATGTGAAAGGTCTTGAAAATATCTTTCTAACGCAGTTGGTTTCATTTGTTTTCGATTTGTAGAACTCTGGTTATAAGCAATTTGGTGCACAGGTGTTATTAAAAACAGAAATTGTTTAAAACGAAATTTGAAGGGGAGTTTGGGCGGGAATCTGCTGGGCCGTTTTTGGAGAGAGCTGGGCCGGCCCAGGGGAAATGCCACGCGGGCTGAGAAGAAAAGAAAGAAGAAAAATAAAAGGAAAAGAGAGGGCCCCGGGTGGGCCAGGCCTTGCATGGCCACGCTGGCATGCATGGGCCATGCAGGCGTCGGATGGAGATCCGATGGCCCATGGCCATCGTCTCTGCCTCGCCACGCAGAGGCCGATCGGGCGGCCGGGTTACGCAGAGAAAGGAGCAGGGGCGGCCGGGGAACTCACCGGCGACGTCAGGGGCACGGCGGCGAGGTTGGGGTGGGTCGGCGTCGTTGCAGAACGGACGGGCGGCGCCTCCTTCTTCGTCCCTGCTTCCGGCAGCAGCTCCCTCGTCACGGCGTCCGGCAGCGGGGCTTGGTGCAGCGGCGGGCTCCGGTCGTCCTGGCACGGCGGGGAAGAGGTTAGGGCGACGGAGAGGAAGTCAGGGAGGGGCTGAGTGAAAGGAGGGAGGGCGGCAGTTGGCGGAGCTCTCGCAGCACCTCCACTTCTTCTCCGGCGGTGACCACCGGGTGGTGGCGGAGCTTGGGCGAGGAGAAGCCCCGAGCAGCGCCCTGGGCGCTCTCAGGGAGCAACGGTGGAGGTGGGGAGGCGAGTGAAGTGGGGTGTGGGGGAGAGGAGTGGTGCGGGCGGGGGTTTATATAGGCAGAGGAGGGCAACGGGCGGGCGATGGGCGGTGGCGTTGGCCAACCGCGGCGCGAGGGCTGGCGTCACCCTGGTGGGGTCGTGGTGACGTCAGGAGGGGTGGCGTCAGCAGCGAGGGGGTCGAGGAGGCGAGGGAGGGGACTCGAGGCGTCGGCGACAGGCGGACGCGCGCGTGCGTCGTCCCGCGCGGGAGAGAGTTCCTCTCTGGCGCGCTGGCTAGGGTTTTGGGCGAGCTGGGCTGCTCGGTTTTGGGCCAGGGAGGGGGTGGAGAGGAAAAGAGGGGCCCAGGGAGGGTCCAAGAGAGGGAGGTGCGGGCCAGATGGTAGTCACGGGAGAGGGGTGGTGTGAGGACATCATGGCCCGGCCAAGTTTGAGAGGGAAGAGAATAAAGGAAAAAAAAGGTTAGTGTACCCCTAGGGTTTGGCAAAAACCAGAAGTGGAGAAGAGAGGGGAGTCCAAAGTGAGGGTGTCACTTGTCCGGTCATAAGAGAGAAAAGAGAGAGGAAAAATTGCTAAGGAAAGAGAGGGGGAAGTGTCCCTCCTTCCTAGGGTTTGCTCTAAAAGAGAGAAAAAGAGAGGGGATGGTGGCCCTCTAGGGTTGCCGAAGAGAGGGGTGAAGTGGCCTCGGCAACAAGGGAGAAAGGTGCAAAAAGGAAGAGAGGGTTGGAGAAAGAAGAAAAAAAAAGGGTGTCAAGATGTTGCACATGCACCTATATTTTTGATGAAGAGGACAATGGTTCTAATGAGAGAAATTGGATGTGGTTTTATTAACACTTACTACTAACAATTCTAGTCAAAACTACAAGCTATGCACACTAGGTAGCAAGATATAAAAGTTTTTTTTTTTGTTGGCCCAAAATTTTTTTTTTTTTTTAAACTAGAAAATATGCAGGGTTTGAAAAGTGGGTTGTGACAGACCTTCCCCCCTTAAAAGAATCTCGTCCCGAGATTCCGGAACTAAGAGCTGAAGAGATACGGGAACTCGCTTCTAAGATAATCCTCCCGTTCCCAGGTAGCTTCTTCCTCAGAATGGTTACTCCACTGAACCTTGAAAAACTTAATCTTCCTTCTGCGAGTGAGCCGCACGGCCTCTTCCAGGATTCGGAGGGGTTTCTCACGGTAAGTTAAATCCTGGTTTAGGTTGATAGAGCGGTGGTCGATGTTTTTGAACACCTCGGGCTTATCGGGTACTTGGAGGCATTTACGGAGTTGGGAGACATGGAAGACATCATGGAACTCTGATAATTCTGATGGTAACTCCAGTTGATAGGAGACTTCTCCGCGGCGACCAAGGACCTTGAAGGGACCAATGTACCTTGGTGCCAACTTGCCCTTGACATGGAAACGCTGCATTCCTTTGAGAGGGGTAACACGGAGATATACAAAGTCTCCGCTGTTGAAGGTCACTTCTCGGCGTTTGGGGTCAGCGTAGCTCTTCTGACGAGACTGGGCAGCCTTCAGTCGATCTCGGATAAGTTGAACTTGTTCCTCTGCCTCTCGAAGCACATCAGGTCCGAACACTTGACTCTCTCCAGTTTCGGACCAATTGAGAGGGGTGCGACATTTGCGCCCATAGAGTGCTTCAAACGGTGCCATCTGGAGGCTGGCTTGATAGCTGTTATTGTAAGAGAATTCCGCAAAGGGAAGGCAGTCTTCCCATTTGGCCCCATATGATAGAACACAAGCACGGAGCATGTCTTCCAAAATCTGGTTTACTCGCTCAGTTTGTCCTCCGGTTTGTGGGTGGTATGCGGAGCTGAAAGAGAGTTTGGTCCCCAGGGCTTCATGTAGCTGGTTCCAAAACCTAGAGGTAAATTGCGTGCCGCGATCAGATACAATTCTCTTGGGGACTCCATGAAGACTAACGATCCGTGAGATATAAAGATCTGCTAGGCGACGTCCATTGAATGTGGTCTTGACAGGTAAGAAATGGGCGACCTTGGTCAATCGGTCCACAATGACCCAAATAGAGTCGTGCCCTCGGCTGGATCGTGGTAGTCCAGTGATAAAGTCCATCCCCACTTCTTCCCACTTCCATACCGGGACCTTCAGGGGCTGAAGTAAACCCGCAGGGCGTTGATGTTCTGCTTTGACGCGCTGACAAACATCACACCTTGCGATGAAGAAGGCAATGTCACGCTTCATTCCATGCCACCAGAAAATTTCCTTGAGGTCTTGATACATCTTTGATCCGCCAGGGTGAATGGAGTAGGGAGCGTTATGAGCTTCATCCATAATCAGGTGCTTTAATTCAGGGATAGTTGGTACACAGAGGCGTCCGTTATACCACAAGACTCCTTCTTCATCAATGGAGAATCCAGCTACTTCCTCCTTGTCCATACGGCGTTTGATACCTTCAATACTCTCATGTCCCTTCTGAGCTTCTTTGATCTGATCCTGGAGAGTGGGCTTAACTTCTAGTGTGGCTAGAAAACCATGGCTCACGAGCTCCAGTCCGAACTCTTCGAACTCTTGATATAGCAAGGGTTGGTCCAACTTGAGACGGGCATTCAGCGAGCATGGTTCGCGACTAAGGGCGTCGG
Organism: Lolium perenne; assembly: GCF_019359855.2. Lineage (NCBI taxonomy): Eukaryota > Viridiplantae > Streptophyta > Magnoliopsida > Poales > Poaceae > Lolium > Lolium perenne. Next base: position 94,102,180 of record NC_067248.2, read on the forward strand.
CGACCACATTCGCCTTTCCAGGATGATAATGGATACTCAAATCGTAGTCCTTGATCAGTTCTATCCACCTTCTCTGTCGCATGTTCAACTCTCTTTGGGTGAATATATACTTGAGACTCTTGTGATCGGTGTAAATATCACACCGATTTCCGATGAGGTAATGTCGCCAAGTCTTGAGTGCATGAACTACGGCCGCTAACTCCAGATCATGAGTTGGGTAATTTACTTCATGAGGCCGCAGCTGTCGGGAGAGGTAGGCAATAACTTTCCCTTCTTGCATCAGAACACTACCAAGTCCAAGCTTGGAAGCATCACAATAAATCACGAAATCCTTGGTGACATCTGGCATGGTGAGGATAGGGGCAGACACCAGACGTTTCTTGAGTTCTTGGAAACTTTCTTCGCACTTCTCAGTCCACTCAAATTTCTTGCCTTTCTTGAGCAGCATGGTCATGGGCTTGGCAATACTTGAGAAACCCTCGACAAACTTGCGGTAGTAACCCGCCAATCCGAGGAAGGATCTCACCTCGGTGGGATTAGTTGGCGGCTTCCGATCCATGATAGACTTGATGAGAGAGGGGTCGACAGAGACTCCTCCAGCGGACAGAACATGGCCAAGAAATCCAACTTCCTTGAGCCAAAACTGACATTTGCTAAACTTGGCATAGAGTTGATGTTGTCTCAAAGTGCCCAAGACGAGTCGTAGATGCTCTTCATGTTCTTCTTCACTCTTGGAATAGACTAGGATATCATCGATAAACACCACGACAAACTTGTCGAGGTAATCCATGAAGACCTTATTCATGAGGTTCATGAAGTAGGCGGGAGCATTGGTTAGACCAAAGGACATGACGGTGTACTCAAACAGTCCGTATCGAGTGGTGAAGGCTGTTTTGGGAATGTCAGACTCCCGTACTTTGAGTTGATGGTAACCCGTACGGAGATCAATCTTGGAGAAAACTCGGGCTCCATTCATCTGATCAAACAAATCTTCAATCTTGGGAAGAGGATATTTATTTTTGATGGTCACATCATTGAGTTTCCGGTAATCCACGCACAGGCGGATGGTACCGTCTCGCTTGTCCACAAATATCACGGGCGATCCCCATGGTGAGGCACTAGGTCGGATTAGACCTTTACTCAACATATCGTCCAGCTGTTTCTTCAGTTCAATGAGTTCTTGGGGGTTCATGCGATAAGGCCTCTGTGCTATAGGAGCTGTCCCGGGGTGTAGTTCGATGATGAACTCGATATCCCTGTCAGGGGGCATACCGGGCAACTCTTCGGGAAAAACATCTGGATACTCACAAACGATTGGGACAAGATCGATGGGGGTTCCAGAGACACTTTGTTTGAAAAAGGCTTTGGAAGAAGGTATGGTGGCGGTGTATTCTATTTGAATCCCTTCACTATTGGTTAAGGTAATAGATTTCTGGGCACAATCAATGTGGCCTTGGTATTTAGTCATCCAATCCATTCCCAAAATTACTTCTAACCCTTGGGCTCCTAGGACAATGAGATCAGCTTGGAAAGTGACACCTAAGATCTCTACCGGAACTTGTTTGCAAGATAGACGAGTTTTAGCGGTGGATCCAGGTATTTGAACTAGCATGAGTCTATCCATGAGAGTGGGTGTCATTTTACTCTTTTTAACAAAGGGTTCGGTAACAAAGGAATGTGATGCACCGGAATCAAAAAGAACTTTTGCGGGGGTGGAGTGGACTAGGAACGTACCCATCACAATGTCAGGAGATTCTTCAGCCTCCTCAGCATTAACATGGTTCAGGTGTCCTCTTGCAGTGTTGGCTTGCTTCTTAGGTGGGGGCTTCCTTCCAGTTGCAGCACGAGCTTGGCCTTGATTTGGTCTCGGTGCGTTGGGGCGCTGAGCAGGATTCATCTTGGATGGGCATTCACGAGAGAAATGTCCAGGCTGTCCACATGCGAAACATCCTTCTCCCTGAGTGCGAGTATTGGGGTTGTTGCGGGGGTTGTTGTTGAAGCTTCCTCCTCCAGTACGGGGCTGCATAGTCTGGCGGTTGGTGTTGTTGTTGGAGGGGCGATAAGCAGGGGCAGGCGCTCGCTGAGGCTGGGGCGCCGGCCTAGGTGAAGGCTGGCCCCGGAACCTAGCATTGCTTGGTCCACTCTGCTGTTGCTGCTGCATCTTGCGCTTGCGGGTCTCATAAGCTGCCTTGCGCTTGGATTCCACCATGATGGCGGCATCCACCAGAGCTTCCAGATCAGCATAAGGGACGGCCACGAGAATACTCTGGATCTCTTCATGAAGACCATTAAGGAAACGGTCCCTCTTCTTCTCATCTGTGTCAGTGTCTTGAGGTGCATACCTAGCCAGAGTGTTGAACTTGTCCAGGTAGTCGACCACACTACCATTGTTTTGCTTGAGGTTGAAGAACTCATCTCTCTTGATCTTGATCAAACCAGACGGGATGTGGGCTTTGCGGAACTTAGTGGTAAATTCCTCCCAAGTGATCACATGATCCTCAGCTTGCATTGCCTTGACATTCTCCCACCAAGCTCTTGCGGGTCCAGCGAGAAAGTGAGTTGCAAGAACCACCTTCTCATTCTCGCCCACGGCTGCGACTTCCAGATTGTTCTCGATAGTGCGGAGCCAATCGTCCGCATCAAGAGGGGCGGTGCACTTGGTGAACACCGGCGGATTGGTATTCTGGAAGTCCCTTAACTTGGATCTTGGGGCTTCCTCACCATCACCTCCGTTGTTGTTGTTTCCCCCGGCCAGCTGCGCAATATTCTGCAGGGCCGCGATGGTGGCTTGGCTCTCAGCGCGAGCAGCTTGACGGTCTTCCATAAGGAGGCGAAGGAGTTGAGCCATATCGGGTTCAGGGGGTGGTGGTGGTGGTGGAGGGTTGTTCTGGTGCGCTCCGCGGCGAGTGTCAACCATCTGATGAGATGAAGACATAAGACAAAAGGGAACAACTTTGATAGGCGAGTTCCTTCTAAGGGGGAGGGAATGATAAGATGCATAAAAACTTGTTGAAAAACTCGGAAGAAAAGCAACATAAAAGCAAATGCAACCATCACATCACATAGATATCACCAAAAGATCATAGTTCACCACATCAAGGTCACCATAGGACCAATATCGTTCTACACGATTACATCAAGGACATCATAACATAATAAGACTAGCGAATGGTGCGGTGCTCAAACTAGTCGTCGTCAAGGATGATGGTGTCATCCTTGGTCGGCGGCTCCTCAAACGGCGGCTCCTCAGGGTCCTCCTCCTCCTCGGACGACTCACGAGGGGTAGAGGGTGCTGGCTCCTCCGGCTCGTCGTTGATGAAGTCCAGATCATCCTCATCTTCCTCCTCGGATGGGTTGTTCCAATCGTACCCTTCCTCTTCCATGTAGTCATCATCATCACTAAGGAGGGCAGCATTCTCCTTGCGAAGATCTTCGCCATCATCCTCCAGCTCCTCTATCTTGGACTCAGCCTCGCGGAGTGCCGTCTTAAGGTGTGCCACCTTCACCTTAAGCATGTACTTGGCCTCTCTTGCCCGGAGCTTGAGCCTCCGCTGGCGGCGAGCCCTACGCCTCATCTCCTCAAGGTCCTTCTTGGTCTCGTCCAACTCATGCTTCAGCATCTCGTTTTCCATCCTGCTGATGTCGAGGCTGTTCTGAGTCTTGCCTAGGACGAACTCCATCTGGCCAGCGTGACGACCGAGGGGGCAAACATAGGGCACCCGAGTGGGAAGCCCCTCCTCGTCACGCCGCCCAAAGTGAGCATAAGGGAGGTTCTTCTGCTCGAGCTCCGCACGGTGGTGGTACGTGAGGCGAGCGAGAGCTGCCTGGAGTGCACGAACCAGACCGTCCTCCCAAGTGCGCTCGAAAATCTGGATCTCCATCTCCGGAAGGTTCTTGACGTGGGAGCCCCGGATAGTGCAGACTATCATCCAGGACAAGTCCCCGTCAAGAAAGCTCTCCATCTGTCCGCCCTTCACCTCGGGGCGGAGGCGACCAACGGCGTGACAAACGTCCATCAGGGCGGTCTCAAAGAGGAACAAAGGCTCCGACTCGCCCACCTGACGGCTCCGGGTGTACACAACTTCGTCCACCTACACAAAATTTTAGGGTTGAAATTAGCAATATGACAAGTGTGCAAAATTTTAAGGTATATAAGGTAAAACTTATTAAGAATTAATGCAAGTAAATCTATTTTCTAGGAGAAAATTTTGGAGGAGAGACAAGGCATTCTTTCAGCTTAGAGTCATCTCGTTTTAAATAGTAAAAATAGTTTTTGCTAGGGATTAACGTCCATGCTAACTAAGGGTTTCCTAGGGTCAGGATGGCTCTGATACCAGCTCTGTGGCACCCCGGACCAACTGTCCGAAATACCCATTATGCATTCACTCATGATCCCATGATCAGTGTAACATGAGCACATAACCGAACTGATAATCAGAGTTACAACATCCATTACATAGTACCGAAATCTTTACTATTAAATTGCAATAGGTGGCTGCCTGGTGTCACAAACGGGCCAATAGTATTTTCTGAGTAGGCCCAACACCTTAGAATCCTTATGGAACCGTACCTTAGGTGGAAAAAAAAAACCCGAAGCCCCTCTCATTCGGAAAAATAAAAGATCTGAGTTTACCCTATGTATCATGTACATCCAACGAAAGGCGGATCCGCCGCCGCAGGCCCGTCCCCATCCAGTCTTCCACCCAGTCTTATGCGCCAGGCGCGCCAGCCTCCGGCGTCGGTGTACTCGGACCTCGTCAACGCTCCCTCCAGCGAATCGTGCTCCAACGCCAGCTCAACGAGGTCCACGCCGGCCGTTCCACAGCAATCTCCCTGGCAGCCGCAGCTGCCCCTCCATCTCAGTCAGTCGGAGAAGCAGTACCAAGTACCAGTGGGCGGCGGCAGCGCAAGGAGCGCCAGCAATTGGCCCCGGCGGTTAGGCCGGCGACGTGCGGAGCAGATGCTATGGACCCGAGGCGGCCTGGGCTGCCTTGGATGAGGGCGGCGATAGCGTGACGGGCAGCAGACGCCGCCTTCATGAGCTCCTCAACCGGCCCTGCAGACTCAGCGATCCCTTTGCTGCTGGCTGGTAGCCCCCATCCCCGCAGGTGCTCCAAGTTGTCCCCGGGCACGGCGCGGTGCCGCCCGTCTAGCGCTAGCTGATGGTCCTCCGCTGCCCGCTGTCCGGGTGCAACAGGGAGCAGGGTGCTAGCATGCTCATCCTAACCGCGCCGAGTACTTCTCTGCAGCCGCTGGTCTGCCTGAAGCCCTGAAGGTATCGAGCCTGAGGAGATACACCGATAGGCAACGATGCATATGCATCTGAGCTGTTTGTAGTAGAGATAATCTTGAACAAGAGAAGAAAAAAAACTCCACAGCAGGGTCGACTGGTCGAGAGAAGCAGTAGCAGTCAACTTTGAGACCACCTGCGTGGCTGTGTTCTCTAAATTGTGAAGCGATGGTTTCAGTATTAAACAACATTGAGCTATGCTCTATAGTCATGTGTGCTATTTTTTCAGGCAACGGTTTCTCTGAAACTTTCGTAGTAGTTGATGCAATTTCGAAAAGTGTGGTTGCCACATGAGCACCAGTGCTCCTAATTTAAAAAATCATATTTTTGGATTCTGGAAAAGTTGAAATTATATATTCACATACATATAAACAATTGGTACAAAAATATGTTGTATTTTGGGCTATACAAAAAAGACAAATTCCTGACAAATATCTACTCCTATACGTAGCCACAAATTTGTTTTTTTGGTAGCTCAAAATACAGTGCAATTTCTACTGAAACTTCGCATGAATATTCAGAACATGTGTATGTATTCATAGAATAAATGTGATGATTTTTTGAAACGCATATATATGTACAATTTTAATATTCTTTAAACTAGGAGCAGTGGTGCTCATGTGCACCAAATCTGCGTCCATGCAATTTTTGTAATCAAAACGGTTTATTATATACTATGTGGGGCGGCGTCAGTCGCTTGATCTCCCTGCATTGGTCTTTAGAGGCACCTGACGCCTAAGGGCAGGTACAATGGGGCGCTTATTCAGGGGCGCTAGGAAATAAATCCTGGTTGTTTTGCTGGTTTTCTTGTGGTTCGTCGGTGATTTTTTGGTATCAATGCAAAAGGAAGGAAAAGACGAACGCTTAGAAATCAGGAACAAAATACTTCTTCTAGCGGTGGTGCTTATGCAACGTCTCAGCTTTAACTTTTTTAGAGCCCACATAAGCATCTTGGAGTGTACATGCCCTAAGAAAGACGGTGGTTCGCGGTCAACAAGAAGGACAAGTACCACGGCAAGAAGATGTTGGTGAAGTGGAGCGATAGATAAACCATCAAATTATGTGCAAGGTACGGCAGCAGTTGTATTTGGAATCGGTTAAGCATGCGAGTGAATCTTCATATGACCATCACATTCCTTCACTTGATTGGATCCTACGGTTGCAGCTTCCTCGCTCACCATTTTGCTGGCACTATTCTTTTGCCCCTTTTCTTTATCTAGGCATCCCTTTCTAAAGCTACAATGGTTCAAATGTTGCGTGCACATTAGTATTGACTTAAGATTAACATAGACTGAGCATGACCTTCCCTGTTCAGTTGCTCTTGTTCATCACACCCAAACTCTAATATTACCTCTTCATTATAGGGTCTTAGTCAAGTTTAGCAAACACTGATTGCCGAAAAAATCATTTCAACAATAAGCATCTTTCATTTCTAATTCTACATGTTTTAAAATGCAACTCATGATTCCAAATCTAAGTAAAGATGCCAAAAATTATGAAAATGGAGATTTCAATTGTGGCTGTTTTTATGGTCTCCTCCGAGAAACAAGGAAATTGGTGACAACTTCCATTCTACATAAAGATTTGTCAAAATATCTCACGCCGCAGCAATGCGCGGGCATTCTGCTAGTAATAAATAGTCTTACAAACGGTCTCATGACCAAGTCTTACATAAATGGCCACCTCGGGCTGAATTCAAACATAAAAGTGCAGCGGATACATCCAACTTCGTCGGGCCCAAGTCATGCCTTAAACCCTACAGGCAGCTGACCGGGAAACGTCCTAAGTCGCATAGTCGTCCTGGTAACCTCCATCATCTTCAAAATCCTCCTCATAGTCTGGCCAAGTAGATAGCCAGGGACAAAGCCGTGAGTACATTTCGAATTGTACTCGCAAACCATTTACAATGAAACATAACAAATGAAACGAGATACCAAGACTAATCTAGGAGGTCAAGAGGGAATTAGATTATTAATCAAGAATTTGATATGTAGAAGAGGAGAAGTGTGTTTGGTGGAGATAGCATCTCAACTTCGGACTTGAAGGAGACACTAATAGATTTATCTCTAAGACATCCCTACTTGATTCAATTTAAGAAGATCTTTCACGACATAAACACTTAGGAAGGGTAGACCCGATTTTATTTATCAAATCCTTTCCGACCACCTCATTGTGGCCATCAACCATTTTTCCAGTACTCCAAGTACTCCAACACAAATCCCGTTTTCTTTCCTTTGTCAAAGCATTTTCATAAACAAAACACATCAGGCTAAGCAACAGCCAATCCAACCGTCCATGACCGCGGACACGGCTATTCGAATAGATTTAACTCTGCAGAGTGTGCGCACTTTCCCCACAAGATCTGATAAATCCGCCGGGATCATCCCCGGGCCATCATACGAAAGTATGTGGGTATCGGATAATCAGTCGAAGCCTTTCGCCCATTCTAATTAGCAAGAGGTCCTACCCTATGGAGTATGTACCTCCCCGGCACCGTGGCAGCTCACCTCCTTTTGAGCGTGGCTCCACCGCCAAGCCAGGAGACCCATAGTGTCTTCCGGACGGGTCAGCCCCGAAGGCCTCCCGTTATACTATTGTCCCAACTTCGACAACCCGGACTCGGGGGTAGCCTTACCCTTGTATAGTTATGCGGTGCCTCATGCTAAAGAGAAACGAACGTCGAGCTAAGCCCCGTGCCCATGTTGGAGTAATGTGGTTGCGCTAGTTTGTTGTCATGGGTGAGTACTTAGGCGCCAAAGTTTTCGTAATATCACAACCACTTTCTTGTTCCCATCATTTTACCAAATCCTTTCCTTTCTCAAAATCTCACTTGGGCATAACATTATACCCGAGGTTTTAACAAAAACTTTTACAACAAGGTAAAAACCTTGAGGGTTTTCCCAACCTAAAGTTTATGTGTGAACTAAGAAGCACAATAGCATAAGGATGCCATCATACAATGAAGGGGTGTCAAGGTCATCCATACTCCAATTGAGCATGAAAGGAGATGATCAAAAGTAGAGCAATTTTAATGACATTATCCCAAGTGTTTACTAGAATTAGGATGTCAAAGGTGGTGAAATGTGATTCACATACTTAGAGTGAGTACGCAACGTATCGAGAGGGGACAATACACACTTGGTGGCAAGCATGTAAAAGGATCAAATTAAGCAAACCCAAAGAGACACAAGAAAATCAAGAAAAACCAAGGATAGAAGGATCTCAACCAAGAACATGGATAATCAAGGAGTCAAAGTAAATGGCTTGCCTTGGCTGGCTAGTCCCTGGTCTTCTTCAACACCTTCTCCAAAATCCTCTCCTTCGGCTTCTCCCACGTTCGTATCTAGCGTCGCGAAAAAATAGAAGAGCAACATACAATCAACACATAACTCAAAATCAAGTTTGAAAAGCATATGGTAAAGCATGCAGGGGTGTGGGGTGTACCAAAGTAAAAGCATGCATTGGCCAAATTTAAAAGGGTTGGGGGTGGAAATTAAATAACAACAAGTTTTTAATGAACAACATTTTATGTGACACACCTTTTTTACAAACGGGCCAGAATTATTTTCTACAGGGACCCAAAGTATTTTTCTGAGATGGACAACATGAAAATAAGATCATCACAATTGGAATCCGTCAAAAATATTAATTCTACGATTTTAGGATTTTTATGGAGTATGCAGAATACATAGAGCAAGTTTAATACACTAAAATTCGTATAAAAATCCTAAAAATATGAGGTCAGTGGCATGTGAAAGGTCTTGAAAATATCTTTCTAACGCAGTTGGTTTCATTTGTTTTCGATTTGTAGAACTCTGGTTATAAGCAATTTGGTGCACAGGTGTTATTAAAAACAGAAATTGTTTAAAACGAAATTTGAAGGGGAGTTTGGGCGGGAATCTGCTGGGCCGTTTTTGGAGAGAGCTGGGCCGGCCCAGGGGAAATGCCACGCGGGCTGAGAAGAAAAGAAAGAAGAAAAATAAAAGGAAAAGAGAGGGCCCCGGGTGGGCCAGGCCTTGCATGGCCACGCTGGCATGCATGGGCCATGCCGGCGTCGGATGGAGATCCGATGGCCCATGGCCATCGTCTCTGCCTCGCCACGCGAGAGGCCGATCGGGGCGGCCGGGTTACGCGAGAAAGGAGCAGGGGCGGCCGGGGAACTCACAGCGACGTCAGGGGCACGGCGGCGAGGTTGGGGTGGGTCGGCGTCGTTGCAGAACGGACGGGCGGCGCCTCCTTCTTCGTCCCTGCTTCCGGCAGCAGCTCCCTCGTCACGGCGTCCGGCAGCGGGGCTTGGTGCAGCGGCGGGCTCCGGTCGTCCTGGCACGGCGGGGAAGAGGTTAGGGCGACGGAGAGGAAGTCAGGGAGGGGCTGAGTGAAAGGAGGGAGGGCGGCAGTTGGCGGAGCTCTCGCAGCACCTCCACTTCTTCTCCGGCGGTGACCACCGGGTGGTGGCGGAGCTTGGGCGAGGAGAAGCCCCGAGCAGCGCCCTGGGCGCTCTCAGGGAGCAACGGTGGAGGTGGGAAGGCGAGTGAAGTGGGGTGTGGGGGAGAGGAGTGGTGCGGGCGGGGGTTTATATAGGCAGAGGAGGGCAACGGGCGGGCGATGGGCGGTGGCGTTGGCCAACCGCGGCGCGAGGGCTGGCGTCACCCTGGTGGGGTCGTGGTGACGTCAGGAGGGGTGGCGTCAGCAGCGAGGGGGTCGAGGAGGCGAGGGAGGGGACTCGAGGCGTCGGCGACAGGCGGACGCGCGCGTGCGTCGTCCCGCGCGGGAGAGAGTTCCTCTCTGGCGCGCTGGCTAGGGTTTTGGGCGAGCTGGGCTGCTCGGTTTTGGGCCAGGGAGGGGGTGGAGAGGAAAAGAGGGGCCCAGGGAGGGTCCAAGAGAGGGAGGTGCGGGCCAGATGGTAGTCACGGGAGAGGGGTGGTGTGAGGACATCATGGCCCGGCCAAGTTTGAGAGGGAAGAGAATAAAGGAAAAAAAAGGTTAGTGTACCCCTAGGGTTTGGCAAAAACCAGAAGTGGAGAAGAGAGGGGAGTCCAAAGTGAGGGTGTCACTTGTCCGGTCATAAGAGAGAAAAGAGAGAGGAAAAATTGCTAAGGAAAGAGAGGGGGAAGTGTCCCTCCTTCCTAGGGTTTGCTCTAAAAGAGAGAAAAAGAGAGGGGATGGTGGCCCTCTAGGGTTGCCGAAGAGAGGGGTGAAGTGGCCTCGGCAACAAGGGAGAAAGGTGCAAAAAGGAAGAGAGGGTTGGAGAAAGAAGAAAAAAAAAGGGTGTCAAGATGTTGCACATGCACCTATATTTTTGATGAAGAGGACAATGGTTCTAATGAGAGAAATTGGATGTGGTTTTATTAACACTTACTACTAACAATTCTAGTCAAAACTACAAGCTATGCACACTAGGTAGCAAGATATAAAAGTTTTTTTTTTTGTTGGCCCAAAATTTTTTTTTTTTTTTAAACTAGAAAATATGCAGGGTTTGAAAAGTGGGTTGTGACAAAAACCACCAAAAACTCAACAAATCGCGAGATCCAACCAAGGCCAATTTGGGGCTATTTTTTTGGGAAAATTTTTTGGAAATTTTTTTTTTTGGGCGAAATTGGTGGAATTGGTGGGTGTGGGGGTCAAATCCGTGGCAACCAAGGAGCTCTTGATACCATATGATAAGGGCTAAGCCCAGGGATGTGCCCGATCTTCACGGATTTGAAGGGATACGTGGGGGTAGGTGGATGCACGCGATGAACACGTGGGGGAATCGCGGGGATACAACACACACATGCACACAAATCAAGTTTTCCCTCGTTGGCCTGAAACACCAACTCGATAGAGGTTGCAGGAAAAGACCTTCCGGTAGAAGTCCCGCAAAGAGATCGACGAATCAAAGCTCGGGAGATCTAGAAGGGCGAAAAGACCGGAAGGTTTGATAGAAGTGCAAGCAAAAGACCAAATAGGTAGAAGTGCAAGCAAAAGATCAAACAAACGGTAGAAGTCGCCAAAGAGATCTTCACGAGTTGATAAGGAGCCCGGGTGGGGATACAAGATCATAGATCAAGGTAGGGTTCCCACAAGGGTGAGCTAAGCTCAGGTTTTCTTTCAAATCAAGTCTAATCTCAGATCTGAGCCAACTAGCCTATTTATAGGTGGGGGCGAAGGGATAAGTTACACGCTGAAAAGTGCTGTTGTGCTGAAGTTCGGTAGGGCGGAAGTTCCGGCCATCTTGGGCGGAAGTTCCGGTCAGGGGCGGAAGTTCCGGTCTTGGGGGCCGGAAGTTCCGGTCCGGCCAGAAGTTCCGGCCAAGTTCCGGCCTAGTTCCGAATATGGCCCATTTCCTTGCAGTAACATCCAGGGGCGTTTTGGCGTAATTTCGGAACTTGGGCGGAACTTGGGCGGAAGTTCCGAGTGGGCGGAAGTTCCGGTCTCTCGGGGCGGAAGTTCCGGCCTGCTCCATTTCTCTGGGCGCTGGAAGGCATCTTGGCGGCATCTGGGCGGAAGTTCCGGTCCTTGGGGGCGGAAATTCCGGTGGGGCGGAAGTTCCGGCCATCAGGGGCGGAAGTTCCGGCCTGGAGCGTCCAGCTCCTCTTTCTCCTTCTCTTCCATGCTTCCGTGACATCGGCCTTGCGTCCTCGGGTCTCCATGGCATCCCCTCTTCCCTCCGTACTTGTCGTCGCATTCCTATCATCAAGATATGACGGAGTATGAAGTAGTATATCGTTCCACATAGGCGATTGTAGACACGCGTAAAGGAGAAGATTCACCTTTGCGTGTCGTCTTGGCGATGAAGCATATGATGCGGTGAAGACCGAAGGTCGCCCCGTATCACGGCGCCAACGTGGAACCTGCACAACACAATCAAAGTACTTTGCCCCAACGTAACAGTGAGGTTGTCAATCTCACCGGCTTGCTGAAAACAAAGGATTAAGCGTATCGAGTAGAAGATGGTGTTTGTTTGCAAAGAACAGTAAAAGCAGTAGAATGTATTCAGATGTAAAAGAATGGACCGGGGTCCACAGTTCACTAGTGGTGTCTCTCCAATAAGATAACTAGCATGCTGGGTGGACAAATTGCAGGCGAGCAATTGACAAATAAAGATTCAATACATATCAATGATGATTACTATGTGATTTAATCAGGGCATTACGACAAAGTACATAGACCGCTATCCAGCATGCATCTATGCCTAAATAATCCACCTTCAGGTTATCATCCGAACCCCTTCAAGTATTAAGTTGTAAACAACAGATAATTGCATTAAGTATGGTGCGTAATGTAATCAACACAAATATCATTAGACAAAGCATCGATGTTTTATCCCTAGTAGCAACAGCACATCCACAACCTTAGAACTTTTACATCCTTTGTCCCAGATTTAATGGAGGCATGAACCCACTATCGAGCATAATTACTCCCTCTTGGAGTTACAAGTATCAACTTGGCCAGAGCCTCTACTAGCAACGGAGAGCATGCAAGAACATAAACAACACATATATGATAGATTGATAATCAACTTAACATAGTATTCTATATTCATCGGATCTCGCCAAACACAACATGTAGCATTACAAATAGATGATCTTGATCATGTTAGGCAGCTCACAAGATCTATAACAATGAAAGCACAAGCGGAGAAGACAACCATCTAGCTACTGCTATGGACCCATAGTCCAAGGATGAACTACTCACGCATCTATCCGGAGGCGGGCATGATGATGTAGAGCCCCTCCGGTGATGATTCCCCTCTCCGGCAGGGTGCCGAAGGCGATCTCCTGAATCACCCGAGATGGGATTCGCGACGGCGGCGTCTCTGGAAGGTTTTTCGTATCGTGGCTCTCGGTACAGGGGGTTTCGCGACGGAGGCTTTAAGTAGGCGGAAGGGTAGGTCAGGGGGCGACGCGAGGCGCCGATACAACAGGGCCGCGCGGCCAGGGCCTGGGCTGCGCCGCCCTGGTGTCTGGCCGCCTCGTGGCCCCACTTCGTTTCCTCTTCGGACTTCTGGAAGCTTCGTGCAAAAATAGCCCCCTGGGCGTTGATTTCGTCCAATTCCGAGAATATTTCCTTACTAGGATTTCTTAAACCAAAAACAGCAGAAAAACAGCAACTGGCACTTCGGCATCTTGTTAATAGGTTAGTGCCGGAAAATGTAAAATAATGCTGTAAAGTATGTATAAAACATTCAAGTATTGTAATAAAAGTAGCATGGAACATAAGAAATTATAGATACGTTTGCGACGTATCAGTCACCTCATTGCGGAGCGCCAGGCGCTGCTTCTCCACCTCCTCCAGCCGCTTGCTGAGGTCGTCCGCCTCCTTCCGCCCGACCTGCTTCGCAGCTTCGAGCTCGATGACGTGGTTGGCCTCGAGCCGGCGTAGCCGCTCCAGCTCCCCGTTCGTCTCCTGCGCCTTGGCAGCAATGGCCTTGGCCTCCTTCTCGGCCTCGACGCGCTGTGCGCGAGCGACTCGAAGGTCCTCCTCCAGCTGAGGGACCCGGGCGGTGACAGCTGCAAGCGGAAGCCCTCAGCCAGCTAAAACAAAGAAATAAGAACAAGTCAAAAGAAGAAACCATACCATTGGCAGCCTCCAGCTCGCGAGCCATCTCGGCCCGCTCAATCTTGGCTCGGTGATAGCTGGCCACCAGCCGGTTGTAAAGGGCAGTCCGCTTGTCATCAACCGCCTGAAAGATAAAAGAAGATAAGCATCCAAACGAAACCCGGGCCGGCTTCGTGCAGCCGACCCATGCCTCGGAGGGCTACCAGGATAATACCAAAATTGCAAAACAGCAACACGGATGCAACTAACCTTGCTGGCCATCTCCAGCCACGCCAGGCGGCTCTCAGTCTCAGCGGCCGCGTTCTTGGTGTAGGCACGGAAGCTGGAGAAGAACATCTCCATGGACGCCTTCCCCCGGCTTCCTTCCCGGCTGGTCACCTCGCTGGCGTCGGCGCGGCACCACTCCTTCTCCATCGTGCCGGCTGAGCCGAAGCTGGAGTCGGAGGCGGATACGACGTTCAACAGCGCTGCAGCTGGAGAAATGTGATGGTTGATCAGCGGTTGTGCCGGCTCCACAGGCGCCTGCGCCGGCCCCTTCACCTTCACCAGCGCCATCTCGTCGGCAGCGGCCGGCTGCGCCGGCTCTTGCCTGGTCGTCTCCTCCCCTACCGGCACGGAAGCTAAAGGCGGCATGCTCTAACCCACCGGACCGGCGGGAACGGTAGACTCTGGTGGAGGCACAGCGTCCGGGCTGCCGTCAAGAACGATAACATCGGCCGCGGCCCTGCCGGCTCCGGTTGACGCCGTGGCCCTGTCAGCCCCGCCTACAGGCTCGATAGGCCGGCTGCGGCGCGGGAAGAGGTCATCAATTGAAGGTTGGCCGACGCGGCGAGCCGGCTCACTCCGAGAGCCGGAGGCGGGTGCACCCGGCGAAGGTGCAGCTGAAGAAAGACCCGCCCCCGTAGCAGGCGGCGGGATGATTGTTGGCGTGCGAGAGTGTGGCGGAGGTTGCGGAGTCGGCTCCCTCCTCTGCCGCTGAAGCGGCGACACCACTGTAGGGGCTGGGCCAGAGCCGGCACCCTTGGAAAACTTAATGGCGGCCCTGAAGAGGATAAACAGAAAAAAGGATAAGCAAGAAAGGAAAGAAAAGGAATCAAACAAGTTATAAGAGAAAAAAGCCTACCCGGCTGCTTCCGGAACCGCCTTCGAACCCGCCCGGCGCTGTTTCTTCGCCTTCGTCTCGAGTCGGGCGGTGTTCCGCTCGGTAGGACGCTTCCGCCCCTGGGGCGCGGTCGTAGAAGATGAAGAGGTCACAGGCGGCCTCGCCGCCAGTGGCACTGCGTGGATCGGTGCCAAAGAGGTCGGCATGTCCGCCCCCGGCTCCTCCTCGTGCGGCTGCGGAGACGGTGGCGGGTCGTCGTGCTCCTGGTCGACCGCGTCCAGGTTCTCGTCGACGCCAGCTTGATCAGCCAGGTCGACGTGATCGGCACCCAGTCCTTGTGCTCCAGGTCACCATCCTCAACCAGCTGTCGGGCGAAGGTCTGCAGCAACAAACAGTAAGATCAGCCGGCCTCGCAGCCGCAAGCCGGAACTCGGCCAAAAAAGGAGAAAGCTTACAGGCGATGGCAGTTCGTTCCGGTTGTAGGGCTCCATCCCCCAGTTCCAGTTGTCCGGCAACTTCGCCTGGGAGATGGCGTTGACCCGCTTGGTGACCTGGGCCTTGGTGAGCTCTAGCTTGGATGTCCGGGTCGGGTCGAACCGGTCGGACATATGACAAATCTTGTGGGCGCGTGCCTGCAGAGGCAGCACACGGCGGGCGGCGTAGTGATACGTCTCCAACGTATCTATAATTTCTTATGTTCCATGCTACTTTATTGATGATATCTACATGTTTTATACACATTATATGTCATATTTATGCGTTTTCCGGAACTAACCTGATACGGGGTGGCCTATGGACACCGCCGCCTCAAGACCGACAAGCCCTCCTCGTGGTCCAATGACACGAGCTCGAGCCCAAGCACTACGCCAAGAGGTGAATTCGCTCCTCTCTACCTATGACTTTGATACCCCCTTGGATGGCTTGCTGCTTCATGCAAATACACTATGTTCAATCAGGTACATCGACCAAGACACAAGCCATGGAGACCAAGACGTTGGAGAGAGAGCTGGAAACGATGAAGATGGAGCTACAGCGCACTGGCCGGAACTTCCGCCCCCCAGGACCGGAACTTCCGGCCAGATTCCTCCAAGATGCCCCCAAGATGCCCTCCAGCGCGCAGGAAAAAGCATCGGACCGGAACTTCCGCCCCGAGGGACCGGAACTTCCACCCGGTCGGAACTTCCGCCTAAGTTCCGCCCAAGCTCCGAAAGTCCACGAAAATGCCCCTGGATGTTACTGCGAGGAAATGGACGACTTTCGGAACTTGGCCGGAACTTGGCCGGAACTTCCGGCCCGGCCGGAACTTCCGGCCCCCACGACCGGAACTTCCGCCCCTGACCGGAACTTCCGCCCAAGATGGCCGGAACTTCTGCCACCGCGAACTTCAGCACAACAGCACTTTTCAGCATGTAACTTAACTCTTCGCCCCCCACCTATAAATAGCCTAGTTGGCTCAGATCTGAGATTAGACTTGATTTGAAAGAAAACCTGAGCTTAGCTCACCCTTGTGGGAACCCTACCTAGATCTATGATCTTGTATCCCCACCCGGGCTCCTTATCAACTCGTGAAGATCTCTTTGGCGACTTCTACCGTTGTTTGATCTTTTGCTTGCACTTCTACCTATTTGGTCTTTTGCTCGCACTTCTATCAAACCTTCCGGTCTTTTCGCCCTTCTAGATCTCCCGAGCTTTGATTTGTCGATCTCTTTGCGGGACTTCTACCGGAAGGTCTTTTCCTGCAATCTCTATCGAGTTGGTGTTTCGAGCCAACGAGGGAAAACTCGAATTGTGTGCGTGTGTGTGTTGTATCCCCGCGTTTCCCCCACGTGTTCATCGCGTTCATCCACCTACCCCCACGTAACCCTTCAAATCCGTGAAGATCAGGCACATCCCCGGGCTTAGCCCATATCATATGGTATCAAGAGCTCCTTGGTTGCCACGGATTTGACCCCCACACCCACCAATTCCACCAATTTCGCCCAAAAAATTTTCCAAAAATTTTTCCCAAAAAATAGCCCCAAATTGGCCTTGGTTGGATCTCGCGATTTGTTGAGTTTTTGGTGATTTTGGTCCAATAGAAACTTGTCTTTGGTGTTGATCTGCAATTCCCCCACCTTCCCACCGCTCTTAGTGCCAAATTTTACACGAATTCGAAGATTTTCGTCCCGGATTTCCGCCCAAATCGAAGAACAGCCCGCAGATCTGATTGCGACCGGAAGTTCCGCCCCGGAGGACCAGAAGTTCCGCCCCGGACCGGAAGTTCCGCCCCTCAGGACCGGAAGTTCCGCCTGGCCGAATTTTTGACAGCATTCTTCGTTTTTCGTTTTGGCACTAACCCCTTGTGTTTGGACTTCGTTGTGTGTGCCATTTCAGCTACCACTAAGCTTCCGCAACATCAACTACGACGACGGCACCCCGAGGATCCAAGCGGTTCATTTGACACCTTCCACCATAGCAAGTTCAACATCGTCGGCCACCGTCATCAAGTGGTATAACTTGCCCCCTAACTTGTAGCCTTAGCTTCCTTTGCGTACCTTTCCTATCGAGAGTGGCTTTCTAGTGTTGCGTAGCATTGCGCAAGCGTCCCGACCGTGAGGGTGTGCGTGTGTTGAGCAAAGCTACGAAGCAAGCTCGTGTGAAAAGATAGGCAAAAGAAGTGTGACATACTTACATAGATAGTGAGAAAAAGAAAGCTTCTAAGCATACAAAAAAAAAGAGAAAAAGAAAAAGAAAAAGAGTGTGAGTGACACCTATACACAAAAGAGTCCAAAGCTTCTAAGCAAAAGAGAGAAAAGAGAAGAGAGGCGTCTTGCGCAAATCTTGTTGCTTCTCAATCTTGCAACCAAGCCACGGTCTCTCTTGCGTTAGCGTGACACCGAGCTAGTAGTCTTCCTTAGGACCAATTTTGTTCGTGCTCATTTTCCGTCGCGCTAACCCCATTTTGTCCCACGTGTGTGTTCCACCTTGTGTATGCCTTTTGTGATCACCGCCTTTGACTTGTGACTTTTGGATCTTATCCACTTTTGACAATAGACTTTTCGTTTGGTTCTTCCATTTGGCTTTCCACATCCATACCTAACACCATATAGAGTTTTGTTTTGTGTGTGTGCATACATATCGGTTGTTCCTCGACTTGAAACACCTTTTCGATTTTGGTTTGCAAGTTTTGACACTTTTGGTAGTCTTTCCTAACCACCCACCACATAGTTCTTGTTTTAGTTGTAACCATGTCTAGTGGAGAAGGGAACCAACTACCGATGACGCGGCACCAACATTGGATAGCTACTCAAGCCGTCCACGCCAAGCTCAATCAATTTGAAGCCATGCTCAAGGATACCAACGTCCGCTATGAAGAAAGAGCTCAAGTGCAAAGGATTGACCTCAACAATCAAGTTCAAGAACTCAATGAGAAGATTGAAACTCAAGGCAATGAGTTGAAGGCAACACTCGCCATGCAAGGTCAAGAAACAAGAGAAATGAACACGGCGTTGGACAACATCCTCCACACACTCAACCGTCAAGAAGATAGAAGACACCATTCAAGGTCTTCGCGTTCTCATAGCTCAAGGTCACGAGCTCCTACATCGTCGCATCATGATTCCAATCAAGACCCACGCCACCATAATGTGAATGCTCAAGTGCTTCAACAACAAGCTCAAGAAGCGGAGCAAGCACGACTTCGACTTGTCCAAGAACGTCTACGCCTTGAAGAAGAACGCCTTCAACAAGAACATCTCCATGCTCAATTCCAAGAGGAACAACAACGTCTTCGTCATGATCAAGATCTCCTTCATGCACGTGAGCAAGAAAGGCTCCGCCAAGAGCAAGAGGCACGTCAACATCAAGGGCAACCTCGCCCATCTCAAGTGGCCAATGCTCAAAGGCACCACCATAATGCCGAACAAGAAGTGAACCAAGACCGCCGCATCATCAATGTTGATCAACCTCCTCGTGATAGGGCACCACGCCGTCAAGGTCAAGACAACCGTCGTCATCATGATGATCGCCCTTGATGTGGTCTGAGACCCCGATTGTGGCCCGATCTCGCGAATGACCCAAGGAATCAAGGGGGGAAAGAGGGGGAGAGGCGGAAGAACACGAAGAACACGAAGAACACACGAAGATCCACGCACACCAACCCGATACAATCGATGCTTACCCTCACGGCTCGATGGACCATGCCAATAGAATCCGCCCGGAAGAGACTCGAGGTAGAATTCCGAGAGGAGAGACCGGTGGGGAGGACGAATCAAGGAGTGGGAGAGAGAGTGTACAACACTAGAATCTCACACTACCAAATCCATACATCCACAAGGGTTGCCTTGATTACAGAGGGATGATACCCAAGGGAGACTAAGCTCAAAGTTAGGTTTGAGTTCTAAACAAGTCTAAGGGGAAAAAGGGGTGTCCAAGGTGCTTATATAGCGGTACAAGGCGACACGGGCCGAAAAGGCACAAAGGAAAACGTTTCGGGCCGAAAAGTAGTCTTCAGTCGTGCAGGCCGGTCAGGAGTCCGGTTGGACCGGACCTGGGACCGGGTCGTCCGGTCGGTGACCGGATCCTGGACCGGGCGATAACGAGCGAGGTCCTGAAGCCCCGGGAAGTCGTCCGGATGGCACCGGTTGGTGGCCCGGTTGGGGACCGGGTGGCCCGGTCAGGCGTCCGGTCGACCGGATTCTGAGCCGGGTGGCCCGGTCAGGCGTCCGGTCAGACCGGATTCTGGACCGGCCGCTCATCGTCTCTTCCTTGCGTTCTTGGGGCGACTTCGGGTCCAGCTCCATGTTCATCTTCTCGATCAGCTGCTCCTCTCCTTCCCTTGACCATGACGTACTGTCCTCTCCGTGGTCTTGATGCTCCACGTACCTAATGACACAAAGGGTTTCGGCATGAGGTAGCATTCCATCCAATGGGGTATCTAGGTCGAGGGAAGTGAGGAGCGAGTTCACCTTGTCGTGTAGAGCTTTAACTCGAGCCCTTGTCATTGGTCCGCTTGGGGGACTTGTTGGTCTTGGTGGGGAGGTGTCCGAAGGCCACCCCGCATCATCTCCCCCCCCTTGGGAGAGAGTCGTCCTCGACTCTTGTTCCTCCTCATCTCCATGATAGGGTGAGAGATCCGAGATGTTGAAAGTGTTGCTCACCAAGTACTTGGATGTTGGTATGTCGATGACGTAGGCGTTGTTGTTGATGCGCTTGAGGACCTTGAAAGGACCATCTCCTCTTGGCTTGAGCTTGGAGTTGCGTTCTTGCGGAAACCTTTCTTTCCTTAGGTGGATCCAAACGAGGTCTCCTTCTTCAAACACGCGTTCCTTTTTCTTGGCGTTTAGGCGGTTAGCTTGGCGAAGTACATGCTCTTGTATGGTTGCTCTTGTCTCTTCATGTAGTTTCTTCATGGCGGTGGTGCGCTCGTCGAAGTCCATGTTCGTTCTTTCATGAAGAGGTAGTGGGAGGATGTCGAGTGCCGTTGGAGGTTCGAATCCGTAGACGACCATGAAGGGACTCCTTGCGGTTGTGGAGTGCTTGGCTCGATTGTAGGCGAACTCCGCGTGGGGTAGGCAATCTTCCCATGACTTCAAATTTGTCTTCACAAGTGTGCGGAGGAGTGTGGAGAGGCTTCGATTGACCACATTTTCCTTGCCCTTTTTGTATTTGATTACATAAGGGAAGGACTCTATGAACTCAACCCACTTAGCATGTCTCTTGTTCAAATTGTGTTGACTTTTCAAATACTTCAAGGACTCATGATCCGAGTGGATGACAAACTCTTTTGGCCAAAGGTAATGTTGCCAAACTTCAAGAACACGAACCAAAGCATAAAGCTCCTTGTCATATATAGGATAGTTGAGGCGTGCGCCATCCAACTTCTCGCTATAGTATGCCACGGGTTTTCCATTTTGCATGAGAACACCACCGATTCCAAGGCCACTCGCATCGCATTCTATCTCAAATGTTTTGGCAAAATCGGGAAGAGCAAGTAGTGGTGCCTCGGTGAGTCTCTTTTTCAATTCATCAAACGCTTTTTGTTGTGCTTTGCCCCAAACGAACGGAACATTCTTTTTTGTAAGCTCGTTTAAAGGGCAAGCAATGGTGCTGAAATCTTTCACAAAGCGGCGGTAAAATCCGGCAAGTCCATGGAAGCTTCGAACTTGGCCAACATTTGTGGGAGTGGGCCAATTGTGTATGGCCTCAACTTTGGAAGAATCAACTTCAATCCCGTTGGCGGAAACCACAAAACCAAGAAGGTTGGCAAAGAGCTTCTCGTGGCGCAAGATGCATAAGACTTCTCTCACATGTTGTACATGGTCCTCGAGATTTTTGCTATAGATGAGGATATCATCAAAGTAAACAACCACGCTCTTGCCAATGAGAGGTCGCAAAATGTGATTCATAAGACGCATGAAAGTGGAAGGAGCATTGGAAAGACCAAATGGCATGACGAGCCATTCATAGAGACCAAGCTTGGTCTTGAATGCCGTCTTCCATTCATCACCAATTGCCATGCGAATTTGGTGGTAGCCACTACGCAAATCAATCTTAGAGAAAATGGTGGCACCACTTAATTCATCAAGCATGTCATCTAAACGCGGAATGGGATGTCGATAACGGACGGTAATGGCATTGATAGGGCGGCAATCCATACACATCCGTTGCGTCTCATCCGGTTTAGGCACAAGAATGACGGGAACGGCACAAGGGCTAAGGCTTTCTCGGACATACCCTTTAGCGAGGAGGTCTTGTATTTGTCGTTGTATCTCCTTGGTATCTTCGGGGTTGGTGCGGTAGGCGGCGCGGTTTGGTAGGGGAGCGCCGGGTATGAGGTCGATGCGATGCTCGATGCCCCGAAGCGGTGGTAGTCCATGAGGTAGCTCGTCGGGGAAGACGTCTTGGAACTCCTTCAAAAGAGACAACAAAGACGAAGGAATGTTGGTTAAGTCGTTAGTCTCCGACGAGAGGCCCTTGCAAATGAGCACGTAGTGTATGGTGGTGGATGGGTTGTCTTTCACTTCTCTCCACTCGCTTTTGGTGGTTAGGAGGACACTCTTTCTCTCACTCATATGTGGGTGGTGGCGCTCACTCTCTTTTTGGTGGGTAGCTCCCTCTCCTCTCAACTCACTATGGTGGATGTGGTGTTGTGCCCTCGCTAAAACCTTCGCATTGTCGGCGATGATTTGGCTAGGAGTCATTGGGCGAAGCTCGAACTTCTTGTCCTTGACCTTGAAGGTGTATGCATTGGAGAAACCATCATGTATGGCCTTCTTGTCAAATTGCCATGGGCGGCCAAGCAACATGTGGCACACGGTCATAGGCACCACGTCACACTCGACGGTGTCTTCATAGGGTCCTATCTTGAAGTTGACGGTGACGGTGTGTTGAATCTTGACATTGCCCTTGTCACTCAACCATTGGACATGGTATGGATGAGGATGTTTGCGAAGCGTGAGGTTGAGCTTCTCACATAGCTCGGTGCTTGCCAAGTTGTGGCAACTCCCACCATCGATGATGACCTTGATTGACTTGCCACCAATGCCGGCACGTGTTTGGAAGATGTTGCATCTTTGGTCTTCCATAGCTTGGGGTTGAGTGGTGAGCACTCGAGTGACCACAAGAGAAGGGCTTGGATCATGTGTGCATAAGAGAGGGTCTTCTCCACTTTCTTCATCATAGTCTTCCTCATTAGCAACGGAGGCTTGCACTAGGGCTTCATATTCACCTTCACTTAGCGTTTCTATGTCACCATTCTCCATAGTGATCATGACTTTGGTGTTCTTGCACTCAAAGGACTTGTGGCCTTGGGTGCCACACTTGAAGCAAGTGACATTGGAGGGTCCCGTAGAGGCCTTAGAGGAGGCGGTGGAGGATACCGTTTGCTTCATGCGACTTTGTATGGAAGGTTGCTTGGAAGGTGTAAAGGATGAGGTTGGCTTGACACTTGTTGTAGGAGTTGATGTGGCAAGCTTGGAGGCGAAGTATTGCTTGGACTTCGAGTACTTGATGTCCTCATTCACTTGACGCTCGGCCTTAGAAGCTTGGTGAACCAACTCAACCATGTTGGAGTATTGTTGGAACTCCACAATCCTCTTGATTGGGTAGTTGAGGCCATTGAAGAACCTAGCGATGGTTTGGTTCTCGGATTCTTGGATGTTTGCTCGCATCATGGTTAACTCCATCTCCTTGAAGAATTCCTCAACGGTCTTGGTGCCTTGCTTCAACTTTTGGAGCTTGTTGAAGAGATCGGTCTTGTAGTGTTTAGGGACAAAGCGAGCTTCCATCTCCTCCTTCATGTCTTCCCAAGTATCAATCGGAGGATCACCCTTTTCTTCCCTAAGAGTGACAACTTGTTCCCACCAAGTGTTGGCATAATCTTCAAACTCGAGGGAGGCCATGGCTACTTTCTTGGCACCGGAGTAGTTATGGATGCGGAAGATCTTGTCAACCTTGAGTGCCCATGAGAGGTAGGCCTCGGCGTCGTCTTCACCCTTGAACTTGGGCATGTTGAACTTGAGTTTCCCATACATGTTCTCTTCATCTTCCAAGTTGCGGCGGCGAGGACGGATGCCTTCATCCCTTGCGGCTTGAGGCGGTAGAGGAGGTCTTCCACGACCAACCATAGCATTGGGTTGGCGTTGGAGGTGAACACTAGCTTCACTTGGCTCATGTTGAGGATGTTGTTGCGGGTCTTGGCGAGGTTGTTGGCGTTGCCCAATGTTGGCTCTCTCATCTTGATCATGTTGAGGTTGTCCTCGGCCCCTTTGGTCATGGCGAGGATGGTTCCGGAGGTCACGCCTTGGTGGATCTTGATGACCTTGGTCTTGAGCATCCACATGGGCTTGACGATGAGGTGCCGGGTCCATGTTGTGGAGGACGTTGTCTTGGGGTTGGTCGTCATGCCCATGGTGGGCATGGCGAGCCGCTTGATGACGATCTTGGTGAAGAGCTTGTTCTTGTTGCGGACGTTCATGAGGACGAGCATGGCGATGGAACTCTCCGCGCCTTGAGTTGGAGCGAGAATCATCATGACGAGCGTGCGGTCGGCAGAGCGATGATGATCTCCATGCCTTGAGTCGGAGCTTGAGGAGGAATGGCGATCATGGGAGTAGTCATCATGTGATGATGTCGATGACGATGAGGAAGTAGAGCGATGTCGATGTCGACGACCCAAGTTGTTGATGGCGCGCTCGAGGCTATCCATGCGCCGCTCCATGTTTGCATCATTGGCCGTCACTTGGTCATGCAAGTTGTCCGTAGCTTCACGAAGAAGATTCATATCTTGGTTCACTTGGCCGAAGTTGTGGGCCACTTCTTCATATTGTTCATCGATGCGTGTCTCGAACAAGTTGAGTTGGTCCTTGAACTCTTGGCGTTGCACCCATAGGTTGTGTTGGGTGGCCAACCTCTCGGAGGGGCGTAGGACCTCATCCTCCTTTGCTTGGTCTCCTTGCCTATCCATGATCACAAGACAAGAACTATGTTGTGGATGTTAGTGGAAGGAGACTACCTCTCACTCTTACCGTGGTAAGATAGTATTGAGGCAATCAACCAAGCCGAAAGTAAGACCAATTGTATCGGGACACACACAAAGTCACACGCAAAAGCTAGCAAATATGGTGTTAGGAATGGATGGTGGAAAGCCAAAAGACGAAATCCAAAATCGAGTATGTTGTTAAGAGTGGGTAAGGTCCAAAAATCCAAGTGTCAAAGTGGCGATCACTATAAACACGGAAAAATGTGGAACTCACACACGGGATGAGCGGGGTTAGTGCAACCAAGGAACGAGCGGAAAAAGGAAAAACCCAAAACAAGGGTGCTCAATGTCACACTAACGCAAGAAGAGATCGAAGCTAGGTTGCATAGAGTAGAAACACCAAGATTCGCACGAGGTCTCTCTTCTCTATCTCTCTTGCTTGCTTAAAAGCTTTTCACTCTTTTTGTATCGGTGGCACTTCGCACTTTGTTTGTTTTTTTTTCACTAGCACACTATGCTCTTACTCTTTTGCTTTGCCACTCACGAGCTCCACTTATGAGCTTTACTCACACAACGCACACCCTCACGGTCGGGACCTCGTGCGATGTTTCGCAACACTCGAAAGCTTCGCACGTGGGATAGATCGCAAAAAGAAGAGGGCTACAAGGGTTACTGCAAGTTATACCTGCGATGGTGGAGATGATGGTGGTGGTGGTGGTCGGCGGTGGTGTTAGTCGATGTCGAAGACGAGGAGCCGGTCGGTGGTCCGGTTGGACCGGAGTTGGCGCCGGCGTGTCGGTGCAGGGGCCGGTCGGACCGGTCTCTGGGCCGGCTGTCCGGTTTGCGGCCGGTTGGCCGGGTTCTGCGCCGGATGGTCCGGTCTGGGGGCCGGTTGACCGGGTTCGAAACCGGGTTCGTCGATTTGGAGCTTTCTCTCTCCTGTTCTTCCCCAAACCAAAACCAAATCGGCCAAAACGAAGGGAAACGATGGAATTGGAGGCTAAAAGTTGGGGAAATAGTAGATCAAGCACAACAACACCAGATCCACGGAGCAAAACCACTCAAAACTCAACCAAATCACAGATCCGTCCAAAGGCAATTTAGGGCTATTTTTTGGAAAATTTTCTAGAAACGAAATTGGGTGGGTGGAGGGTCAAATCCGCGGAAACCAAAGGCTGCTGATACCATATGATGTGGTCTGAGACCCCGATTGTGGACCGATCTCGCGAATGACCCAAGGAATCAAGGGGGGAAAGAGGGGGAGAGGCGGAAGAACACGAAGAACACGAAGAACACACGAAGATCCACGCACACCAACCTGATACAATCGAAGCTTACCGTCACGGCTCGATGGACCGTGCCAATAGAATCCGCCCGGAAGAGACTCGAGGTAGAATTCCGAGAGGAGAGACCGGTGGGGAGGACGAATCAAGGAGTGGGAGAGAGAGTGTACAACACTAGAATCTCACACTACCAAATCCATACATCCACAAGGGTTGCCTTGATTACAGAGGGATGATACCCAAGGGAGACTAAGCTCAAAGTTAGGTTTGAGTTCTAAACAAGTCTAAGGGGAAAAAGGGGTGTCCAAGGTGCTTATATAGCGGTACAAGGCGACACGGGCCGAAAAGGCACAAAGGAAAACGTTTCGGGCCGAAAAGTAGTCTTCAGTCGTGCAGGCCGGTCAGGAGTCCGGTTGGACCGGACCTGGGACCGGGTCGTCCGGTCGGTGACCGGATCCTGGACCGGGCAGTAACCGGGCGAGGTCCTCAAGCCCCGGGAAGTCGTCCGGATGGCACCGGTTGGTGGCCCGGTTGGGGACCGGGTGGCCCGGTCAGGCGTCCGGTCGACCGGATTCTGAGCCGGGTGGCCCGGTCAGGCGTCCGGTCAGACCGGATTCTGGACCGGCCGCTCATCGTCTCTTCCTTGCGTTCTTGGGGCGACTTCGGGTCCAGCTCCATGTTCATCTTCTCGATCAGCTGCTCCTCTCCTTCCCTTGACCATGACGTACTGTCCTCTCCGTGGTCTTGATGCTCCACGTACCTAATGACACAAAGGATTTCGGCATGAGGTAGCATTCCATCCAATGGGGTATCTAGGTCGAGGGAAGTGAGGAGCGAGTTCACCTTGTCGTGTAGAGCTTTAACTCGAGCCCTTGTCATTGGTCCGCTTGGGGGACTTGTTGGTCTTGGTGGGGAGGTGTCCGAAGGCCACCCCGCATCAGCCCTCATGGTAGAAGACCACCTCATCAAGCACGAGATGTTGAGATGGAAGAAGACTCAAATCATCACCAAGCATCAAGTGAAGAAAGTGTGAGGCCTCATCAACGCCACAACAATGATGATCAAGATGAAGGTCATGGAAGACCACCTCCTCCTCAACAACAAAGAAACAACAATGAAGATGCTCAAGGTCCACAACCTCAACCTCAACAACGTCAAGCTCATGGTGAAGAAAGACCACCTCCTAGACGCAATGACCGCAATGAGGAAGAAATCTTTGGGAAGCTAAAATTCACCATGCCCAAGTTCCAAGGAGAGGAAGATCCCGACGCATACTTGTCTTGGGTCCTCAAGGTTGATAAGATATTCCGCATCCACAACTTCTCCGAAGCGAAGAAAGTTGCCATGGCATCACTTGAGTTTGAAGGATATGCAAATGTTTGGTGGGAAGAGGTAAACAAGAAGCGTGAGAAGGAAGACTTAGCACCCATTGACACATGGGAAGAGATGCAAGAAGTCATGCACACCCGCTTTGTACCAACTCACCACAAGCGTGACCTCTTCAACAAGCTCACTCAACTCAAGCAAAGCTACAAGTCCGTTGAGGAATATTACAAGGAGATGCACATGACAATGATGAGTGCAAATGTGGATGAGCGAGAAGAGCAAACAATGGCAAGATTCTTGAATGGACCAAACATCCCCGTCAAGAGGATAGTGGAATTCTTGCCTTACAAAAACATGGTTGAGCTACTCCACCAAGCAACAAGGGCCGAACGCCAAGTGCGAGAAGACCTAGCAAGTGCAAAGACAAAGACCTTCTTCGCCGCAAGAAATGCCATGAATGCCTCCTCAAGCATCAAGAACACAAGTGCACTTGCCTCCAAGGATCCTCCAAAGCAAGCAAGAAGTGCCATCAAGACAACAAGCTTCAAGCCGGAGCAATCAACCATGTCCTCCAAAGCTTCCACCGGATCTAGTAACATCACTTGCTTCAAGTGTGGTGCTCAAGGACACAAATCCTTTGAATGCAAGAACACAAGAGTTATGATCACTCGAGATGATGGAGATGTGGAGTACTTGAGTGAAGGTGAATATGAAGCCTTGGTACAAGCCGCAACCTCTCATGAAGATGATGACTTGGAAGACCAAGAGCAAGTCCTATGTGTGCATGATGCAAGCCCTTCTCTTGTGGTGACCAAAGTGTTGACAACCCATACACTCCCCAATGAAGACCAAAGGTGCAATATCTTCCAACCAAGAGCCGGAATCAATGGCAAGTCAATAAAGGTTATCATCGATGGAGGGAGTTGCCACAATCTTGCAAGCACCGAACTATGCACCAAGCTCAACCTCCCGCTCCGGAAACACCCCCATCCCTACCATGTGCAATGGCTAAGCGACAATGGAAATGTGAAGATCCAACACACCATCACGATATCCTTCAAGATTGGCGCTTATGAAGACACCATTGATTGTGACGTCGTGCGTATGACGGTGTGCCACATGTTACTTGGTCGCCCTTGGCAATATGACAAGAAAGCCAACCATGATGGCTACACAAATGCCTATAGCTTCAAGGTCAACGACAAGACCTACATCCTACGCCCAATGACTCCTAGCCAAGTAATTGCGGACAATGCAAAGGCTTTAGCGAGGGCTAAGGAAGCCACTATCACTAGTGAGTTGAGAGGTGAGAGAGTGATCCAACAAAAAGAGAGTGAGCGCCACAAACCATATGTGAGCGAGATGAAAAGTGTCCTCCTAGCTACCAAGAGTGAGATGAGAGAAGTGCACCACAACCCATCCACCACCCTACACTACGTGCTCATTTGCAAGGGCCCCTCGGAGGAGACTAACGACTTAACCAACATTCCTTCGTCTTTGTTGTCTATTTTGAAGGAATTCCAACACGTCTTCCCCGATGAGCTACCTCATGGACTACCACCGCTTCGGGGCATCGAGCACCGCATCGACCTCATACCCGGCGCTCCCCTTCCAAACCGAGCCGCCTACCGCACCAACCCCGAAGACACAAAGGAGATTCAACGCCAAATACAAGACCTCCTCGCCAAAGGGTACGTTCGAGAAAGCATTAGCCCTTGTGCCGTTCCCGTGATTCTTGTGCCTAAACCGGATGAGACGCAACGGATGTGTATGGATTGTCGCCCCATCAATGCCATTACCGTCCGTTATCGCCATCCCATTCCGCGTTTAGATGACATGCTTGATGAATTGAGTGGTGCCACCATTTTCTCTAAGATTGATTTGCGTAGTGGCTACCACCAAATTCGCATGGCAATTGGTGATGAATGGAAGACGGCATTCAAGACCAAGCTTGGTCTATATGAATGGCTTGTCATGCCATTTGGTCTATCTAATGCTCCTTCGACTTTCATGCGTCTTATGAATCACATTTTGAGACCACTCATTGGCAAGAGCGTGGTTGTTTACTTTGATGACATTCTCGTCTATAGCAAAAATCTTGAGGACCATGTTCAACATGTGAGAGAAGTCTTATGCATATTGCGCCACGAGAAGCTCTATGCCAACCTCCCAAAATGCACCTTTGCTCAAAACAAATTGGTTTTTCTTGGTTTTGTGGTTTCCGCCAACGGGATTGAAGTTGATTCTTCCAAAGTGGAGGCCATCCACAATTGGCCCACTCCCACAAATGTTGGTCAAGTTCGAAGCTTCCATGGACTCGCCGGATTTTACCGCCGCTTTGTGAAAGATTTTAGCACCATCGCTTGCCCTTTAAACGAGCTTACAAAAAAGAATGTTCCATTTGTTTGGGGCAAAGCACAACAAAAAGCTTTTGATGAATTGAAAAAGAGACTCACCGAGGCACCACTACTTGTTCTTCCCTATTTTGCTAAAACATTTGAGATAGAATGTGACGCGAGTGGCCTTGGAATCGGTGGTGTCCTCATGCAAAATGGAAAACCCGTGGCATATTATAGTGAGAAGTTGGACGGCGCACGCCTCAACTATCCTATTTATGACAAGGAACTTTACGCTTTGGTTCGTGTTCTTGAAGTTTGGCAACACTATCTTTGGCCAAGAGAGTTCATTATTCACTCCGACCATGAATCTTTGAAGTATTTGAAAAGTCAACACACTTTGAACAAAAGACATGCAAAATGGGTTGAGTTCATTGAGTCCTTTCCATATGTAATCAAATACAAGAAGGGCAAGGACAATGTCGTTGCGGATGCCCTTTCCCGCAAGCTCACCCTTTTACTCACTCGTTTGGATTTCCATGTGTTGGGTCTTGATGAAATCAAAGAACAATATGCCTCCGATACCTTCTTTGGCCCAATTTTTGCAAAGTGTTCCATTGAAAAGGGCATCGATGATTTCTATTTACACCAAGGATTCTTGTTTAAGGGCAACAAACTTTGTGTTCCAATGTCCTCGCTTCGCCTTTTGCTCTTACAAGAATCGCATGGTGGTGGTCTCATGGGTCACTTTGGACGAGAGAAGACATATGCCATGCTATCCACTCACTACTATTGGCCAAGAATGTACCGAGACGTGGAACGCCTTTGCCGCCGGTGCACAACATGCTTACAAGCTAAGTCCTCTTCCAATCCATGTGGTCTTTATACACCATTGCCTATTCCTTATGCTCCTTGGTCCGATATAAGCATGGACTTTGTACTAGGATTACCTCGAACTAAATATGGTCATGATTCAATCTTTGTGGTAGTGGATAGATTCTCAAAAATGGCTCATTTATACCATGTTCCCGAACGGATGATGCTTCACACATTGCCTCCTTGTTTTTTAGGGAAATTGTGAGACTCCACGGTGTACCAAGAAGCATTGTCTCCGACCGAGACGTCAAGTTCATGAGTTATCTTTGGAAGACACTAATGGCCAAGTTCAACGTCAAGCTTTTGTTCTCATCATCATCGCACCCCCAAACCGATGGGCAAACCGAAGTGGTGAACCGAAGCCTCTCCACACTACTACGAGTCCTTGTCAAGAAGAATTTGAAAGCATGGGAAGATTGCATCCCACATGCGGAGTTTGCCTACAACTGCGCCAAGCACTCTACAACAATGAGAAGCCCCTTCATGGTCGTCTACGGGTTCGAACCACCTACGGCGATTGACCTTCTTCCTCTACCGCTACATGAGCAAGTGAACATGGACATCGACAAGCGAGCACAATACATGAAGAAACTCCATGAAGACACAAGGACAACGATCGAGCAACAAGTTCTCCGTCAAGCCACAAGACTAAACTTGAAGAAAAAGGCACGGATCTTCAATGAAGGCGACCTAGTGTGGATACACCTTCGCAAGGACCGCTTCCCTCAAGAAAGAAACTCCAAGCTCAAGCCCCGAGGTGATGGTCCCTTCAAGGTCCTCAAGCGCATCAACGACAACGCCTACGTCGTCGACATACCAACATCCAAGTACTTGGTGAGCAACACATTCAATGTGTCCGACCTTTCACCATATCATGGAGATGAGGAGAACATAGAGTCAAGGACGACTCTTTCCCAAGGGGGGGGGAGATGATACGGGGTGGCCTATGGACACCGCCGCCTCAAGACCGACAAGCCCTCCTCGTGGTCCAATGACACGAGCTCGAGCCCAAGCACTACGCCAAGAGGTGAATTCGCTCCTCTCTACCTATGACTTTGATACCCCCTTGGATGGCTTGCTGCTTCATGCAAATACACTATGTTCAATCAGGTACATCGACCAAGACACAAGCCATGGAGACCAAGACGTTGGAGAGAGAGCTGGAAACGATGAAGATGGAGCTACAGCGCACAAGCCGGAACTTCCGCCCCCCAGGACCGGAACTTCCGGCCAGATTCCTCCAAGATGCCCCCAAGATGCCCTCTAGCGCGCAGGAAAAAGCATCGGACCGGAACTTCCGCCCCGAGGGACCGGAACTTCCGCCCGGTCGGAACTTCCGCCTAAGTTCCGCCTAAGCTCCGAAAGTCCACGAAAATGCCCCTCGATGTTACTGCGAGGAAATGGACGACTTTCGGAACTTGGCCGGAACTTGGTCGGAACTTCCGGCCCGGCCGGAACTTCCGGCCCCCACGACCGGAACTTCCGCCCCTGACCGGAACTTCCGCCCAAGATGGCCGGAACTTCCGCCACCGCGAACTTCAGCACAACAGCACTTTTCAGCATGTAACTTAACTCTTCGCCCCCCACCTATAAATAGCCTAGTTGGCTCAGATCTGAGATTAGACTTGATTTGAAAGAAAACCTGAGCTTAGCTCACCCTTGTGGGAACCCTACCTAGATCTATGATCTTGTATCCCCACCCGGGCTCCTTATCAACTCGTGAAGATCTCTTTGGCGACTTCTACCGTTGTTTGATCTTTTGCTTGCACTTCTACCTATTTGGTCTTTTGCTCGCACTTCTATCAAACCTTCCGGTCTTTTCGCCCTTCTAGATCTCCCGAGCTTTGATTTGTCGATCTCTTTGCGGGACTTCTACCGGAAGGTCTTTTCCTGCAATCTCTATCGAGTTGGTGTTTCGAGCCAACGAGGGAAAACTCGAATTGTGTGCGTGTGTGTGTTGTATCCCCGCGTTTCCCCCACGTGTTCATCGCGTTCATCCACCTACCCCCACGTAACCCTTCAAATCCGTGAAGATCGGGCACATCCCCGGGCTTAGCCCATATCATAACCTATTGATGAGATGCCGAAGTGCCAGTTCCTGTTTTCTGCTGTTTTTGGTTTCAGAAATCCTAGTAACGAAATATTCTCGGAATTAGACGAAATCAACGCCCAGGTTCCTATTTTGCCCGGAAGCATCCAGAACACCCGAGAGCCGCCAGAGAGGGGCCACAGGGGGCCCACACATGGTGGTGGCGCGGCCAGGGCTGGGCCCGCGCCACCCTGTTGTTTGGCCGCCCCGTCAGCCCTCCGACTCCGCCTCTTCGCCTATTTAAAGGTCCCTGACCTAAAACCCGATACGGAATAATCCACGGTACGCGAAACCTTCCAGAGCCACCGCCATCGCGAAGCCAAGATCTGGGGGACAGGAGTCTCTGTTCCGGCACGCCGCCGGGACGGGGAAGTGCCCCCGGAAGGCTTCTCCATCGACACCGCTGCCATCTCCACCGCCATCTTCATCAACGCTGCTGCTCCCATGAGGAGGGAGTAGTTCTCCATTGAGGCTCGGGGCTGTACCGGTAGCTATGTGGTTCATCTCTCTCCTATGTACTTCAATACAATAATCTCATGAGCTGCCTTACATGATTGAGATTCATATGATGATGCTTGTAATCTAGATGTCATTATGCTAGTCAAGTGGGTTTTACTTATGTGATCTCCGGAGACTCCTTGTCCCACGTGTGTAAAGGTGACAGTGTGTGCAGCGTGTGGGTCTCTTAGGCTATATTTCACAGAATACTTATTCACTGTTATGAATGGCGTAGTGAAGTGCTTATTCATATCTCTTTATGATTGCAATGTGTTTTGTATCACAATTTATCTATGTGCTACTCTAGTGAAGTTATTAAAGTAGTTTTATTCCTCCTGCACGATGTAATGGTGACAGTGTGTGCATCCGTGTTAGTACTTGGCGTAGGCTATGATTATGATCTCTTGTAGATTATGAAGTTAACTATTGCTATGATGGTATCGATGTGATCTATTCCTCTTACATGATGTGAAGGTGACAGTGTGCATGCTATGTTAGTACTTGGTTTAGTCGTGTCGATCTTTCATGCACTCTAAGGTTATTTAAATATGAACATTGAATTGTGGAGCTTGTTAACTCCGGCATTGAGGGTTCGTGTAATCCTACGCAATGTGTTCATCATCCAACAAGAGAGTGTAGAGTATGCATCTATCTATTCTGTTATGTGATCAAAGTTGAGAGTGTCCACTAGTGAAAGTCTAATCCCTAGGCCTTGTTCCTAAATACTGCTATCGCTGCTTGTTTACTGTTTTACTGCGTTACTACTGCTGCGTTACTACTGCTTGTTTACTTCCTACAATATTACTACCATCAACTGCACGCCAGTAAGCTATTTTCTGGCGCCGTACTACTGCTCATATTCATTCATACCACTTGTATTTCACTATCTCTTCGCCGAACTAGTGCACCTATTAGGTGTGTTGGGGACACAAGAGACTTCTTGCTTTGTGGTTGCAGGGTTGCATGAGAGGGATATCTTTGACCTCTTCCTCCCTGAGTTCGATAAACCTTGGGTGATCCACTTAAGGGAAAACTTGCTGCTGTTCTACAAACCTCTGCTCTTGGAGGCCCAACACTGTCTACAAGAATAGAAGCACCCGTAGACATCAAGCACTTTTCTGGCGCCGTTGCCGGGGAGGAAAGGTAAAAGGTACTCACACTCCGGATCTCGGCTACTAAGCTATTCTCCGGCGCCGTTGTAAGTACTCGAAGCTATTTCCTTTAGACTCTGCAATTGCGACATTTGGTTTCTTGTTTACACTAGTTAGGCATAATGGACAACAATGAGCTTCTTATTCTATTTCCTGATTTAAGACATGGATGGTTTGATGCGAAAATTAAAAACCCATGGAACATATTAATATGAATGCTTTGAACACTATTGTTGCTAATGCTATGGAAAATTCTAAGCTTGGGGAAGCTGGCTTTGATGAGCATGATATTTTTAGTCCCCCAAGCATTGAGGAGAAAATTTACTTTGATGATACTTTGCCTCCTATATTTGATGATGAGAATAATAATGATAGCTACTTTGTTGAATTTGCTCCCACTACAACTAATAAAATTGATTATGCCTATGTGGAGAGTAATAATTTTATGCATGAGACTCATGATAAGAATGCTTTATGTGATAGTTATATTGTTGAGTTTGCTCATGTTGCTACTGAAAGTTATTATGAGAGAGGAAAATATGGTTATAGAAATTTTCATGTTACTAAAATGCCTCTCTATGTGCTGAAATTTTTTAAGCTACACTTGTTTTATCTTTCTATGCTTGTTGCATTATGCTTCATGAACTTGTTTATTTACAAGATTCCTATGCATAGGAAGCATGTTAGACTTAAATGTGTTTTGAATTTGCCTCTTGATGCTCTCTTTTGCTTCAACTTCTATTTCTTGCGAGTGCATCATTAAAATTGCTGAGCCCATCTTAATGGCTATAAAGAAAGAACTTCTTGGGAGATAACCCATGTGTTTTTTTACTACAGTACTTTGTTTTATATTTGTGTCTTGGAAGTTGTTACTACTGTAGCAACCTCTCCTTATCTTAGTTTTGTTGCATTGTTGTGCCAAGTAAAGTCTCTATAGTAAGGTTCATACTAGATTTGGATTACTGCGCAGAGACAGATTTCTTTGCTGTCACGAATCTGGGCCTAATTCTCTGTAGGTAACTCAGAAAATTATGCCAATTTACGAGCGTGATCCTCAGATATGTACGCAACTTTCATTAGTTTTGAGTTTTTTCCATTTGAGCAAGTCTGGTGCCATTTTAAAATTCGTCTTTACGAACTGTTCTGTTTTGATAGATTCTGCCTTTTATTTCGCATTGCCTCTTTTGCTATGTTGGATGAATTTCTTTGATCCATTAATGTCCAGTAGCTTTATGCAATGTCCAGAAGTGTAAAGAATGATTGTGTCACCTCTGAACATGTAAATTTTTATTATGCACTAACCCTCTAATGAGTTTGCTTGAAGTTTGGTGTGAAGGAAGTTTTCAAGGGTCAAGAGAGGAGTATGATATACTATGATCAAGAGGAGTGAAAGCTCTAAGCTTGGGGATGCCCCCGTGGTTCATCCCTGCATATTTTAAGAAGACTCAAGCGTCTAAGATTGGGGATGCCCAAGGCATTCCCTTCTTCATCGACAAAGTATCAGGTTCCTTCTCTTGAAACTATATTTTTATTCGGTCACATCTTATGTACTTTACTTGGAGCGTCTGTGTGTGCTTTTATTTTTGTTTTGTTATCTTAGTTCTCTGAATAAGTTCATCCTTGTGTGGGAGAGAGACACGCTCCGCTGGTTCGTATGAACACATGTGTTCTTAGCTCATAATATTCATGGCGAAGTTTCCTCTTCGTTAAATTGTTATATGGTTGGAATTGGAAAAATGCTACATGTAGTAATTGGTAAAATGTCTTGGATAATGTGATACTTGGCAATTGTTGTGCTCATGTTTAAGCTCTTGCATCATATACTTTGCACCTATTAATGAAGAAATACATAGAGCTTGCTAAAATTTGGTTTGCATAATTGGCCTCTCTAAGGTCTAGATAATTTCTAGTATTGGGTTGAACAACAAAGAAGACGGTGTAAAGTCTTATAATGTTTACAATATGTCTTTTATGTGAGTCTTGCTGTACCGTTTATACTTGTGTTTGCTTCAAATAGCCTTGCTAGCCTAAGCCTTGTATCGAGAGGAAATACTTCTCATGCATCCAAAACCCTTGAGCCAACCACTATGCCATTTGTGTCCACCATACCTACCTACTACATGGTATTTCTCCGCCATTCCAAAGTAAATTGCTTGAGTGCTACCTTTAAACAATTCAAAAGTTATTACCTCTTATTTGTGTCAATGTTTTATAGCTCATGAGGAAGTATGTGGTGTTTATCTTTCAATCTTGCTGGGCAACTTTCACCAATGGACTAGTGGCTTCATCCGCTTATCCAATAACTTTGCAAAAAGAGCTGGCAATGGGATCCCCAGTCCCAAATTAATTAACAAAAATAGACACTCCTTCATGGTATGAGATTGTTGGCAGGCACCCGAGGATTCGGTTAGCCATGGTTTGTGAAAGAAAGGTTGGAAGGAGTGCCACCCAGAAATAAAATAAAATGGGAGCTGCTCTTTGAAGGTTTGTCTGGCAAGGGGGTTAGAGTACCCGCTACCATTCGTTGACAACAACAAACACCTCTCAAAACTTTATTTTTATGCTCTCTTTATGTTTTCAAAATAAAAGCTCTAGCACAAATATAGCAATCGATGCTTTCCTCTTTGAAGGACTTTTCTTTTACTTTTATGTTGAGTCAGTTCACCTATCTCTCTCCACCTTAAGAAGCAAACACTTGTGTGAACTGTGCATTGATTCCTACATACTTGCATATTGCACTTGTTATATTACTTTACATTGACAATTATCCATATACATGTTATAAGTTGAAAGCAACCGCTGAAACTTAATCTTCCATTGTGTTGCTTCAATACCTCTACTTTGAATTATTGCTTTATGAGTTAACTCTTATGCAAGACTTATTGATGCTTGTCTTGAAAGTGCTATTCATGAAAAGTCATTGCTTTATGATTCAGTTGTTTACTCATGTCATTACCATTGTTTTGATCGCTGCATTCATTACATATGTTTACAATATGATCAAGGTTATGATGGCATGTCACTTCAGAAATTATCTTTGTTATCGTTTTACCTCCTCGGGACGAGCAGAACTAAGCTTGGGGATGCTGATACGTCTCCAACGTATCTATAATTTCTTATGTTCCATGCTACTTTATTGATGATATCTACATGTTTTATACACATTATATGTCATATTTATGCGTTTTCCGGAACTAACCTATTGACGAGATGTCGAAGTGCCAGTTCCTGTTTTCTGCTGTTTTTGGTTTCAGAAATCCTAGTAACGAAATATTCTCGGAATTGGACGAAATCAACGCCCAGGTTCCTATTTTGCCCGGAAGCATCCAGAACACCCGAGAGCCGCCAGAGAGGGGCCACAGGGGGCCCACACATGGTGGTGGCGCGGCCAGGGCTAGGCCCGCGCCACCCTGTTGTTTGGCCGCCCCGTCAGCCCTCCGACTCCGCCTCTTCGCCTATTTAAAGGTCCCTGACCTAAAACCCGATACGGAATAAGCCACGGTACGCGAAACCTTCCAGAGCCGCCGCCATCGCGAAGCCAAGATCTGGGGGACAGGAGTCTCTGTTCCGGCACGCCGCCGGGACGGGGAAGTGCCCCCGGAAGGCTTCTCCATCGACACCGCTGCCATCTCCACCGCCATCTTCATCAACGCTGCTGCTCCCATGAGGAGGGAGTAGTTCTCCATTGAGGCTCGGGGCTGTACCGGTAGCTATGTGGTTCATCTCTCTCCTATGTACTTCAATACAATAATCTCATGAGCTGCCTTACATGATTGAGATTCATATGATGATGCTTGTAATCTAGATGTCATTATGCTAGTCAAGTGGGTTTTACTTATGTGATCTCCGGAGACTCCTTGTCCCACGTGTGTAAAGGTGACAGTGTGTGCACCGTGTGGGTCTCTTAGGCTATATTTCACAGAATACTTATTCACTGTTATGAATGGCGTAGTGAAGTGCTTATTCATATCTCTTTATGATTGTAATGTGTTTTGTATCACAATTTATCTATGTGCTACTCTAGTGAAGTTATTAAAGTAGTTTTATTCCTCCTGCACGATGTAATGGTGACAGTGTGTGCATCCGTGTTAGTACTTGGCGTAGGCTATGATTACGATCTCTTGTAGATTATGAAGTTAACTATTGCTATGATGGTATCGATGTGATCTATTCCTCCTACATGATGTGAAGGTGACAGTGTGCATGCTATGTTAGTACTTGGTTTAGTCGTGTCGATCTTTCATGCACTCTAAGGTTACTTAAATATGAACATTGAATTGTGGAGCTTGTTAACTCCGGCATTGAGGGTTCGTGTAATCCTACGCAATGTGTTCATCATCCAACAAGAGAGTGTAGAGTATGCATCTATCTATTCTGTTATGTGATCAAAGTTGAGAGTGTCCACTAGTGAAAGTCTAATCCCTAGGCCTTGTTCCTAAATACTGCTATCGCTGCTTGTTTACTGTTTTACTACGTTACTACTGCTGCGTTACTACTGCTTGTTTACTTCCTACAATATTACTACCATCAACTGCACGCCAGTAAGCTATTTTCTGGCGCCGTACTACTGCTCATATTCATTCATACCACTTGTATTTCACTATCTCTTCGCCGAACTAGTGCACCTATTAGGTGTGTTGGGGACACAAGAGACTTCTTGCTTTGTGGTTGCAGGGTTGCATGAGAGGGATATCTTCGACCTCTTCCTCCCTGAGTTCGATAAACCTTGGGTGATCCACTTAAGGGAAAACTTGCTGCTGTTCTACAAACCTCTGCTCTTGGAGGCCCAATACTGTCTACAAGAATAGAAGCACCCGTAGACATCACGTAGCAACAGAGGAGATCGGCTGCGCACAACCGTTCGCTGGTGACGCAGTCGTGGAGATAACTCCAGAGGGCGTTCACCTCCGCCTCCGGATCCGCCGGCTTGTAGTTGGTGCCCAGTTCCGGCGGGCAGTCGGCGGCTCCGGGTTGTATTCCGGCAAGTTCACTCAGTCGAATGTCGGGTTCGTGTTCTTCACATAGAAGAACGACATCTGCCACTTCTTCACCGAATCAACCGTGGGGATCCTCGGGAAGGGCGTGGAGGTGCGAGAGTAGATGGAGGCGGCTCCGCAGGCTCGTAGATGGCCGTCCGCCGTCTGGGCCTTTAGGTAGAAGAGCCGGCACCAAAACTCGATGTCCGGCCACAAGCCAGCGTAGCCCTCCATGAAGGCCACGAAGCAGCTCAACTGCACGAACGCGTTGGCCGGCAGGTGGTGCGGCTGGAGGCTGAAGAACTCCAGGAACCAGTGGAAGAAGGGCGAAGCCGGCAGCCCAAATCCGCGGTCGAAGTGCGCCCCGAAGACGACGCGCTCGCCGGGCTCCGGCTTCGGCTCCACCTCCGCCCTCGGAGCCCGCGTGATCACCTGCTGCGGGATCCTGCGGAGGCAGACGAGGCGGTTGATGTCTTCATTGGTCATATGCGAGCCCACCCACGAGCCGCTGGGGAGCGCCATCGCCGCCGTCGAGGAAGAAGAAGAGGAGGAGGTCCTAGAAAAAGAGAAGGACGACGAAGAGCCGCTCGGCGAAGGGGAACGCGGCGGCGGCGAGCGTACCGTTGACACGCGAGGTCCCGTGGCGCCGGGTTGGTGGAGCTGAGGTCGAAGATCGGCGGAGCAGCTTCGCCGCAACCGGGCGCCGGAGTTCGCTAGGGATTCGCCGGTGAAATCGATCGGGAACGACGAGTTGCTCGAGCACAGGAGACAGACAGAGCCTAGGCGCGAGGAAGAAGAATGGTGCGGAGGGTCGTCTTGGTACCGCTCCGCCCGCATTTATAGGCGCCTGGGGCAGGCCAAGTGGCGAACGTGGGCTGTAGCGCGCGGATTTACTGCGCCACGACCGCCCCCACGCCTCCTAACGGTTACCTGTAACGGATACACCACGACGCCCACTACCGCAGAGAATCTGGGGGGGCAGTGATGTGACCAGATGAACAGGCGCAACAGGAGTCAGCCGTCAGAGCCGGTCAAGTCGGGCGCAGGGCCCGAGGCGGCGGAGACTCTGGCGCGCCCAAGCCGCAGCCGGACGTCTTCTCCAATCCGGCCCAAACTCTCTCAGCAAGGCGGAGGCATCTCCAATACTTATAAAAAACAAAACCGCAGAAACAAAACGGCGTCCGGCTGGAGAGCAGCCGGATGAAGCAAGCCGGATGAGGGCGCAGCCGACTGAATGTAAATTCTCAGTCGGCCCCTCGAGTGCTATCTAAAACCGATTCAGGGGATCAAAGTTTAAACGGACAGGGAAACCTGCCTAGGTCCCTCTCTACGCAGAACCTTGCCAGCTTCGGGGGCTAATGTCGGGGGGAAGACCCCGGGTAGGGCAATAGACGAGGAGCAGCTGGCTCTGGGCCGGCTGGCCCGCGGCAAAGGCCGGCTGAGGAGCAGCCGGCTGGCCTGGGAGCCGGCTGGCTCATAGTCTTAGTCGGTCTGGCCATGGCCGTCTGCGCTGTGGTTGGGCCGGCTTCTACAAGCCATATCCGACTGGGTTGTCTCTCCCCTGACCGGCTCGAGGTTGGCGAGCCTTGCAGGAGAAGGAACCGGGTAGGTAATCCGGGTGCAAAGGTCCACGCTGACCTCATCTCCCGTAAAGCAAGGGGCACTGTGGAGGAACAGTGCCCCGCCTCCGACAGGCCATCATGGCTCGAGCTGCGCCACGCTGCTACATGCCACCGATGGCGACAGCTCCATACCGCTGACTTTGGCAGCGACAAGACAGGCCACAACGCCTCAACGGCTGCTGACGAGAGCGTCTCGGGAAGGAGCAGGAAGCAGAAGCCGGCGCAGCCGGCCACTAGGTCTTAGGGACTTCTATCTAAAGTGTCAGCGTCTATATAAGCTGCACTACCCCCTCTCATGTGGGGGACGATCGATCCTTGCTCATTTCTAGTCTTAGCGCTGCCCTATGAGAGAGACCTTCGTCTACCTTAGCCTCCCAGGAGCAGCCGGATACAGCTCTAGGAGCACCAGTACTGTGACATTGCTTATACACTCATAGCAGGAGTAGAGGTGTTACCTCCACAGGAGGACCTCGAACCTGGGTACGTCGCCGTGTCGCTCGTGCCCATACCCGCATCCGGATGCCGCCGTAGAACATACTAGGAACCACTCTCTTTAGCCACCCTATGGCATATGCCGTGACGATACCACGACATATGTTGTGATGATATTCTATACAACCAATACTACAACGGATTGATGTTTCTCTCCAACG
Source organism: Lolium perenne (assembly GCF_019359855.2). Classification (NCBI taxonomy): domain Eukaryota; kingdom Viridiplantae; phylum Streptophyta; class Magnoliopsida; order Poales; family Poaceae; genus Lolium; species Lolium perenne. The sequence continues at coordinate 94,143,383 of NC_067248.2, forward strand.
AAAGAAAACCAGTAGCAGTACAAGTATTCACCGGAACTACAGAGATCACCCCCTCAACAACAAAGATCACCCCTCAACTATGGACGTAGGCTCGCAGTCTCTCTTTGCCTGGCTAGTTTGTTGTTTCTCTCTACGATAGCTCTCACTCTCTCCGGCCGAGTCTGATCTATATGGTGTGACGCTGCGTAAGGTAGTAAACGAGCAGGTATTTATAGGACGCCAGCGTCGGTTCGTCCAAAATATCCGGCCACTCGCCGCTTAGACATTTCTGGTCGCGCACTCAAGAAAACTAACGTGCTGCTCTCGTTGTCTCACTATAAAACACGTGTCAGTGACTCATAGGCCAACTTCCATGCACAGCTCCACGTAGGTGTCCTAGTCTGTCTTGTGTTGCCGACACCACAAGTAACTGGTACCGGCTAGCTCAGTACTAATTCGCATCGTGGAATAATACTTGCTGACTACAATGTGAGTGCTTAAGCTAGCTAGTAATATCTAATTAGTAGTACAATCTAGTTAGCTCCACGGATCAATATGCATGTATTAGTAACAGTGGACATGCACAAGCAAATTAAATTGTTACTTCACTATGACAGGCCACTTCAATTTTTCATTACATGCATGCAAAGATTAGCATTTAATTCAAATACCGGAGATATTAGTAAAAACAATAAAGCCATTAGCAGAAAATAATTTATCAGATAATCTGACTATTAATCCTCCAAAATTCGGGTTATCACATCCACCCATGTGGAGCCATCTACACCACAAGGCCAAGCTTCTTCCATTGAGCAACCAAACACAAGCCAACCACTACCTCAACCTTAAATTCGACATCAACAACAACAACAACCAAGTGCAAGTCAAACACTACTACAACCTCAACCACAACAACAACAACAACCGCAAGCTCATCTACCACAACAACTGACACCAAGTGATCAAGGCCAAGCTTCAAGTTCTTCACCAAGTGATTCGGGGACAATCTTTCCGGATACTACCATCCCCAATACCCCCGAGTCATCCGGTTCTCATGATGATGATTGATGTAGCCCCGCTCACCAACGACACTACATCAAGGCCAACAAGTCCCCCAAGTGGACCAATGACAAGGGCTCGAGTTAAAGCTCTACACGACAAGGTGAACTCGCTCCTCACTTCCCTCGACCTAGATACCCCATTGGATGGAATGCTACCTCATGCCGAAACCCTTTGTGTCATTAGGTACGTGGAGCATCAAGACCACGGAGAGGACGGTACGTCATGGTCAAGGGAAGGAGAGGAGCAGCTGATCGAGAAGATGTACACGGAGCGGGACCCGAAGTCGCCCCAAGAACGCAAGAAAGAGACGATGAGCGGCCAGTCCAGAATCCAGTCTGACCGGCCTCCTGACCGGGCCACCCGGCTCAGAATCCGGTCGACCGGCCGCCTGACCGGGCCACCCGGTCCCCAACCGGGCCACCAACCGGTGCCATCCGGACGCCTTCCCGGGGCTCCAGAACCTCGCCCGGTTACTGCCCGGTCCAGGATCCGGTCACCGACCGGACGACCCGGTCCCAGGTCCGGTCCAACCGGCCTCCTGACCGGCCTGCACGACTAAAGACACCTTTTCGGCCCGAAACGTTTTCCTTTGTGCCTTTTCGGCCCGTGTCGCCTTGTACCGCTATATAAGCACCTTGGACACCCCTTTTCCCCCTTAGACTTGTTTAGAACTCAAACCTAACTTTGAGCTTAGTCTCCCTTGGGTATCATCCCTCTGTAATCAAGGCAACCCTTGTGGATGTATGGATTTGGTAGTGTGAGATTCTAGTGTTTACACTCTCTCTCCCACTCCTTTATTCGTCCTCCCCACCGGTCTCTCCTCTCGGAATTCTACCTCGAGTCTCTTCCGGGCGGATTCTATTGGCACGGTCCATCGAGCCGTGAGGGTAAGCATCGATTGTATCGGGTTGGTGTGCGTGGTTCTTCGTGTGTTCTTCGCGTTCTTCGTGTTCTTCCGCCTCTCCCCCTCTTTCCCCCTTGATTCCTTGGGTCATTCGCGAGATCGGGCCACAATCGGGGTCTTAGACCACATCATATGGTATCAGCAGCCTTTGGTTTCCGCGAATTTGACCCTCCACCCACCCAATTTCGTTTCTAGAAAATTTTCCAAAAAATAGCCCTAAATTGCCTTTGGACGGATCTGTGATTTGGTTGAGTTTTGAGTGGTTTTGCTCCGTGGATCTGGTGTTGTTGTGCTTGATCTACTATTTCCCCAACTTTTAGCCTCCAATTCCATCGTTTCCCTTCGTTTTGGTCGATTTGGTTTTGGTTTGGGGAAGAACAGGAGAGAGAAAGCTCCAAATCGTGCGATCCGGTTTCGAACCCGGTCAACCGGCCCCCAGACCGGACCGTCCGGCGCAGAACCCGGCCAACCGGCCGCATAAACCGGACAAGCCGGCCCGAGAACCAGTCCGACCGGCCGCCAGACCGGACACGCCGGCGCCAACTCCGGTCCAACCGGACCAGCGACCGGGCTCCTCGTCTTCGACATCGACTAACACCACCGCCGACCACCACCACCACCATCATCTCCACCATCGCAGGTATAACTTGCATTAACCCTTGTAGCCCTCTTCTTTTTGCGATCTATCCCACGAGCGAAGCTTTCGAGTGTTGCGAAACATCGCACGAGGTCCCGACCGTGAGGGTGTGCGTTGTGTGAGTAAAGCTCATAAGCGGAGCTCGTGAGTGGCCAGCAAACGAGTAAGAGCATAGTGTGCTAGTGAAAAAAAAAAGAGAAAAGCAAAGTGCAAAGTGCCACTGATACAAAAAGAGTGAAAAGCTTTTAAGCAAGCAAGAGAGATAGAGAAGAGAGACCTCGTGCGAATCTTGGTGTTTCTACTCTATGCAACCTAGCTTCGATCTCTTCTTGCGTTAGTGTGACATTGAGCACCCTTGCTTAGGGATTTTTCATTTTTCCGCTCGTTCCTTGGTTGCACTAACCCTGTTCATCCCGTGTGTGAGTTCCACATTTTTTTTCCGTGTTTATAGTGATCTCCACTTTAACACTTGATTTTTGGACCTTACCCACTCTTAACAACATACTCGATTTTGGATTTCGTCTTTTGGCTTTCCACCATCCATTCCTAACACCATATTTGCTAGCTTTTGCGTGTGCCTTTGTGTGTGTCCCGATACAATTGGTCTTACTTTCGGCTTGGTTGATTGCCTCAATACTATCTTACCACGGTAAGAGTGCGAGGTAGTCTCCTTCCACTAACATCCACAACATAGTTCTTGTCTTGTGATCATGGATAGGCACGGCGACCAAGCAAAGGAGGATGAGGTCCTACACCCCTCCGAGAGGTTGGCCACCCAACACAACCTATGGGTGCAACGCCAAGAGTTCAAGGACCAACTCAACTTGTTCGAGACACGCATCGATGAACAATATGAAGACCCGGGCGCTCTTCGGGCGACGTCGGCTTCGGCATCATGTTCATCTCCCGGTTCCGCTGCTCCTCTCCTTCCCTTGACCATGGTGTCTCCTCCTCTCCGGGGTCTTGGTGCGCCTTGTACCTAATGACACATAGCACGTCGGCATGAGGTAGCAATCCATCCAAAGGGGTACCAAGGTCAAGGGTGGTGAGGAGCGAGTTCACCTTGTCATGTATCGCTTTAGCTCGAGCCCGTGTCATTGGTCCACTTGGGGGACTTGTTGGCCTTGATGTAGTGTCGTTGGCGAGCGGGGCTACATCATCTCCCCCCCCCCTTGGGAGAGAGTCGTCCTCGACTCTTGTCCTTCCTCATCTCCATGATGTGGGGATAGATCCGAGACGTTGAAAGTGTTGCTCACCAAGTACTTGGATGTTGGTATGTCGATGACGTAGGCGTTGTTGTTGATGCGCTTGAGTACCTTGAAAGGCCCATCTCCTCTTGGCTTGAGCTTGGAGTTGCGTTCTTGAGGGAACCTTTCTTTCCTTAGGTGAACCCAAACGAGGTCTCCTTCTTCAAACACTCGTTCTTTCTTCTTGGCGTTGAGGCGGGTAGCTTGGCGAAGGACATGGTCTTGTATGGTTGCTCTTGTTTCTTCATGTAGTTTCTTCATGGCGGTGGAGCGTTTGTCGAAGTCCATGTTCGTCCTTTGATGAAGAGGTAGTGGAAGGATGTCGAGTGCCGTTGGAGGTTCGAATCCATAGACGATCATGAAGGGACTCCGTAATGTTGTGGAGTGCTTGGCTCTATTGTAGGCGAACTCCGCGTGGGGGAGGCAATCTTCCCATGACTTCAAATTTTTCTTCACAAGTGTGCGTAGGAGTGTGGAGAGGCTTCGATTGACCACTTCGGTTTGTCCATCGGTTTGAGGATGCGAGGACGATGAGAATAAGAGCTTGACTCCAAACTTTGCCATTAGCGACTTCCATAGATAACTCATGAACTTGACGTCTCGATCCGACACAATGCTTGCCGGTATTCCGTGTAGGCGAACCACTTCCCTGAAAAACAATGAAGCAATGTGTGAAGCATCATCGCTCTTATGACATGGTATGAAATGAGCCATTTTTGAGAACCTATCCACTACCACAAAGATTGAATCATGCCCATGCTTTGTTCTTGGTAAGCCTAACACAAAGTCCATGCTTATATCCGACCAAGGTGCATATGGAATGGGTAAAGGTATGTAAAGACCATGGGGGTTGGATGTTGACTTAGCTTGTAAGCACGTTGTGCAACGGTTGCAAAGGCGCTCCACGTCTCGCTTCATGCGTGGCCAATAATAGTGTGTGGATAGCATCGAAAGAGTCTTGTCGCGTCCAAAATGACCCATGAGGCCACCTCCATGTGACTCTTGCAAAAGCAACTTACGAAGAGAAGACTCGGGTATGCAAACTTTGTTAGCTTTAAACAAGTAGCCATCATGCAAATAGAAATCATCAAAACCTCGGTCAACGGAACACTTGGCAAAGATTGGTCCAAAGAAAGAGTCGGATGGGTAAAGCTCTTTGATCTCCTCAAGACCCAAAATGTGAAACTCCAAGCGGGTGAGTAGAAGAGTAATCTTGCGGGAAAGTGCATCCGCAACCACATTTTCCTTTCCCTTTTTGTATTTGATTACATAAGGGAAGGACTCTATGAACTCAACCCACTTAGCATGTCTCTTGTTCAAATTGTGTTGACTTTTCAAATACTTCAAGGACTCATGATCCGAGTGGATAACAAACTCTTTTGGCCAAAGGTAATGTTGCCAAACTTCAAGAACACGAACCAAAGCATAAAGCTCCTTGTCATATATAGGATAGTTGAGGCGTGCGCCATCCAACTTCTCGCTATAGTATGCCACGGGTTTTCCATTTTGCATGAGAACACCACCGATTCCAAGGCCACTTGCGTCGCATTCTATCTCAAATGTTTTTGCAAAATCGGGAAGAGCAAGTAGTGGTGCCTCGGTGAGTCTCTTTTTCAATTCATCAAAAGCTTTTTGTTGTGCTTTGCCCCAAACAAACGGAACATTCTTTTTTGTAAGCTCGTTTAAAGGGCAAGCAATGGTGCTGAAATCTTTCACAAAGCGGCGGTAAAATCCGGCAAGTCCATGGAAGCTTCGAACTTGACCAACATTTGTGGGAGTGGGCCAATTGTGGATGTCCTCAACTTTGGAAGAATCAACTTCAATCCCGTTGGCGGAAACCACAAAACCAAGAAAAACCAATTTGTTTTGAGCGAAATGGCATTTTGGTAGGTTGGCAAAGAGCTTCTCGTGGCGCAAGATGCATAAGACTTCTCTCACATGTTGAACATGGTCCTCGAGATTTTTGCTATAGATGAGGATATCATCAAAGTAATCGACCACGCTCTTGCCAATGAGAGGTCGCAAAATGTGATTCATAAGACGCATAAAAGTCGAAGGAGCATTGGAAAGACCAAATGGCATGACGAGCCATTCATATAGACCAAGCTTGGTCTTGAATGCCGTCTTCCATTCATCACCAATTGCCATGCGAATTTGGTGGTAGCCACTACGCAAATCAATCTTAGAGAAAATGGTGGCACCACTCAATTCATCCAGCATGTCATCTAAACGCGGAATGGGATGGCGATAACGGACGGTAATGGCATTGATAGGTCGACAATCCATACACATCCGTTGCGTCTCATCCGGTTTAGGCACAAGAATGACGGGAACGGCCCAAGGGCTAAGGCTTTCTCGGACGTACCCTTTAGCGAGAAGGTCTTGTATTTGGCGTTGGATCTCCTTGGTATCTTCGGGGTTGGTGCGGTAAGCGGCGCGGTTTGGTAGTGGAGCGCCGGGTATGAGGTCGATGCGATGCTCGATGCCCCGAAGCGGTGGTAGTCCATGAGGTAGCTCGTCGGGGAAGACGTCTTGGAACTCCTTCAAAAGAGACAACAAAGACGAAGGAATGTTGGTTAAGTCATTAGTCTCCGACGATAGGCCCTTGCAAATGAGCACGTAGTGTATGGTGGTGGATGGGTTGTCTTTCACTTCTCTCCACTCGCTTTTTGTGGCTAGGAGGACACTCTTTCTCTCACTCATATGTGGGTGGTGGCGCTCACTCTCTTTTTGGTGGGTGGCTCCCTCTCCTCTCAACTCACTATGGTGGTTGTTGTGTTGTGCCCTCGCTAAAGCCTTCGCATTGTCGGCGATGATTTGGCTAGGAGTCATTGGGCGAAGCTCGAACTTCTTGTCCTTGACCTTGAAGGTGTATGCATTGGAGTAACCATCATGTATGGCCTTCTTGTCAAATTGCCATGGGCGGCCAAGCAACATGTGGCACACGGTCATAGGTACCACGTCACACTCGACGGTGTCTTCATAGGGTCCTATCTTGAAGTTGACGGTGACGGTGTGTTGAATCTTGACATTGCCCTTGTCACTCAACCATTGGACATGGTATGGATGAGGATGTTTGCGAAGCGTGAGGTTGAGCTTCTCACATAACTCGGTGCTTGCCAAGTTGTGGCAACTCCCACCGTCGATGATGACCTTGATTGACTTGCCACCAATGCCGGCACGCGTTTGGAAGATGTTGCATCTTTGGTCTTCCATAGCTTGGGGTTGAGTGGTGAGCACTCGAGTGACCACAAGAGAAGGGCTTGGATCATGTGTGCATAAGAGAGGGTCTTCTCCACTTTCTTCATCATAGTCTTCCTCATTAGCAACGGCGGCTTGCACTAGGGCTTCATATTCACCTTCACTTAGCGTCTCTATGTCACCATTCTCCATAGTGATCATGACCTTGGTGTTCTTGCACTCAAAGGATTTGTGGCCTTGAGTACCACACTTGAAGCAAGTGACATTGGAGGGTCCCGTAGAGGCCTTGGAGGAGGCGGTGGAGGATACCGTTTGCTTCATGCGACTTTGGATAGAAGGTTGCTTGGAAGGTGTAGAGGATGCGGTTGGCTTGACATTATTGTGGTAGTTGATGTAGCAAGTTTGGAGGCGAAGTATTGCTTGGACTTCGAATACTTGATGTCCTCATTCACTTGACGCTCGGCCTTGGAAGCTTGGTGAACCAACTCAACCATGTTGGAGTATTGTTGGAACTCCACAATTCTCTTGATGGGGTAGTTGAGGCCATTGAAGAACCTAGCAATGGTTTGGTTCTCGGACTCTTGGATGTTTGCTCGCATCATGGTTAACTCCATTTCCTTGAAGAATTCCTCAACGGTCTTGGTGCCTTGCTTCAACTTTTGTAGCTTGTTGAAGAGATCGGTCTTGTAGTGTGTAGGGACAAAGCGAGCTTGCATTTCCTCCTTCATGTCTTCCCAAGTATCAATTGGAGGATCACCCTTTTCTTCCCTAAGAGTGACAACTTGTTCCCACCAAGTGTTGGCATAATCTTCAAACTCGAGGGAGGCCATGGCTACTTTCTTGGCACCGGAGTAGTTATGGATGCGGAAGATCTTGTCAACCTTGAGTGCCCATGAGAGGTAGGCCTCGGCGTCGTCTTCACCCTTGAACTTGGGCATGTTGAACTTGAGTTTCCCATACATGTTCTCTTCATCTTCCAAGTTGCGGCGGCGAGGACGGATGCCTTCATCCCTTGCGGCTTGAGGCGGTAGAGGAGGTCTTCTACGACCAACCATAGCATTGGGTTGGCGGTTGAGGTGAACACTAGCTTCACTTGGCTCATGTCGAGGATGTTGTTGCGGATCTTGTCGAGGTTGTTGACGTTGTCCAATGTTGGCCCACTCATCTTGATTATGTTGAGGTTGTCCTCGGCCCCTTTGGTCATGGCGAGGATGGTTCTGGAGGTCACGCCTTGGTGGATCTTGATGACCTTGGTCTTGAGCATCCACATGGGCTTGACGATGAGGTGCCGGGTCCATGTTGTGGAGGACGTTGTCTTGGGGTTGGTCGTCATGCCCATGGTGGGCATGGCGAGCCGCTTGATGACGATCTTGGTGAAGAGCTTGAGCTTGTTGAGGACGCTCATGAGGACGAGCATGGCGATGGAATTCTCCGCGCCTTGAGTTTGAGCGAGAATCATCATGACGAGCGTGCGGTCGACGAGAGCGATGATGATCTCCATGCCTTGAGTCAGAGCTTGAGGACGAATGGTGATCACGGGAGTAGTCATCATGTGATGATGTCGATGACGATGAGGAAGTAGAGCGATGTCGATGTCGGCGTCCCAAGTTGTTGATGGCGCGCTCGAGGCTATCCATGCGCCGCTCCATGTTTGCATCATTGGCCGTCACTTGGTCATGCAAGTTGTCCGTAGCTTCGCGAAGAAGAATCATATCTTGATTCACTTGGCCGAAGTTGTGAGCCACTTCTTCATATTGTTCATCGATGCGTGTCTCGAACAAGTTGAGTTGGTCCTTGAACTCTTGGCGTTGCACCCATAGGTTGTGTTGGGTGGCCAACCTCTCGGAGGGGTGTAGGACCTCATCCTCCTTTGCTTGGTCTCCGTGCCTATCCATGATCACAAGACAAGAACTATGTTGTGGATGTTAGTGGAAGGAGACTACCTCTCACTCTTACCGTGGTAAGATAGTATTGAGGCAATCAACCAAGCCGAAAGTAAGACCAATTGTATCGGGACACACACAAAGGCACACGCAAAAGCTAGCAAATATGGTGTTAGGAGTGGATGGTGGATAGCCAAAAGACGAAATCCAAAATCGAGTATGTTGTTAAGAGTGGGTAAGGTCCAAAAATCCAAGTGTCAAAGTGGCGATCACTATAAACACGGAAAAATGTGGAACTCACGCACGGGATGAACGGGGTTAGTGCAACCAAGGAACGAGCGGAAAAAATGAAAAACCCCTAAGCAAGGGTGCTCAATGTCACACTAACGCAAGAAGAGATCGAAGCTAGGTTGCATAGAGTAGAAACACCAAGATTCGCACGAGGTCTCTCTTCTCTATCTCTCTTGCTTGCTTAAAAGCTTTTCACTCTTTTTGTATCGGTGGCACTTTGCACTTTGCTTTTCTCTTTTTTTTTTTCACTAGCACACTATGCTCTTACTCTTTTGCTGGCCACTCACGAGCTCCACTTATGAGCTTTACTCACACAACGCACACCCTCACGGTCGGGACCTCGTGCGATGTTTCGCAACACTCGAAAGCTTCGCTCGTGGGATAGATCGCAAAAAGAAGAGGGCTACAAGGGTTACTGCAAGTTATACCTGCGATGGTGGAGATGATGGTGGTGGTGGTGGTCGGCGGTGGTGTTAGTCGACGTCGAAGACGGGAGCCCGGTCACAGGTCCGGTTGGACCGGAGCTGTCGCCGGCGTGTCCGGTCTGGCGGCCGGTCGGACCGGTCTCTGGGCCGGATGTCCGGTCGGGCGGCCGGTTGGCCGGGTGCTGCGTCGGATGGTCCGGTCTGGGGGCCGGTTGACCGGGTTCGAAACCGGATTTCACGATTTGGAGTTTTCTCTCTCCTGTTCTTCCCCAAACCAAAACCAAATCGACCAAATTGAAGAGAAACGATGGAATTGGAGGCTAAAAGTTGGGGAAATAGTAGATCAAGCACAACAACACCAGATCCACGGAGCAAAACCACTCAAAACTCAACCAAATCACAGATCCGTCCAAAGGCAATTTAGGGCTATTTTTTGGAAAATTTTCTAGAAACGAAATTGGGTGGGTGGAGGGTCAAATCCGCGGAAACCAAAAGCTGCTGATACCATATGATGTGGTCTAAGACCCCGATTGTGGCCCGATCTCGCGAATGACCCAAGGAATCAAGGGGGAAAGAGGGGGAGTGGCGGAAGAACACGAAGATCGCGAAGAACACACGAAGAACCACGCACACCAACCCGATACAATCGATGCTTACCCTCACGGCTCGATGGACCGTGCCAATAGAATCCGCCCGGAAGAGACTCGAGGTAGAATTCCGAGAGGAGAGACCGGTGGGGAGGACGAATCAAGGAGTGGGAGAGAGAGTGTAAACACTAGAATCTCTCACTACCAAATCCATACATCCACAAGGGTTGCCTTGATTACAGAGGGATGATACCCAAGGGAGACTAAGCTCAAAGTTAGGTTTGAGTTCTAAACAAGTCTGAAAGTAAAGGAGGCGGTCCAGCTACTTAAATAGGCAAGCACAGCCAGCAAGGGCGAACAGGTACGCGAATGGATAAGTCAAGGCAGTTTGGTGGGGTATTCCCGTCGGATCCGGTTTGGGGTCCGGTCAGACCGGGCCTGGGACCGGGCTGTCCGGTCATGGGTCCGGTCGACCGGGCCTGTGGCCAGGCTGTCCGGTCCTGGGTCCGGTCGACCGGTCGCCAACCGGGATTCTGCGAAGAATCCGGTCCTGGGTCCGGTCGTCGTCCGGTACGAGGGAGCTGGCCCGGTTTGCGCCCGGTTGACCGGGCCTGTGGCCGGAGCGTCCGGTCGTGGGTCCGGTCCGACCGGGTCCTGGACCGGCCAGCGTCCTTTTCTTCCTTGGCGCTCTTCGGGCGACGTCGGCTTCGGCATCATGTTCATCTCCCGGTTCCGCTGCTCCTCTCCTTCCCTTGACCATGGTGTCTCCTCCTCTCCGGGGTCTTGGTGCGCCTTGTACCTAATGACACATAGCACGTCGGCATGAGGTAGCAATCCATCCAAAGGGGTACCAAGGTCAAGGGTGGTGAGGAGCGAGTTCACCTTGTCATGTATCGCTTTAGCTCGAGCCCGTGTCATTGGTCCACTTGGGGGACTTGTTGGCCTTGATGTAGTGTCGTTGGCGAGCGGGGCTACATCAGCCGGCCCATCCTCACCGGCACTACCGGCCCCACCCCTGTTGACTTCATCTCAACCGTCGATTTCGTATCCATGGACCAGGATAATTTATGTAATTCCGACTTTACCCCTGTACGAATCTGGGCCTATAAATACCTCACCCCTTCCTCCAGATTAGGGTTAGAGATGAACTAAGAAGAAACTTGAGCTTCGCTCTTACCCATGTGGGAAACCCTAGATCTATGATCTTGTATCCACCCGGGCTCCTTATCGAATCCTATTGTATCTCTTTGGTGACTTCTACCAATCTTTGTCTTTTGCTTGCACTTCTACCTATTTGGTCTTTTGCTTGCACTTCTATTGAGTTTGGTCTTTTCACCCTTCTAGATTCATAGGATCTTCGATTTGTCGATCTCTTTGCGAGACTTCTACCGGAAGGTCTTTTCTCGCAACCTCCATCGAGTAGGTGTATCGGGCCTACGAGAGAAAACCGGTTTGTGTGCGTGTGTGAGTTGTATCCCCACGAATTCTTCCCCGTGTTCATCGTGTTCATCCTCCTCCCCCCACGAAATCCACCCAAATCCGTGAAGATCGGGCACATCCCCGGGCTTAGCCTTCATCATATGGTATCAGCAGCTCTTTGGTTGCCACGGATTTGACCCCCACATCACCATTTTCGCCCAAAAATTTTCCAAAAAATTTTCCCAAAAAATAGCCCCAAGTTGGCCTTGGATCGATCTCTCGATTTGTTGAGTTATTTGTGGTTTTGTTCCAATAGAAACTTGTCTTTGGTGTTGATCTACTATTCCCCCAACTTTTCCCACCAGATTGTGCCAATTTCCCCACGAAATCGAAGATTTTCGGGTCAGTTTTCTGCCAAATCGACGAACAGCAGCTGAGGCCGGCACTGCCGCTCCAAAATCGCCGGCAGATCGCTGCAGTCAGAGAACTGCCGCCGCCAGACAAGGCTTAAGCTTCGTTGCCAGCTGGCCCCGAAATTTTTCACACTTTCTTCGTTTTCGTTTTGGCACTTCCCATTTGTGTTTGGTCTTCGGTTTTGAGTGCCATTTCAGCTACCACAAGCTTCCGCAACATCAACAACGACGACGGCACCCCGAAGATCCAAGCGGTTCAATTGACACCTCCACCATAGCAAGTTCAAGGTCGTCGGCCACCGTCATCAAGTGGTATAACTTGCCCCCTAACTTGTAGCCCTAGCTTCCTTTGCGTACATTTCCTATCGAGAGTGGCTTTCTAGTGTTGCGAAGCATTGCGCAAGCGTCCCGACCGTGAGGGTGTGCGTGTGTTGAGCAAAGCTACGAAGCAAGCTCGTGTGAAAAGATAGGCAAAAGAAGTGTGACATACTTACATAGATAGTGAGAAAAAGAAAGCTTCTAAGCATACAAAAAAAAAAGAGTGTGAGTGACACCTATACACAAAAGAGTCCAAAGCTTATAAGCAAAAGAGAGAAAAGAGAAGAGAGGCGTCTTGCGCAAATCTTGTTGCTTCTCAATTTTGCAACCAAGCCACGGTCTCTCTTGCGTTAGCGTGACACCGAGCTAGTAGTCTTCGTTAGGACCAATTTTGTTCGTGCTCATTTTCCCGTCGCGCTAACCCCATCCACGTGTGTGTTCCACCTTGTGTATGCCTTTTGTGATCACCGCCTTTGACTTGTGACTTTTGGATCTTACCCACTTTTGACAATAGACTTTTCGTTTGGTTCTTCCATTTGGATTTCCACATCCATACCTAACACCATATAGAGTTTTGTTTTTGTGTGTGTAACCGGTTGTTCCTCACCTAGATACACATTTTCGATTTTGGTTTGCAAGTTTTGACATTCTTGGTAGTCTTTCCTAACCACCCACCACATAGTTCTTGTTTTAGTTGTAACCATGTCTAGTGGAGAAGGGAACCAACAACCGATGACGCGGCACCAACATTGGATAGCTACTCAAGCCGTCCACGCCAAGCTCAATCAATTTGAAGCCATGCTCAAGGATACCAACGTCCGCTATGAAGAAAGAGCTCAAGTGCAAAGGATTGACCTCAACAATCAAGTTCAAGAACTCAATGAGAAGATTGAAACTCAAGGCAATGAGTTGAAGGCAACACTCGCCATGCAAGGTCAATAAACAAGAGAAATGAAGACGGCGTTGGACAACATCCTCCATACACTCAACCGACAAGAAGATAGAAGACACCATTCAAGGTCTTCACGCTCTCATAGCTCAAGGTCACGAGCTCCTACATCGTCGCATCATGAATCCAATCAAGACCCACGCCACCATAATGTGGATGCTCAATTGCTTCAAGAACAAGCTCAAGAAGCGGAGCAAGCACGACTTCGACTTGTCCAAGAACGTCTACGCCTTGAAGAAGAACGCCTTCAACAAGAACATCTCCATGCTCAATTCCAAGAGGAACAACAACGTCTTCGTCATGATCAAGATCTCCTTCATGCACGTGAGCAAGAAAGGCTCCGCCAAGAGCAAGAGGCACGTCATCATCAAGGGCAACCTCGCCCATCTCAAGTGGCCAATGCTCAAAGGCACCACCATAATGCCGAACAAGAAGTGAACCAAGACCGCCGCATCATCAATGTTGATCAACCTCCTCGTGATAGGGCACCACGCCGTCAAGGTCAAGACAACCGTCGTCATCATGATGATCGCCCTCATGGTAGAAGACCACCTCATCAAGCACGAGATGTTGAGATGGAGGAAGACTCAAATCATCACCAAGCATCAAGTGAAGAAAGTGTGAGGCCTCATCAACGCCACAACAATGATGATCAAGATGAAGGTCATGGAAGACCACCTCCTCCTCAACAACAAAGAAACAACAATGAAGATGCTCAAGGTCCACAACCTCAACCTCAACAACGTCAAGATCATGGTGAAGCAAGACCACCTCCTCGACGCAATGACCGCAATGAGGAAGAAATCTTTGGGAAGCTCAAATTCACCATGCCCAAGTTCCAAGGAGAGGAAGATCCCGACGCATACTTGTCTTGGGTCCTCAAGGTTGATAAGATATTCCGCATCCACAACTTCTCCGAAGCAAAGAAAGTTGCCATGGCATCACTTGAGTTTGAAGGATATGCAAATGTTTGGTGGGAAGAGGTCAACAAGAAGCGTGAGAAGGAAGACCTAGCACCCATTGACACATGGGAAGATATGCAAGAAGTCATGCACACCCGCTTTGTACCAACTCACCACAAGCGTGACCTCTTCAACAAGCTCACTCAACTCAAGCAAAGCTACAAGTCCGTTGAGGAATATTACAAGGAGATGCACATGACCATGATGAGTGCAAATGTGGATGAGCGAGAAGAGCAAACTATGGCAAGATTCTTGAATGGCTTGAACATCCCCGTCAAGAGGATAGTGGAATTCTTGCCTTACAAAAACATGGTTGAGCTACTCCACCAAGCAACAAGGGCCGAGCGCCAAGTGCGAGAAGACCAAGCAAGTGCAAAGACAAAGACCTTCTTCGCCGCAAGAAATGCCATGAATGCCTCCTCAAGCATCAAGAACACAAGTGCACTTGCCTCCAAGGATCCTCCAAAGCAAGCAAGAAGTGCCATCAAGACAACAAGCTTCAAGCCGGAGAGTGTCCTCCTAGCCACCAAGAGTGAGATGAGAGAAGTGAACCACACCCCATCCACCAAAGTGCCCTCCGTGCTCACTTACAAGGGACCATCTTCGGAGACTAACAACTTCACAACACTTCCTTCGTCTTTGTTGTCTCTTTTGAAGGAGCCTCAAGATGTCTTCCTCAACAATCTTCCTCTAGGACTACCACCGCTCCAAGGCATAGAACCCCACATCGACCGCATGCAAGGCGCCACACTACCAACATGTACCGCTTACCGCACCGAACTCGACGACCAAGAAGAAGGGCAACGTCAAACTCATGATCGTCAAGCACACGGGTATGTTCATGAAAACCTTAGCCCAAGTGTGGTTTCGACGATTCTTGTCATGCCTTTGGGTTGTTCCATATCCTTGTCACTCTTCTTGCGTCTTATGCAACTTGTTTTGAAACATCGTGTTGACAAGAGTGAGGATACCCTCATGTGTCCCATGAATCTCAAGGATCATATTATATATGTGAGAGAAGCATTATGCACCTTATGGCCATTTACACACAAAAAGTTGATTTCCTTTGGATTTGCGGTTCCCTCCATTGGCATTGAAGTGAATTATTCGAACTTTGAGGATATACATAAGTGGCCCACGCCAACCAAAAGTGCGCAAGCTCGAAGCTTCCATGCCATTGCCATTTTCCATACTCGCCATACGCACAACATTAGCACCATTGTTTGCCTTTTGGATGTTCCGTTTGTTTGGGACAACGCTACACAACATGCTTTTCATGACTTCAAAATGAAACTTCACTATACACCACTCCTTGTCCTACCAAAGGTTGACTACACCGATACAAAATTTGTTCCCATTTTTGCCAAGTGTTCCATTGAAAAAGAATTGGTTGATTTCCTTCCACATGATGATTTTTTATCCAAAGAATACAAAATTGGCATACTCGATTCTTCTTTGCGAAAGTTGCTTTTATCCAAGTTCTTGTTCGGATGCAACACCCCACCTCCAATTTTTCATGAGAGCACCAACATGGACTTCGACAAGCACACCATCACCATGAAGAAAATACATGAAGGCACAAGAGCAATCATACAAGCTACCCGCCTCAACGCCAAGAAGAAGGGACGAGACAAGACGCTTACCATGCTACCCAAACACCACCATGACAACAAGATGATGAGAGACATCATGATAAGGGCTAAGCCCAGGGATGTGCCCGATCTTCACGGATTTGAAGGGATACGTGGGGGTAGGTGGATGAACGCGATGAACACGTGGGGGAAACGCGGGGATACAACACACACACGCACACAATTCGAGTTTTCCCTCGTTGGCTCGAAACACCAACTCGATAGAGATTGCAGGAAAAGACCTTCCGGTAGAAGTCCCGCAAAGAGATCGACAAATCAAAGCTCGGGAGATCTAGAAGGGCGAAAAGACCGGAAGGCTTGATAGAAGTGCAAGCAAAAGACCAAATAAGGTAGAAGTGCAAGCAAAAGATCAAACAATCGGTAGAAGTCGCCAAAGAGATCTTCACGAGTTGATAAGGAGCCCGGGTGGGGATACAAGATCATAGATCTAGGTAGGGTTCCCACAAGGGTGAGCTAAGCTCAGGTTTTCTTTCAAATCAAGTCTAATCCCAGATCTGAGCCAACTAGGCTATTTATAGGTAGGGGGCGAAGAGTTAAGTTACACGCTGAAAAGTAGTGTTGTGCTGAAGTTCGCGGTGGCGGAAGTTCCGGTCACCTTGGGCGGAAGTTCCGGTCAGGGGCGGAAGTTCCGGTCCTCGGGGCCGGAAGTTCCGGCCAGGCCGGAAGTTCCGGCCAAGTTCCGAAATTAGCCCGTTTCCTTGCAGTAACATCCAGGGGCGTTTTGACGGACTTTCGGAACTTGGGCGGAACTTGGGCGGAAGTTCCGACCGAGGCGGAAGTTCCGGTCCCGCGGGCGGAAGTTCGGTCCGATGCTTTTTCTGCGCGCTGGAGGGCATCTTGGGGGCATCTTGGAGGAATCTGGCGGAAGTTCCGGTCCTGGGGGCGGAAGTTCCGGCACAGGCGCTGTAGCTCCATCTTCATCGTTTCCGACTCTCTCTCCAACGTCTTGGTCTCCATGGCTTGTGTCTTGGTCGATGTACCTGATTGAACATAGGGTATTTGCATGAAGTAGCAAGCCATCCAAGGGGGTGTCAAAGTCATAGGTAGAGAGGAGCGAATTCACCTCTTGGCGTAGTGCTTGGGCTCGAGCTCGTGTCATTGGACCACGAGGAGGGCTTGTCGGTCTTGATGTAGTGTCGACCTTGGGTTGGGCTGCATCATCTCCCCCCCCTTGGGAAAGAGTCGTCCTCGACTCGATGTGCTCCTCATCTCCATGGTATGGTGAGAGGTCGGACACATTGAACGTGTTGCTCACCAAGTACTTGGATGTTGGTATGTCGACGATGTAGGCGTTGTCGTTGATGCGCTTGAGGACCTTGAAGGGACCATCACCTCGGGGCTTGAGCTTGGAGTTTCTTTCTTGAGGGAAGCGGTCCTTGCGAAGGTGTATCCACACTAGGTCGCCTTCATTGAAGATCCGTGCTTTTTTCTTCAAGTTTAGTCTTGTGGCTTGACGGAGAACTTGTTGCTCGATCGTTGCCCTTGTGTCTTCATGGAGTTTCTTCATGTATTGTGCTCGCTTGTCGATGTCCATGTTCACTTGCTCGTGTAGCGGAAGAGGTAGGAGGTCAATCGCCGTAGGTGGTTCAAACCCGTAGACGACCATGAATGGGCTTCTCATTGTTGTGGAGTGCTTGGCGCGGTTGTAGGCAAACTCCGCATGTGGGATGCAATCTTCCCATGCTTTCAAATTCTTCTTGACAAGGACTCGTAGTAGTGTGGAGAGGCTTCGGTTCACCACTTCGGTTTGCCCATCGGTTTGGGGGTGCGAGGATGATGAGAACAAAAGCTTGACGTTGAACTTGGCCATTAGTGTCTTCCAAAGATAACTCATGAACTTGACATCTCGGTCGGAGACAATGCTTCTTGGTACACCGTGGAGTCTCACAATTTCCCTAAAAAACAAGGAGGCAATGTGTGAAGCATCATCCGTTCGGGAACACGGTATAAAATGAGCCATTTTTTAGAATCTATCCACTACCACAAAGATGGAATCATGACCATATTTAGTTCGAGGTAATCCTAGTACAAAGTCCATGCTTATATCGGACCAAGGAGCATAAGGAATAGGCAACGGTGTATAAAGACCATAAGAATTGGAGGTGGACTTAGCTTGTAAACATGTCGTGCAACGGTTGCATAGGCGCTCCACATCGCGCTTCATTCGTGGCCAATAGTAATGGGTGGAGAGCATAGAGAGCGTCTTGTCACGTCCAAAGTGACCCATGAGACCACCACCATGCGATTCTTGTAAGAGCAAAAGGCGAAGCGAGGACATTGGAACACAAAGTTTGTTGCCCTTAAACAAGAATCCTTGGTGCAAATAGAAATCATCGATGCCCTTTTCAATGGAACACTTTGCAAAAATTGGGCCAAAGAAGGTATCGGAGGCATATTGTTCTTTGATTTCATCAAGACCCAACACATGGAAATCCAAACGAGTGAGTAAAAGGGTGAGCTTGCGGGAAAGGGCATCCGCAACGACATTGTCCTTGCCCTTCTTGTATTTGATTACATATGGAAAGGACTCAATGAACTCAACCCATTTTGCATGTCTTTTGTTCAAAGTGTGTTGGCTTTTCAAATACTTCAAAGATTCATGGTCGGAGTGAATAATGAACTCTCTTGGCCAAAGATAATGTTGCCAAACTTCAAGAACACGAACCAAAGCGTAAAGTTCCTTGTCATAAATAGGATAGTTGAGGCGTGCGCCGTCCAACTTCTCACTATAATATGCCACGGGTTTTCCATTTTGCATGAGGACACCACCGATTCCAAGGCCACTCGCGTCACATTCTATCTCAAATGTTTTAGCAAAATCGGGAAGAACAAGTAGTGGTGCCTCGGTGAGTCTCTTTTTCAATTCATCAAAAGCTTTTTGTTGTGCTTTGCCCCAAACAAACGGAACATTCTTTTTAGTAAGCTCGTTTAAAGGGCAAGCGATGGTGCTAAAATCTTTCACAAAGCGGCGGTAAAATCCGGCGAGTCCATGGAAGCTTCGAACTTGACCAACATTTGTGGGAGTGGGCCAATTGTGGATGGCCTCAACTTTGGAAGAATCAACTTCAATCCCGTTGGCGGAAACCACAAAACCAAGAAAAACCAATTTGTTTTGAGCAAAGGTGCATTTTGGGAGGTTGGCATAGAGCTTCTCGTGGCGCAATATGCATAAGACTTCTCTCACATGTTGAACATGGTCCTCGAGATTTTTGCTATAGACGAGAATGTCATCAAAGTAAACAACCACGCTCTTGCCAATGAGTGGTCTCAAAATGTGATTCATAAGACGCATGAAAGTTGAAGGAGCATTAGAAAGACCAAATGGCATGACAAGCCATTCATATAGACCAAGCTTGGTCTTGAATGCCGTCTTCCATTCATCACCAATTGCCATGCGAATTTGGTGGTAGCCACTACGCAAATCAATCTTAGAGAAAATGGTGGCACCACTCAATTCATCAAGCATGTCGTCTAAACGCGGAATGGGATGGCGATAACGGACGGTAATGGCATTGATGGGGCGACAATCCATACACATCCGTTGTGTCTCATCCGGTTTAGGCACAAGAATCACGGGAACGGCACAAGGGCTAAGGCTTTCTCGAACGTACCCTTTAGCGAGGAGGTCTTGTATTTGTCGTTGAATCTCCTTTGTGTCTTCGGGGTTGGTGCGGTAGGCGGCTCGGTTTGGAAGGGGAGCGCCGGGTATGAGGTCGATGCGGTGCTCGATGCCCCGAAGCGGTGGTAGTCCATGAGGTAGCTCGTCGGGGAAGACGTCTTGGAATTCCTTCAAAAGAGACAACAAAGACGAAGGAATGTTGGTTAAGTCGTTAGTCTCCGTCGAGGGTCCCTTGCAAATGAGCACGTAGTGTAGTGTGGTGGATGGGTTGTGGTGCACTTCTCTCATCTCACTCTTGGTAGCTAGGAGGACACTTTTCATCTCACTCACATATGGTTTGTGGCGCTCACTCTCTTTTTGGTGGATCACTCTCTCACCTCTCAACTCACTAGTGATAGTGGCTTCCTTAGCCCTCGCTAAAGCCTTTGCATTGTCCGCAATTACTTGGCTAGGAGTCATTGGGCGTAGGATGTAGGTCTTGTCGTTGACCTTGAAGCTATAGGCATTTGTGTAGCCATCATGGTTGGCTTTCTTGTCATATTGCCAAGGGCGACCAAGTAACAT
Source organism: Lolium perenne (assembly GCF_019359855.2). Taxonomy (NCBI): domain Eukaryota; kingdom Viridiplantae; phylum Streptophyta; class Magnoliopsida; order Poales; family Poaceae; genus Lolium; species Lolium perenne. The sequence goes on from NC_067248.2 coordinate 94,163,495, forward strand.
GTGGCACACCGTCATAGGCACGACGTCACAATCAATGGTGTCTTCATAAGCGCCAATCTTGAAGGATATCGTGACGGTGTGTTGGATCTTCACATTTCCATTGTCGCTTAGCCATTGCACATGGTAGGGATGGGGGTGTTTCCGGAGCGGGAGGTTGAGCTTGGTGCATAGTTCGGTGCTTGCAAGATTGTGGCAACTCCCTCCATCGATGATAACCTTTATTGACTTGCCATTGATTCGGCTCTTGTTTGGAAGATATTGCACCTTTGGTCTTCATTTGGAAGTGCATGGGTTGTCAACACTTTGGTCACCACAAGAGAAGGGCTTGCATCATGCACACATAGGACTTGCTCTTGGTCTTCCAAGTCATCTTCTTCATGAGAGGTTGCGGCTTGTACCAAGGCTTCATATTCACCTTCACTCAAGTACTCCACATCTCCATCATCTCGAGTGATCATAACTCTTGTGTTCTTGCATTCAAAGGATTTATGTCCTTGAGCACCACACTTGAAGCAAGTGATGTTACTAGATCCGGTGGAAGCTTTGGAGGACATGGTTGATTGCTCCGGCTTGAAGCTTGTTGTCTTGATGGCACTTCTTGCTTGCTTTGGAGGATCCTTGGAGGCAAGTGTACTTGTGTTCTTGATGCTTGACGAGGCATTCATAGCATTTCTTGCGGCGAAGAAGGTCTTTGTCTTTGCACTTGCTAGGTCTTCTCGCACTTGGCGCTCGGCCCTTGTTGCTTGGTGGAGTAACTCAACCATGTTTTTGTAAGGCAAGAATTCCACTATCCTCTTGACGGGGATGTTTAGTCCATTCAAGAATCTTGCCATAGTTTGCTCTTCTCGCTCATCCACATTTGCACTCATCATGGTCATGTGCATCTCCTTGTAATATTCCTCAACGGACTTGTAGCTTTGCTTGAGTTGAGTGAGCTTGTTGAAGAGGTCACGCTTGTGGTGAGTTGGTACAAAGCGGGTGTGCATGACTTCTTTCATCTCTTCCCATGTGTCAATGGGTGCTAAGTCTTCCTTCTCACGCTTCTTGTTTACCTCTTCCCACCAAACATTTGCATATCCTTCAAACTCAAGTGATGCCATGGCAACTTTCTTTGCTTCGGAGAAGTTGTGGATGCGAAATATCTTGTCAACCTTGAGTACCCAAGACAAGTATGCGTCGGGATCTTCCTCTCCTTGGAACTTGGGCATGGTGAATTTTAGCTTTCCAAAGATTTCTTCCTCATTGCGGTCATTGCGTCTAGGAGGTGGTCTTTCTTCACCATGAGCTTGACGTTGTTGAGTTTGAGGTTGTGGACCTTGAGCATCTTCATTGTTGTTTCTTTGTTGTTGAGGAGGAGGTGGTCTTCCATGACCTTCATCTTGATCATCATTGTTGTGGCGTTGATGAGGCCTCACACTTTCTTCACTTGATGCTTGGTGATGATTTGAGTCTTCCTCCATCTCAACATCTCGTGCTTGATGAGGTGGTCTTCTACCATGAGGGCGATCATCATGATGACGACGGTTGTCTTGACCTTGACGGCGTGGTGCCCTATCACGAGGAGGTTGATCAACATTGATGATGCGGCGGTCTTGGTTCACTTCTTGTTCGGCATTATGGTGGTGCCTTTGAGCATTGGCCACTTGAGATGGGCGAGGTTGCCCTTGATGTTGACGTGCCTCTTGCTCTTGGCGGAGCCTTTCTTGCTCACGTGCATGAAGGAGATCTTGATCATGACGAAGACGTTGTTGTTCCTCTTGGAATTGAGCATGGAGATGTTCTTGTTGAAGGCGTTCTTCTTCAAGGCGTAGACGTTCTTGGACAAGTCGAAGTCGTGCTTGCTCCGCTTCTTGAGCTTGTTGTTGAAGCACTTGAGCATCCACATTATGGTGGCGTGGGTCTTGATTGGAATCATGATGCGACGAGGTAGGAGCTCGTGATCTTGAGCTATGAGAGCGCGAAGACCTTGAATGGTGTCTTCTATCTTCTTGACGGTTTAGTGTATGGAGGATGTTGTCCAACGCCGTCTTCATTTCTCTTGTTTCTTGACCTTGTATGGCGAGTGTTGCCTTCAACTCATTGCCTTGAGTTTCAATCTTCTCATTGAGTTCTTGAACTTGATTGTTGAGGTCAATCCTTTGCACTTGAGCTCTTTCTTCATAGCGGACGTTGGTATCCTTGAGCATGGCTTCAAATTGATTGAGCTTGGCGTGGACGGCTTGAGTAGCTATCCAATGTTGGTGCCGCGTCATCGGTAGTTGGTTCCCTTCTCCACTAGACATGGTTACAACTAAAACAAGAACTATGTGGTGGGTGGTTAGGAAAGACTACCAAGAATGTCAAAACTTGCAAACCAAAATCGAAAAGGTGTATCTAGGTGAGGAACAACCGATATGTATGCACACACACAAAACAAAACTCTATATGGTGTTAGGTATGGATGTGGAAAGCCAAATGGAAGAACCAAACGAAAAGTCTATTGTCAAAAGTGGGTAAGATCCAAAAGTCACAAGTCAAAGGCGGTGATCACAAAAGGCATACACAAGGTGGAACACACACGTGGGACAAAATGGGGTTAGCGCGACGGAAAATGAGCACGAACAAAATTGGTCCTAACGAAGACTACTAGCTCGGTGTCACGCTAACGCAAGAGAGACCGTGGCTTGGTTGCAAAATTGAGAAGCAACAAGATTTGCGCAAGACGCCTCTCTTCTCTTTTCTCTCTTTTGCTTATAAGCTTTGGACTCTTTTGTGTATAGGTGTCACTCACACTCTTTTTCTTTTTCTTTTTCTCACTTTTTTTTAATGCTTAGAAGCTTTCTTTTACTCACTATCTATGTAAGTATGTCACACTTCTCTTGCTTATCTTTTCACAACGAGCTTGCTTCGTAGCTTTGCTCAACACACGCACACCCTCACGGTCGGGACGCTTGCGCAATGCTTCGCAACACTAGAAAGCCACTCTCGATAGGAAAGGTACGCAAAGGAAGCTAAGGCTACAAGTTAGGGGGCAAGTTATACCACTTGAGGACGGTGGCTGACGATGTTGAACTTGCTATGGTGGAAGGTGTCAAGTGAACCGCTTGGATCCTCGGGGTGCCGTCGTCGTAGTTGATGTTGCGGAAGCTTAGTGGTAGCTGAAATGGCACACACAACGAAGTCCAAACACAAGGGGTTAGTGCCAAAACGAAAAACGAAGAATGCTGTCAAAATTTCGGCCAGGCGGAACTTCCGGTCCTGAGGGGCGGAACTTCCGGTCCCCGGGCGGAACTTCCGGTCCTTCCGGGCGGAACTTCCGGTCCTGGGCGGAACTTCCGGTCCTGCGGGGCGGAGCTTCCGGTCGCAATCAGATCTGCGGGCTGTTCTTCGATTTGCGCGGAAATCCGGGCCGAAAATCTTCGAATTCGTGGAAAATTTGGCACTAAGAGCGGTGGGAAGGTGGGGGAATTGCAGATCAACACCAAAGACAAGTTTCTATTGGACCAAAACCACCAAAAACTCAACAAATCGCGAGATCCAACCAAGGCCAATTTGGGGCTATTTTTTGGGAAAAAATTTTGGAAAAATTTTTGGGCGAAATTGGTGGAATTGGTGGGTGTGGAGGTCAAATCCGTGGCAACCAAGGAGCTCTTGATACCATATGATAAGGGCTAAGCCCAGGGATGTGCCCGATCTTCACGGATTTGAAGGGATACGTGGGGGTAGGTGGATGAACGCGATGAACACGTGGGGGAAACGCGGGGATACAACACACACACGCACACAATTCGAGTTTTCCCTCGTTGGCTCGAAACACCAACTCGATAGAGATTGCAGGAAAAGACCTTCCGGTAGAAGTCCCGCAAAGAGATCGACAAATCAAAGCTCGGGAGATCTAGAAGGGCGAAAAGACCGGAAGGCTTGATAGAAGTGCAAGCAAAAGACCAAATAAGGTAGAAGTGCAAGCAAAAGATCAAACAATCGGTAGAAGTCGCCAAAGAGATCTTCACGAGTTGATAAGGAGCCCGGGTGGGGATACAAGATCATAGATCTAGGTAGGGTTCCCACAAGGGTGAGCTAAGCTCAGGTTTTCTTTCAAATCAAGTCTAATCCCAGATCTGAGCCAACTAGGCTATTTATAGGTAGGGGGCGAAGAGTTAAGTTACACGCTAAAAAGTAGTGCTGTGCTGAAGTTCGCGGTGGCGGAAGTTCCGGTCACCTTGGGCGGAAGTTCCGGTCAGGGGCGGAAGTTCCGGTCCTCGGGGCCGGAAGTTCCGGCCAGGCCGGAAGTTCCGGCCAAGTTCCGGCCAAGTTCCGAAATTAGCCCGTTTCCTTGCAGTAACATCCAGGGGCGTTTTGACGGACTTTCGGAACTTGGGCGGAACTTGGGCGGAAGTTCCGACCGGGCGGAAGTTCCGGTCCCGCGGGGCGGAAGTTCCGGTCCGATGCTTTTTCCTGCGCGCTGGAGGGCATCTTGGGGGCATCTTGGAGGAATCTGGCCGGAAGTTCCGGTCCTGGGGGGGCGGAAGTTCCGGCCTGGGCGCTGTAGCTCCATCTTCATCGTTTCCAGCTCTCTCTCCAACGTCTTGGTCTCCATGGCTTGTGTCTTGGTCGATGTACCTGATTGAACATAGGGTATTTGCATGAAGTAGCAAGCCATCCAAGGGGGTGTCAAAGTCATAGGTAGAGAGGAGCGAATTCACCTCTTGGCGTAGTGCTTGGGCTCGAGCTCGTGTCATTGGACCACGAGGAGGGCTTGTCGGTCTTGATGTAGTGTCGACCTTGGGTTGGGCTGCATCACATCAAGCTTCAAGGCATACAACGCCCCATGTGTTTTCAAGCTAAGTCCATTGCCAACCCCTATACCAATGCTCAAACTTTTGATGTGATAGTTAGAGTCCATCCTTTCGATCAATGCAAGCCATGCTCTCGAACGGTTAATGCTTCACACATGCATACATTGTTGCTTAGGGAGAACATTCGACAACATGGACGACCAACAACAATCGCCACGGACCATGACACGTGCTTCATGAACTTCAAGGGTACGACCCTCAAGACCAAGTACGCCATCAACATCAAGGATAGGATACCACGTCAAGGACATGAAGACACTCTAGAGTCGAGGACGACTCTTTCCCAAGGGGGGGGGGAGATGATGTAGCCCCGCTCACCGACGACGCTACACCAAGACCAACAAGTCCCCCAAGTGGACCGATGACACGGGCTCGAGTCAAAGCGCTACATGATAAGGTGAACTCACTCCTCACTACCCTTGATCTCGATACCCCATTGGATGGGCTGCTACCTCAGGCCGATATGCTTTGTGTTATCAGGTATGAACCTCGAGAGAAGGACAGCACAGCAGACCCGAAGATGGACAAGGAAGAAGGAGAAGAAGAGTCCCAGCTGAAGGACGCCCCTCAGGGCCCCGGCACTGCCGGCCTCAAGCCCCCGGCACTGCCGGCCTGCTCACCCCGGCACTGCCGGCCTGCTCACCCCGGCACTACCGGCCTCCAGACCCCGGCACTGCCGTGCCCTCCAGCTGAAGACTCGACGAGAACCAAGACCGGCACTGCCGGCCTCGAACCAGCGGCACTGCCGGCCCCATCGGCACTGCCGGCCCATCCTCACCGGCACTGCCGGCCCCACCCCTATTGACTTCATCTCAACCGTCGATTTCGTATCCATGGACCAGGATAATTTATGTAATTCCGAATTTACCCCTATACGAATCTGGGCCTATAAATACCTCACCCCTTCCTCCAGATTAGGGTTAGAGATGAACTAAGAAGAAACTTGAGCTTTGCTCTTACCCATGTGGGAAACCCTAGATCTATGATCTTGTATCCACCCGGGCTCCTTATCGAATCCTATTGTATCTCTTTGGTGACTTCTACCAATCTTAGTCTTTTGCTTGCACTTCTACCTATTTGGTCTTTTGCTTGCACTTCTATTGAGTTTGGTCTTTTCACCCTTCTAGATTCATAGGATCTTCGATTTGTCGATCTCTTTGCGGGACTTCTACCGGAAGGTCTTTTCTCGCAACCTCCATCGAGTAGGTGTATCGGGCCTACGAGAGAAAACCGCTTTGTGTGCGTGTGTGAGTTGTATCCCCACGAATTCTTCCCCGTGTTCATCGTGTTCATCGTGTTCATCCTCCTCCCCCCACGAAATCCACCCAAATCCGTGAAGATCGGGCACATCCCCGGGCTTAGCCTTCATCATATGGCCAATACTCGCCGTGAAGACACTACTACAAGACATTTGCGCCTCAAGTCTCATTCCTTGCGCAATGTCATTGGAGATCTAAAGAGCAAGGTGACTACCCGGAGGCAACTAGCAAACTTTTGTGAGCACCATGCCTTTGTCTCTATGGTGGAATCACTCAAGGTCAACGATGCACTTGAAGATCCCGATTGGTTGATAGCAATGCAAGAGGAACTCAACAACTTCAAGAGGAATGATGTGTGGACTCTCATAAAGCGCCCCGATCATTGCCGCAATGTTATCAGCACCAAATGGGTCTTCAAGAACAAGCAAGATGAGCATGGAATCGTCATCCGCAACAAAGCACGTTTGGTGGCACAAGGCTATTCTCAAGTCGAAGGCGTGGACTTTGGCGAGACATTCGCACCCGTTGCGAGGCTCGAGTCCATCCGTATCCTTTTAGCCTTTGCCGCTCACTATGGTTTCAAACTCCAACAAATGGATGTAAAGAGTGCTTTTCTTAATGGTCCTTTGCATGAGGAGGTGTATGTGAAGCAACCCCCGGGGTTCGAGGACCCCCATTTCCCGGACCATGTCTTCAAGCTCAATAAGGCTCTATATGGTCTCAAACTAGCTCCTAGAGCTTGGTATGAGCACCTAAGGGAATTGCTTGAAGACCATGGTTTCGAAGTGGGGAAAATCGACCCCACTCTTTTTACTAAGAAAGTCAATGGGGAGCTCTTCATATGCCAACTCTATGTAGATGACATTATATTTGGCTCAACTAACACAAAGTTTAATGATGAGTTTGCCAAGTTGATGACAAATATGTTCGAGATGTCAATGATGGGGGAGCTCAAGTTCTCCCTTGGATTCGAGATCAAGCAAATGCGTCAAGGCACCTTCATCAATCAAGCAAAGTACGTTCAAGACATGCTCAAACGCTTTGATATGAAGGGGGCCAACGGTATAGGAACCCCAATGCATCTAAAGTGTCAACTCACCCTCGACGAGACCGGCAAGGCGGTGGACCCCAAGCTCTACCATTCGATGATAGGTTCGCTTCTCTACCTTTGTGCTTCTCGTCCGTACATCATGTTAAGTGTGTGATACGGGGCGACCTTCGGTCTCCACCGCATCATGTGCGTCAACGCCGACACGTCACGCAAAGGTGAATCTTCTCCTTTATGCGTGCCTACAATTGTCTCTCATGAATGATATGCTACTTCATCCTTCTTCATATGACCATGATAGGAACACATCGACAAGTACGGAGGAAGTGGACGACACCATGGAGGCTCGAGGACTCAAGGCCGAAGTCGTGGAAGCATGGAAGAGAACGTCGAGGATAAGGAGACGCGCCAGGAAGACCGGCACTGTCGCACCGCCACTACGCCTGAGGACGACGGCACTGCCGCCCTACCTGCGCCGGCCCTATCGCCCTACCTGTGCTGGCCCTGACGCCCCACTGCAAAGAGCATCAAATCTGAACCCTTTATCCCTTTGTATGCCTAAACTACCCCTCCTTTAGTGGCTCCCTATATATAGGCTCCCACCCCCCCTTCATTAGGTAAGACATAACTTGAGTGAGAACTTGGCTTATGCCTCCACCATCCCTTTGGGATTAGGGAAACCCCCTCCTCTCTTAGACACAAATCTATGAGTTGTATCAAGGCACTCCTTATATGATTTATCTTTCGCACTTGTGATTCTACCGCGGTCTCTCACTCGTGTGACTCCATAGATCGTATATCGGTCTTTCTCTCGGGGATTCTACCTCGTGTCTCTCCTTGAGGGATTCTATCGGGATAGTGGTTCGGGCTATCGGGAGTAAACCGAATTGTATCGGGTTGTGTTGCGTGCGTTCGTGTGTGTTCATCGTGTTCTTCGCCGTGTTCTTCGCGTTCTTCCTCTCCCCCGTCTTTCCCTCGGTCAATTCGTGAGATCGGGCAACACACGTGGCCTTAGGCCTCATCATATGGTATCAGAGCAAAGGTTGCCACGAATTTGACCCCCAAATCTCTCCAATTTTCGCCCAAAAATTTTCCCCAAAAATTGCCCCAAAAAATAGCTCGAAATTTGATCTCCGGATTTGTTGCGTTTTTTGTGGTTTTGTTCCACAGATCTGGTGTTATTTGTGGTGATCTACGATTCCCCCATCTTTTCCCCTTCGATTTCATCAAGTTTGGTGCGAATTTGAGCGATTCCAATTCGTTTTCTGTCAAAAGCCGTGAAGAACAGCTTCTTCTCCAACTCCCCCACGTGCGCTACCACCACCACGAGCCGCCAGCGCACCAACTGCCGCCGGCCATCTTCACCTGCTCCGCGCGGCCGCCTCCACCACGCGCCTGGTCAACGACCTGCCCAAGCCGCCGGCCTGCTCAGCCTGGACCACCACGCCGCCACCTGAGCCCATCTCCACGCTCGCGCACGCGGAGCAACAGCCGCCGGCCAAACTGCCCCGCCTCCATCCCGCGCTGCGCCAAGGACCGCCACCAGCAACCGCGCCGCGCCAACCATCACCTCGCTCCGCCTGGCCGGCCTAGCGCCCCAGCTAGCTCCGCTCCGGCTCAGCGCCACGAGCCGCCGCAGCACTCAGCTCGCCCCGTGCGCACGGCCGTGCCCCGGCTCGATTCCCTCCCAGCTCGCGCGCGAGCCCCATCCAAGCAGCAGCTCCCGCCACCACGCGCCCGCATCGCTTGGCCGCCCACTGCTCCGCTCGTGGCGCGCGCGCGCCCGGCCAACCTGCTCCATTCCGCTCAAGATCAGCTCGGACCGGACCCCCCCGGTCAACCGGACCCAAACCGGCCGCCACGCCGGATTTCTCGCAAAAAAAAAAAATGCTCGGACCGGGCTCCAACCGGGCGGCAACCGGACGGTCCGGCCCAGGATCCGGTCCAACCGGCCCCATGACCGGATCTGACGATTTTGACCCAAATTTCGGCCAATTTTGACTCCACTTTTTCCCCCAAATTTTGACAACTTTCCGGCGCCCGTTTGACTCCAAACTTTAACAACACCCTCCAACGACTCTACATACTCTACGTCTAATTTTTGACGATTTTTGGACACCAACTTTTGACCGCTCGTTTTGACCCTACTTTTCGGGCATTGACTTAATTTGCCCGGTTTCCGTTTTGGAGTGCCCTTGGACCGCGAGAACCGCTTCCGCGCCTACATCAACACCGCGACAACGGTATCGGCACCCCGGATTCCGGCGCATCTTCGACACCATCGTCACCACCACTTCGCCATCGCAAGTTCGTGTGCTTGACACCGCCTAACGTCAATAGGTATAACTTGCCCCCCTCACCCCTTGTAGCCCCGTTTCTTCCTTTGCGTATCTATCCCATTGAGAGTGGCTTTCCGAGTGTTGCGAAGCATTGCACAAGTGTCACGACCGTGAGAGGGTTTGTGTGTGTGCGTTGAGTTGAGCAAAGCTCCGAAGCAAGCTCGGTGAGAAAGATACACAAAAGAAGAAAAAGTGTGACATATACAAAGAAAAATAAAGCTTCTAAGCATAGAAAAAAAGTGGAAAAAAAAAGAGAAAAAAGAAAAAGAAATAGAAAAAGAGTGTGTCCACCGATATCGAGAAGTGCAAAGTTTGTGAGCACTAAGAGAGATAAGAGAAGAGTGGTCCTTGTGCAAATCTTGTTGCTTCTATCTTGTGCAACCAAGCTACGGTCTCTCTTGTGTTGGCGTGACACCGAGCATATAGTCTTCGTTAGGACCATCTTGTTACTTAGCTCACTTCCTTGGTCGCGCTAACCCCATTGTTCTCTTTGTGTGTGTTTCCGTGTTTCCTTGACATAGATCACCGCTTTTGACATTTGACTTTGGATCTTACCCACATTTGACAATAGACTTTTCCGTTGGTCTTTTTCGTTTGCTATCCACTACATACCCACCACATATAGAGTTCTTAGCCTTTTGCGTGTGCTTTGAGTGTGTGTGTGAGTAACCCCGATACATTTTGACTTTGCTCTTGACTTGAACCATTTCCCCGATACTTTCTTGATAGGTGAGATACTTGTGTAGCTTTCCTTCCACCACATACACATACACCTTCCCAGTGACATATACATGATGACCCCACTAGAGCAAGCCGAGATGAGAGCATACTTCGCCGAGCTAGATGCTCGAGAAGCCCAAATGACACACAAAGATAAAGCCGAGTGCAACGCATACTTCAAACACCTTGAGAGCAAGAGTGATACACCCCATGAGTCGAGTGAGGATGTATCGATTTCTAACAACTTAACCTCTACTCCTCTTGTGTTGTCTTCCTCTTTGCTAGGTTGCTCGGACATCGACGACGCCATTGCCATGGAGATGAGGGACTCCACTATATGTGAGATGAGCGACTCCACTATATGTGAGACGAGTGACTCCACTATATGTGAGCTTGATGAGTGCCTCCACTTCGAGGGCATGAGTGATACACCAAGTGAGATGAGAGTGGTAGTTGATAGGTCATGCGAGGCCATTTCGATTTCTCACAACTTACCCTCTACCTCTAGTGTGTTTTCTTATGTTTCCTTAGGTTCCATGGATGACGAGACGCCGATCATGGAGAAGATGTACATGGTGCATGAAGATGATGATATCACACCATGCTTGCTTGAAGATGAACATGGAGGCCACATGAAGCCTACCACTTCCACAACACCTACCTCATATGAGCGGGACTACAAAGGTACCTATATGGGTGTTGATGATACCATGATCCCACTAGTGGACATGATGATTTGTGAGTGCTTGCATGAGTTGGATGATCCTATTGCTATGTCATATGCTTCTTTCACTTTCCCTTGTGATACTTGTGCCAACATTGTTGATCATGTGGAAATAGTTGCTTATGATAATATGTCCATGCCATGCTATGAGAGTTTCATTTTCTCTCCTATTGCTTGCAATATGTCGAACAATTGTCTTTCCCATGTATTGCTTGCAATGAAAATGATAATGCTTGTGTTGTGACAACCTTGATGAACAATTGTTCTTTCCCTAGGTTGGTCAACAACAATGATAAAATTTTGAACATGTTTTGTGCTACATGCTTGCAATATTCTCCCATTAGTGCAACCGAAATGTTGAACAATTGTTCTTTCCAATGCTTGGTTTGCAATGATGTTAATATGCTTGCGAACGAGATTGCCCCCATAGCTCTCTCACATTTTGGAGACTTTGCATATGTCCATGATGAGCATGTTCATGTGTTTACCTCGCATATTCACCACATCTACTATGATAAATTGCTTAATGCTAATGGTGATGTGCAAAAAAAATGGACCATCATGATGGATGATGTGTTCATATACCATGCACACACGTTCTTTGCTTTGCCTATTGTGTGTGTGGGTACACGGAAGACACGGTCAACCTCGATTGAGCACGAGTTGACCAAACGAGCTCTTGAGAGCATGATACAAGTGAGCTCCAATAAGTGGTTTTGCCCACATACATCAACTACACAAGATCTCTCGATGAGAGCACACCGGCATTTTGATAAGGTGACCTCCTTCTACTTGCGCTCTCTTGCTAAATCCATTCAACTTTGGCTACGCTTTGATTGTTCCTTTGCTTTTCTTGTGCTATTGATAGGGCCCTTGACAAGTGAAGGGACATTCAAGCGTTGGTGTCATCTACCTCCTCTACACGTTCACGAAGACCCATCGTCGAGGACGACTCTTTTTCAAGTGGGGGGAGATGATACGGGGCGACCTTCGGTCTCCACCGCATCATGTGCGTCAACGCCGACACGTCACGCAAAGGTGAATCTTCTCCTTTATGCGTGCCTACAATTGTCTCTCATGAATGATATGCTACTTCATCCTTCTTCATATGACCATGATAGGAACACATCGACAAGTACGGAGGAAGTGGACGACACCATGGAGGCTCGAGGACTCAAGGCCGAGGTCGTGGAAGCATGGAAGAGAACGTCGAGGATAAGGAGACGCGCCAGGAAGACCGGCACTGTCGCACCGCCACTACGCCTGAGGACGACGGCACTGCCGCCCTACCTGCGCCGGCCCTATCGCCCTACCTGTGCTGGCCCTGACGCCCCACTGCAAAGAGCATCAAATCTGAACCCTTTATCCCTTTGTATGCCTAAACTACCCCTCCTTTAGTGGCTCCCTATATATAGGCTCCCACCTCCCCCTTCATTAGGTAAGACATAACTTGAGTGAGAACTTGGCTTATGCCTCCACCATCCCTTTGGGATTAGGGAAACCCCCTCCTCTCTTAGACACAAATCTATGAGTTGTATCAAGGCACTCCTTATATGATTTATCTTTCGCACTTGTGATTCTACCGCGGTCTCTCACTCGTGTGACTCCATAGATCGTATATCGGTCTTTCTCTCGGGGATTCTACCTCGTGTCTCTCCTTGAGGGATTCTATCGGGATAGTGGTTCGGGCTATCGGGAGTAAACCGAATTGTATCGGGTTGTGTTGCGTGCGTTCGCGTGTGTTCATCGTGTTCTTCGCCGTGTTCTTCGCGTTATTCCTCTCCCCCGTCTTTCCCTCGGTCAATTCGTGAGATCGGGCAACACACGTGGCCTTAGGCCTCATCAGTGTGGGTATGTGCGCACGGTTTCAAGCGAATACGAAGGAAAGCCATATCACGGCGGCGAAGAGGAACTTCTGATATTTAGTTGATACCCCAAACTTCGGTCTATGGTATCCAAGGGACACGGACTTCTCGTTGGTTGGCTTCACCGATTCGGATTGGTCGGGAGACAAGGTTGATAGAAAGTCTACATCCGGCTCTTGTCACTTCCTTGGGACATCTTTGGTGTGTTGGTCCTCTAAGAAGCAAAAGTGTGTCTCTATCTCCACCGCGGAAGCCGAGTATGTTGCCGCGGCGAGTAGTTGTGCACAAATCTTATGGATGAGGCAAATCTTGCGGGACTATGGACTTGAGTATAGCAAGGTCTCTCTATTGTGTGATAATGAGAACGCCATCAAGATCTCCTACAATCCGGTACTCCATGGCAAGACGAAGCACATTGAGATAAGGAATCACTTCATCCGGGATCACATTGCTCGAGGAGATATTGTCCTATCCTTCATTGGCACCAAGGATCAATTGGTGGACATCTTCACAAAGCCCTTGGATGAGAAGCGTTTCATTGAGTTGAGGCATGAGCTAAATATCATAGATCCGTCGAACTTCGCTTGACCGTCGTGCGCATATACCCATATCTAGCTAAATGTCTTGATGAAAAGCACGCATGAACATAGGGGGAGTGCGGTTTAAACTTATTGAGCTATCCCTCCCCCCATAATGCATAAAGAAATCCAAAACATACTCTATTTGTCAAATAACTGACTAATGAGCTTCATGTTGAGTCTTAGTAGTGAGTCCTAGATATATCTACGCGACGTCACACTATTATACTCTTACACGGTGGTTTCGGCCACCAACCTCCTCCTTGAGGAGTTTTTGGTTTTCTTTTGGCTCTTTTTGATTTTCTTTTATCTTCTTTTGGTTTCTTTCTCTTTTACATTTTTTTCTTTTCACCCAAGCTTGGCTTTTCATGTTGATTCTTGAAAGCTTTGTTGAATAGTTCCTTGGGGCGCTAGCATGCTTCCTCTCCCTTTTTGGTGTTCAGATGCCAAAGGGGGAGAAGTTGATCTATTAGGGGACGGGTTTTTGCATGGGAATGCCAAGGGCTTGGGTGCTTCCTTTTTGGTTTTTCGCCCTTGGCATCATGTTTATCCCTCCCCCCGTTACATGGGAATGCAAATGGTCCTTGTTGATTATCTTTTGTTGGCTACACCAATCCTATGGAGGCATTTATTGAGAGTTTGGGTTTTCTCAAGGCAAAGGTATGACAATTCCACCCAAAGCTCCTTGTATTGTCATATGTTGCCTCCATAGTGTGCATATGCTATATGAACATGTCAAGTATCCTTGTTGCATATGTGCATGGTTTGTAGAATCTAGGGGGAGTTGTTTCTCTAGGATGTGTGCATTTGTATTCAAATGCATATTCCAAATATGCACACATCTAGGGGGAGCTCCGTCTACCTTTTGCAAATCTAGAAACTTATTATAATATCTTATGCTATGTTGCAAATTCTTGTGTTGTCATCAAACACCAAAAAGGGGGGGATTGAAAGAGCAAGGTCTATATCCCGGGTTTTGTGTGTTTGATAACAACACTTTAATGAATTTAACCGTGTGCAAAGATTGTCTTTGATAGATTTGCAGGTGCACGGTGCCCTCGCTGAACACGTCATGATCGGAAGACTGAAGCGTAGTTTATAGGGTTTCTGGTTTTGTGTGTGTGTCGCGAGGTAACATGGTTGGAGAGGAAAAGAGGAAAAAAACAGTTTCTGCCAGGTGCACGGTGCCCTCGCTGAACACGTCATGATCGGAAGACTGAAGCGTAGTTTATAGGGTTTCTGGTTTTGTGTGTGTGTCGCGAGGTAACATGGTTGGAGATGAAAAGAGGAAAAAAACAGTTTCTGCCTGACCGGTACTATTGGTACCAGGAGTGGTTGTACCGCTACCCTACTGGTACCGCCCTGCAGTACCGCTCTGGAGTTTTTGCACTGAAAAGTCCCACAGAGAGCCTTACGATACCTCTACGGTACCTTGAGCGGTAGTACCGCCTTGGTACCGCTTAGGTACCGTAACACAAGTTACGACACCACCGCTTTGGTACCGCGCGAGGGTCCAGGGGCTCACAGAGGTCATTGCGGTACCTCAAGCGGTACTACCACTGTGAGTCCACGTGGCGAAATCTGTTGGGGATTTCGAATCCAGAGCGGTACTACCGCTTGCCAAAGCGGTAGTACCGGTTGTGCGGAAACTGCACATAACGGTTGGATTTGGAGGGACCTATATAAAGGCCCCTTCTTTCCCAGCTCGATTTTATCTCTTCTCTCTCTCTCTCTCCCCCATTGTTGCTGAGCTCAAACCTTGAGGATCTCCTCACCTACCCAATCAATCTTGCCCAAATTTGGAGGAGTGGTGGAGGAGGCCCCGATCTATACATCTACCAAGAGAGAATCCACCAATACCATCTAGCCCTTAGTGGATCTTGAAGTTAGGGTTCCTATTGTGGGATCTTGGGTGAAGTGCTCCTATGGAGGCTAGCTTGGAGTAGTGCTAGCCCCATAGGGTGTTGGCAGCCTCCTAGTGTTGTGGAGCTCGCCCCAACCTTTTGAAGGAACCACCGCCTCGACCGGTGCCTTAGTGGAGAAGGGGGAGCCCCTTTGTGAAGCTCTCTCGAGGAAGATGGTGAGACCTTCCTTCGTGGTGTGGCCGTCTACCTCTTGTGTGAGGCTAGCACCTCCTCAACGCAGACGTACTCCCTTTTGTGGGAGGAACTGTGGGAAACAAACCTCGCCTCGTCTCTACGCCCCCCGGTTGTCCCGCTCCCTAACCTTACTACCGTTTTTGGTTCCTTTGTTTGTTGCACTAGCCTAGGATCACACTAGGATCACCAAAGGTATCACCTTTACTTCCGCACCGCACTAAAATTGAAAAAGGCTAAAAATTGCATAGCGACCATTCACCTCCCCTCTTGTTCGCTACGGTCCATTCAGAGAGGTTTCAGTCAACGAATCTGACACACTCAGAAACGTATGTATTTTGCAATTCATTTGCGTCTCCAAGCATCACTCATTTACCAATGAGTCGGCATTAATCGTATATGTTTTGTCTTCTGGTGGAACCTTAATTCCGTGGTCTAAAATATGTCACCAATATTGTCACACACAATATAGCTTCATAGTTCTGACACTACCAGAACTACACCAAGTTCTCAAAGAACTCCTCGACTCAAACACCCTCGTTCATTGTCAAAACAATGACATATTCTGCCTTCGTTTGTAGAGTCCGTCGCAATATTTAGAACTCATCTAAATCTAGCATAGACTTCTTCTAGCCCATTGTGCTACCTTCTAATGAACACTTAGCCTAATTGAGATTTGAAATTCATTTTTATATGTGACCAAACTAATATCGGTGCAACAACTTACAACGATTTGTTTGTCATTACCACATACAAAACTATATATATCCTTGGTTCTTCTAAAGAACTCATGAATATTCTTACTGTTGTCCAATGATCATCACATAAATCATTCTGGTATATGCTCGTCACACTTTAGAGCATAGGACATCTGATTGTGTACATATTATTCGTGATCTAAAATCACTTCATGTGTTTTACTCATTGAGTGTCAAATACACTCAAGTCTTATGATGTGGTCTAAGACCCCGATTGTGGCCCGATCTCGCGAATGACCCAAGGAATCAAGGGGGAAAGAGGGGGAGAGGCGGAAGAACACGAAGAACGCGAAGAACACACGAAGAACCACGCACACCAACCCGATACAATCGATGCTTACCCTCACGGCTCAATGGACCGTGCCAATAGAATCCGCCCGGAAGAGACTCGAGGTAGAATTCCGAGAGGAGAGACCGGTGGGGAGGACGAATCAAGGAGTGGGAGAGAGAGTGTAAACACTAGAATCTCTCACTACCAAATCCATACATCCACAAGGGTTGCCTTGATTACAGAGGGATGATACCCAAGGGAGACTAAGCTCAAAGTTAGGTTTGAGTTCTCAACAAGTCTAAGGGGTAAAAGGGGTGTCCAGGGTGCTTATATAGCGGTACAAGGCGACACGGGCCGAAAAGGTACAAAGGAAAACGTTTCGGGCCGAAAAGGCGTCTTTAGTCGTGCAGGCCGGTCAGGAGGCCGGTTGGACCGGACCTGGGACCGGGCAGTCCGGTCGGTGACCGGATCCTAGACCGGGCAGTAACCGGGCGAGGTTCTGGAGCCCCGGGATGGCGTCCGGATGGCACCGGTTGGTGGCCCGGTTGTGGACCGGGTGGCCCGGTCAGGCGGCCGGTCGACCGGATTCTGGGCCGGGTGGCCCGGTCAGGAGGCCGGTCAGACCGGATTCTGGACTGGCCGCTCATCGTCTCTTCCTTGCGTTCTTGGGGCGACTTCGGGTCCAGCTCCGTGTACGTCTTCTCGATCAGCTGTTCTTCTCCTTCCCTTGACCATGGCGTATCATCCTCTCCATGGTCTTGATGCTCCACGTACCTAATGACACAAAGGGTTTCGGCATGAGGTAGCATTCCATCCAATGGGGTATCTAGGTCGAGGGAAGTGAGGAGCGAGTTCACCTTGTCGTGTAGAGCTTTAACTCGAGCCCTTGTCATTGGTCCGCTTGGGGGGCTTGTTGGTCTTGGTGAGGAGGTGTCCGAAGGCCACCCCGCATCATCTCCCCCCCCTTGGGAGAGAGTCGTCCTCGACTCTTGTTCCTCCTCATCTCCATGATAGGGTGAGAGATCCGAGATGTTGAAAGTGTTGCTCACCAAGTACTTGGATGTTGGTATGTCGATGACGTAGGCGTTGTTGTTGATGCGCTTGAGGACCTTGAAAGGTCCATCTCCTCTTGGCTTGAGCTTGGAGTTGCGTTCTTGCGGGAACCTTTCTTTCCTTAGGTGGATCCAAACGAGGTCTCCTTCTTCAAACACGCGTTCCTTTTTCTTGGCGTTGAGGCGGTTAGCTTGGCGAAGTACATGCTCTTGTATGGTTGCTCTTGTCTCTTCATGTAGTTTCTTCATGGCGGTGGTGCGCTCGTCGAAGTCCATGTTCGTTCTTTCATGAAGAGGTAGTGGGAGGATGTCGAGTGCCGTTGGAGGTTCGAATCCGTAGACGATCATGAAGGGACTCCTTGAGGTTGTGGAGTGCTTGGCTCGATTGTAGGCGAACTCCGCGTGGGGTAGGCAATCTTCTCATGACTTCAAATTTGTCTTCACAAGTGTGCGGAGGAGTGTGGAGAGGCTTCGATTGACCACTTCGGTTTGTCCATCGGTTTGCGGGTGCGAGGACGATGAGAACAAGAGCTTCACTCCAAACTTCGCCATGAGCGACTTCCATAGGTAACTCATAAACTTGACGTCTCGATCCGACACAATGCTTGCCGGTATTCCATGTAGGCGAACCACTTCCCTGAAAAACAATGAAGCAATGTGTGAAGCATCATCGCTCTTATGACATGGTATGAAATGAGCCATTTTAGAGAACCTATCCACTACCACAAATATTGAGTCATGACCATGTTTTGTGCGTGGTAAGCCAAGTACGAAGTCCATGCTTATGTCCGACCAAGGTGCATATGGAATGGGTAAAGGCATGTAAAGACCATAGGGGTTGGAAGTAGACTTAGCTTGTAAGCATGTTGTACACCGTCGGCAAAGGCGTTCCACGTCGCGGTACATTCTTGGCCAATAGTAGTGGGTTGAGAGCATGGCATATGTCTTCTCTCGTCCAAAGTGACCCATGAGACCACCTCCATGTGACTCTTGCAAAAGCAACTTACGAAGAGAAGACTCGGGAATGCAAATCTTGTTAGCTTTAAACAAGTAGCCATCATGCAAATAGAAATCATCAAATCCGCGGTCAACGGAACACTTGGCAAAGATTGGACCAAAGAAAGCATCGGAAGGGTAAAGTTCTTTGATCTCCTCAAGACCCAAAATGTGAAACTCCAAGCGGGTGAGTAGAAGAGTAATCTTGCGGGAAAGTGCATCCGCAACCACATTTTCCTTGCCCTTTTTGTATTTGATTACATAAGGGAAGGACTCTATGAACTCAACCCACTTAGCATGTCTCTTGTTCAAATTGTGTTGACTTTTCAAATACTTCAAGGACTCATGATCCGAGTGGATAACAAACTCTTTTGGCCAAAGGTAATGTTGCCAAACTTCAAGAACACGAACCAAAGCATAAAGCTCCTTGTCATATGTAGGATAGTTGAGGCGTGCGCCGTCCAACTTCTCGCTATAGTATGCCACGGGTTTTCCATTTTGCATGAGAACACCACCGATTCCAAGGCCACTCGCGTCACATTCTATCTCAAATGTTTTAGCAAAATCGGGAAGAGCAAGTAGTGGTGCCTCGGTGAGTCTCTTTTTCAATTCATCAAAAGCTTTTTGTTGTGCTTTGCCCCAAACAAACGGAACATTCTTTTTTGTAAGCTCGTTTAAAGGGCAAGCAATGGTGCTGAAATCTTTCACAAAGCGGCGGTAAAATCCGGCAAGTCCATGGAAGCTTCGAACTTGACCAACATTTGTGGGAGTGGGCCAATTGTGGATGGCCTCAACCTTGGAAGAATCAACTTCAATCCCGTTGGCGGAAACCACAAAACCAAGAAAAACCAATTTGTTTTGAGCGAAATGGCATTTTGGTAGGTTGGCAAAGAGCTTCTCGTGGCGCAAGATGCATAAGACTTCTCTCACATGTTGAACATGGTCCTCGAGATTTTTGCTATATATGAGGATATCATCAAAGTAAACAACCACGCTCTTGCCAATGAGAGGTCGCAAAATGTGATTCATAAGACGCATGAAAGTCGAAGGAGCATTAGAAAGACCAAATGGCATGACGAGCCATTCATAGAGACCAAGCTTGGTCTTGAATGCCGTCTTCCATTCATCACCAATTGCCATGCGAATTTGGTGGTAGCCACTACGCAAATCAATCTTAGAGAAAATGGTGGCACCACTCAATTCATCAAGCATGTCATCTAAACGCGGAATGGGATGGCGATAACGGACGGTAATGGCATTGATGGGTCGACAATCCATACACATCCGTTGCGTCCCATCCGGTTTAGGCACAAGAATGACGGGAACGGCACAAGGGCTAAGGCTTTCTCGGACGTACCCTTTAGCGAGGAGGTCTTGTATTTGTCGTTGTATCTCCTTGGTATCTTCGGGGTTGGTGCGGTAGGCGGCGCGGTTTGGTAGGGGAGCGCCGGGTATGAGGTCGATGCGATGCTCGATGCCCCGAAGCGGTGGTAGTCCATGAGGTAGCTCGTCGGGGAAGACGTCTTGGAACTCCTTCAAAAGAGACAACAAAGACGAAGGAATGTTGGTTAAGTCGTTTGATGCGGGGTGGCTTTTGGACACCTCCGCTTCAAGACCGACAAGTGCATCCCCGCCTATCGTCGACGCTACACCATTGCCAAGGAGTCCCCCAAGTGGACCAACAACACAAAACCCCTCCATATATGTCAAGGTGAACTCCTTCCTCTCTATGGTCGATCTCAACACCAACTTGAATGGCATGCTACCTCATGCCTATCATGATGTCTATAGGTGCCGACGTCGACAAGGACCAAGAGAGAAGGAACCCCCATGGTGCATGGAAGAAGGAAGAAGAAGAAGGGAAGAAGAGGAGAAGGAAGAGGAAGAAGAGGAGGGAGGAACAGGCCGGCCAGCCCAGAGGCCGGTCGACCGGCCTGAGACCAGACAGCGAGTGCAGGCCGGTCAGACCGGGCCACAGACCGGGCGCACCCAGGCATCGTACCGGAGGCCAACCGGACGGAAATCTGCGAGGTTTCCGGTTTGCGACCGGTCGACCGGACCCGTGACCGGACCATCCGGTCCACAGCCCGGTCAGACCGGCCCCAAACCGGATCCGTCGGGTTTGACCCACCCACTTGTACCTTTTCGACCCAGGTCGCCTTGTATGCCTATAAAAGACCCCAGCTCGCCCCCATAGCTGGTTAGACAAGATTTAGGCTTAAACATAACTTTGAGCTTTGTCTCCCTAGGGTTTCATCCCCTTTGTATCAAGGCAACCCATGTTGGATGATTGGATCTATGTGAGTGAGATTCTAGTGTAACCCACTCTCTCTCCCTCACCGGTCTCCGTCCCCAACACCGATCTCTCACTCCGGGATTCTACCTCGAGTCTCTCCCGTGGTGATTCTATTGGCGTGGTCCATCGAGCCACGAGGGTAAGTATCGATTGTATCGGGTTGGTGTGCGTTGTGTTCTTCGCGTTCTTCGTGTTCTTCCGCATCTCCCTCTTTTTCCCCCTTTGGATCTTGGGTCATTCGCGAGATCGGGCCACACACGGGGTCTTAGACCTTAACATATGGTATCAGCAGCCTTTGGTTTCCGCGGATTTGACCCTCCACCCACCCAATTTCGTTTCTAGAAAATTTTCCAAAAAATAGCCCTAAATTGCCTTTGGACGGATCTGTGATTTGGTTGAGTTTTGAGTGGTTTTGCTCCGTGGATCTGGTGTTGTTGTGCTTGATCTACTATTTCCCCAACTTTTAGCCTCCAATTCCATCGTTTCCCTTCGTTTTGGCCGATTTGGTTTTGGTTTGGGGAAGAACAGGAGAGAGAAAGCTCCAAATCGACGAACCCGGTATCGAACCCGGTCAACCGGCCCCCAGACCGGACCGTCCGGCGCATAACCCGGTCAACCGGCCGCAAACCGGAGCAGCCGGTCCAGAAGCCGGTCAACCGGCCCTCAGACCGGAGCAGCCGGCGCCACACCCGGTCCGACCGGACCACCGACCGGGCACACGTCTTCGACATCGACTAACACCACCGCCGTCCACCACCACCACCATCATCTCCACCATCGCAGGTATAACTTGCAGTAACCCTTGTAACCCTCTTCTTTTTGCGATCTATCCCACGAGCGAAGCTTTTCGAGTGTTGCGAAACATCGCACGAGGTCCCGACCGTGAGGGTGTGCGTTGTGTGAGTAAAGCTCATAAGTGGAGCTCGTGAGTGGCCAGCAAAAGAGTAAGAGCATAGCGTGCTAGTGAAAAAAAAAAGAGAAAAGCAAAGTGCAAAGTGCCACCGATACAAAAAAAAGAGTGAAAAGCTTTTAAGCAAGCAAGAGAGATAGAGAAGAGAGACCTCGTGCGAATCTTGGTGTTTCTACTCTATGCAACCTAGCTTCGATCTCTTCTTGCGTTAGTGTGACATTGAGCACCCTTGCTTTGGGGTTTTTCATTTTTCCGCTCGTTCCTTGGTCGCACTAACCCCGCTTATCCCGTGTGTGAGTTCCATATCTTTTCCGTGTTTATAGTGATCATCGCTTTGACATTTGAGTTTGTGGATCTTACCCACCCTTAACAACATACTTGATTTTGGATTTCATCTTTTGGCTTTCCACCACACTCACCTACCACCATATTTGCTAGCTTTTGGGTGTGTCTTTGTGTGAGTGCCCGATACAATTGTTCTAACACTCGGTTTGTTGGATCACCCCAATCTTGTCATACCACGGTAAGATTGCGAGGTAGTGTTCTTCCACTAACATACACCATATAGATCTTGTCGTGCTAACATGGATAGCGAAGACGAGGATACGGAGGAGTACACGGAGCACTTCGAGGAGGATGCCTCTTCAAGCACCGCGGATGTGGAGGAACATGTGGAGCTCTACACCGACTATGGCTCCGCAAGCATCATCGGCATGACCGACATCGAGGAGCTCTACACCGACTATGGCTCCGCGAGCATCGCCGACATGGACGACATGGTGGAACACCACCACGAGGACGACATCGACGAGCTCTACATCGACAATGGCTCATCAAGCATGGACGTCATGGTGGAGCAACGCCACGACTACGACATCGACAACATGGCGGAGCCTCACCTCGACTCCACCTTGAACACCGCCGATGCTCCCACATACCCCTACTTGGCCAATGGAGCTACATATGAAGATAGAGGACCTCCACGATGGCACAATCATATGGATCCTCAAGAGCGTCCTCAACATGTTCGTCTTCGACACACTTCTCCGAGCTCGACAAGGCGCCACCATGAGAGTGCTTATGCACAAGATCAAGGACATCACATGGAGCATCAAGAGCGCCCCCAACATGAGCCATCATCTAGGCATGGCAAGGACCGTCATCGACTCACATCATCTCATGATCGTCGTCGACCACCACCACCTCATGGTCTACATCGACATCCTTCCACACATGATCTTCGACGACACCACTCAAGACATGGTGATGAGGCAAGAAGATGAGAGCCTCGACATGAAGACCTTCCTCATAAGGCGACTTCTACCTCTTGCGCCACCACCACAATGGCCCCTACCTCGTCATATGCCTTTGGACTCCGATGCTACAAGTGCAAACAACAAGGCCACCTTCCACGGGAATGTCCCAATCTCCTATGTGAGGTGTGCAAGGCCAAGGGTAACGTGGCATGGCAATGCACAACGCCAAGCGCCAAGAAGCTCTACTTCGATGAGCTCAATGCACAAGTCTCCAAGATGCCACCACTTGAGGATGACTTAGGAGGCGATGGAGTTGAGCATGGTGAGCATGGGATTCTCCCTTCACCCACGGAGGCGCATGGAGTTGAGATGGTTGAGCATGGGAAGTTCCCTTCAACCAAGGAGGCGCGTGGAGATGAGCAAGTCGAACCTACTCCTACATGCTTGATTGATGAGTTGGTACCAATCCCATGTGAGCATGAGAGCCACTTAGCCCACTTGAGCGAGAGTGATAGTGAGTTGAGTGACTTCCACCCTATATGTGAGTTTGAGTGCTTCCATTTGGAGGACATGAGTGACACACAAAGTGAGTTGAGAGAGGTAGATGATAGGTCCATGGAGGACATCGCATTTTCTAACACATTAACCTCTCCCTCGTTTGTGTCTTCTTATGTTGCACTAGGTTCCACGGAGGACGAGTTCCCGCTCATGGAGACGATGTACATGGTGCATGAAGATAATGACATCTCACCATGCTTGCTCCAAGATGAACATGGCGACCACATGGATCCTCCTACTTCCACAACACCTACTTCACATGAGTCGACCTACAAAGGTAACAACATAGGTGTTGATGATGCCATGATCCCGCTAGTGGACATGATGACTAATGAGTGCATGCATGATCTTGATGATACATTTGCTACGTCACTTGATTCTTTCATATTCCCATGTGATGCTTTGCTTGCTAACATTGTTGACCATGTGGAATTGATTGATTGTGATAACATGAACATGCCATGCTATGAGAGTTACATATTTGCTCCGCTTGCTTGCAATGATAATGAACTCATGCTTGTGTTGTGACACCCTTGATGAACACTTGCTCTTTCCATAGGGTTGTCGACAACAATGATGACATTAGCTTTCACATGCTTTGCCCAAAATGTTTACACCATTCCATGATCCTTGCATCCAAGATTGTGAACAATTGCTCTTTCTTATGCTTGGAATGCAAGAATGCTTATTTTATTGTTCATGAGATGGCCCCCATAGCCTTCTCAATTTTTGATGATCATGAGTTACCACATGCCATGAATGCACCTTCTTTCCATATGCACTATCGCCATGCATTTCATACTATCTTGCTTGACACTAATGGTGATGTGCACAAGACATGGAACATCATGATGGATGATGTTTTCATCTACCATGCACACACGCTTTTTGTCTTGTTTCTTCCATGTGTAGCCACAAGGACGACAACTTCCACCGCCACGGAGCATGAGCTCACGAAACGCGCAATTGAGAGCTACCCCATCAAGGACCTAACCCGCGGGAATCACACCAAAGGGTATGTTCCCACAAGCCTTCGCCCTCATGTGTTTCCGACTTGGTTTGTTGAGCTTTCGGTTTGGTCCAATTCCTTGTCACCTCATTTGCTTCTTATGCAACATATCTTGAAACATCTTGTTGGCACAATGGTTGTTGTATGTATTGATGCTTTCATCATACACTCCGAGAATCTCAAGGACCATGTCATACATGTGAGAGACACCATATGCATCTTGTGCCACAAGTTACACAAAAAGTTGCCCTTCTTTGGATTTCTCATTTTATCTATGGCAATTGAAATGGATTCTTTGACACTTGCGGATACCCATACTTGGCTCACGCCAACCATACTTTCCCAAGCTAGAAGTCTCCATGGCTTTGCCATTGCACATAACAATTTTGCCCCAAATTTTGCCGCCGATACTCGCCTTTTGATTGTTCCATTTGAGTGGGACAATACGACATATCACATTTTTGCCACTTTACATGCACAAACTTTTGCCCCACCAAATTTTGGATACATCGACACTCTTTCGAATACCATTTTTGCCACATGCCACTTGGAGAAACGACTTGATGCTTCGTATTTGATTGAGACCCGTTATACATCGACACTCTTGTTCGCCGGTCACCAAATTGGCATCCACAAGCTTTCCTTTTGCAAGTTGCTTTTCCCCTTGTTCTTCTTCGACCGAGACTTGGGCCCTCCACCACTACATGGGAGACCCGTTATGGACTACAACAAAGACGCCTGCACTACGACGAGCTTCCCTAAGGACACAAGGGCACCTATACAAGTCCTTCCCGTCTACCTCATCGGTGAGGAGGAGCAAGAGTCGAGGACGACTCTTCCCCAAGGGGGGGGGAGATGATGCGGGGTGGCTTTTGGACACCTCCGCTTCAAGACCGACAAGTGCATCCCCGCCTATCGTCGACGCTACACCATTGCCAAGGAGTCCCCCAAGTGGACCAACAACACAAAACCCCTCCATATATGTCAAGGTGAACTCCTTCCTCTCTATGGTCGATCTCAACACCAACTTGAATGGCATGCTACCTCATGCCTATCATGATGTCTATAGGTGCCGACGTCGACAAGGACCAAGAGAGAAGGAACCCCCATGGTGAATGGAAGAAGGAAGAAGAAGAAGGGAAGAAGAGGAGAAGGAAGAGGAAGAAGAGGAGGGAGGAACAGGCCGGCCAGCCCAGAGGCCGGTCAGACCGGGCCACAGACCGGACAAGCAGGTGCAGAGGCCGGTCAGACCGGGCCACAGACCGGGCGCACCCAGGCATCGTACCGGAGGCCAACCGGACGGAAATCTGCGAGGTTTCCGGTTTGCGACCGGTCGACCGGACCCGTGACCGGATCATCCGGTCCACAGCCCGGTCAGACCGGCCCCAAACCGGATCCGTCGGGTTTGACCCACCCACTTGTACCTTTTCGACCCAGGTCGCCTTGTATGCCTATAAAAGACCCCAGCTCGCCCCCATAGCTGGTTAGACAAGATTTAGGCTTAAACATAACTTTGAGCTTTGTCTCCCTAGGGTTTCATCCCCTTTGTATCAAGGCAACCCATGTTGGATGATTGGATCTATGTGAGTGAGATTCTAGTGTAACCCACTCTCTCTCCCTCACCGGTCTCCGTCCCCAACACCGATCTCTCACTCCGGGATTCTACCTCGAGTCTCTCCCGTGGTGATTCTATTGGCGTGGTCCATCGAGCCACGAGGGTAAGTATCGATTGTATCGGGTTGGTGTGCGTTGTGTTCTTCGCGTTCTTCGTGTTCTTCCGCATCTCCCTCTCTTTCCCCCTTTGGATCTTGGGTCATTCGCGAGATCGGGCCACACACGGGGTCTTAGACCTTAACATCGTTAGTCTCCGACGAGAGGCCCTTGCAAATGAGCACGTAGTGTATGGTGGTGGATGGGTTGTCTTTCACTTCTCTCCACTCGCTTTTGGTGGCTAGGAGGACACTCTTTCTCTCACTCATATGTGGGTGGTGGCGCTCACTCTCTTTTTGGTGGGTAGCTCCCTCTCCTCTCAACTCACTATGGTGGATGTGGTGTTGTGCCCTCGCTAAAGCCTTCGCATTGTCGGCGATGATTTGGCTAGGAGTCATTGGGCGAAGCTCGAACTTCTTGTCCTTGACCTTGAAGGTGTATGCATTGGAGTAACCATCATGTATGGCCTTCTTGTCAAATTGCCATGGGCGGCCAAGCAACATGTGGCACACGGTCATAGGCACCACGTCACACTCGACGGTGTCTTCATAGGGTCCTATCTTGAAGTTGACGGTGACGGTGTGTTGAATCTTGACATTGCCCTTGTCACTCAACCATTGGACATGGTATGGATGAGGATGCTTGCGAAGCGTGAGGTTGAGCTTCTCACATAACTCGGTGCTTGCCAAGTTGTGGCAGCTCCCTCCATCGATGATGACCTTGATTGACTTGCCACCAATGCCGGCACGAGTTTGGAAGATGTTGCATCTTTGGTCTTCCATAGCTTGAGGTTGAGTGGTGAGCACTCGAGTGACCACAAGTGAAGGGCTTGGGTCGTGGGTGCATAAGAGAGGGTCTTCTCCACTTTCTTCATCATACTCTTCCTCATTAGCAACGGCGGCTTGCACTAGGGCTTCATATTCGCCCTCGCTTAGCGTCTCTATGTCACCATTCTCCATAGTGATCATAACCTTGGTGTTCTTGCACTCAAAGGACTTGTGGCCTTGAGTACCACACTTGAAGCAAGTGACATTGGAGGGTCCCGTAGAGGCTTTGGAGGAGGCGGTGGATGACACCGTTTGCTTCATGCGACTTTGGATAGAAGGTTGCTTGGAAGGTGTAGAGGATGCGGTTGGCTTGACACTTGTTGTAGGAGTTGATGTGGCAATCTTGGAGGCGAAGTATTGCTTGGACTTCGAGTACTTGATGTCCTCATTCACTTGACGCTCGGCCTTGGAAGCTTGGTGAACCAACTCAACCATGTTGGAGTATTGTTGGAACTACACAATCCTCTTGATGGGGTAGTTGAGGCCATTGAAGAACCTAGCAATGGTTTGGTTCTCGGACTCTTGGACGTTTGCTCGCATCATGGTTAACTCCATTTCCTTGAAGAATTCCTCAACGGTCTTGGTGCCTTGCTTCAACTTTTGGAGCTTGTTGAAGAGATCGGTCTTGTAGTGTGTAGGGACAAAGCGAGCTTGCATCTCCTCCTTCATGTCTTCCCAAGTATCAATTGGAGGATCACCCTTTTCTTCCCTAAGAGTGACAACTTGTTCCCACCAAGTGTTGGCATAATCTTCAAACTCGAGGGAGGCCATGGCTACTTTCTTGGCTCCGGAGTAGTTGTGGATGCGGAAGATTTTGTCAACCTTGAGTGCCCATGAGAGGTAGGCCTCGGCGTCGTCTTCACCCTTGAACTTGGGCATGTTGAACTTGAGTTTCCCATACATGTTCTCTTCATCTTCCAAGTTTCGGCGGCGAGGACGGATGCCTTCATCTCTTGCAACTTGAGGTGGCAGAGGAGGTCTTCCACGACCAACCATAGCATTGGGTTGGCGGTTGAGGTGAACACTAGCTTCACTTGGCTCACGTTGATGAAGTTGTTGCGGATCTTGACGAGGTTGTGGACGTTGTCCAATGTTGGCCCTCTCATCTTGATCATGTTGTGGTTGTCCTCGGCCCCTTTGGTCATGGCGAGGATGGTTCCGGAGGTCACGCCTTGGTGGATCTTGATGACCTTGGTCTTGAGCATCCACATGGGCTTGACGATGAGGTGCCGGGTCCATGTTGTGGAGGACGTTGTCTTGGGGTTGGTCGTCATGCCCATGGTGGGCATGGCGAGCCGCTTGATGACGATCTTGGTGAAGAGCTTGGTCTTGTTGAGGACGCTCATGAGGACGAGCATGGCGATGGAACTCTCCGCGCCTTGAGTTTGAGCGAGAATCATCATGGCGAGCGTGCGGTCGACGAGAGCGATGATGATCTCCATGCCTTGAGTCGGAGCTTGAGGACGAATGGTGATCATGGGAGTAGTCATCATGTGAGGAGGTCGATGACGATGAGGAAGTAGAGCGATGTCGATGTCGGCGTCCCAAGTTGTTGATGGCGCGCTCGAGGCTATCCATGCGCCGCTCCATGTTTGCATCATTGGCCGTCACTTGGTCATGCAAGTTGTCCGTAGCTTCGCGAAGAAGAATCATATCTTGGTTCACTTGGCCGAAGTTGTGAGCCACTTCTTCATATTGTTCATCGATGCGTGTCTCGAACAAGTTGAGTTGGTCCTTGAACTCTTGGCGTTGCACCCATAGGTTGTGTTGGGTGGCCAACCTCTCGGAGGGGTGTAGGACCTCATCCTCCTTTGCTTGGTCTCCGTGCCTATCCATGATCACAAGACAAGAACTATGTTGTGGATGTTAGTGGAAGGAGACTACCTCGCACTCTTACCGTGGTAAGATAGTATTGAGGCAATCAACCAAGCCGAAAGTAAGACCAATTGTATCGGGACACACACAAAGGCACACGCAAAAGCTAGCAAATATGGTGTTAGGAGTGGATGGTGGAAAGCCAAAGGACGAAATCCAAAATCGAGTATGTTGTTAAGAGTGGGTAAGGTCCAAAAATCAAGTGTCAAAGTGGAGATCACTATAAACACGGAAAAATGTGGAACTCACACACGAGATGAACGGGGTTAGTGCAACCAAGGAACGAGCGGAAAAAAGAAAAACCCCTAAGTAAGGGTGCTCAATGTCACACTAACGCAAGAAGAGATCGAAGCTAGGTTGCATAGAGTAGAAACA
This sequence comes from Lolium perenne, assembly GCF_019359855.2. Lineage (NCBI taxonomy): Eukaryota > Viridiplantae > Streptophyta > Magnoliopsida > Poales > Poaceae > Lolium > Lolium perenne. The sequence continues at coordinate 94,192,852 of NC_067248.2, forward strand.
CCAAGATTCGCACGAGGTCTCTCTTCTCTATCTCTCTTGCTTGCTTAAAAGCTTTTCACTCTTTTTGTATCGGTGGCACTTTGCACTTTGCTTTTCTCTTTTTTTTTTCTTTTTTTTTTCACTAGCACACTATGCTCTTACTCTTTTGCTGGCCACTCACGAGCTCCACGTATGAGCTTTACTCACACAACGCACACCCTCACGGTCGGGACCTCATGCGATGTTTCGCAACACTCGAAAGCTTCGCTCGTCGGATAGATCGCAAAAAGAAGAGGGCTACAAGGGTTACTGCAAGTTATACCTGCGATGGTGGAGATGATGGTGGTGGTGGTGGTCGGCGGTGGTGTTAATCGATGTCGAAGACGAGGAGCCCGGTCGGTGGTCCGGTTGAACCGGAGCTGGCGCCGGCGTGTCCGGTCTAGCGGCTGGTCAGACCGGTCTCTGAGCCGGCTGTCCGGTTTGCGGCCGGTTGGCCGGGTTCTGCGCCGGACGGTCCGGTCTGGGGGCCGGTTGACCGGGTTCGAAACCAGGTTGCACGATTTGGAGCTTTCTCTCTCCTGTTCTTCCCCAAACCAAAACCAAATCGACCAAAACGAAGGGAAACGGTGGAATTGGAGGCTAAAAGTTGGGGAAATAGTAGATCAAGCACAACAACACCAGATCCACGGAACAAAACCACTCAAAACTCAACCAAATCACAGATCCGTCCAAAGGCAATTTATGGCTATTTTTTGGAAAAATTTCTAGAAACGAAATTTGGTGGGTGGAGGGTCAAATCCGCGGAAACCAAAGGCTGCTGATACCATATGATGTGGTCTAAGACCCCGATTGTGGCCCGATCTCGCGAATGACCCAAGGAATCAAGGGGGAAAGAGGGGGAGAGGCGGAAGAACACGAAGAACGCGAAGAACACACGAAGAACCATGCACACCAACCCGATACAATCGATGCTTACCCTCACGGCTCGATGGACCGTGCCAATAGAATCCGCCCGGAAGAGACTCGAGGTAGAATTCCGAGAGGAGAGACCGGTGGGGATGACGAATCAAGGAGTGGGAGAGAGAGAGTGTAAACACTAGAATCTCTCACTACCAAATCCATACATCCACAAGGGTTGCCTTGATTACAGAGGGATGATACCCAAGGGAGACTAAGCTCAAAGTTAGGTTTGAGTTCTCAACAAGTCTAAGGGGTAAAAGGGGTGTCCAGGGTGCTTATATAGCGGTACAAGGCGACACGGGCCAAAAAGGTACAAAGGAAAACGTTTCGGGCCGAAAAGGCGTCTTTAGTCGTGCAGGCCGGTCAGGAGGCCGGTTGGACCGGACCTGGGACCGGGCAGTCTGGTCGGTGACCGAATCCTGGACCGGGCAGTAACCGGGCGAGGTTCTGGAGCCCCGGGATGGCGTCCGGATGGCACCGGTTGGTGGCCCGGTTGTGGACCGGGTGGCCCGATCAGGCGGCCGGTCGACCGGATTCTGGGCCGGGTGGCCCGGTCAGGAGGCCGGTCAGACCGGATTCTGGACTGGCCGCTCATCGTCTCTTCCTTGCGTTCTTGGGGCGACTTCGGGTCCAGCTCCGTGTACGTCTTCTCGATCAGCTGTTCTTCTCCTTCCCTTGACCATGGCGTATCATCCTCTCCATGGTCTTGATGCTCCACGTACCTAATGACACAAAGGGTTTCGGCATGAGGTAGCATTCCATCCAATGGGGTATCTAGGTCGAGGGAAGTGAGGAGCGAGTTCACCTTGTCGTGTAGAGCTTTAACTCGAGCCCTTGTCATTGGTCCGCTTGGGGGGCTTGTTGGTCTTGGTGAGGAGGTGTCCGAAGGCCACCCCGCATCATCTTGTTTGAACCTCCACATGGAAAAGAACACCTTCTTAAAGTTTTCGTATTGAACTATTTCAATATTCATTCTATGTACTTTGACTTAAACTTATTATGCGTTTCAATCTATCTTCATAGATTGTTGACGTTAAATATGTTTTAGTCCATATCCTTTCATTGAAGTTAATTCTCAATGAAACCTTTTAATCACATAAAGTACATAATTACATCATTTATAATCAATGATATGTCATCCACATATAATATTATAACTATGTCTAGCCGCTCCCACTTAATTTCTTGCAAATGCAAGCATCTTCATCCTTTCTGATGAAATCAAAACTCTTAGATTATTTCATCTCGTGAAGATTTCAACTTCGTGATACTCACTTCATCCAGTTGAAGTTTGTATACCTATCTTGATGAGGTCTAAGACCCCGATTGTGGCCCGATCTCGCGAATGACCCAAGAATCAAAGGGGGAAAGAGAGGGAGAGGCGGAAGAACACGAAGAACGCGAAGAACACAACGCACACCAACCCGATACAATCGATACTTACCCTCGTGGCTCGATGGACCACGCCAATAGAATCACCACGGGAGAGACTCGAGGTAGAATCCCGGAGTGAGAGATCGGTGTTGGGGACGGAGACCGGTGAGGGAGAGTGTTAAGGTCTAAGACCCCGTGTGTGGCCCGATCTCGCGAATGACCCAAGAATCAAAGGGGGAAAGAGAGGGAGAGGCGGAAGGACACGAAGAACACGAAGAACACAACGCACACCAACCCGATACAATCGATACTTACCCTCGTGGCTCGATGGACCACGCCAATAGAATCACCACGGGAGAGACTCGAGGTAGAATCCCGGAGTGAGAGATCGGTGTTGAGGATGGAGGTAGGTGAGGGAGAGAGAGTGGGCTACACTAGAATCTCACTCACATAGATCCAATCATCCAACATGGGTTGCCTTGATACAAAGGGGATGAAACCCTAGGGAGACAAAGCTCAAAGTCATGTTTAAGCCTAAATCTTGTCTAACCAGCTATGGGGGGCGAGCTGGGGTCTTTTATAGGGATACAAGGCGACCTGGGTCGAAAAGGTACAAGTGGGTGGGTCAAACCCGACGGATCCGGTTTGGGGCCGGTCAGACCGGGCTGTGGACCGGGTGGTCCGGTCACGGGTCCGGTCGACCGGTCGCAAACCGGAAACCTCGCAGATTTCCGTCCGGTTGGTCTCCAGACGATGCTGGTGCGCCTGGTCAGTGGCCCGGTGCGACGGACTCTGCGCCGGCTGTCCGGCTCGTGGTTGGCCCGGTCGACCGGCCTCTGGGCTGGCCGGCCTGTTCCTCCCTCCTCTTCTTCCTCTTCCTTCTCCTCTTCTTCCCTTCTTCTTCTTCCTTCTTCCATGCACCATGGGGGTTCCTTCTCTATTGGTCCTTGTCGACGTCGGCACCTATAGACATCAAGATGATAGGCATGAGGTAGCATACCATTCAAGTTGGTGTTGAGATCGACCATAGAGAGGAAGGAGTTCACCTTGACATATATGGCGGGAGTTTGTGTTGTTGGTCCACTTGGGGGACTCCTTGGCCATGGTGTAGCGTCGATGATAGTCGGGGCTTCACTTGTTGGTCTTGAGGCGTAGGTGTCCAAAGGCCACCCCACATCATCTCCCCCCCCCCCCTTGGGGAAGAGTCGTCCTCGACTCTTGCGCATCCTCACTGATGAGGTAGACGGGAAGGACTTGTATAGGTGCCCTTGTGTCCTTAGGGATGCTCGTCGTAGTGCAGGCGTCTTTGTTGTCGTCCATAACGGGTCTCCCATGTAGTGGTGGAGGGGCCAAGTCTCGGTCGAAGAAGAACAAGGGGAAAAACAACTTGCAAAAGGAAAGCTTGTGGATGCCAATTTGGTGACCGGCGAACAAGAGGCTCTCAATCAAATACGAAGCATCAAGTCGTTTCTCCACAAGGCATTGGGCAAAAAGGGTGATCAAAAGAGTGTCGATGTATCCAAAATGTGGTAGGACAAAAATTTGTGCAAGTAAAAGTTTGCTTTGGAAGGTGTCAAAAATGTTGTTTGTAGCATTGTCCCACACAAATGGAACAATCAAAAGGCAAGTATCGGCGGCAAAATTTGGGGCAAAATTGTTATGTGCAATGGCAAAGCTATGGAGACTTCTAGCTTGGGAAAGTATGGTTGGCGTGAGCCGAGTATGGGTATCCTCAAGTGTCAAAGAATCCATTGCAATTGCCAAAGATGAAATGAGAAATCCAAAGGAGAGCAACTTTTGGTTTGACATGTGGCACAAGGTGCATAATGTGTCTCTCACATGTATGGCATGATCCTTGAGATTCTCGGAGTGTATGATGATATCATCAATACATACAACAACCATTGTGCCAACAAGATATGTCAAGATATGTTGCATAAGAAGCAAAAGAGGTGACGAGGAATTGGACCAAACCGGAAGCTCGACAAGAAATGTCGGAAACACATAAGGGTGAAGGCTTGTGGGAACATACCCTTTGGTGTGATTCCCGCGGGTTAGGTCCTTGATGGGGTAGCTCTTAATTGCGCGTTTCGTGAGCTCATGCTCCGTAGCGGTGGAAGTGGTCGTCCGTGTACCTACACATGGAAGAAACAAGACAAAAAGCGTGTATGCATGGTAGATGAATACATCATCCATCATGATGTTCCATGTCTTGTGCACATCACCATTAGTGTCAAGCAAGATAGTATGAAATGCATGGCGATGGTGCATATGGCAAGAAGGTGCATTCATGGCATGTGGTAACTCATGATCATCAAAAATAGAGAAGGCTATGGGGGCCATCTCATGGACAATGAAATAAGCATTCTTGCATACCAAGCATAAGAAAGAGCAATTGTTCGCAATCTTGGATGCAAGGATCATGGAATGGTGTAAGCATTTTGGGCAAAGCATGCGGAAGCTAATGTCATTATTGTCAACAAGACATGTCAAAGAGCAAGTAGTCGACATGTTGCAAGCAATGGTAGAAAAATTGAAGCTCTCATACCATGGCATGTTCATGTTATCACAATCAATCAACTCCACATGATCAACAATGTTAGCAAGCAAAGCATCACATGGGAATATGAAAGAATCAAGTGACGTAGCAAATGTATCATCAAGATCATGCATGCACTCATAAGTCATCATGTCCACTAGTGGGATCATGGCATCATCAACACCTATGTTGTTACCTTTGAAGGCCGACTCATGTGATGTAGGTGTCGTGGAAGTAGGAGGATCCATGTGGTCGACATGTCTATCTTGGAGCAAGCATGGTGAGATATCATCGTCTTCATGCACCATGTACATCTTCTCCATGAGCGGGAACTCGTCCTCCGTGGAACCTAGTGCAACATAAGAAGACACAAGCGAGGGAGAGGTTAATGTGTTAGCAAATGCGATGTCCTCCATGGACCTATCATCTACCTCTCTCAACTCACTTTGTGTATCACTCATGTCCTCCAAATGGAAGCATTCAAACTCACATATGGGGTGGAAGTCACTCAACTCACTATCACTCTCGCTCAAGTGGGCTAAGTGGCTCTCATGCTCACATGGGATTGGTACCAACTCATCAATCAAGCATGTAGGAGTAGGTTCGACTTGCTCATCTCCATGCGCCTCCTTGGTTGAAGGGAACATCCCATGCTCAACCATCTCAACTCCATGCGCCTCCGTGGGTGAAGGGAGAATCCCATGCTCACCATGCTCAACTCCATCGCCTCCTAAGTCGTCCTCAAGTGGTGGCATCTTGGAGACTTGTGCATTGAGCTCGTCGAAGTAGAGCTTCTTGGCGCTTGGCGTTGTGCATTGCCATGCCACGTGACCCTTGGCCTTGCACACCTCACATAGAAGATTGGGACATTCCCGTGGAAGGTGGCCTTGTTGCTTGCACTTGTAGCATCGGAGTCCATAGGCATATGACGAGGTAGGGGCCATTGTGGTGGTGGCGCAAGAGGTAGAAGTCGCCTTATGAGGAAGGTCTTCATGTCGAGGCTCTCGTCTTCTTGCCTCATCACCATGTCTTGAGTGGTGTCGTCGAAGATCATGTGTAGAAGGATGTCGATGTAGACCATGAGGTGGTGGTGGTCGACGACGATCATGAGATGGTGTGAGTCGATGACGGTCCTTGCCTTGCCTAGGTGATGGCTCATGTTGGGGGCGCTCTTGATGCTCCATATCATGTCCGTGGTGTCGATGATCTTGTGCATAGGCACTTTCATGATGGCGCCTTGTGGAGCTCGGAGAAGTGTGTCGATGCCGAATATGTTGGGGACGCTCTTGATGATCCACATGATGATGCCATCGTGGAGGTCCTCGATCTTCATATGTAGCTCCATTGGCCAAGTAGGGGTATGTGGGAGCATCGGCGGTGTACATGATGGGGTCGATGTCGTCCTCGTGGTGGTGCTCCACCATGTCTGTAACGGCCCCGGGTAGTATCCCATATTAGATTTGTCTGTGCTTTCCTTTTGTGCATCATCATGGCATCATGCATGCATCACATCCATGTTTTGACATAATAAAATTATTTTATTAAACCCTATCTCTTTATTTTTCTCTCTCATATGGTTTTAATAATCCCTTATCTCTCTTGTCCATCTAATAAACTCTAACCCCCTCTCATATATTCTATTTTATAATTAAATTGTGCAACAATTAATTTTTGGAATAAAATGTGTTTTGTTTTGGGTTACAAATAAAGTAAATATTTGAAAACTAATTTTGAACCTATCTCCCACCTTTGCCTCAGATTCAAAACAGAAAAGATTTTGAATTCAATATTTTCAAATAAAATCAGAAAAGGAGAAAAACCCCCTTCCATCTATCCCCTGGGCTCCCTTCTTCCCTGGCCCATCTGCCCGCAGCCCACCTAGATCCACCCCGGCGGTCTGTTTCTCTTCCCCACCGTGCGGCCCACCTTTTCAACTCTGGCCCGAGTCCAGCCCACCTCCACCATCGAAGGGGTATCCCCTTCTCGTCTGTCGTCTTCTTGGACGAGTCACGCAGAGAGCGTGCTCGCTTTTCTCCACCAGCGCCGTGCCCTACCTGCTCCCCTCCTCTCTGGTTCTATCTGGCACGCACCGCAGCTGCCGTTCTCATCCACGCCAACCACGCTCCCTCTCTTTCCCTCCCATCTTCTTTTCCCCCACGCCAAGAAAAGCAGAGAAGGGGAGAAACCCCCACAGCACCGTGAGCTTCTCCACGGTGCCCCGCCGTCGCCGTCACCCCCTCGCTGCGCCACCGCCACCAAACGGAGCGCCTCGTCGTCCTCTACCACCTCCTGCAAGCAATCGACCAGGGACGCCTCGAATTGACGCCGGCGACCTTGTTTCCTCCTCAGCACCGGCGGCAAAATCCGCCGAATTCGGCCATCTCCGACCTCCTCCGCCTCCATCGACCTCGCCAACGTCTTCCAGGTGTTGTCCTCGACCTCCTAGACACCCTCTCTGCCTCCGTTGCGTCCCCTATCTCTCTGTCGAGGTTGATGCCGACCGCCTCTCCGCAGATGCTCTCCGCCGGCGGCGCTCCGGCGACCTCTTGGAAGCGGCGCCACCTCCTTCTTGTCTGCGCCGTCGAGACACACCCGACGCGCTACCTCGCCTGTCCCAGGACCCTCTGCAACGCCGGCGCGCATCCTCGCCACCCCGCGATGACCGCCGTTCCCCGCGCCGCGCACAGCGTCGAACAACTTCTGTGCGTGCACGCACGCTTCGCCAGCGTGGCCGCCGCGTGCCACGCGGGCCCTCCTCGTCAGCGACTCGGGCTAGATCCCGCGCTGGTGAGAATATCCCCCAGATCCAGATCCAATCTGGCCTTTTACAGTTTGGCCCCTGCATCTTTTGTTCCCTCAACCCGCAGCCCCTGGCGCTGATGGTTTCTTGCATAAGCCCCTGTATCTTCTGTTAATAAACCCGGGGTCCCTCCCCTGGCCGGATTTTGTTTTCGGGTCCTTACCCCAATTAAATAAACTGTTTTTATATTTTATTTAACAATAAAAAAATTAATCTGTTAATAACTTTTAATTGGTAACTCGAAATAAAAAGTGTTGTATATGAAAATTGCTCAGAAAAATGTGCTGAACATGAATATGCCATCCATATGCCTGTTTGCATCTCGCATCATGTCACGCGTTGATAGTCATGCATTTTCACCTCACATATATGCGGAGTATTTCGGACACCGACTATGGTTTTCCCCGCTCCGTTTAAACTTGAAGTAGCTCACCCTTGCTATGTTATGCCATGCTAATCACCCTTAACTTTGTCGGTAGAAAATGCAACTTCAACTCTAATTTGTTTGCCCGGGTTCCGATCCCGCTTAATGTGGATAAGTTGCATTGCACCATATCTGCCATGTCATGCATATCATCTTGATCATGCTGGATCTTCTTTATCCGTAGTAGTAAGATTTGCATACGTTGTTTGTTCCAGCATTTGCTTCTTCTCGGATAGGATCACGAAGTGGTGATGTGAGATACGACAAGTTCTTCTGCAGCTTTCACAGGCGAGCCCACCCCTTCACCTATTTTACTTTTACATGCTCTTTTGATCTATTGCTATCCTTATGTTGCGATTCTGTTGTGTCACGTGTCCTATCCACCTGTTACCTATATGTCCGAGATACACCTCCTCGCCCTACCTATTGTTTGTTGTTTGCCAGCTTTGCGAGTCGTAGGCGAGTTTAGGGTTTTGTCGATATCTCGAAATGTTCGGGATATCTTGTTGGGAGGTTATCACATGCTATATCTTTTGTTGGAGATAATCACACTTTACTTTATTGTTAACAACTAAAATTGTAAGCAGAGGCATCTGTGAGCCCCTTTGCGAAAGCATCGGAACTTTGACTCGCTAATGTCCCCTAGGACCCGAGTTCTTGTTATCTGTTCCGAGATTGAGCGCTCTACCCATACGTGGGGACGTTTATTGGGACCCCCCCTCACCCATTACCTTTTCTCAAGTCAGTTGAAAAGGGGGCCACAACCTTGGTTTTATTTGCCTATGCCATGTATGCCATGCTTTACTTACTGTTGCCTTCGGGTGTTTACTTCCTGTTGCCTTCGGGTGTTTATATTCTGTACTGTACCTTGCGGGACGTTTAGCGAAAGCGTGTGGTTTGCACGCCTAGCCGCCGGCGCAAACCTCTGAGTCCGCTTCGGAGTACGGCCGGACTTCGTCACGGGTAGCTTAGTTGGGTGGCCCCCCTAGACTTACTTGTTGAACTGGGAACGGTCTTGTTGTGAGACATCCACCTGTCGTAAGTGGGTCGAGCATGCGTATGGTTACATTTGGGCAACCCCTGCAGGGTGTACATCTTATCGATAAGCCGTGTCCGCGGTTATGGACGACTTGGAATTGTATAGCTCGATCATAGAACAACTTACACCTTTATGTTGTTGATAATAATTTGCTAATAACTTGATTAGTAATATAGCATTACTACAACTGATACATAATAAAACTTGTCCACCGTTGAGTGCCTTTTACATTGCCTCTTCGCTTTGTTGAAGGGGATATGTGTAATCGGCTGGGTTATGTTTGTGTAGTATTTATCTGTTACCTTGTGCGGTCTCTTATCTTCTCTGAGTAGACGGATGTTGTAGCGTGTCTCTATTGGTTATAGTTTTGCTGCCGCTAAACCTACCATATAGCCCTAGGCGATATATATTTATACTCGCCTGGCGAGCATAGCCATTTCTAGTCTCGCTAAGTACGTGCCAATGGTACTTACCCTCGCCTTCCTTTCTTTTTGTCTCCTTCCCCTTTTGTCGGCAACCGATGGCCCGACTTTGACAGGTACGAGATGACGACGTTAGCAAGGTTACCCTTCCGGCTTGGCCTGGGCAGGGTTATGGACGCCACTGGTTATCTTCAGGACTCTTAGTCCAATTTGTATCTTGTCCGTACTCGGACATATTCGATCTTCTGTATGATTTGGATCTTTGTATTGTATATTTGTATCTTGACTCGTTGGAGTCGTTGTTGTAATATATGTATCTTGTGGGCTCTATTGTAATCCTGTTGTAATGTTACCGCTCGTGTTAATTCCTCTGGCATCACGTGTGCTTCGTCGCGCACGTCGTGTCGGAGGGCGTCTCTGAATCGATATCATGCGGATTTTGGCGGAATCGCTAGAATCCTCATGGTACCGGTTCCGGGGCGTCACAAGTTGGTATCAGAGCTCAGGTTGACGGTACCCCTGTAGTCCAGCCTGTAGGATAGCCTTGCCAACGGTCGTTGAGTTAGAGTGTCAAAACTATTTTCTGAAACTCGTTGGATAGATCTGATTAGCTCTGAGTTTTCTCCTTATCTCTATTCTTTCTCCTCTTACCTTTGTGAGTTTTGAGTCTTCTCTCTTATCTGTGCTTTCCGAGTCTTAGGTTTCAACGTGGGTTGGACGATCTTTGCCCCTCACCTAATAGGTCCGATCTTCGGAGGATCCCGACGGAAGCGCATCATCAACGACGGAACAACGACTTCTTGTTAGTGGTGTCGCCCGATCAACCTGGAGCAACAACTCTTGTTAGTGGTGTCGAGGAGGTCGACACGTCGCATGAAGACCCGGTAGTTCACCTCACTCCCCCTTGGCTTGACGTGGAACCTCGGGGCGAGGTTCCTTGTTAGTGGTGTCGATTGTAACGGCCCCGGGTAGTATCCCATATTAGATTTGTCTGTGCTTTCCTTTTGTGCATCATCATGGCATCATGCATGCATCACATCCATGTTTTGACAAAATAAAATTATTTTATTAAACCCTATCTCTTTATTTTTCTCTCTCATATGGTTTTAATAATCCCTTATCTCTCTTGTCCATCTAATAAACTCTAACCCCCTCTCATATATTCTATTTTATAATTAAATTGTGCAACAATTAATTTTTGGAATAAAATGTGTTTTGTTTTGGGTTACAAATAAAGTAAATATTTGAAAACTAATTTTGAACCTATCTCCCACCTTTGCCTCAGATTCAAAACAGAAAAGATTTTGAATTCAATATTTTCAAATAAAATCAGAAAAGGAGAAAAACCCCCTTCCATCTATCCCCTGGGCTCCCTTCTTCCCTGGCCCATCTGCCCGCAGCCCACCTAGATCCACCCCGGCGGTCTGTTTCTCTTCCCCACCGTGCGGCCCACCTTTTCAACTCTGGCCCGAGTCCAGCCCACCTCCACCATCGAAGGGGTATCCCCTTCTCGTCTGTCGTCTTCTTGGACGAGTCACGCAGAGAGCGTGCTCGCTTTTCTCCACCAGCGCCGTGCCCTACCTGCTCCCCTCCTCTCTGGTTCTATCTGGCACGCACCGCAGCTGCCGTTCTCATCCACGCCAACCACGCTCCCTCTCTTTCCCTCCCATCTTCTTTTCCCCCACGCCAAGAAAAGCAGAGAAGGGGAGAAACCCCCACAGCACCGTGAGCTTCTCCACGGTGCCCCGCCGTCGCCGTCACCCCCTCGCTGCGCCACCGCCACCAAACGGAGCGCCTCGTCGTCCTCTACCACCTCCTGCAAGCAATCGACCAGGGACGCCTCGAATTGACGCCGGCGACCTTGTTTCCTCCTCAGCACCGGCGGCAAAATCCGCCGAATTCGGCCATCTCCGACCTCCTCCGCCTCCATCGACCTCGCCAACGTCTTCCAGGTGTTGTCCTCGACCTCCTAGACACCCTCTCTGCCTCCGTTGCGTCCCCTATCTCTCTGTCGAGGTTGATGCCGACCGCCTCTCCGCAGATGCTCTCCGCCGGCGGCGCTCCGGCGACCTCTTGGAAGCGGCGCCACCTCCTTCTTGTCTGCGCCGTCGAGACACACCCGACGCGCTACCTCGCCTGTCCCAGGACCCTCTGCAACGCCGGCGCGCATCCTCGCCACCCCGCGGTGACCGCCGTTCCCCGCGCCGCGCACAGCGTCGAACAACTTCTGTGCGTGCACGCACGCTTCGCCAGCGTGGCCGCCGCGTGCCACGCGGGCCCTCCTCGTCAGCGACTCGGGCTAGATCCCGCGCTGGTGAGAATATCCCCCAGATCCAGATCCAATCTGGCCTTTTACAGTTTGGCCCCTGCATCTTTTGTTCCCTCAACCCGCAGCCCCTGGCGCTGATGGTTTCTTGCATAAGCCCCTGTATCTTCTGTTAATAAACCCGGGGTCCCTCCCCTGGCCGGATTTTGTTTTCGGGTCCTTACCCCAATTAAATAAACTGTTTTTATATTTTATTTAACAATAAAAAAATTAATCTGTTAATAACTTTTAATTGGTAACTCGAAATAAAAAGTGTTGTATATGAAAATTGCTCAGAAAAATGTGCTGAACATGAATATGCCATCCATATGCCTGTTTGCATCTCGCATCATGTCACGCGTTGATAGTCATGCATTTTCACCTCACATATATGCGGAGTATTTCGGACACCGACTATGGTTTTCCCCGCTCCGTTTAAACTTGAAGTAGCTCACCCTTGCTATGTTATGCCATGCTAATCACCCTTAACTTTGTCGGTAGAAAATGCAACTTCAACTCTAATTTGTTTGCCCGGGTTCCGATCCCGCTTAATGTGGATAAGTTGCATTGCACCATATCTGCCATGTCATGCATATCATCTTGATCATGCTGGATCTTCTTTATCCGTAGTAGTAAGATTTGCATACGTTGTTTGTTCCAGCATTTGCTTCTTCTCGGATAGGATCACGAAGTGGTGATGTGAGATACGACAAGTTCTTCTGCAGCTTTCACAGGCGAGCCCACCCCTTCACCTATTTTACTTTTACATGCTCTTTTGATCTATTGCTATCCTTATGTTGCGATTCTGTTGTGTCACGTGTCCTATCCACCTGTTACCTATATGTCCGAGATACACCTCCTCGCCCTACCTATTGTTTGTTGTTTGCCAGCTTTGCGAGTCGTAGGCGAGTTTAGGGTTTTGTCGATATCTCGAAATGTTCGGGATATCTTGTTGGGAGGTTATCACATGCTATATCTTTTGTTGGAGATAATCACACTTTACTTTATTGTTAACAACTAAAATTGTAAGCAGAGGCATCTGTGAGCCCCTTTGCGAAAGCATCGGAACTTTGACTCGCTAATGTCCCCTAGGACCCGAGTTCTTGTTATCTGTTCCGAGATTGAGCGCTCTACCCATACGTGGGGACGTTTATTGGGACCCCCCCTCACCCATTACCTTTTCTCAAGTCAGTTGAAAAGGGGGCCACAACCTTGGTTTTATTTGCCTATGCCATGTATGCCATGCTTTACTTACTGTTGCCTTCGGGTGTTTACTTCCTGTTGCCTTCGGGTGTTTATATTCTGTACTGTACCTTGCGGGACGTTTAGCGAAGCGTGTGGTTTGCACGCCTAGCCGCCGGCGCAAACCTCTGAGTCCGCTTCGGAGTACGGCCGGACTTCGTCACGGGTAGCTTAGTTGGGTGGCCCCCCTAGACTTACTTGTTGAACTGGGAACGGTCTTGTTGTGAGACATCCACCTGTCGTAAGTGGGTCGAGCATGCGTATGGTTACATTTGGGCAACCCCTGCAGGGTGTACATCTTATCGATAAGCCGTGTCCGCGGTTATGGACGACTTGGAATTGTATAGCTCGATCATAGAACAACTTACACCTTTATGTTGTTGATAATAATTTGCTAATAACTTGATTAGTAATATAGCATTACTACAACTGATACATAATAAAACTTGTCCACCGTTGAGTGCCTTTTACATTGCCTCTTCGCTTTGTTGAAGGGGATATGTGTAATCGGCTGGGTTATGTTTGTGTAGTATTTATCTGTTACCTTGTGCGCTCTCTTATCTTCTCTGAGTAGACGGATGTTGTAGCGTGTCTCTATTGGTTATAGTTTTGCTGCCGCTAAACCTACCATATAGCCCTAGGCGATATATATTTATACTCGCCCGGCGAGCATAGCCATTTCTAGTCTCGCTAAGTACGTGCCAATGGTACTTACCCTCGCCTTCCTTTCTTTTTGTCTCCTTCCCCTTTTGTCGGCAACCGATGGCCCGACTTTGACAGGTACGAGATGACGACGTTAGCAAGGTTACCCTTCCGGCTTGGCCTGGGCAGGGTTATGGACGCCACTGGTTATCTTCAGGACTCTTAGTCCAATTTGTATCTTGTCCGTACTCGGACATATTCGATCTTCTGTATGATTTGGATCTTTGTATTGTATATTTGTATCTTGACTCGTTGGAGTCGTTGTTGTAATATATGTATCTTGTGGGCTCTATTGTAATCCTGTTGTAATGTTACCGCTCGTGTTAATTCCTCTGGCATCACGTGTGCTTCGTCGCGCACGTCGTGTCGGAGGGCGTCTCTGAATCGATATCATGCGGATTTTGGCGGAATCGCTAGAATCCTCATGGTACCGGTTCCGGGGCGTCACAATGTCTGATACGGGGCGACCTTCGGTCTTCACCGCATCATGTGCTTCATCTCCAAGACGGCACGCAAAGGTGAATCTTCTCCTTTACGCGTGCCTCGAATCGCCTATTTGGGACGATATACTACTTCATACTCCGTCACATCTCGATGATAGGAACTCGACGACAAGTACGGAGGGAAGGGAGGATGCCATGGAGACCCGAGGACGCAAGGCCGATATCACGGAGGCATGGAAGAGAAGACGGAAGAAGGAGATGCGTCTAGGAAGGCCGGCACTACCGCCACGGAATGGCCAGCACTGCCACCTGCTCGACGCCGGAGGAAGACGGCACTGTCGCCATGCCTACGCCGACACCGCCGTCCCCACTACGAAGCTCATAATATAAACCATCCCACTATGCTCTTTGTATGCCTAAACTACCCCTCCTTAGTGGCTCCCTATATATAGGCTCCCACCTCCCCCTTCATTAGGGAAGACATAACTTGAGTGAGAACTTGGCTTATGCCTCCACCATCCCTTTGGGATTAGGGAAACCCCCTCCTCTCTTAGACACAAATCTATGAGTTGTATCAAGGCACTCCTTATATGATTTATCTTTCGCACTTGTGATTCTACCGCGGTCTCTCACTCGTGTGACTCCATAGATCGTATATCGGTCTTTCTCTCGGGGATTCTACCTCGTGTCTCTCCTTGAGGGATTCTATCGGGATAGTGGTTCGGGCTATCGGGAGTAAACCCAATTGTATCGGGTTGTGTTGCGTGCGTTCGCGTGTGTTCATCGTGTTCTTCGCCGTGTTCTTCGTGTTCTTCCTCTCCCCCGCCTTTCCCTCGGTCAATTCGTGAGATCGGACAACACACGTGGCCTTAGGCCTCATCAATGTCGACCATGCTTGTTGAGCAAGTGTCGATGTAGAGCTCGTCGATGTCGTCCATGTTGGCGATGCTCGCGGAGCCATAGTCGGTGTAGAGCTCCTCGATGTCGGTCATGTTGGCGATGCTTGCGGAGCCATAGTCGGTGTAGAGCTCCACCTGTTCCTCCACATCCGCGGTGCTTGAAGAGGTATCCTCCTCGAAGTGCTCCGTGTACTCCTCCGTATCTTCGTCTTCGCTATCCATGTTAGCACGATGGTATCTATATGGTGTATGTTAGTGGAAGAACACTACCTCGCAATCTTACCGTGGTATGACAAGATTGGGGTGATCCAACAAACCAAGAGTTAGAACAATTGTATCGGGCACTCACACAAAGACACACGCAAAAGCTAGCAAATATGGTGTTAGGTGAGTATGGTGGAAAGCCAAAAGATGAAATCCGAAATCAAGTTTGTTGTTAAGGGTGGGTGAAATCCAAAAACTCAAATGTCAAAGCGATGATCACTATAAACACGGGAAAGGTATGGAACTCACACACGGGATTAGCGGGGTTAGTGCGACCAAGGAATGAGCGGAAAAGTGTATGAAGCCCGAAAGCAAGGTTGCTCGGTGTCACACTAACACAAGGAGAGGCAAAGCTTTGGTTGCAACATGAGAGACAACAAGATTCACACGCGGCCTCTCTTCTCTTTTCTCTCTTTTGCTTAAAAGCTTTTTCCTCTTTTTGTATTTGGTGGCACTTACACTCTTTGTGTATTTGTATGTATGAGGGCACTCGCACACTTTTGCTCTATGGTGCACTTGCACTCTTTTTGTGTTTTGGCGGCTTTTCTCTCGCACTATGTTAGCGTTAGCTCGCTTTTGCTATCTTGCCACACGAGTTTTGCTTACAAGCTTGACTCCACACTACACACACACCTCACAATCGGGGCCACGTGCAATGTCTCGCAACACTAGATAAGCAATGCTCGATAGGATAGATCGCAAAAGAAGAAGGCTACAAGGGTTACTGCAAGTTATACCTGCGATGGTGGAGATGATGGTGGTGGTGGTGGTCGGCGGTGGTGTTAGTCGATGTCGAAGACGTGTGCCCGGTCGGTGGTCCGGTCGGACCGGGTCTGGCGCCGGCTGCTCCGGTCTGGGGTCCGGTTGACCGGCTTCTGGACCGGCTGGTCCGGTTGGCGGCCGGTTGACCGGGTTCTGCGCCGGACGGTCCGGTCTGGGGGCCGGTTGACCGGTTTCGCAACCGGATTTCTCGATTTGGAGCTTTCTCTCTCCTGTTCTTCTCCAAACCAAAACCAAATCGACCAAATCGAAGGAAAACGATGGAATTGGGGGCTAGAAAGTGGGGGAAATAGTAGATCAAGCACCTCAACACCAAATCCATGGACCAAAACCACTCAAAACGCAACCAAATCGCAGATCCATCCAAAGGAAAATTAGGGCTATTTTTTGGGGATTTTTGGGGAAAATTTTTTTTTAGAGACGAAATTGGGTGGGTGGGGGGTCGAATTCGCGGAAACCAAAGGCTGCTGATACCATATGTTAAGGTCTAAGACCCCGTGTGTGGCCCGATCTCGCGAATGACCCAAGAATCAAAGGGGGAAAGAGAGGGAGAGGCGGAAGGACACGAAGAACACGAAGAACACAACGCACACCAACCCGATACAATCGATACTTACCCTCGTGGCTCGATGGACCACGCCAATAGAATCACCACGGGAGAGACTCGAGGTAGAATCCCGGAGTGAGAGATCGGTGTTGAGGATGGAGGTAGGTGAGGGAGAGAGAGTGGGCTACACTAGAATCTCACTCACATAGATCCAATCATCCAACATGGGTTGCCTTGATACAAAGGGGATGAAACCCTAGGGAGACAAAGCTCAAAGTCATGTTTAAGCCTAAATCTTGTCTAACCAGCTATGGGGGCGAGCTGGGGTCTTTTATAGGCATACAAGGCGACCTGGGTCAAAAAGGTACAAGTGGGTGGGTCAAACCCGACGGATCCGGTTTGGGGCCGGTCAGACCGGACTGTGGACCGGGTGGTCCGGTCACGGGTCCGGTCGACCGGTCGCAAACCGGAAACCTCGCAGATTTCCGTCCGGTTGGTCTCCGGTACGATGCCTGGGTGCGCCCGGGCCCGTGGTCTTGGCTCGACCGGACTCTGCGCCGGCCTGTCCGGTCTGTGGCCCGGTCTGACCGGCCTCTGGGCTGGCCGGCCTGTTCCTCCCTCCTCTTCTTCCTCTTCCTTCTCCTCTTCTTCCCTTCTTCTTCTTCCTTCTTCCATGCACCATGGGGGTTCCTTCTCTATTGGTCCTTGTCGACGTCGGCACCTATAGACATCAAGATGATAGGCATGAGGTAGCATACCATTCAAGTTGGTGTTGAGATCGACCATAGAGAGGAAGGAGTTCACCTTGACATATATGGCGGGGGTTTGTGTTGTTGGTCCACTTGGGGGACTCCTTGGCCATGGTGTAGCGTCGATGATAGTCGGGGCTTCACTTGTTGGTCTTGAGGCGTAGGTGTCCAAAGGCCACCCCGCATCAGAGAGAGAGTGGGCTACACTAGAATCTCACTCACATAGATCCAATCATCCCACATGGGGTGCCTTGATACAAAGGGGATGAAACCCTAGGGAGACAAAGCTCAAAGTCATGTTTAAGCCTAAATCTTGTCTAATCTCAGATCTGAGCCAACTAGCCTATTTATAGGTGGGGGACGAAGGGATAAGTTACACGCTGAAAAGTGTTGTTGTGCTGAAGTTCGGTAGGGCGGAAGTTCCGGCCGTCTTGGGCGGAAGTTCCGGTCATGGGCGGAAGTTCCGGTCTCCGGGGCCGGAAGTTCCGGTCCGGCCGGAAGTTCCGGTCAAGTTCCGGCCAAGTTCCGAAAATGGCCAATTTCCTTGCAGTAACATCCAGGGGCGTTTCGGCATAATTTCGGAACTTGGGCGGAACTTGGGCGGAAGTTCCGGGTGGGTGGAAGTTCCGGTCCCTCGGGGCGGAAGTTCCGGCCTGATCCATTTCTCTGGGCGCTGGAAGGCATCTTGGCGGCATCTGGGCGGAAGTTCCAGTCCTTGGGGGCGGAAGTTCCGGTGGGGCGGAAGTTCCGGCCATCAGGGGCGGAAGTTCCGGCCTGGAGCGTCCAGCTCCTCTTTCTCCTTCTCTTCCATGCTTCCGTGACATCGGCCTTGCGTCCTCGGGTCTCCATGGCATCCTCTCTTCCCTCCGTACTTGTCGTCGAGTTCCTATCATCAAGACATGACGGTGTATGAAGTAGTATATCGTCCCAAATGGGCGATTCGAGGCACGCGTAAAGGAGAAGATTCACCTTGGCGTGCCGTCTTGGCGATGAAGCACATGATGCGGTGAAGACCGAAGGTCGCCCCGTATCATCTCCCCCCCCCTTGGGGAAGAGTCGTCCTCGACTCTTGCTCCTCTTCACCGATGAGGTAGACGGGAAGGACTTGTATAGGTGCCCTTGTGTCCTTAGGGATGCTCGTCGTAGTGCAGGCGTCTTTGTTGTAGTCCATAACGGGTCTCCCATGTAGTGGTGGAGGGGCCAAGTCTCGGTCGAAGAAGAACAAGGGGAAAAACAACTTGCAAAAGGAAAGCTTGTGGATGCCAACTTGGTGACCGGCGAACAAGAGGCTCTCAATCAAAAACGAAGCATCAAGTCGTTTCTCCAAGAGGCATGTGGCAAAAATGGTAATCGAAAGAGTGTCGATGTATCCAAAATTTGGTGGGGCAAAAGTTTGTGCATGTAAGAGTTTGGTTTGTGAAGTGTCAAAAATGTGATATGTCGTATTGTCCCACACAAATGGAACAATCAAAAGGCAAGTATCGGCGGCAAAATTTGGGGCAAAATTGTTATGTGCAATGGCAAAGCTATGGAGACTTCTAGCTTGGGAAAGTATGGTTGGCGTGAGCCGAGTATGGGTATCCTCAAGTTTCAAAGAACCCATTGCAATTGCCATAGATGAAATTAGAAATCCAAAAGAGAGCAACTTTTTGTGTAACTTGTGGCACAAGGTGCATAAGCTGTCTCTCACATGTATGACATGGTCCTTGAGATTCTCGGAGTGTATGATGATCTCATCAAGACATACAACAACCATTGTGCCAACAAGATATGTCAAGATATGTTGCATAAGAGGCCAAAGAGGTGACGAGGAGTTGGACCAAACCGAAAGCTCAACAAACCAAGTCGGAAACACATGAGGGCGAAGGCTTGTGGGAACATACCCTTTGGTGTGATTCCCGCGGGTTAGGTCCTTGATGGGGTAGCTCTCAATTGCGCGTTTCGTGAGCTCATGCTCCGTGGCAGTGGAAGTTGTCGTCCTTGTGCCTACACATGGAAGAAACAAGACAAAAAGCGTGTGTGCATGGTAGATGAAAACATCATCCATCATGATGTTCCATGTCTTGTGCACATCACCATTAGTGTCAAGCAAGATAGTATGAAATGTATGGTGATAGTGCATATGGCATGAAGGTGCATTCATGGCATATGGTAACGCATGATCATCAAAAAGTGAAAAGGCTATGGGGGCCTTCTCATGAACAATAAAATAAGCATTCTTGCATTCCAAGCATAAGAAAGAGCAATTGTTCACAATCTTGGATGCAAGGATCATGGAATGGTGTAAACATTTTGGGCAAAGCATGTGAAAGCTAATGTCATCATTGTTGTCGACAACCCTATGGAAAGAGAAAGTGTTCATCAAGGGTGTCACAACACAAGCATGATCATAAGCATTATCATTGCAAGCAAGCGGAACAAATATGAAACTTTCATAGCATGGCATGTTCATGGTATCACAATCAATCAACTCCACATGATCAACAATGTTAGGAAGCAAAGCATCACATGGGAATATGAAAGAATCAAGTGACGTAGCAAATGTATCATCAAGATCATGCATGCACTCATAAGTCATCATGTCCACTAGTGGGATCATGGCATCATCAACACCTATGTTGTTACCTTTGTAGGCCGACTCATTTGAAGTAGGTGTTGTGGAAGTAGGAGGATCCATGTGGTCGACATGTCCATCTTGGAGCAAGCATGGTGAGATATCATCATCTTCATGCACCATGTACATCGTCTCCATGAGCGGGAACTCGTCCTCCGTGGAACCTAGTGCCACATAAGAAGACACAAACGAGGGAGAGGTTAATGTGTTAGCAAATGCGATGTCCTCCATGGACCTATCATCTACCTCTCTCAACTCACTTTGTGTAACACTCATGTCCTCCAAATGGAAGCACTCAAACTCACATATGGGGTGGAAGTCACTCAACTCACTAGCACTCTCACTCAAGTGGGCTAAGTGGCTCTCATGCTCACATGGGATTGGTACCAACTCATCGATCAAGCATATAGGAGTAGGTTCGACTTGCTCATCTCCATGCGCCTCCGTGGTTAAAGGGAATTTCCCATGCTCAACCATCTCAACTCCATGCGCCTCCGTGGGTGAAGGGAGAATCCCATGCTCACCATGCTCAACTCCATCGCCTCCTAAGTCGTCCTCAAGTGGTGGCATCTTGGAGACTTGTGCGTTGAGCTCGTCGAAGTAGAGCTTCTTGGCGCTTGGCGTTGTGCATTGCCATGCCACGTGACCCTTTGCCTTGCACACCTCACATAGGAGATTGGGACATTCCCGTGGAGGATGGCCTTGTTGCTTGCACTTGTAGCATTGGAGTCCATAGGCATATGTCGAGGTAGTGGCCATTGTGGTGGTGGCACAAGAGGTAGAAGTCGCCTTATGAGGAAGGTCTTCATGTCGAGGCTCTCGTTTTCTTGCCTCATCACCATGTCTTGAGTGGTGTCGTCGAAGATCATGTGTGGAAGGATGTCGATGTGGACCATGAGGTGGTGGTGGTCGACGACGATCATGAGATGGTGTGAGTCGATGACGGTCCTTGCCTTGCCTAGGTGATGGCTCATGTTGAGGGCGCTCTTGATGCTCCATATGATGTCCGTGATGTCGATGATCTTGTGCGTAGGCACTCTCATGATGGCGCCTTGTGGAGCTCGGAGAAGTGTGTCGATGCCGAATATGTTGGGGATGCTCTTGATGATCCACATGATGATGCCATCGTGGAGGTCCTCGATCTTCATATGTAGCTCCATTGGCCAAGTAGGGGTATGTGGGAGCATCGGCGGTATGCATGGTGGGGTCGATGTCGTCTTCGTCGTGGTGCTCCACCATGTCGTCCATGCTTGTTGAGCAAGTGTCGATGTAGAGCTCGTCGATGTCGTCCATGTTGGCGATGCTCGCGGAGCCATAGTCGGTGTAGAGCTCCTCGATGTCGGTCATGTTGGCGATGCTTGCGGGGCCATAGTCGGTGTAGAGCTCCACATGTTCCTCCACATCCGCGGTGCTTGAAGAGGCATCCTCCTCGAAGTGCTCCGTGTACT
Source organism: Lolium perenne (assembly GCF_019359855.2). Taxonomy (NCBI): domain Eukaryota; kingdom Viridiplantae; phylum Streptophyta; class Magnoliopsida; order Poales; family Poaceae; genus Lolium; species Lolium perenne. The sequence continues at coordinate 94,214,382 of NC_067248.2, forward strand.
CCTCCAAATCTTCTTCGTCGCTATACATGTTAGCAAGACGGTATCTATATGGTGTATGTTAGTGGAAGAACACTACCTCGCAATCTTACCGTGGTATGACAAGATTGGGGTGATCCAACAAACCGAGAGTTAGAAAAATTGTATCGGGCACTCACACAAAGACACACGCAAAAGCTAGCAAATATGGTGTTAGGTGAGTATGGTGGAAAACCAAAAGACGAAATCCAAAATCGAGTGTGTTGTTAAGAGTGGGTAAGATTCAAAAGTCACAAGTCAAAAGCGGTGATCACAAAAGGCATACACAAGGTGGAACACACACGTGGGACAAAATGGGGTTAGCGCGACGGAAAATGAGCACGAACAAAATTGGTCCTAACGAAGACTACTAGCTCGGTGTCACGCTAACGCAAGAGAGACCGTGGCTTGGTTGCAAAAATGAGAAGCAACAAGATTTGCGCAAGACGCCTCTCTTCTCTTTTCTCTCTTTTGCTTAGAAGCTTTGGACTCTTTTGTGTATAGGTGTCACTCACACTCTTTTTTTTCTTTTTTTTTTTCTCTTTTTTTTTGTATGCTTAGAAGCTTTCTTTTTCTCACTATGGAAGATTACTACTATCTATGTAAGTATGTCACACTTCTTTTGCTTATCTTTTCACAACGAGCTTGCTTCGTAGCTTTGCTCAACACACGCACACCCTCACGGTCGGGACGCTTGCGCAATGCTTCGCAACACTAGAAAGCCACTCTCGATAGGAAAAGTACGCAAAGGAAGCTAAGGCTACAAGTTAGGGGCAAGTTATACCACGTGATGACGGTGGCCAACGAGCTTGAACTTGCTATGGTGGAAGGTGTCAAATGAACCGCTTGGATCCTCGGGGTGCCGTCGTCGTGGTTGATGTTGCGGAAGCTTTATGGTAGCTGAAATGGCACACACTACGAAGTCCAAACACAAGGGAGTTAGTGCCAAAACGAAAAACGAAGTTAGCTGTGAAAATTTCGGCCAGGCGGAAGTTCCGGTCCTGAGGGGCGGAACTTCCGGTCCGGGGGCGGAACTTCCGGTCCTGCCGGCCGGAACTTCCGGTCGCAATCAGATCTGCGGGCTGTTCTTCGATTTGGGCGGAAATCCGGGCCGAAAATCTTCGAATTCGCGGAAAATTTGGCACTAGAAGCTGTGGGAAGGTGGGGGAATTGCAGATCAACACCAAAGACAAGTTTGTATTGGATCAAAACCACTCAAAACTCAACCAAATCATAGATCGGTCCAAAGGCAATTTGGGCTATTTTTTGGAAAATTTTCTAGATTCGAAATCGGGTGGGTGGATGATGTAGCCCCGCCTATCGTCGATGCTACACCATGGCCAAGGAGTCCCCCAAGTGGACCAACAACACAAACCCCCGCCATATATGTCAAGGTGAACTCGTTCCTCTCTATGATCGACCTCAACACCAACTTGAATGGTATGCTACCTCATGCCTATCATCATGGTGTCTATAGGTGCCGACTTCGACAAGAACCAAGAGAGAAGGAACTCCCATGGTGCATGATGCAGCCCGACCTTCGGTCTACACCGCATCATATACTTCATCGCCAAGAGAGGATGCCATGGAGACCCGAGGACGCAAGGCCGATGTCACGGAAGCATGGAAGAGAAGGAGAAAGAGGAGCTGGACGCTCCAGGCCGGAACTTCCGCCCCGGATGGCCGGAACTTCCGCCCCACCGGAACTTCCGCCCCCAAGGACCGGAACTTCCGCCCAGATGCCGCCAAGATGCCTTCCAGCGCCCAGAGAAATGGATCAGGCCAGAACTTCCGCCCCGAGGGACCGGAACTTCCGCCCACTCGGAACTTCCGCCCAAGTTCCGCCCAAGTTCCGCCCAAGTTCAGAAATTACGCCGAAACGCCCCTGGATGTTACTGCAAGGAAATTGGCCATTTCCGGAACTTGGCCGGAACTTGGCCGGAACTTCCGGCCGGACCGGAACTTCCGGCCCCGAAGACCGGAACTTCCGCCCATGACCGGAACTTCCGCCCAAGACGGCCGGAACTTCCGCCCTACCGAACTTCAGCACAACAACAGTTTTCAGCGTGTAACTTATCCCTTCACCCCCACCTATAAATAGGCTAGTTGGCTCAGATCTGAGATTAGACAAGATTTAGGCTTAAACATGACTTTGAGCTTTGTCTCCCTAGGGTTTCATCCCCTTTGTATCAAGGCACCCCATGTTGGATGATTGGATCTATGTGAGTGAGATTCTAGTGTGCTCCACTCTCTCTCCCTCACCGGTCTCCGTCCCCAACACCGATCTCTCACTCCGGAATTCTACCTCGAGTCTCTCCCGTGGTGATTCTATTGGCGTGGTCCATCGAGCCACGAGGGTAAGTATCGATTGTATCGGGTTGGTGTGCGTTGTGTTCTTCGCGTTCTTCGTGTTCTTACGCCTCTCCCTCTCTTTCCCCCTTTGATTCTTGGGTCATTCGCGAGATCGGGCCACACACGGGGTCTTAGACCTCATCATATGGTATCAGCAGCCTTTGGTTACCGCGATTTTGACCCTCCACCCACCCGATTTCGTTTCTAGAAAATTTTCCAAAAAATAGCCCAAATTGCCTTTGGACCGATCTGTGATTTGGTTCAGTTTTGAGTGGTTTTGATCCAATAGAAACTTGTCTTTGGTGTTGATCTGCAATTCCCCCACCTTCCCACAGCTTCTAGTGCCAAATTTTCCGCGAATTCGAAGATTTTCGGACCGGAAGTTCCGCCCCTCAGGACCGGAACTTCCGCCTGGCCGAAATTTTCACAGCTAACTTCATTTTTCGTTTTGGCACTAACCCCTTGTGTTTGGACTTCGTCGAGTGTGCCATTTCAGTTACAACAAAGCTTCCGCAACATCAATGACGACGACGGCACCCCGAGGATCCAAGCGGTTCATTTGACACCTTTCCACCATAGCAAGTTCACGATCGTCGACCACCGTCATCAAGTGGTATAACTTGCCCCTAACTTGTAGCCTAAGCTTCCTTTGCGTACCTTTCCTGTCGAGAGTGGCTTTCTAGTGTTGCGAAGCATTGCGCAAGCGTCCCGACCGTGAGGGTGTGCGTGTGTTGAGCAAAGCTACGAAGCAAGCTCGTGTGAAAAGATAGGCAAGAGAAGTGTGACATACTTACATAGATAGTAGTAGTCTTCCATAGTGAGAAAAAGAAAGCTTCTAAGCATATAAAAAAAAGAGAAAAAGAAAAAGAAAAAAGAGTGTGAGTGACACCTATGCACAAAAGAGTCCAAAGCTTCTAAGCACAAGAGAGAAAAGAGAAGAGAGGCGTCTTGCGCAAATCTTGTTGCTTCTCAATTTTGCAACCAAGCCACGGTCTCTCTTGCGTTAGCGTGACACCGAGCTAGTAGTCTTCGTTAGGACCAATTTTGTTCGTGCTCATTTTCCGTCGCGCTAACCCCATTTTGTCCAACGTGTGTGTTCCACCTTGTGTATGCCTTTTGTGATCACCGCCTTTGACTTGTGACTTTTGGATCTTACCCACTTTTAACAACATACTCGATTTTGGATTTCGTCTTTTGGCTTTCCACCATACTCACCTAACACCATATTTGCTAGCTTTTGCGTGTGTCTTTGTGTGAGTGCCCGATACAATTGTTCTAACTCTCGGTTTGTTGGATCACCCCAATCTTGTCATACCACGGTAAGATTGCGAGGTAGTGTTATTCCACTAACATACACCATATAGATATTGTCGTGCTAACATGGATAGCGAAGACGAAGATACGGAGGAGTACACGGAGCACTTCGAGGAGGATGCCTCTTCACGCACCGCGGATGTGGAGGAACATGTGGAGCTCTACACCGACTATGGCTCCGCGAGCATCGCCAACATGACCGACATCGAGGAGCTCTACACCGACTATGGTTCCGAGAGCATCGCCAACATGGACGACATCCACGAGCTCTACATCGACACTTGCTCAACAAGCATGGACGACATGGTGGAGCACCACGACGAGGACGACATCGACCCCACCATGCATACCGCCGATGCTCCCACATACCCCTACTTGGCCAATGGAGCTACATATGAAGATCGAGGACCTCCACGATGGCATCATCATGTGGATCATCAAGAGCGTCCCCAACATATTCGGCATCGACACACTTCTCCGAGCTCCACAAGGCGCCATCATGAGAGTGCCTATGCACAAGATCATCGACATCACGGACATCATATGGAGCATCAAGAGCGCCCCCAACATGAGCCATCACCTAGGCAAGGCAAGGACCGTCATCGACTCACACCATCTCATGATCGTCGTCGACCACCACCACCTCATGGTCTACATCGACATCCTTCCACACATGATCTTCGACGACACCACTCAAGACATGGTGATGAGGCAAGAAGACGAGAGCCTCGACATGAAGACCTTCCTCATAAGGCGACTTCTACCTCTTGCGCCACCACCACAATGGCCTCTACCTCGTCATATGCCTATGGACTCCGATGCTACAAGTGCAAGAAACAAGGCCACCTTCCACGGGAATGTCCCAATCTCCTATGTGAGGTGTGCAAGGCCAAGGGTCACGTGGCATGGCAATGCACAACACCAAGCGCCAAGAAGCTCTACTTCGATGAGCTCAATGCACAAGTCTCCAAGATGCCACCACTTGAGGACGACTTAGGAGGCGATGGAGTTGAGCATGGTGAGCATGGGATTCTCCCTTCACCCACGGAGGCGCATGGAGTTGAGATGGTTGAGCATGGGATTTTCCCTTCAACCACGGAGGCGCATGGAGATGAGCAAGTCGAACCTACTCCTACATGCTTGATTGATGAGTTGGTACCAACCCCATGTGAGCATGAGAGCCACTTAGCCCACTTGAGTGAGAGTGCTACTGAGTTGAGTGTCTTCCACCCCATATGTGAGTTTGAGTGCTTCCATTTGGAGGACATGAGTGATACACAAAGTGAGTTGAGAGAGGTAGATGATAGGTCCATGGAGGACATCGCATTTGCTAACACATTAACCTCTCCCTCGTTTGTGTCTTCTTATGTTGCACTAGGTTCCACGGAGGACGAGTTCCCGCTCATGGAGACGATGTACATGGTGCATGAAGATGATGATATCTCACCATGCTTGCTCCAAGATGAACATGTCGACCACATGGATCCTCCTACTTCCACAACACCTACTTCAAATGAGTCGGCCTACAAAGGTAACAACATAGGTGTTGATGATGCCATGATCCCACTAGTGGACATGATGACTTATGAGTGCATGCATGATCTTGATGATACATTTGCTACGTCACTTGATTCTTTCATATTCCCATGTGATGCTTTGCTTCCTAACATTGTTGATCATGTGGAGTTGATTGATTGTGATACCATGAACATGCCATGCTATGAAAGTTTCATATTTGTTCCGCTTGCTTGCAATGATAATGATTATGCTCATGCTTGTGTTGTGACACCCTTGATGAACACTTGCTCTTTCCATAGGGTTGTCGACAACAATGATGACATTAGCTTTCACATGCTTTGCCCCAAATGTTTACACCGCTCCATGATCCTTGCATCCAAGATTGTGAACAATTGCTCTTTCTTATGCTTGGAATGCAAGAATGCTTATTTTATTGTTCACGAGATGGCCCCCATAGCCTTCTCAATTTTTGATGATCATGAGTTACCACATGCCATGAATGCACCTTCTTGCCATATGCACCATCGCCATGCATTTCATACTATCTTGCTTGACACTAATGGTGATGTGCACAAGACATGGAACATCATGATGGATGATGTATTCATCTACCATGCACACACGCTTTTTGTCTTGTTTCTTCCATGTGTAGGTACACGGACGACCACTTCCACCGCTACGGAGCATGAGCTCACGAAACGTGCAATTGAGAGCTACCCCATCAAGGACCTAACCCGCGGGACTCACACCAAAGGGTATGTTCCCACAAGCCTTCACCCTCATGTGTTTCGGACGCTTCTTGTCGAGCTTTCGGTTTGGTCCAATTCCTCGTCACCTCTTTTGCTTCTTACGCAACATATCTTGAAACATCTTGTTGGCACAATGGTTGTTGTATGTATTGATGATATCATCATACACTCCGAGAATCTCAAGGATCATGTCATACATGTGAGAGACACATTATGCACCTTGTGCCACAAGTTACACAAAAAGTTGCTCTCCTTTGGATTTCTAATTTCATCTTTGGCATTTGCAATGGATTCTTTGACACTTGAGGATACCCATAATCGGCTCACGCCAACCATACTTTCCCAAGCTAGAAGTCTCCATAGCTTTGCCATTGCACATAACAATTTTGCCCCAAATTTTGCCGCCGATACTTGCCTTTTGGTTGTTCCATTTGTGTGGGACAATACGACACATCACATTTTTGACACTTTACAAACCAAACTCTTACATGCACAAACTTTTGCCCCACCAAATTTTGGATACATCGACACTCTTTTGATCACCATTTTTGCCCAATGCCTTTTGGAAAAACGACTTGATGCTTCGTATTTGATTGAGAGCCTCTTGTTCGCCGGTCACCAAATTGGCATCCACAAGCTTTCCTTTTGCAAGTTGTTTTTCCCCTTGTTCTTCTACGACCGAGACTTGGCCCCTCCACCACTACATGGGAGACCAGTTATGGACTACAACAAAGACGCCCGCACTGGATCTGGACCGATGAACTGCACGAACACGGGCGGAAAAATGGGGGAAGAAACGATGGATTTCGTGGGGAATCGATGGAATTGACGGCTGAAATTTGGAGGGATGATAGATCAACACCAAAGACAACAGATCTGTGGACCAAAACCACACAAAACGCAACAAATCCAGAGATCCAAATTCGAGCTATTTTTTGGGGAAAAAATTTTGGGCAAATTTTTGGGCGAAATTGGTGGAATCGGAGGGTCAAATCCGTGGCAACCTTTGCTCAGATACCATATGATGAGGTCTAAGACCCCGATTGTGGCCCGATCTCGCGAATGACCCAAGAATCAAAGGGGGAAAGAGAGGGAGAGGCAGAAGAACACGAAGAACGCGAAGAACACAACGCACACCAACCCGATACAATCGATACTTACCCTCGTGGCTCGATGGACCACGCCAATAGAATCACCACGGGAGAGACTCGAGGTAGAATCCCGGAGTGAGAGATCGGTGTTGGGGACGGAGACCGGTGAGGGAGAGAGAGTGGGCTACACTAGAATCTCACTCACATAGATCCAATCATCCAACATGGGGTGCCTTGATACAAAGGGGATGAAACCCTAGGGAGACAAAGCTCAAAGTCATGTTTAAGCCTAAATCTTGTCTAATCTCATATCTGAGCCAACTAGCCTATTTATAGGTGGGGGACGAAGGGATAAGTTACACGCTGAAAAGTGTTGTTGTGCTGAAGTTCGGTAGGGCGGAAGTTCCGGCCGTCTTGGGCGGAAGTTCCGGTCATGGGCGGAAGTTCCGGTCTCCGGGGCCGGAAGTTCCGGTCCGGCCGGAAGTTCCGGTCAAGTTCCGGCCAAGTTCCGAAAATGGCCAATTTCCTTGCAGTAACATCCAGGGGCGTTTCGGCGTAATTTCGGAACTTTGGCGGAACTTGGGCGGAAGTTCCGGGTGGGTGGAAGTTCCGGTCCCTCGGGGCGGAAGTTCCGGCCTGATCCATTTCTCTGGGCGCTGGAAGGCATCTTGGCGGCATCTGGGCGGAAGTTCCGGTCCTTGGGGGCGGAAGTTCCGGTGGGGCGGAAGTTCCGGCCATCAGGGGCGGAAGTTCCGGCCTGGAGCGTCCAGCTCCTCTTTCTCCTTCTCTTCCATGCTTCCGTGACATCGGCCTTGCGTCCTCGGGTCTCCATGGCATCCTCTCTTCCCTCCGTACTTGTCGTCGAGTTCCTATCATCAAGACATGACGGTGTATGAAGTAGTATATCGTCCCAAATGGGCGATTCGAGGCACGCGTAAAGGAGAAGATTCACCTTGGCGTGCCGTCTTGGCGATGAAGCACATGATGCGGTGAAGACCGAAGGTCGCCCCGTATCATATCTAGTATTTCACGGATTAGCAAAACTCTTTGTTGCATTTAGTATACATCCTTAATGCACAC